>NC_138162.1:99626652-100262664 GCF_964165515.1 Mesoplodon bidens
TTAGAATTTTACTTTTCACACATGTGAAAACAATCACCCCACTCTGAAAGGCAAAATGACAATGAACATGCCCAAAGTATGTAAGTTCTCCATCTAGATTATGAACTACAAGTTCATTCCTGAATCCACAGAGGGGCTGAGGCAAGCGAAGAATCATCTCTTCCTCTGATCCTGACTACCTGAGTGAAATGCTGGTGGCTTTCTTTTTTCCTTCTGTCAGACATTACTGCCTCACAGAGGGATTCTTCTGTTTCCTGAATAAACTAAGTCAACGTTTTTTCTTTAACTCCAAGTTAGGCAGTTTGTGTTCCCCTCCTTTCTGATACAGCAATGGCAGTTACCAATAGACTAATTACAAAAGTGACAAAGCAGTTCTGGCTTAAGAGCAACTTTGTTTCAACATACTGGATGTGGTTCCCCAGTGAAGGAATGAATCAAAACAAAACCACCTGTCCCCGTACACAAAGAAGTCCGGAAAGCAGTTTTTCTCAGGAGTTTAGTTTAGCAAGAAAAGTTAAGCCAAAAGCAATTGTGGTTTCAATCTAAAAATTACCTGTGGCTGCTGTTTAGACTGAAATTTCGGTGACTCTACTCTGTCTCTTCTTTCAGATGCAACTGCCAGATTGGGAAACTCCTCGGCATCCTAAGTAAACCACACACCCTTTAGCTCTTCGCAAATCACAATTATCAAATAAGCCCAACTACAACCTTTTCCTTGCTCTTATTTTCTTTCCATAAAAATATCCTTATAAAAGTGCTCAAAGGTGTTATAAAACAGTCAAAACAAAAACAAAAAACTGACGTAAGTGCTTCGGATTTATTTCACTCTTAGAACAAAGTTAAGGACCGCAGTTTGAATCTCCCTGCTCCAGAGAGACAGAGCAGGGGCCTCAAGGATGTGGGTTCACCAAGCAGTCTACGCACTGCTCCAAGCACCCTGGCACAAGAGTGTTCAAGCACCCATCCTTCAACTACGCTTTTCTTTAGGGAAAGCATCAATCTGGACTCAGGAGATGTAAGCATCTTGTCACATGTGCTGAGCCTAGACTAGAAAAAAGAAACAAAGGAACAGGTCTCTAAACAATGTTTAAATCATTTTAAAATGTCTTATGTGCTTCTGTCAACATTTTAGGGACCCTGGAGAAATTATGTGAAAAATGTGGGCAGAAATAATGAGTTCTTTGCTGGCCCAAACAACAATGCTCTACCGCAGTCATAGGTTTTTCAAACATGCAACCCCATTACTCTCAAGGGAATGTTCCAGAAGCTCCGGGAGCCCCTCGAGTTTGTGGGAACACCTCGGGCTTGACCCTAAGCTGGCTGCCTGGGAGCACTGCTGAGAGACCCTTCTGCCAGCACCAGGAGCCAGGCTGCTGAGTCTGGTACTGCAGACCCATGAGAAACATAATCAGGATCCAGGACAGCTCCTTGGAGAACAGGGACATTCTTGGAGTATCACTGGACAACAATTTAAAGAGCACTTCCGGAAGTTCATGATATTCTCTTCTTGACCAGGGTCCACGACAGATCTACAGTATTCTAAGTTTCTCTCAATAGTGGAGCACATTATACCAAAACATCTAGATAGAAAAGGAGGCCCTGCAGAAGCCAGCATGCCAAAGCAAAGAAAAAAACAGGCCAGAAGATACTGAGGGCTATATATTAGTAGTAGGGCACACACACCATTAAATTTCAATACAAGTAGTTTTGTCTCTAGGCCATTCATTCGTTTACCTAGAGCCTGCTATGAGATGGGCACTGCGCTGGGGACACGAAAATGAAGAACTGAAGAAAATGGGTGACAACTATTTTCTTTAGCACTACAATTATTAAGGAAAATGTTGGAGAATTTTTACTTCAGCAACCAGTATGAACCCATATTTCTATTAAGGAAGACCCATTTATTATATCAAACAAGGTGAGTAATAAATGTAAATATACTTCAATCCTTGGTGGCTCTTGAACTGTCAGGACTTCATATTTCGATTTAGACTTTTCTTTCTTTTTCTTATTCTTCCTTGAGGCTTCATTTTGCTCAGGATCGTCACCTTGTGATGCTCTGGACTAGAACAACAACAACAAAAAAAGCAAAATTCATGGGTTTTTAGGACCATTTTTAAAGTCTTTATTGAATTTGTTACAATATTGCTTCTCTTTTATGGTTTTTTTTTTTTGGTTTTTTGGCCACAAGACATGTGGAATCTTAGCTACCCAACCAGGGATCGAATCTGCACCCCCTGCACTGGAAGGCGAAGTCTTAATCACTGGACCTCCAGAGAAGTATCCCCCCATTTCTGTTTTTTTTAAAAAACTTAAAACAAAACAAACGATCTTTATTTATTTATGTTTTCAGGAGCCCTGAGGTAGAACAGACAGCAGGTTGTTAATGGAAGCTCCTAGAGGGGTGGGGGCCAAAGGGCCATGGGAAAAGGACCTTTTCCATAATTAGATCCTTGTAATATTACAGGTGCTATTTCAGTAATAAAAATTCACAATACAGAAAGTTTTAGAGGGGGAAAAAATTATGACCACAATGCAAAGCCATCTGGGTCATAAGATTACAGGAGATCCTCATTTTCTCATCTTTATTTTGGGACTTCTCAAAAATAAACTTTTCTTACACCTCTAATTAAAAAATAATTTTTAAAAAGATGCTGGGAAAATAAAACAAAATCTGTTAACTCTTAAGAGTGTTAAAAGCTCACTTAGATGGTGACTTGGTGGCCTACTGTGCAGCCTGCGCCCCGACGCCAGCGGGGCCTTGGAGCTGGCCAGTCTCCATGTGTACTTGGAGGGGTCTCACAGCTGCCTCCTGTGTTTCACAAGTATGTGCATAAAGCTGTAGGGAACAGGCACACAGGTCTGACTTCACCATTAATTGTTACCAGCACAGATTCCTCAGTCAACCAAGCATAAACACACAGCTCCTGTTTGTGTGGGATGGTCTAAAACACTTTGGATATCAAAAAGTATCCTAACACTCAAAAAGATAGGAAACCAGCACTAAACAAATACGACCATATTTCAACTTAAAATAATGTATCAGTACACAATGAAAATCAAAACCAAAATCTAGCCCAGTTAAAAAAAGGCTCTTCAAGAAAGAAATCTAGGGATTGAAAAATAGCAACTTAAAATTATTTGAATTGAAAGGAAAAAATGGATTCTGAAATGCTGCTATCATATAGTAAGTAAGCTGCAATTAACCAAGGATCAATTAACATACACGATGATCGCAAAATGTGGCACACAATTATCTTGCTACGTAGGTAAAAGCAATGGAAAATCAACAGACAAAAGACTGCAGTATTTTATATACCAGAGCATAAGCTACTGCCAGCATCTCTCTTGTAAAGAATTCAAAATGGTACACAGATATTTTAAGACCACAGGTCTAACATGCACATCCTTACTTGTGTATAAAAGCTACCACTTGTGTCCCTAGACTGTATTCAGTTCAAGTACTGAATACAACCAACTCAGATTAGTGCCTACAGTACTGAATGGAAACGCTTTCAGTTAGGATTTGAGAAGAAAAGAAAGCCAATCCAGTGGTACAGAAGAGCAACATAACCAAAGTGTGACACGTACCTTTTTAGTAGGATGGACAACATGTTTCTCTTTGTACGAAGGCTCCGAAGATAAAACTTCAGAAGATGACATACTACCATTTTTAGGATCTGCTGATGAAGCAACCATCTTTAGGTTTATCATGGAAGTAACATTTTTAGGGGCTGGTGACAGTTCTGTAGATAATGTCTGCCGAACAACATAACCCATTGGTGTCCAAGATAATTCTGCTCAAAGATAACCAAAATTGTTGAACAATCCCAACAGTAAAAAAGAAATTCCTTAGAAATTCCAAGCATGCATTACATGAAGTACTCAAGAGCACAGTTAAATTAAGGTGTTGTTAAGAACATTCTCTTGGAAACTACAGCATCCACTAAATTTGTTTTTCTTCTTGGAACATGCATGCTGAATTAACTTGTAAGGGGAACTGACTTTCCTAGGAACTATTCTGTTAACTTGGAGATGCAGGCGGTAAACAAAAAAGTTTCCATTAAAAAACAATAATCCAGGGCTTCCCTGGTGGCGCGGTGGTTGAGAGTCCGCCTGCCGATGCAGGGGACACGGGTTCGTGCCCCAGTCCGGGAGGATCCCACATGCCGCGGAGCGGCTGGGCCCGTGAGCCATGGCCGCTGAGCCTGCGCGTCCGGAGCCTGTGCTCCGCAACGGGAGAGGCCACAACAGTGAGAGGCCCGCGTACCGCAAAAAAAAAAAAAAAAAAAAAAAAGAAGGAGTTTATTTGGGCTTCCCTGGTGGCGCAGTGGTTGAGAGTCTGCCTGCCGAGGCAGGGGACACGGGTTCATGCCCCGGTCCGAAGATCCCACATGCCGCGGAGCGGCTGGGCCCGTGGCCGCTGAGCCTGCGCGTCCGGAGCCTGTGCTCCGCAACGGGAGAGGCCACAGCAGTGAGAGGCCCGCATACCGCGAAAAAAAAAAAAAAAAAACAATAATCCACAAATACATCCACGTGGCAAACACACAGAAATAATAAGCTAAAGATCAAACTGTGGCCCTAGTAACCTTGATGTGTACCTTTAACATCAGAAATCAAAGATCACTAAACTTCAGCTACCACAATAACTGGTAATTTCTTTCTTTCTAGAACATAGGCATAAGTATAGCAACACTACTCCGTAGGTGCCCATGAAACTGTATATACAGACAAAACAAAAGGACATCCATCAGGACACGGACAGGTCATGTCAGCAGCCTGTGGCTACCCCACAGTGGGGAGACAGGCTGTTCTTGTCACCACAGAGCTGTGCATCTTCACAGCAGTTGCTAAGGTGAAGGTCTTTTATTGAACCACGTACGTACCAAACATGCTAACGCAATAGAAAACACACCTGTGAATAAATCTAGAATAATTTTGTAAAAAGGTCTTCTGTTAGGACAAGCTACTCACAAAAACTTCAAAAGCAGAATCTACTGAACTCTCTCTGAATATCTCACTTCTGGGCCAGGTCAGGACAGACCAGCAGTTCTCAAAGTTCTGAGACTCCCAGGACCCTTTCAGGGGTCCACAGTCAAAACTGTTTTCCTGGTAACAGGAATGTGCCATCTGCCTTCCCCACTCTCACTCTCCCATGAGCGTAGTAGAGTGGGGTTTTCCAGAGGCTGTACGACAGAGAACAGTGAAACAGGTGAATGCCGAAGCAGAGCTCCTGAGCCAGACGTTGAAGAGCTGCTAAAACGCAAAGGCTGCTCTCCTCTCCTGACTAGTTTTTTAACTTTGGAAAATAGTTATTTTTTTTAATTAAAATATGTTATGTTAACCTGTAATGGGTTTATTGTTACTTTTAAAGTGAATTAGTAAGTATTTTGTATTTCTCAGTTTTAATTTCAGATTATTACAAATATTGACAGTTATCCAAATAAACAGAAATTCTTTGGGGTTCTTTTAAAGGGTATTAAGGAGGTCCTGAGACCAAAAACTATGAGAACCACTGATATAGGTAATGCTTAAGAAAGGAATCATTTCCGAGTTCATAAAATGTCTCAACTGGACAAACATTTCATTTATAATTCTTTACTTGTATGTAGTTTACACTCCTTGTGAATGGATGTGGGATCTCGTTTGCTTACTTCAGTCTTCTAACAATGATGCCAGTTTATCAACCCATCAGCTGCCTTAAAGAAGGCTTTAAAACAAAAACATTTCAGTTGCACTAGACTGAAAATGCCCTAAGAAAACAGACAACAACAATAGACAATTTTTATATTTTAAAATAATATTTGGCAGCCACTCTTACCTCTCGTACATGAAGAGCGACTGGTAGCAGCATTATCAGTTACAGATTCGGTCCGATTATTATTCCTCACCACTATTTCACCCTAAAAAACAAACCAGTTCTTTTCTTACTATTTCAAAATAAAAGTCACCATTATTTTTGAAATATACAGCGTCCTTCACCATTCTTAAAACCTGCAAAACATAATGCTAATTAAAAATTCCAAACACATAAGTACATAATGTGAAAAATTAAATTACTTTCTTCTGCCAAATCTCATTCCCTAGAGGAAAAACCATCCGCCGTCTACAGCTTAGCTAGCATCCTTCTATTTCTCTGCTTAGGAGATAAACATTTGTATATCATTTTAAATGGATCTCCATAATGGGATCACACCACACGCAGTATCATATAACTTAGGGAAAAAAACCCGACATACAACCAACAATTTCCAAGTCAGCACAGACTACCTGCACGATTCTTAGAGCCGAAGTGCCCACTGTGAAGGCAAAAGCTGTCGTTCACCACACCCCGTTCACCACACCCCCACACCAAGGCTCAAAAGATCCCTGAACGTGCCCACAGAAACAAATACAGGCCTTCTAATACGTACTCCCTTTCACAGACAGAAAGCTGCCACATGCATGGAACAAGAGGCACCAAACGACACTTGGGGACAAGTGAGTACATTAAGAGAGACCTCAGAATGACCAGCAGCCAAGGTGAAAGGAAACCGATAAATTCACACTGAATGGATTTAAAATAAATTCTGAAGTTCATGTTTCATAAACTTATCCATTTTACCATTGCATTACATCTAAGCCCCGTTAAAAAAAAAAAAATTGTTCAGTGGCCAAAATAGCTGATTGCTGAATATGCCTTGTGCCACTTCTCGGCCTGGATAGTAGAAGCCTGTGAACCTCCAAGAGCTGTTTCAGAACAATGGAAAGAACACGTTCCTTAACTAGGACAGAAAGCCCCCATGTTCATTACAAATAGAAGTGAAGCCAAATCCTCCATGTGGCATCCGCTGATTCCTGGCCCCGTGGCAGAGCTCACTAAGGGCCTGGAAATACCTACTTCACCCTGGGCCTTCCTGCCCCAGGGCCTCCCCAGAGGACCCACCACTTCCCTACACACATCAGGCAGGGCTTCCTGGGCGGGCAGGTGTCACTTGCTAACCTGCATATTCCAAATTACTGCCTGACAGATGCACACCATACAAATCTCGCAGGAGGTGCCGCCTAGAGCACCCACCCCGTCCCAGGAGTGCGGAGCTGTCTGCTTCAATCCGCTGCAGGCCTGAGGCCCAACCTCTGAACAGAATCTCGATAGTTTCATTTTGCTACTACCAAATGGATGCAAAACAAGGGTGACTGGGGAAGTGAATTTTTATTTTCAATGAAGCATTTCTGGAAACTCCAAAGGCATGGGGAGGTTGGGAGTCTGGCAAAGAGAAAGATGCCATTCTCCCTTCTCTTTGCACCTTTCTCAGCTTCCAAAACACTGGGCTAGTGCTGGAGGAGGTGATGTGGCCTCAGCATGGCTCTGTGGAAGTGACTGCGCACTGAGAAACAAATTCTCTTCCGGCCCCATCCTACAGGCTGCTGTGTTCTCTATGGGGCTCCAGATAGACACAGCATGTAGAGGCAATTATGTTTACTAAAAAAAAATAAACTCATCAAAGGAGAAAAAAACAGAATAACATAAATGATTTAAACACAGCCTGTTCTTTGAGTAAACGTAACGTTTATGCTCACCAAAGCCAATGAAACACTAGAAATGGCTTACCTATTCAAGAGTGGTTAAGTAAATTACATGTAACAATACCAAAGATTCAATGCAACGGTTATTAATGACACTGGAAAACTCCCACAAGTTTTGAAAAATTCAAACACAAGCTTGTATCATACATGCGTATCCTAAATGGAGGGGAATGCCCCTCAATTCCCACAGTGTACCATTAAAAGAAAGAATAAGTGTCAAACATGGTTTTCTCTTGGTTGTACAGCTTCAATTTTTTTTTCCTGAATATTTTTCTCATGTTGAAAGATGTTACTAATACCATCAGGAAAAAAAGGTTTCTTTTAGAGGGAAAATGGGAAAAAAACACACAAAAATACTCCACACATAACTCAAGAGTGTGAATATATAAAGCAGTGAGTATGTACACCTCCCCACATAGCATGATATGCCTTACTGCTTGTCCACATACGCAGTACTCATATGTAACAAGTGACCATGACAAAAAGTGTCAGTCATGCTTCCACTCACCCTGGACCCGCTGTACTCTGTCCTACTTTTGTACAGTGCTCACAGGTTTGGAATTATCCACTGCCCACCCATGATGAAAGCATGGAGCCCCTCGACTACTCAGCTATTCCATACACCCAGCCAGGGCCCAGAAAGCAGTCACAAAGCTGCCTAACGAAACTGTGATTTTTCTGTATCAGTCAATCGGCCTTACTTATCATCACCACTGTGTAAAAGGAAAACACCAAGGTGTAACAGTCTAAGGGTCAACATGTGGGGAATGATTTATTTTCTGCACATTATAAGCCACTACCACCAAGTCTTCAGAGGGTTTAGTATCCAGGCACCCAAGAGAAGTGCTAGGACAGGAAATGGAAATCCTTTCTCCATTCAAGAGGTAAATGAACTGGTGAGCTCTGTTTTCTTCATTGTTTCTTCTTTCTCCTTACCTCCATACAGGGCTGGGCGCCCCAATTTGTCACAAGCCATTTTAGGGACTACTAACCCAATAAAGGTTCTTCCTGGAAGTCTCAAAATCAATCTGTTTGAGAGGAAAATGCGTCAATTTGATGGAGTAAAACTTGGAGATCAAATGGTGAAAACAGTGCAATTTAAAATTATTAGGCACTGAATGCACTTATTGCAATGACGTTTTCCGTATCCATGACCAGACAGAGGTGCAGATAAAGAGCCTGGAAAAATCAGAAGTTACACTACGCGGTTTTAACATTACTATTTGATTTTAAAAAATCTTTTCCCCTGTATTGGAAAAAGTGCTACCAGAATGCAATGGTAGAAACAACATTTTCACAATGCGCTGTGGAAGCAGGAACCCATGCTAGCATCTTCTCCTGAGACACTGCAATGCTTTCTAGCCACCAGATATGAAGACACTCGCTAAGTGATTCTCTGGAAAGAAGAGCCACACCAGGTGTTACAGCCTGACTATACACAGTTCAAACAACAGAGGAAGTCACCCAAGCGAACTGAGAGGCCCCTCCCACACCAAGATGTGAAGTGTAGTATTTGAAGTGATGTCCTTGCATCACTATCACTGAGCAGAAAGGAGGAAAGAAGGGAACAAAAAGAGCAGGAGGCTGCACTCACCTCTGCTAACACCGCAGCAGGTTTCCCCACTTCTCTTAGAAGAGGAACGTCAGTAGAGGCAGAGCGTAGCGGCCCCCACTTGAGCTGCTTTTGTATCTCTGGTATCTCACTGTTCTCTCGACCCTGCAGTTCAGGAAAATCCAACCTGGTAAATTCAAACTCAGGTTTGGAGGCAGATCCACTTTTTTCAATGATTCTGGATTTCCTGTCTGTTCGTTTATAATAACCATCTGTATTTACAGAATTAAAAGTAGGGGTAAAAATTTAGATGTTGTCTAATGACCTGTACTCACACTTAAACTGCAGAGTAGAAAGTCTATTGTTATTGATGCAACAACACGTTATTGTCCAAACAGCCTAATTTTTTGTAGTGTTGTTAACCTTCTCTGTAACAGTGGAAAACATAAATGACCATGGGGGCCACCAAGCAGAAAAACGAAAACACACTGCAAATTTTAGGAGTAATTCTAAAGTGGATGAAATAGCTACCTTAACCTGACTGTGCAGCTGGGCATTTCAATTATTCTTAATACACACTTTAGAGATTTGTGAGATTAAGGGGACTCTTACAAATTTTCTTTAAGTAATAAAATTTCCATGTTTCAGTTTGCTGGAAGAAACTGGAGAGAAACAAGTAAAATTAAACTTATAACCTCTTTCCCACCTTTCTCCTTCAAATGCAAATGAATGATGCTACAGGCTACAATGCCATAAAGCCCCAGCATTTTCTAAATTACTTAATTGTAAGGCTAGAGTTATTACAGTTAACTGTTCAAATTTTCTTTCACATTACCACGTACCAGATGGTTTATGAGTGAAGTCAACACCAAGAGAAAAAGTTACATATCAAGTAACAATAAATTACACATGTAAATAAAATGACAGACCATTCCCAGTAAGTACACTATTACAAAGGTTTTAAGTTATTACATAAACAGGTGATGGCTGTGATCAACGTGCAATAGTAAGTAATTTACAGGAAAAAAACAAGACATCACGTATGATCACTAACTTTCAGCCAGAGACTGGAACAGCAGTTTTCAAGACCAGAGCAGACATGTCCTCTGAATGACTGTCCTGCCCCAGGTTTGGTATTGTTTAGGACGGGAGTTAAACCATAGTCGACTCTCCCACGTATTAAAAAGTGTCCCAACAGAATACCAGAGAAGCTATTTCAGGGATGAACATGATCAAATACAGTACAAGGGATGTGACTGGAATTCACGTTTATTTAACAACTGTTTTGAGGCAGGTGATTATCACCTACTTGCTATGTGACTTTACAGAAGTTCTTGCATAAAACAAGGTAATAACATGTTAAGGACATGTCATAGAGCCCACACAAACAAGTTCCCTCCCCGGGAGGAAAGGGCCCCAGGATCCCACAGGAAACCTGATGGCCTCAGTTTTTCATGAGGAGTAAGCCCACAAAAATAGTTCAAAGAACAGAGACGTTTCTGGGGGTAGACAGGGTAGGAAGACATAACATACAGAGCATGTGATTTTTACCTGATTTCAAACTGTTCTCAGCATGAATGGACATACGAGGTGAACTTTTCACTGATTTTAAATCAGATGATATAGGTCCATCAGTCTTCTTAGTGTCAAACTTCGGCTCATCACAGGTTTTCTTCTGCAGGAAACATTAAAAAGTAAACATAATTGAAAAGTAACATATTAAAAAGTAACATAAATTCACTATAAAAAAAGCTCAAATTTGCAAATTCGTAAGTACAACTCAACCATTTTTTAGAAAAGTTAGACCATATCGAATTTTAAATATCTCAAAATTTAAATACCTTAAATAACATGCAAGAACTTACCAGTTCTTTATGTTTTAAATGCTAAAGTGACCAACAAAACCAAAACATTTACAGACCTTAAACAGAGCTTTTGTGTCTTGCGGGAGAGGGCACGTGTGCTCGTTTCGTGGCTTCACGGTTTGAAAACCTCTGAAACAACTGGGTTGGTTGTAATCATACTGGGAGCCAGGCACCGGGCAAACATTCTGTGACGACTCCAGGGTGTAAGGAGAACAGGCATACGGATGAAGAGGGATCTCAGGAGATAAATACTGAGGTGGAAAAGTTGAAGCTCCAAAAGCCATATCTTCAGCATAGAGTTTCTGTCTAAACAAAAAGGGTAAATTTTAGTTGCAGACTTCATACCACAAACCAAGGAGCTTAATATTTTGTAATAAACAAATGTAAACTTTTTACTATTTTTGAGGTCATTTATTCTAGCAATACCTCAAATTAAAAACCAAATGAAACCTCTGAGCACTTCTTTCTTAACCTGCAAAGAAAGATGCTCACCTAGTTCTGTTTTTTTCATTACTTATCTGGAACCTCCATGAAAGAACCCTATTAAAAGGAACATTAGAAAAGCCCAAGGATGCTCCAGCAGCTTTCCACTCTCATGCTGTCAAATATTTGGAAAAGCCTCTCTCGGCAACCCTGGCCAAAGGAGCCATCCAGAGCATTCCCTCAGTAGAGGGAGTTTTTTACTGCCCATCCAACCTCGACCCCGACAACCTGCAGGGCCTGCCTCCTGAGGCCCCAGGTGCCCGCAGACAGCTGTCCAGCCCCTTCCCTGCTCCAAGCCCACCGCCACATCCTGTGCTCTACAGACTCTTGGGGCTGGAGTTGCAATGGGGACACCACGCACAAGGTGGTCCAGGAACCACACACGCTGCTAACAAGATGGAACCACCTGTGAACACTGATACTGCCTCAACGTTCTCAAGCTGCCAGGCTAAAATGAAATATAATTTAACATTGATTTTTTTTCAGCAAATTTGGTATACGGCCAGAGGTTTCGACCATTTTGCAGTGAAAGTTGATACAATGACAAAATGCTAAGCAGCTGAGTTAAATACAAATCACTATCTTCTCATTCCCACAAATAAGCACCAGCAGATGTTTCTGTGACTTTCCAGAGCTCCAGAGTATCTTGTAGCAAATCAATGAAATCCCAAAGTGTACTGGTCCACTGAAAGGCAGGAAGAGCCAAAGCTAATGATGAGACATCCCACATGATCTTCCAACTGTTCAAGTGTCAGGAGATATGGGCGTAGGCACCGCTTACTAGAAGTCGTGTTTCTACTCTGCTGCAAGTAAGAGTCTGCACTGAAGAAGGAAAGGAGTCGCTATCTACAGGCTAGACCTGTAACACACTGAAGAGAATGTCCACTGCTTTCCCTTCCATGCAGCACTGAACTGCCTGGAATCACTGTCCATTAATTCATGACATTTTATAATAAGTTTAAATCTTATAAGATCTTTTTCTTGTAAGCAACTGATCCTAGTAATGAAATATTCCCGATTAAAACCCCAACGAACCCTTTTACCGACCTTTTTCTGCCCCACAGAACACCTGGGCTAGTGCTGCCCTTTGCTGAGAAGAGAAAGATTCAAAGCTTCGTCCTGCTCCCCAGATGCTAACCCTAGATGTGAATCTCTGTTTTATTTTGTTTGATGCTCAGAAAATCTAATGGAGGGCAGATGAAGGTGAAGAACCTGTTCTCCACAAAAGAAGACAGGCAAAGAAGATGGGCTGATAGCAAAAAAAAAAAAAAAGTTAAAATGAGTATCCATCCCAAGTCCAAACAATGGATAAATGAACAAAGCAATGAAATTCAGGCAAAGAAGGAAAGGGAGGTGGGAGGAGGCAGGATCCAGTAGTGGTTTTGAAGGCTGTTGTCACCCAGAAAATTTTTCTCCTGTGAATCAGGAGACCTCAGGTTGGGTCACGATCTGGTCTCCCCCTTTGGACAAGTCACTTGGGTTTCTATCCCCTCACTGATCCTTCTTCCTCTGGGAAGTTGCTATTTTTCCTTGCCATCCCAGGTAAATATAGTTACATGCAGAGAGCAATATACAACACAAAACTTCAAAGAGATCACCCGCAGCATCTGCGGTTGGGGCTTCAAATGGCTCGTCTCTGACGTTGCAGTTGCCACGAATCACTCAGACGGCCCTTAACCACAGTAACACCCTTCCTCTATGCCCCACCGTCTCATCTGCCCCCCTCCTTCTGCTATCAGCAGCCCCTAACCTCCCCTGCTAACCTCTCAGCTCCACTTCCCCTTACCCCATCCCTAGCGACCACCACCAAGTCTCCCAGGACCCTCCTTCCTGCCAAGCTCAGTAGCCTCTACCGCACGGTGTCTATTTCTATCACATCCCTTGAAAAGCTCCACTAGCCTGCACTTGGCAGCCTCTGCCCTCTCCTTGCTCTCACCCATTTTCCAAAGGTTCCTCCATGGCGTGGCCTCCCCTACACTCTCCCTATCTCATCTGGCAGACTCACTCTGAGTCAGAATCTCTCCTCGTTCTGCTCAGGACTTCACTCACATACTTCAGTCCCAACACTTTCACCACCTCCAGGCCTCTATCTCCAACTTACAGGTCATTTCCACTTAATAGTTAGTTCACTTTTCCCCCATCTAGCACATGTAGCTCCAAAACATAACAACTGGTCCCCAAACCAGCCCCACTTGCCAACTTATGCTCTCACGAATAATCCCAAATCTTTCCATGTATTCAACTGGAAACTGCTATAGCGTCTTTTCCACCAAAACCCATATGGACAACCACTGAACCCTCTTCTCTTGCAGCAGGTCTCCAGGTATTTTCTTCTCTATTTCCAGTGCCTAGAACCCAATCAAAACCTTCAAGCCCCTTTCCCTTAAGTTGAGCCAGAAACCAGGAGGGATTATCATGACCCCAAGCAGAACACCCCCAAGAGCTCTCTATTTCCTACCCAACAAACCTAACTTTTCAGCTGTACCATGTAGGCCAATCGACTAGTGGCTTCCCCCTAACAATGGGGCCTTACTCCTCTACTTCTCCCAAACGTATCTTGCATCTGGTCCCCTCTAACCAGCCCAGGACCCGTCAGGAATCCAGTCCCTCCTCCACCTACCCACCTGACATGAGCCACACTCTGTGGAGAACTGCTAATTCTCATAGATGAGAGGTTTAACTTAAAAGCATCCATTGGCACTGTGATTTTTACAGTATACTACAAGATACTGAAAAAGCTCAACTTTACCGACAGCAATAGCAGCTTTGGGGAATACAATGAACTCAGGTCAGAAGAACTGAATGCTAATTCTGGTCCTGGTGCTACGTCTCTGAGGAACTTTGGACAAGCATCTCTAGTCTCAGTTTCCCCTGTGTAAAATAACACGACACCTCCCTGCCAACCTCATGGATGGTGGCAAGCATGAAAGCAATGAACATATTCAGTAATTCCCAAACAGAACACACATGTCCTCATGCATGTGTTACACAGGATTTGTCACAAAGCAGGTACCATGACAATCAACAAAGCCACCGTCCAGGGATGATGACTGGGCACAGAGAACTTACTTTGTTGGCATAACCTCTATTTGTTCATTACACCAGTAAATACTCACTACTTCCCAAACATGGCCAATTCTATATACCAGAATACTTCTACTGATACTTGTCTTGTCTATAACATAAACCTAGAGGAGACTGGTAGTTCGTGTTCTTCCATCTCCACCAGTTCAAATCTATATATAAAACAAAAACAGGAGCATAGCTCATGAGACAGTCTTTCCCCGCTTAGGAACTAGTGCTTTTCCATATAATAGCCTTTCACTAATGAACTCCAAATGAATAAATGAAGTCCCTTGGCAAGCACTGCTAGAGGTACTAGAGATGGATATTCTGTAAAAGGTCACTCCTTTAAGGACATACAGAATTAGGTTGCTATACTGAATAAGTAGGAAAGAGGACATATCATATGTTTGTTACAGAAAATTCTACTCCTTTTTTCAAGGCAGCAAGAGATCTCCATTTAAACAAAATCTGACTATAGCAATGCAAGTCTTAACTTATATTAGAAGTGACTAGATAATCACTTCCCTACTGTATAAGTCTCACCATTTCATCCCCACTTTAAAGGCACTCATTCTTTCTAAACTTGCCCTTTGGTTTCATGCCTCCTTTGTCTTTAATTGTTTTCTTGCCAGGCAGGAATACTGTCAGTCAACCTTTTCAGTGGTTATAAACAATTAAAAAAAAAAAAAAAAACCAAAGCTATAGCGATAAGGGGTTAAGAAACATAATTTTAAAATTCAGCATTTAGCATCCTTGAGCCTCTGATTAGTCTCAATTCATGTTACTGCCAGAATGCTGCTTTAGCTATACAAATATTTTCCACCTTTATTTTGGGTCACTAGAATTTCACCCAGCGGATGACTTAAGAGTTCTTGTCACTGACTGCAATACACCTTGTATTTTATTATGTGAGCCACTCAAGGTAGGAAATGACTCAAAAGAGACCCATGCCAACCTCCCTTTTGCAAAGGATGAAATTACAATGGAAAACCTGGTATTCCTACCAAAGACCTTCAGCACATTCAGGCAGAACTTCAACTTTCGCCAAAAAAAATATAACTTTCCTTATTTCCTAAATACACCAGACAACCCAACGATTTTCTTATTCATTTCAACTTTCATTCTTGTGAACACAGTTCTAGAATTTGTATGAAGTATAAACTATTTTCAATTACACCATGTAGGTATGGGGAAAAAAAGGAAACAAGTCTGACCCAACAAAGGAACATAAAGACAAGGATTTTTACATAAGCATAAAGGTGATTCACGCATTAAAAATAAACCTACCAGTAACCCACACAATTATGTGCAAGGCTTAACACTTATTTTTCTAAATTCAGCTAAGAAATGGAAACCATTTTGTAAATACCTAGAGAATAAATCCTGAGAAGGAAAAAGAACATTTAAAGGACAATAGAAGCCTTCTTTCAACTCAAATCTAGAAGAATTTATAACCAACATTTGTAGACTCCATCTCCATAGGACATGTATAAAGCAAAACAGATAAAAGCAAAACCGACTCATTCCTCATGTTTATTTGTTTGGGCGTGTCTTTGCCCAATTTCCTCTCGCCCACTCATTCCTGCCATTTCGTCTCCCATTAGATACATGATACAGTTATAAACTGCATGCACAAATGAACTGCATTTCCCACTAATAAATGCAATGCAGTCTCCACTTCCTGTGCCAAAAATAATCAAATGAATATGGAGAAAGAAAAGGAGAGCTGGAGCTTCAGTGTTTGGTGTGGGACACAGCTAAGTTGTGCTACTGGCTCAGACGCTTCTTGGCTGAGGAGCATCTTCTCCAGTTGCTCTGAAAACGTTAATGTGTTAGCTGCAGCATATTTCAAGCCTAATCACCATTAAAGTCAAGCAACAAAGCCCCCAGGTAAGGCAAGACATTCAGAAGGATACATACTCAGGCACTGCTAGTTCCTGGACACATGGATAGTATGTCGTGGCTGCACAGCTGGGAAAAACGCGTGCTTCTGAAGACTCTGACCATGCCACACTGAGCCCAGCAAATTTAGGGACAAATGGTTTGACATCTGCTGACAACTTGATGCCCTGAGGAAAAAAAGGGGGTTTTGGCTACCTTCTGAGATCAACCAAGTGGGGGGTGGGGGGGGAAAGGGAGAGTCCCTCCCTTCTCGAAGCCCCAGAAATGCTAATGCTGCCGTCCAAATACTTCTGCCTAGCAAAGACAAGAATTTGTTTGCTAACAATTTCTCCGCAAACACTTTTTCACTAGAAAAAGCAGTCTACCAAATATTAAAAATGAAAAATAAGGACAACCAATTAAAGTGAGAGTAAAAGTCAACCCAGACTGTATAGTTAGAACCACAAGTGACAATGTTTCCTTAACTTTAACATAGAATATGGTAGTTTACCTCTCTCAGCTGAGTTAGGGACAATCGAGACTGTCAAATTTAACTGCAGCGCTCAAAACACACTGCGGAAGTTTATTTCTATTAAATTTCCCAAAGAACTTAAAACTTGCTTTTCACTCGGCGAAGCACTAAACGTTGTTTTGTTGAAACGCAAAAGTACGCGTTGCTAGAAAATCTTTCTATCGCCATGAACCCTTGGAATATGAATATAAAAAAATTTGTTGGGCTTTTTTTCTTTCAGTTTCTATAACTGTATTGAGAGATTTACTTCCACTAACAACTTATAATCATGGTTTTTAATTTGTGTGAAAGCCGATTTATGCTTTTGCCAGGGCTCCTTCTAGAGGTACTCTGAGCACGTCGAACAAACTTCCGCTTCAGAAAACGTTACTAACAAGCTGCTTTAAACACTCCGCTCCTCATCAGCAGTGAGGTGAGCCGGCACGGTAGCGCAACCCCTCTGCAGCCTCGGGACGAGAGGCGGTTTCCCGTCGACAGCGTCCTTTCTCAGCGCGTTTAACGGCGGGCCGTGTGGGCGCGCCTGGGGGCTGGGGACCGCGGCCGCCCACCCCGACGCCCCCGGCCCTGTCCCCAACCAGCCTCCGGGCCACGCTAATCCAGCTCCTACCCCGTCCGCGCAAGACCATCATTTTGGGGTGCCCAGGGCCGCCATCCTCACCTCGCCCGCGGGCTCCCGCGGTCCCTCCGACGCCATGGCGGGTGGCTAGGAAGAGGCCTGGCCAGGTAGGCCAGGAGCCCGACAGCAGGCGGAACCGCAGCGCGACGCTCCTCCTCCCCGCTTTTCCACCTCCGGCGCGAACTCCAGGAACTGCGTCACAAAAACGCGCCCTGGCCCCGCCCTGCTTCCGGCCGGAAGTGTGCGCGGTGACGGCTTTGGGCCTGCGCGAGGTGCCCGGTGGGGTGACCCTCTGGGCCGCGGAAACCCAGCTCGTGCCAAGTGTGGAGTTACAGGAGACTTTCTCCGCAGGCAGCGGACAACCCCCGGAATGCGGTCGGCCAGGCCTGGACGAGGGGCGGTGCACAGGGTGGCGGGCACCTGGAGCGGGGCAGGGGTCTGTGGGGAGGCTGGGGACTTAAGGGAACCGCATACCCTGTAGTCTTACGAAGGGAGAAAGCCAACAAGATTTGGCATCTTAAATTTCCAGGAACCTAAAGCAGTTTGGAAGTAACCGCGGAAAAGAATTTCAAAACTGCTCAGTTCAACAGACAGCTATTGACCACTAGGGAATGTGCTGGGAAAGGTAGAGATGGAAAGTAGGGTGGAAGTAAGCAGTCTCCAGGGCAGGAGGCTTTAGGTAGGATGGGAAGTGGGAGACACGGAGTGAGGAAGCGGGGAGGGAGGGACGGTGCAGAGGCAAGCACTCTTGCTTACTTGGTGAAGAGTGCAAGCCTTTGACCGATAGGGGTTAATGAGGTTGAAAATCTTAAACTGGAGGCTGATTGTAGGTTTCCTCTGTTGAGTGACTACCAGCTATTTCAAGCAGTAAATGCAGGCAGCTCCAGCTCATCTCCTGGTGTCCTTCTGTGCAGATCCCACAGGGCGATTAAACATACTTAGACACACCCAAACCTCCAGAGTGGGGAGAGGTTGAGCATTATGCAGTACACTGGTTTGTACTAAATACAAGTTTACTTTAACGATTCTGGCATCCTTCTGTTGTCCTAACCTGGGACCTCTAGCCAATGGGTGGGTCCCTGGGGATGGAATAAGTTCTAGGCTCCTGCCCATCACCACCTTCAGTGTTTATTGTGCTCATTGTGTAAAGGCACCACCCTTTGCTAAGAGAGGGGCATAGAGGACCACCACACTGGGGTCTGGGGTCTTATGCTTACTGGCAGCTCACCTAAAAGGTTTCTCCAGCATAAAGCAATGAAGATAAAAAGCCTCTGTTTGCATTCACTCTAAAATATTTTCCTAGCAGCTAAAAAAGCAATTTAACAGACACAAAATGAACACTGAAGGAAGGGTTTCTTTTACAGTGCTTTCGAAGTTTATAAACTGCTGATATTTTATAGAAAACTGTATCCCCATTTGGCACATGGAAAAGAGAAATGGGGTTAAATGGTTTCTCCCAAGGTAACTAGGTGTGGCAGTACTTACATAAGTGGAAGTAGCCCAGAGTATTAAGTTGGGTTTCTTTTTGTTTAGTAGGAGATTCTAGACAATTCTTTAGGAACTAAATTAATGACAGAGCTATAAGATCTACCTTGGCTCTATTAAACTTATCCCTAGTTCTTAGTGTCTTCATAAGTGAATTTAAATGGTACCCTCAGGATTTCCCTGGTGGCGCAGTGGTTGGGAATCTGCCTGACAATGCAGGGGACACGGGTTCGATACCTGGTCCGGGAAGGTTCCACATACCGTGGAGCAGCTGAGCCCGCGCGCCACAACTACCGAGCCTGCGCTCTAGAGCCCGTGTGCCGCAACTACTGACCCCACGTGCTGCAGCTACTGAAGCCCGCATGCCTAGAGCCTGTGCTGCACAACAAGAAGCCACTGCAATGAGAAGCCCGCATACCATAACGAAGAGTAGCCCCACCTGACGCAACTAGAGAAAGCCCATGCGCAGTAACAAAGACCCAACACAGCCAAAAATTAAAAATAAATAAATAAATTAAAAAATGGTACCCTCAGTCACACCAAGCTAATGGGTTTAAACCCACCTAACATTTTATTTCTATAAAGCGAATTTATTTCCTCAGGACTAAAATTATAAAACTGAAATCATCCAACATCCTCAATAGTCACAAATTAACCTTAAGAAAACAAACCTCAGTAACTTCAAACAGTGATAAATGCAACATACAAACTTTATTTAACAAAAGTGACAGGTAAAGTCAAACAGGCACTTACATTAAAAGAAAAACTGACTAGAAATTTTAAACACCTTACAGTAACCTACTTGCAGTTGCACTTAACTGAGCTCTGTTGCTGTGAAGAATACAGCTCATGCACAGGAATGGATGAACACTTTGTACATTTTTCAAGTATTCACTGAATACTACCTTATATACACATATACATTAAATTTGAAAAAGATTTAATTGATGATCCCCAGATATACTTCATTTTTGTTGATCTTTTGGAAGAGGTCGTCTAAAGAGAAGAATGTGTGGTTCTGTAGAAAGAAAATGTTTTATATTATTTTAATATTATATGGTTAATCTTCATTCATTCAACAAAAATTCAAAGAATTCTCAGTTGAACCAAAATAAAGTAAAATCTACGGTCAATTAATGTTACTTATTGAGGTATCTGAAATAAATTTTGCTCCATGTCATTGTAAACAGTAAACAGAAGAAAACAACCTAATATTGAATATTCCCCCAGTTTTTACACACCCCAGAGAAAAGGGCTGTTAAGTAAAGATGCTATTTGAGAAGGAGAATGGTTTCTATCTTTAGAATCTCAATCCCAGTGAAAAGAAAAAGGTCTTCTCTTGTTTGGAAAAGACACTTAACACCTCATTCAAAAAATGCAGGTCCTAGGGTCCCATCCCTGTAGATTCTGTTTCGGCAGGTGGAGGACTGCCTATGAACCTATAGGTAAGGTCCTCAGTTGCATTGTGTTATCTGGAGAAACACCTTTTTAATATAATTATATGCTCCAATCCCAAGAAAGTTACAAGTCTTAAGAGTTTTTGCTGCTGCTGCTGCTTTTAACAAAAGCAGAAAGCAAGATAGCTTTAGTCTCACCTACTTCAGCTTCTAAGACTTCAAATTTTGTTCAACGCAGTATAAGTCCTTTAGTTAGATTTACTGATAACCCAAAAACACAGTTTAACACCACAAAGTTTCTTAGTCTGGTTTACTAATAATTACTAACAGTAATCTGGAAAACTCTGGTAAATACCACGTAATAGCATAAGCACTCAAGTATAACACAGGCAGCACATTTGAGTTCACTAGCTATGCTATCTCATTTCATCTTAATGTGGTAGATACTAATTGTCTAAAGGAAAAAACAAATCACTTCAAATTGCATCAATTTCTTTACACAGAACTTCAGGACACTCAAGTTGTCTTACATTAAGTTCTTAGTTTTCAAAGAGGAGATACCAGAATTCTAAATATATTTATGGCAAAATACTTCAAGATACTACTAGCAATGACACACATTTTAAAATAAAACAGAATATCCTTTTTTTCCCCTTAACTAAATAGGTTATTTTTGCAGTTTAGAAGAATGCATTATTTTCATTCGTGGTATTTTATTTACTATAAAATTGGAACCTTCTCTAGGGAGGTATCAGTCATTCAAAAATAGTCAAGCGTATCAGAGTTACTTTGGGATACCACTGAAACGTCAATATTACCAAAAAATTTTTAACAACCCCTACTGTTTTAATTCAGTTAGTGCTTCCCTAATAGCAAAACTTACCTGGCTCATGAATCATGTAATGAACCCAGCCTAGACTCTGTTGGACACCAAGTCTCCTCCACTCCTCTTCAGACATCAGATGGGTTTTGGGTACTTGTTTGGAAAGTTCTCTGGGTAACATGACATGCCTGTTAAAAAATACAGCGAAATATTAGTGCTCTAAGTGAATATGCCTTTCCTACAACCATGGTCACTTTATACATGCATCTTTAGGATACTTAAAATTTGAGTTCTTTGCCCTTACATTTCTTTAAAGCAACCCTGTTACATTACCGTTAGCATCAATCTTAAAGACTACTCTCTACTACCTTTAATTCTGATCTTGATGGCCTGTGTTCAAATTAGAGATTAGAATATGCAGTCCAAAAGTAGAAGGCATTTTATTTATGATTAACTTTTTTCCCTAATAGAGACTGCTTGCTAATTGTCTCAATCTTCTTCAGGAATAGAACCTCAAAAACTAAGTGGGACACATGGTTATCCAAGACATCCCAGCATCCCCTGCAGCTACCTCTGGTCACATGTGATTAAATCCTGCCCAACAGGATATAAGCAGAAATTATGCAACTTATGGAAAGTATCCTCGAAAGAAAAGAACATGCCCAATTCTCTTTTTTCTCCTTCCTGTTAGTTATGAAGCAGATTGATATGATCAGGGAGCTAGAGAAGCCATCTAAGACCACAGAAGTGATTATAAATTAAGAATGGTCCCTGATTTTAAGAAGTGTCATACTAGCCCCAGGTAGCAGGGGTGGGGGAATCTAGCTTGTTACAGTTAATTTGGGTTTCCTATTACTCTATAGATCTGTAGTAGACACAAGTCCCTGTACATAACTCCAGAAGTTGCTTTATACTTTGTTCAAAATTAAAAGCAAAAAACACTAAATGCACATATACATGTACCTGCTACCTAAAACAAACATTCAGTTTTCCAATAAGTTACTGGCCTATATCCAAAACTTTAATCAATTTTTAAGGAAGGCATGCAGTATTCTTCAATGTCAAACCGTCAAGAATAGGTACAATTGGAGCTTTGAAAAATTCTTAGAAAACAAATATGCACCCCCACCAACTTCTTAATTACAATTGAAAGGATCTTTATAAAAATCAAATTCCCGGGCTCATTTTTAATCACTTCCAGCAGCAGTAGTTTTATACCGTCATCCATTACCACCAACCAAATTTTTTGACCAGTATTAGATATATGTCTGCGAATTTGTTGGCTGGGGTATAAGAAAGGCGCAGTCTGGTCACAGGAAAACTGAACCCATAACCCATAATAAGCACTAAATTGTCATCAACTTAAGTTCTAGTCTGTGAGTGGTTGGTTAAGTACCAATTCCCTATAATTTGCATAACAAAATCAAGCCTTAGAACTGTTGTGTTATGTTGCTTGCTGGCCACAAGGCCACCAAGTCAAATTATGCTTACTATCATAGTTGGTAAAAATTTTACCAATTCCAGTGAACTACATGATGCTTCTTAGCAATACTTACCAGCTAGCTCATTGACTCTTGAAATACTGCTTCAACATCTACTTTTAAGGCTCTGCAAATAGCCTGTTACCTTATTTCTATCTTCTACATAAGTGTTGATTAGTCTCAAGAGAAATGTAAAATGCAAACTAGCTTTTGTACGCATATTATGTATGCCGTACAAAATGTTCCAATTTATGTCTAGATATAAGTCATATACCCTACCTTCTCCATAAACCACGGAGACAGGCTAACTTCATCAGGATTTGATTACGAGGGAAAAATGTGTAAGTAGCTTCCAACTCACATGGGAAGTCTACCTGTATTTTTTTCTGCACGGATATAACTCCTCTATATATTTCTAACTACATGTAAGGAGAACTGTTTCCAAAAATCTAACATTTATTTCAGTACCAAGGGCTTATCATGGAGGGTGAAGAGGGGGTTAAAAAAAAAAAAAGGCCAAAACAGTACAAACAACAAAGGAGCTACTAAGATAACACTGCAAGATACAATTAAATTTCCCTTCTCTGGACATTACTGTCCTGTTGGATAAAGGCAAGTGGCTTGGTCAAGAAAGTCCAGGTTTAGTTAATATTGGATTAGATACTAATTAGATTAATACTGGATTAGATAGTCATTAGATTAAAATTGGATTAGAACGTATCATTTCAGATATGACAGGATCTTCTTCTATTCATTACTACACACAAACCACGTAGTCTATTAGGCTAAAATCTTGATAGCATGCACTAGTTTACTTCGTGCTCATCAATGATTATGCTAGTATTACTGAAACTAGAAAACGGAACTACTGCCAGGAAAAGTCCTGGAAAGTACTACTCGGAGCCAGACATGTCTCACAATTAATATTTTCCCAGAGTTTTAGAAAGATTGTGGTTTACATCCTGTCCATTATTGGATAACCCCTGCTGGACAATGCAGGTATTACTAACCTGCAAAGCTGCCCAGAGAAATCCTCCGTTTTTCTCCAGAGAAAGATTTACAAGATACTAAGAAAGAATTACAAGGTACTAAGGGCAGGGAAAAAAGAGGCCACCCACTGTTATATCCTTTCTAACTCAAATAGCATTCTTGGAAATCTAACGTAGAAGGATAGGAGGCAGAAAATAAGGTCACTATTTGGCCCCTCCTACAAGTTGGTAGTTTCCCAGAATGCAGCGTCCTAGTCACCACCCAGGAGAACTGGGTGGCGCTGGTCTTTGAAGCCACACCCCAGCTAAGTCTCCTGCATACATTTAAGGCTAATGTTAAGTGTTTCTTCCCTCACACAATCCAATTTGCTAATTTTACACACTTAGCAACTATGCTCTAGTGCATCACATAATGATGCAGAAACCAAAAAAATCCCTCAAAGCTAAAAATTTTGCCGATACACACTAGCAGAAAAAAAAAATGCCCCCAATCCATTCGAGTTCTCAATTTTGTCTCAAAAGGAAGCCCCTTTAATAATAACCCAAGAGGGATAACACGCACCAGCCCCTGCCGAAGTCGCCATACCCAAGACACATTTCGAATCCCAAGGAAGCTCATTTTAGGGGGACTCCCCCACAAGCTACTTTTTAGTGCCACTAACTTCAAATGAGAGAAAAAGAGAAGTGTTTCTCTGGCGACGTTACCTGAGCAAAATTACCCTTCCGACAGCCCTTCGCCCGCTGTGACTGGGAGGGGGACGTTTGCCTAAATGCGATCTAGGCCTAAGGTTCTTAGGACCCGCTGCGATTCGGGCTCTCGGCGTTGCACTTCAGCTACGCGGGGTCCGCTTAGGCCCTCGGTCCCTTCCCCTTAAGGCACCAATTCTGCAGCAGAAGCGGCCCCATCCCCGCCCCAGCCTCGTCCTCATCACAGACAGAAACAAAGGGCGGAAGCCGGCCGGGCTGGCCCGCCAGGCGAGGAGAAGCGCAAGCTCCCGCCCGGGCGGCCCGATCCCGACACAACCGCGATTCCCGGCCGGCCCCCGGGCTCGACCCTGACCCTACCTCCGGCCCCCGGCCCCGAGCTCCGACCCAAACCTCAGCCCGACGCGCTTCGACCCCGATTCCCGGTCCTGGCCCCTGGTACCCTCCCCCCGGCCCGAGTTCCAGCTCAGGCTCGGCCGGGGCCGCGGCTGAGTTAGGCCGTCCGGTCCGCTCACCTGTACTCGTAGTGCTCATCGAAGTACTTGTCCGAGTAGTAGATCTGCTTATGGGCCATCCTGCGGGAGGGCGGTGGGCAGCACGGGACTGGAGCGACGAGGCGCGAAGAACGGGCGCAGGAGAGCGACACGTCCTCGTCAAGTGAAGGCAACGACTTCACTGAGACCAACCGACCGTAAGCCAAACGAGTCCGGTTTGAATCCGACAGCCCGCCTCTGATTGGACGACGGTGTTGACCAATCACCTTCCACGCACTCTGCGGCTAGGCCGGGACCGGCTCCCAGCCTATCGTCGCCGCCCCTCCGCGGCGTTCGCACCCAAGATCAGCCAATCAGAGGCCTGTTGCGAGGTCGGACTAGGAAAGAAGTGGATGATTGGCGTGGCGTGAGGGCGGGGAGCTCCCTGACGAAAAGGGGAGCGGCCAGGGAAGGGCGGAGCCGGGACGTTAAGGGCCGAAGAGCGCGTGCGCAGGGGTTTAGAAAGTTCCAGGTCCGCGGAGCCGTTGGGGCAGCGAACCTGCGGGAGGGGTAAGGTATCGCGGGGTTTGGCGAGGGCGGAGGGGGGCGGTGCTGCCCAACGAACGGCAGTCTGCGCACGCGCACCTTCCCCAGACCCGGCTTCGCGTCTTAAGTCAGTGGGAAAGTGAGGAAGGCGAGCCCATGGTCGTAGACTGTGGGAAACCCAGACGTGGGAAGCGTGAGGGGAGGAGTATTACGGCGGGTGCCCAAGGCCTGTTTGTCGGAGTAAGGACGCGGAGAAGCGGAAGTTGTGCCCAGACGTGAGGAAGACGTCCAGATGTCTCACCGCGGCGATGCGCGCCGCCAGGAGGAGTGGACGTTCCGGAACTTCGCCACGGAGTGCTGCGTAGATGGTGGGGCCATGGCCCCGAGACCTATGTTAGGTGAAAACTGGCTTCCCATGCCGTTTGCGCACTCCGACAACTCTGTAGATATGCGTGTGTGCGTGCATATGGGAAAATAAAAAGATTACTAAAATAATGATGTTTAGTAGACGACAATGGGATTAAAAGTGGTTAGCAAAAATTCTTTTGGCTTCTTAGCATTGAATCCTAGTTTAAAATACAGGTACGTGTAGGGAATTCCCTGGCGGTTCAGTGGTTAGGACTGGGCTCTTTCACTGCCGTGGACGTGGGTTTGATCCCTGGTCCGGGAACTAAGATCCGGCATGACTCAGTCAAAAAAAGAAAAGATGTGAATAACCCGTTAAAGGAGATGGGTAAGGAAGTCACTAACTTTTTGGTGGAACCTGGGAAAGAAAAGCTTACTAAGAGGCATATTTTTACAGAGACCATTGTGGAAAAATCTAAGACACAGAAAAGTAGAATAGTAATGTAATCACCTTCCATATACCAGTTGCTCAGCTTCAGCCATTAACGTTTGGCCCATCTTGTTTCATCTATTCCCCCTTTTTCCTAGAATATTTTTAAAGAGATCCCAAATATAATGTTATTTCATTCTGAGATAATACTTCTGTGTATGTCTCTGTACACGGTATACGACCTCAAGAAAAATTTAAAAAATACTTAGCGCCGTGTCATTACTACACTTATGATTCCTCGTTATTCTCTGATAGTTGTTTTCTGTTTGGTCTCCCCGTCTTTCCTTCATCTGCTTCCCCTTGCTTGTCTTCCTCTACTGGCTCAAGAAGCCAGAGAAAGACTGAAGAGTCCTTATATCAATTAACTTACAGCAGTAATTAAAAGTCCAACTCTGGTAGTGGCAGCATAACTTTGTGAATAGGAAAAAACGGAACTGTATAGGTAAGGGTGAACCGTATGTACGGTATATGAATATTTCAACTAAAAACATAAATTAAAAATAAAGCTCTAGCCCCCAAATGGCTTTACAGAAAAGTTTTACCAAGAGTTTATTTCTTAATTATAAACTCTTCTAGAGCAGAAGAGTTTATTCTATTAGGCAAGAATAATGTTGATTCAAAGAAAAACAACATGAGGGCTTCCCTGGTGGCGCAGTGGTTGAGAGTCTGCCTGCAGGTGCAGGGGACAAGGGTTCGTGCCCCGGTCTGGGAAGATCCCACATGCCGCGGAGCGGCTGGGCCCGTGAGCCATGGCCGCTGAGCCTGCGCGTCCGGAGCCTGTGCTCCGCAACGGGAGAGGCCACAACAGTGAGAGGCCCGCGTACCGCAAAAAATATATATATATATATGAGAAAGGAAAGTACCTGTACCTTTCACTCAAATAGATACCTGTAAAAATCCTAAATAAAATGCTGGCCAACTGAATCCAATCGTGTTTTTTGAAAGGGTGATATACTATCTTCAAATGCAAGGATAGTTTAATATTAGAAAATCTGTTCATGTAATTCACCTCATTAACAGTGTAACTGAGAAAAAAATCCTCTCAATGGAAGCAGAAGAAAACATTTGTTAAAATTCACCACTCTTATAATACAAACTCTTTGTAAACCCACCACTCACCAGTGATAACACTCTTAGTAATGAGGAGTAGGAGGAAACTTCGTTAACCTTGTAAAGGTATCTATAAAAAACAATATAATTCTTACGAGGAAACATTGGGAGCATTCTCTTTAAAATGTTCTATTATCTCCAGTTATATTGAACAATGTACAGAAGTCAGCCATCACAATTAAGAGAAGTTTAAGGCAAATTATTAGGAAAGAGAAATAAAACTATCATTTGCAACTGATGTAATTATATGTCTAAGATTAATATCCAAAGTCTGTTGCATTCCTATAGAGCAGAAACAACTAGAAAACCTATTCAAAAAGAAAGTAGTAGCATCAAATTCACCTACCTAGGAATAAGCCTAACAAAGGATAGACAAAGTGCTGATATGCAAAATTATGAATTTTTTTTTTTTTTTTTTGCGGTACGCGGGCCTCACTGTTGTGGCCTCTCCCGTTGCGGAGCACAGCCTCCAGATGCGCAGGCTCAGTGGCCATGGCTCATGGGCCCAGCCGCTCCGCGGCATGTGGGATCTTCGCAGACCGGGGCACGAACCCGTGTCCCCTGCATCAGCAGGCGGACTCAACCACTGCACCACCAGGGAAGCCCAAAATTATGAAATTTTGAGAGCCATAAATGAAGACTTGAATAAATGGACAAATATACTATGTTCATGCTTAGGAAGACTCAATATGGTTAAGATATAAATTATCTCCAAATTGATTGTCCAGTCAAATTCCAATAAAAATACCACATTCAAAGGACTTATTTGACTGTAAATAATATGGACAAAAAAAGGGCCAAGAATAGCAAAGACACTAATGGATTCTAGTAGATTGTCATCTATTAAGAACCTATAGTAATTAACACAGTGTAGCAGTGGCTTATAAAAATTAAGACAACTTGATAGACAAACTGACTTTGGGATGTAACAACCAGCCCAGTATAATGTTCACTGCAGTTCTGTTGAAGTTCTAGATACTCTGTCATTTTGAGGTTGTGTGTACTCTTTTCATTACTAATTTGCTAAAATGTTTATCATAAATACACATTGTAGTTCACCACACACTTTAAAAGTTTTTCTTTCTTACATTTGATTATTTTTTTGGAATTATGACTATAAGTTAAAAATCTCATAAGAGATTAAAGGATATTAGTAATTGCCGTCTTAAGGAAAGGTCAAATAGCAATATTATTGAAAGCTAAATAGTTGAAATAAAAATTCAGTCGGTAAACTGAAAGCATTGTGGATACTAATGAAGAACAGATCAGTGAGCTAGAACACAGGGCTGAGTAATAGTCCCAGAAACCATCAGTTAGGGGTAGAGATGGAAACCATGAAGTAAAAAGACCTGGAGGCTAAAGGGAGAAATGACAGTATTCGATACAAGAGTCCCGTTTGATACAAGGGAGAGAATAAACAGGAGAGGAAATACTATACAAATACAATGGCTGTGAGTTTCCCAGTTTTACGGAAAGATAAAAAAGACTTCAGACTGAAAGGTTTTATAGAGTGCCAGAGAGAGATTACAGTGCAGTTGAAGAACATCAGAGAGAAAGGAACGTTCTAAAAGATTCCAGGGAGAAGTTGCCAATCACACCTACAAAGCAACAAGAACAGACAATAACAATCTCAAAAGCAACACTGGATTCAAGAAGAAAATGTATTACTGTTCACAGAGTGCTGAAAGGAGTAGAATAAATTCAAGACAATTTAAAATATATTGGAAATAAAGCAAAGTAAGTAACTTCGTACATTTATTGTCTAAAAAAGCAAAGTCTGAATTTACCTCATCATATTGTTACTATTTTTTTTAAGAGTTAATAGTTTTATTTATGACTTTGTGGATTATGTCATTTATGTGTGAAACAACGCAGGAAAATATATTGAAAAGGAGTTATGTTTACAGAGGACTTTTTTAATGTGTTACATTTCTTTTTTTTTTTTTTGTAAAGTTTATTTATTTTTTTAATTAGTTTCTGCTTTATAACAAAGTGAATCAGTCATACATATACATCTGTTCCCACATCCCTTCCCTCATGCATCTCCCTCCCTCCCACCCTCCCCATCCCACCCCTCCAGGCGGTCACAAAGCACCGAGCTGATCTCCCTGTGCTCTGCGGCTGCTTCCCACTATCTATCTACCTTACGTTTGGTAGTGTATATATGTCCATGCCTCTCTTTCGCTTTGTCACAGCTTACCCTTCCCCCTCCCCATATCCTCAAGTCCATTCTCAAGTAGGTCTGTGTCTTTATTCCCGTTTTGCCCCTAGGTCCTTCATGACTTTTTTTTTTAATTCCATATATATGTGTTAGCATACGGTATTTGTCTTTCTCTTTCTGACTTACTTCACTCTGTATGACAGACTCTAGGTCTATCCACCTCATTACAAATAGCTCAGTTTCGTTTCTTTTTATGGCTGAGTAATATTCCATTGTATATATGTGCCACATCTTCTTTATCCATTCACCCGATGACAGACACTTAGGTTGTTTCCAGCTCCGGGCTATTGTAAATAGAGCTGCAATGAACATTTTGGTACATGTCTCTTTTGGAATTATGGTTTTCTCAGGGTATATGCCTAGTAGTGGGATTGCTGGGTCATATGGTAGTTCTATTTGTAGTTTTTTAAGGAACCTCCACACTGTTCTCCATAGTGGCTGTACCAATTCACATTCCCACCAGCAGTGCAAGAGTGTTCCCTTTTCTCCACACCCTCTCCAGCATTTATTGTTTCTAGATTTCTTGATGATGGCCATTCTGACTGGTGTGAGATGATATCTCATTGTAGTTTTGATTTGCATTTCTCTAATGATGAATGATGTTGAGCATTCTTTCATGTGTTAGTTGGCAATCTGTATATCTTCTTTGGAGAAATGTCTATTTAAGTCTTCTGCCCATTTTTGGATTGGGTTCTTTGTTTTTTTGCGATTGAGCTGCATGAGCTGCTTATAAATTTTGGAGATTAATCCTTTGTCAGTTGCTTCATTTGCAAATATTTTCTCCCATTCTGAGGGTTGTCTTTTCATCTTGTTTATGGTTTCCTTTGCTGTGCAAAAGCTTTTAAGTTTCATTAAGTCCCATTTGTTTATCTTTGTTTTTATTTCCATTTCTCTAGGAGGTGGGTCCAAAAGGATCTTGCTGTGATTTATGTCATAGAGTGTTCTGCCTATGTTTTCCTCTAAGAGTTTGATAGTTTCTGGCCTTACATTTAGGTCTTTAATCCATTTTGAGCTTATTTTTGTGTATGCTGTTAGGGAATGTTCTAATCTCATACTTTTACATGTCCCTGTCCAGTTTTCCCAGCACCACTTATTGAAGAGGCTGTCCTTTCTCCACTGTGCATTCCTGCCTCCTTTGTCAAAGATAAGTTGTCACCTTTTCATAGGTGAAAAACTGAGTTCTGCTTAAGATTTTTGTCATTTATTCCTATGGAATCTTTTAAAGGTTGCCAAAGGATGTGAATGGATGAAGAGAATAAGCTGTGAAAGAAAACAGCTTTTAAGAGCAACGTTTCTCAAATTACGTTCCACAGATGGGAAGGATCCTCAGGTTCCCTGCCAGGCTGTTTAAACTTTGCGTTTTAAGTCCATGGACAAATTAATTGTACATCATCTATATGACTTCTTAATTTCAGAGCCCAAGCATGTTTTTTGTTCCTATTAGTCTTCTTTTAATTGTGTGGACCAATGAGAAACTAACAGAGTTAGAATATGTCAAAGGAAAACAAAAGGTACACTATAGGAAGGTTTTTGCAGTTGTTAGAATAAAGTAATAAAGGATTTGTCTTTTGTTCCTGATCACAAATTCCTGAATGGTTGGGGCTGGTGTGGGACTGGGGGAGGCTCCCCTTACCAACACCACCAAGCAATTCTCTGACACCAGCTGGGCATTCTGCAATTCATCTCAGTGTTGACACTACCTGGAGATAGCATCAGATCCCACAGGTTAAGGCTCAGTCGTACAAGACTGCCCGTGGCCCCACCACACACACACTTCAGACACCAGTTGCAAGCCCAGTTTTGTTACCTGTGCTTCTAATCGACCGAATACAAACTGGAGGTTCCTACGACCCCCTGCAACTCAGGATGCCAATTGCAAGTCCAGATTGTCACCTGAACTTCTGACCAACCAGCTATGGATCAGAGGTTCCCACAACTCCCTCCTCAGGTTTATTAATTTGCTAGAGTGGCTCACAGAACTCAGAGAAACATCTTACTTCCTAGATTACTGGTTAATTATAAAAAGATTCAACTCAGGAGCATCCAGATGCAAGAGATGCACAGGGCAAGGCATGGACAGAGCTTCCATGCCCTCCCTGAGCTCTCACCAAGCCTCCACACGTTCACCAACCAGAAGCTCTCCAAACCCCATGTTTTTTCTTTTTTGGGTTTTCATGAAGACCTCGTTACACAGGCCTGATTGACTAAATCATTGGCCATTGGCGACTGATTCAGCCTCCAGCCGCTCTCCCCTCCCCGGAGGTCAGGAGGTGGGACTGAAATTTCCAACACTCTACTCCGGTGTTTGGTTTCACTGGTAGCCAGCCCCCATTCTTATGTGCATTCTGAAAGTCACCTCATTAACATAGGAGGATGCCTTTATTGCTCTCTGGTCTTTGTAAGTTACTAGCATTTTAGGAGCTCAGTGCCAGAAACAGGGTCAAAGACCAACTAAGTATTGCTTTTATAAATCAGTGTCACAATATGAAGTATCAAAAAGCCCAATGGGATTGGTAAGTCATGCTGGCCTCAAAAAAACCCGTCTTTAAGACTATCATAGTGTGTTGAGGGTGATGATTGGTTTCAGCAAAACATCTATCACATTAAAGTCAATTTAATTTGTATTTAAACTGAAGTTAGTTTAGCTTGTATTTGACATTTTGATGTCTTTGTTTAAAAGGTATAAGCCATATTCTATTTTTGTATATTTAGGTATATAACGTTATAATAAAACTATGTGGGTTTTTTTCCCCTAAGATAATGGATATAAAGTTTACACTGGTGATTGATTGGAGAGACTTACTTCCCTTCAAAAGTGATCTGTACACTTCTTACGTTTGAAAATCTCCACTAGAATGTGGGGATATCTCCCTCTGGTCAGCTGTGAGCCACAGCTCCTGGGAGGCCCTTCACCTCGTGGTCTTGATGCTGAAAACTCAACCTCTGTGCACTGGTGCTGAATCAAATCTCAGAGATGGAGTTTGGGGTGAAGTAAAAAAGAATACCTGCATCGCTTTGCCAGGCAAAGGGGGACACAGCGGGCTTGTGCCCTGAAAAACCGTAGGTCCCAACCCGGGAAGATTAGTGAGGAGTTTTATAGCAATGGCTCAAGGGCAACGTTGCTGAGAAGGATCAGGGTGTGTACAGAGCCTGCACTCCTTTAATCTGGCCTCAGGTGGTTTCCTCCCTTGTCTCTGCCTCCCCTCCCTTCCCTGCTTAGCAACTGTTCTAATCTGTCCTCTGGGACTCAGGGAAGATAGTGGAGGTTGGAGTCTATTCCCTACAAATAAGAAACAGGGAAACAGAAAGGCTTCTGTGCCCGGGAGCCCCGTAGGGTCCTGCTCATTTCAGTCTCTGTGGGCAGAGCCTCCTGGAGCTCAGCTGCGTGCAGACTACTAGGCTGTGTGCACAGGCACTAGCTGCATCCTGTGTTACCTCATGCAAATCTTCCCTCAAGACAGAAAAATTTCACATAAAGTCCTAACAATCAGAGAGTTTTAGAAGAACGCAAACACTTAAGGGCTGAGGAGTCACCTCAGTTAAATAGATTTTCCCACTAGTTCCCAGGTGAGACATTGCACAGTTGGAAGCAGTTTTGATTCAGAGGAGGGGAGGAGGAGGGAATAAATTCTTTTCACCTGGAGAGGAGGGAAAAATGCCCCAGGTAAACTTCATGGAGAAAGTGATTGCTGCTTCCAGAGGGAGGGGTGAGGCTTTGCCAAACAGGAAGAATATTCTGGACCAATGTTCCCCTCAGAAAATACAAAAAGACCTAATAATCCTGGGGCCATGAACAAAAGACCTCAGTCATGGTACTGTGAAGGCCTTTAAAAGGAGGAGGAAGAGGACTGGGGTATTGTTCATTTATCTGCACTTTGCAAGGTGCTGTGCATTGCAGAGAGCTGCAGAGCTGTGCCTCCGGGAATCCATGACCTGGATGCAATGATGTCCCCATTTCTGAATCTGTTAAATACTTAGGAAGTCATTTTGGTATGCCAAGTCATATGCAGAAAGCTTTTCTTTATCTTGTTCTGATAGTTTGGTAAAATGTGTGACAATTTTCCACACAAGTTACTTACTAATTACAAAGGGGAAAATCCTACTTACAAGGAGGAGAAACTGGACACCTTAACCAAGTGATCAAAGGCACGTCACCCGTAAGAGTAGATGGAAATCACATGCCTTCAGATGTGGGACCACCACCACTTAAGCCAAAAATACACAACCTAAATCTACCAGTGAGGAAACATCAAACGGAAATGGAGTAGTCTTTAAAATAAATAAACAGAGGTATTAACAATTGTTAATATGAAAGACAAAGGTTGAGGAACAGTTCCAGATTAAAGCAGGCCAAAGGGATATGACAACTAAATGCAGTATGTGATCCTGTACCAGGAAACAGAAAAAAGGGTACAAAGGCGTTTTTGAGACATTTAAAGGATGGTAGGTCATATAAAGTGTCGAAGTTAAATTTTCTGAATTTGATAAGTATACGGTGGTTAGGTAAATAAAGTCCCCATTCTTAAGAAATACATACTTCAGTATTAAGGATAAAGGAGCATGTCTGCAACCTACTCTCAAATGGTTCAAAATTAGACATGTACAGGGCTCCCCTGGTGGTCCAGTGGTTAAGACTCCGTGCTTCCACTGCAGGGGGCTCAGACTCAATCCCTGGTCAGGAAAGTTCCTCATGCTGTGAGGTATGACCAAAAGAAAAAAAAAAAAAGGCATGTACTGTTTTACTATATATATCTACATATCTTACATACTATATATATTTTTATATATAAAACACTATAGGTATATACACACAAATACAGTAATTTCCTCAGAATGAGGACATTCTTTAATGTGTCTGTGAGTATATGGAGAAAGAAAGACAGAGAGAGGAAATGATAAAACAAATGTGATGGAATGTGAAAAATTGTGAATTGAGGTAATTTTGAAAAAAATGTGATTTGGGGGTAAAGGTTATATGGGAGTGTTTTGTATTATTCTTGCAATTTTCCTGTAAATTTGAAGTTATTCCAAAGTAAACCATTTTTAAAAATCAGCATGAATTATAAATTTAAGCATGGTTTTATAAAAAATAACAGTTACTATATGTGCCCCTAGAAGTTCCTAAGTCAAAACTAGCATAGATTTTGGAGATTTAATAGGGAAGCACTTGGCTAGTGGACCCCAGACAGCTTCTGGGTCTGTAGGCCCTATATTCTGTACTCAGTGAGAGCTGAAAAATTCTGCTGCACTTCTTCTCCCTTTCTGGTTTGTTTTTGTTTTTTTTGTTTTTTTCCATTGGCTGCTCAGCATGTGGGATATTAGTTCCCCGATGAGGGATGGAACCCACGTCCCCTGCATTGGAAACGGGAGTCTTAACTGTTGAAACGTCAGGGAAGTCCCACCTCTCTTTTTTTATACTTGAAGGTAGAGCTCACAAAATCTCCCTGCTTCCTCAGAATACTTTAAGTCTGAGAAGAAATGAGGAGGCCACAGGACAGAATGGTCTCAGGACCCCTCTCTGGACCCTTAGTGACCCCCCCCCCCACCCAATGCCCTTTCCCTCAACTGGCACTCTGACCCTGCCAGCAAGTGCCCAAGGGAGCTGCCAGAAGTGCCTGACCCAGGCCAGGTTAAGGGAACATCAATGACCGTGAATGTCAACTCCACGTCCCCCAAGCTGCTTGGGTCTACAGCCCACACCCATCCATGGGACATACCAACATGGGGAATGTGATTTTCCCCATAACTGGTTCTGATCGCTACCTCAGGGCCGACTGGATTATTGCTCATGGCCCCAGGATTATTAATTTTTTTTTAGTTTTTTGAGGGGTATGTTGATCCAGAATTTCCTTCCTGTTTGGCAAATTCCCATTACTCCCTCTACTCCAAGTGAAATCAGTGCAATCCCTCCTTTCTGTTTCCATAGATCTTTCTACTTTCCCCCACTAGCCCTGTCACAGACATCTTTCATTTGCGCTATAGAACCTGGGACCCTAACCCTCAACCGCCTGAAGAGCACGTGGCCCCATATGAACAAGCTGTCATGTCTCCTGGAGTCTGGATGTTGAGAGGGACTGAACACAGCTGAAGCAAGTCATGCAGTGGCAGTTGTCCCCAAGTCGTGGGCTGGGTGTCCTTCCCCAAGCCCCCGGGCTGCCCCTCTCCTGCTCTCTGATCCTGTGAGTGACCTGGGGGTAATTCACTTTTATAGATTTAGCCTCCAAACAACCATAATGACTTTAAAAAAAAGGCTTTCAGCAGAAGTGGGTTATAGGCTTGTGGGACGTTGGAAGTGTTAGCTGCCTGAGGGAGGGCTGTGTCACCGGCTCCTGTTCTGTGACAGTCAGTGCACCGCAGAGAGCTGGCCTGTTGAGCCATTGCCTGCGGCTCCCTGAGGCTCTAGGTCTCCTGACAGAGCTCGAGACCCCATAAAAGGAGAAGGGAACTGCCAAGAACACAGTGTTCCACGATTGTTTTGGACTCAGGAGCTGATTTAAAATGAGAAAAGAATGTCACGAATCTCAGTTCCCCTGTGAGGCAGGAGACAAATCTCAGGGTCTTTCCTTGACATTCTGAAAGCATCCCTGAAGCTTTGGCTTTGAGATCTCTGCAAAACCAAACCTCAGAGATGGATTTTACAGGTTCCTGAACTAGACTGCCAGTTGAATTCACTATCTCACCAGGTTTCTTCCTTGAAATTACAGCATTAATTTGGAAAGGATGGGTTCCCAAAATTGGTATTGGTGTCATCGGGGCAATTTGGAAGATTCAGAGGACCCTAAGTCCTCTTAAGTATCCCCTTCCCGTATGCTTCTCTAGCTCAACAAAGCTGCCTCTCCTGTAGAAAAACATTATCCTCCTGCTCTAAGCTTCCCAGGATTCATACTTAACCTGCCTGGGGTGTGGGTGCATTGTGTTGTGTGTGTGATTGGGTGTGGTATATGGTGTGTAGGTGGAGTGTGTGTGACTGAACCAGAGTAAGAAAGAGGAGGAATTGCAGGAGTTTACTAATTTATACTTGAGGAAAGAAATTTTCTGAGCGTGGGAGGCTAAGAAGGGCAAAACCTAATTTTGGATAGGACGACATCGCTTCTGTGGATGTCCTTATCAGAAGTTCTGCATTCAAGGTGCTAGCTTGCAGCTGGTTACAATTCCAACAGTTCCCTGGGTTGGCTGACACAACCTAGACCAAATCCTAGGCTCGAACAAAGGAACATTACAGGGCCAGAAATCTTGGCATAAAATATATAGGAAGAAATTTAAAATGTCAGAATAGAGGCATACAGATATGGACCTGTTGTGGGGACAGAATTCCCCTATGATCATGGACCCCAGGGCTCCAAGCTTCCATCCTGACTTGGGCTCCAGCTGATTCACCTGGCCATAAGGCAGTTGTACCCAGGAACATTTGTTGGTTTGCAAACTGGCCCCCTTACACAGGGGGCAAGGAAAGACCAAAGAAAGAGGCAGAACCCTCCAGATTGGTAGGTGACAGTAATAATCAAGGGAGCTTACATAGGAGTCAGTCTTGGGTGGCCGCAGACCAGTAGACCTTCACACCTGCCCACAAGAATCTTAAGAGTTTACAGAGAGGCCTTACCTGGGTTCAGTCACATATTCAGTCCAGACAGTCTCAACAACACAGAGCTCTCTCAAGACTAAGTCTCTGAAACAGCTCCAGCTGTGGGAATAGTGGATGGAGTGAACACTCCAAGGACAGGGGAGTGGGTCAGGAACCTCTGATTGCCAGGATCCTGCTCTCACATCAACTAGAGGTCACGTCCTCTCGATGACCTCCTCCAACAACACTGAAGCTTCACAGGATGGTGGTCAGTACTGAATTGGGCCTGGCAAGTCCGTGAAAACACAAAGAAGCTTCTGGAAGACATGGGATTGCACTGTTCCCCTCCTAGGGTGCCTGTGTTTCCACTCTTTCATCTCTCTCCACCTGAACATATGAAACATATGGCCCTGTGGCTGACTCACGGAGAATTACAAATGAAAAATAAAGGAGTTGGGTGTAAGAATATGGCTGCACTTAAGAGAAATACACACTTGAGGCACTGCGTCCTTTTTAGGTGGCTCTGATGGACAACAGAGAAGGACAAATGTCTTCCAAGTAGGCGTGGTTTGAATAGAGCACCTCAATGTCCACTTCGCCTGCAAACCAAGATGGCCTGAGCCGCAGATCTGGACCTATGCCTCGTAAAAAGGAAAATGAGTTAAGAGACCAAACGAGGTTAAAGGCTTTCTTCAGCTGATGGGCACCCAGTGAGCACCCCACCCCTGGCCCCCAACTGGAGAAGGGTCAGCATTTTTATAGGACAGGAGAAAGTTGAGTACACATCCTTGCAGTTTTAACATAGGCAGCATTTTCTATTTTAACCAAAACGTGGGTGGGGGGTGGTTTCCTATTTTCATGCCCTTTGTTTGGAGTTGTTGGTACAATCCTGATAACCATTTACCAGTTACTGCTTTTGCTAGCCTTGTGGTCCACTGGGTAGTCTAAGTTCATGGCACAAGGAAGGCAGGTAGTCGAAAAGAAAGAAAGCGGGCAAAGGGAGAAGGCAAGTGGGGAGGGGGACCCCTCTGTCATGCTTGTGTCAGTCCTTACATGGGTCCTGTCATCCGTCAGGTACTTGAAAGGACTGAAATTGGAGGTCTGCAGGCATCAGGACTCGGGGCAGGGACATGAGACTCTGCTGCTTGAAGAGGCCCAGAACCTAAGAATACAATGCTCAGTTTGAATGCTAACCAAAGGGCCCTTTCTATAGGAGAGACTCTTAACAACTAGGGGGTCTGGAGGAACAATTATTAAAAGATTCTTCTGCTTCCTTGGACTCAAAAACATGAACTTCTATTAATACAACTTACTTGGCCATAATCAAGTGTCCAATGTGCCAGCAAGATAAACCAATGTGTAGCCCCAGCTGGGTACCATATCTTACTCTGGATGTGATCTCGGAAAGGCAGCAGTGAGCGGTGGCGTGAAGCGAGATCTTAATTCCCTGAACAAGAATTGAACCTGGGTAGCCTGGATGAAAACCAGGAATCCTAGCCACTAGACCACCAGAGGCTATAGAGGTCAGAAGCAAAGTTCCCTTGGCTCTTACCCCCATTGAAAGCAAGAATGTTTCAAGGAGGCAAAAACTGTAAAAACAGGTACAAAGTTTATTATTAGAGACACAGCATAACATGTGGGAGAGCACACAGAGAAGCAGTTTGTTTACTTATGACAGAAGCAAGGAAGAAATACATTATTTTTAAATCTCTTGTATAGGACAGTTACCTTTCACCAATTATCTTGTTTCTTTCTTCACACCTCACTGGTCCTAGGATCCTCCCCAAGATGCATGCACAACTTTTTGCTAAGATGGATCCCACTGAAGAGGGCTGTGGGTGCATGTCCACACTTATTATGGGGTGGTGCCCCCTCCCTTTTTAACCCCCAAGGAGCCTTCTTGCACATGTGCAGACAGGGAAGTTTTCCTTGACCTTAGGAGTGGTCACCTTATCTCTTTACTTCAGCAGAGCTCAGCTTCTGCCACTTGCTTTGTCCTTGGAGTATCTGGGTGAAAACCAAGCTTCAAATCTACTCCACTTGACAGACACCAGCTGTCCAGCCCAGGGGCCCATCTTTCTCCTACCTCAGATGCAGTTGCTAAATGTCATTTTGGGTTGTGTTCCACTGGGGAGCAGGTGACTGTGTTGGTGGTATTTGCAGAATGTTAGTCAGAGGCCTCTTGGTTAGGCAGAGATCTGTAAGGAAAGATGTGTCTCTGTGTGTGCTGGCAAGACAAGGCATCTCCCACTTCAGTCCTCACTCCAGGTGATTCTTGGTCTGCAATCTAGGGGACTTTGTCCCCCTGACCACAAGAAGGGTTGTTAATGCATATTAGAACGACAACATCTTTTCTCTCAGGAAAGTGAATCTTGAGATGAGAGGCAATTAGAATGGCAGCAAACTTAGGTGACAGCGTAGGAATTCTTGTGACTGAGATCTTTGGGGTTGCTTTGTTTTCTGTCTCTCTTGGCTGATTGTCTAGACTGACCAATAATTATTTGAGTCGCCAACACCGTTCCAGCAAATGCCATTTATGCTGAAGTTAGGTCAAATTTGGTACCTGTACTAATGTAATGGCTACTTTCTTTTCATTATATTAAAGTTAATCATTTGTGGGTTAGTCTAAACACACAGACTGTGTATAACATGAGTGCAAGATCTTACTTATTTTCGTCTCTCTGTTGCCGAAATTCGGCCTCTGTACACGGGTGCTGGATTAAATCTCAGAGACAGAGTTTTGGGTGAAGTATTATAGAAAGAAATAGCTTTGCCAGGAAAAGGGGGCCAGAGGGGGCTAATGCCCTCCAGACTATACGCCCTGCTCTGGAGGGGGTAGTGAGGAGTCTTTTAGTGTTCAAAGAGGAGTGCGTGATCAGCTTGTGGGCATTCTTCTGATTGGTTGGTGGTGAGCCAATTGGGAGTCAGCATCATCAACCTTCTCGTTCTAAGCTGTCTAGGGTCTACATGCTTGTGGGCAGCATACAGTTAACTTCTCCCACCTAGTGCGGGTTTTAGTATCTGCAAAACAGCTCAAAGCACATGGCTCAGAATATTATCTACAGTCCTCGAGGTAGAACTATAAGTCCTTGACTTTGTTTAATGGCTAAAGTATTATTGTTTTGTCTTGCTTGACTGCTTTCCTTTCTTTCTGCATTTTCTCACTTCTCTGATTAAAATTTTTCCTTGAAAAAAGAAAGACAAAAACAAAAAAAACAAAAACAAAACAAAACAAATTTTTCCTTGGCTAAAGTTTTTCTACAAAAGGCAGGCAGAGGACATGGCTGGAGGTCTATTCTGGGAAGGCCTCATAGGATCCTGCTCAGTTACGTCTCCAGGGTCAACACAATGCCTGGTTTGTAGTAGGTACTGAGTATCTCCTGTTTTTATTTTGCCTCATCACTGGCGAATTCATGTATCTATTATTTAAACACTTACCTCCATCCCCATCTATACTTTTCCTTCTAATGCTACTTGTGATCAGAAATGGCCACACGAATCTAAGCGAGAATAGTCAGTGTGCCCTGTGGAAGGTTTTGAAGGATTCTGATGAGGTTACGTGCAAGGATTTCATGCTATTTATTTTCACTGTCCAGAACTTTTACTCTGAGTTTCTACCAGCATGCTGCTTAGTTGGGATTTGCAAGACTAGAGCCTTCTGGGAGGGTGGAGAATTGCTAGGGCTGCTCTAGAAGTGGAGAGAGCTGGTTGGTGCCTGGATGTGTTGTACTGAGTAGCTGAGTGGGAGAGGTGCCCTGTCGGGAGGACAGCCGTCTCCTTGGAGTGAACCTTGAAGATCAGTGCCCTTTTCCCAGGTGGTATCAATGGAAAATCAATTGTCCAAGAGTCGTGGAGGCACGTGGGCAGCCTTTGATATCAGCCGAGGGCCTTCTTCGATCCCAGGCAATGTTCATTGTTATTTATTTATTTATTTATTTACTTACTTACTTACTTATTTACTTACTTACTTACTTATGGCTGTGTTGGGTCTTCGTTTCTGTGCGAGGGCTTTCTCTAGTTGTGGCAAGCGGGGGCCACTCTTCATCGTGGCGTGCGGGCCTCTCACTATCACAGCCTCTCTTGTTGCGGAGCACAGGCTCCAGACGCTCATGCTCAGTAGCTGTGGCTCACGGGCCCAGCTGCTCCGCGGCATGTGGGATCTTCCCAGACCAGGGCTCGAACCCGTGTCCCCTGCATTGGCAGGCAGATTCTCAACCACTGTGCCACCTGGGAAGCCCAATGTTCATTTTTTTATAGTTACAGTTCTTGGTGCTTTTCTGGTAGTAGCTGAGGTATTTAGAGATAGTCCAGAATGAGCTGGTCCAAAACTTGATTCTGGTAACCAAGAAAAAGAGAAAGTAGGAACTATTTATAAAGACAACAACCCAATTCCTATTTGTAATCATTATATAGTATTTTAAATTACATATATTTTAAAATTTATTTGCACTTAGGCAATGCTTTTACGTAAGTCCATTTTTTGTGTGTTTTAGAGTCCACTGCTCTATATTGATAATATTCCAACACATCTGGCATTATTTTGTGCTGTAGTTACATTTAATAAATTAGTTATTGCTAGCTTAGTTATGCTTTATTTTTATTTATTTATTTATTTATTTATTTATCTATTTATTTATTTGGCTGCATTGAGTCTTAGTTGTGGAATGTGGGCTCTTCGTTGCGGCGCACAGGCTCTCTAGTTGTGGTGCGCAGGCTCCAGAGTCTGCAGGCTTACTTGCCTGCGGCATGTGGGATCTTAGTTCCCTGACCAGGGATCAAACCCGCATCCCCTGCATTGGAAGGTGGATTCTTAACCACTGGACCACCAAGGAAGTCCCCAGGTATGTTTTAATATTTACTTTTTCTCAGTGTCCAATGAAGCTTTACTTCTAAAAACACCTACCAGGATACTGCCGAATTGAAGAATGTCAGCAAGGGTGTGGGAACAGCACTGTCACAGGCAGCTTCGAGTCTAGCTTGTGGGTCCAGGGTTTGTGCAAGAGACAGGGATAGCCACACCTGCCAAGTGGCTCGCTGTCTGTCTGCCAGAGAAACACGCTCAAGGACAGGCAGACGTGAAGTTGGCCTCTTCAAGTCAAGGGAAAACCAAGTTCTGCAGAGAAGACCGACGTGTGCTATTTTATACGTGACGTTGACTTGGGAAACAGGCTATTCTTTTCAGGAGACCAAGTCAGGGAGGCACTTTTGTGTGCACTTAATTTCAGATCCTCAGGCCCCATGGGTATTTCCCATAGAGAAGGATGTCGGGAAGGGAGCTGTCCACGGGCATGGCTGGGATGCTGGATGCCTTTCGGGGGAGGGGTTTATGAAAGTTATGCTCTGAAGATCAAGGGTCACCAAGACTCAACCCTAGTGTGCACCAGAACCATCGGAGGATGTGTTACAAATGCAGGTTCCTGGGGCCCCTCCCAGGGATTCTGATGCAGCAGAGCTCAGGAAGCCGTCTTCTTAAAAAGCTCTTTTGTGATTTGGGGATGTGGGTGTTCACTGGCTCACACTGTAAGAAATGCCATGGGTGTGAACTAAGGCAGTGACTTTCTAGATTTGTACTCAAGACTTTGTCTAGCAAGTCTCTTGTTGGCCTTGGAATATGATCAACAGTCAGTAGGGGAGGGACACGGGAGAGGCAGTTCCTTCTGCAAGGTCAGCAGTCAACGTAGACTGGAAAAGCTTACAAGCTGCTTCTGTGCCCTCTCCCAACCTGCTGGCTCTTCGTGATTTCAGAGGGCAGATGGACAGCCTGACGAGGGTGAGAGTGAGCACTGGAAAGATCAGGGAGGGTGATGTTTATCCACTTCACTACCCGATGTCCTCTGTGGACCTTGGCCTCATGTCTCTCTTTGCCAGCCGTCTCCTCGCCTACTGGATGATACAAACAACAGTCAGAAATATGTTGCTGGCCTCTAATACATTTTCAGCACACATATGATAGAGATCACATCTCTTCTGAACACTTTGGGTGGTCTCAGATTGCACATGGTTGCTTTCTAATTCACTAAATAGAGATTTTAAATTTATCTTTTGAAAAGTTTGGTGATTTCAGCGAGTCATTCTGATAAACATAAACAGAAAGCCAACTAATCCCTTCCCAACTTAGATAACTTTGATAGCTTAGTCAATGTCCTTGGTGTAATTACTTCTGACAGTGGTTTTCCCTTCAATTTCAAGGAGAAGTAGAAATGCTGAAGAATATTTTTTTCGAAAATGGGAAAAACGCAATATTTTGAGTTCTTATCAGGAAGATATAATGTAAAAGAAACACAGGAATAAACTTATTTTAGGAATCTAAGTAACTTCGAGTGGGAAGTTTCAAACCCTACCAGCAATGAGTCATGCATGCAGTGTTTGTAACACATTATTTCTGCAGTGACATTTAAAATTAAAAACACTACCTGACAAATGCAATATGATCCTTTTTTTTAAACAGTATGGTGCATATATATTTTAAGGACTAAGGCAAATACAAATGAATATACTAAGACAGGTTAATTCTGCTAATTCAAATAACTTTTCACAGAGTATTAAAGGATAATCTGCAAGTTTAATTCTGTTTTCAGAGGAAGCTTTTATATTAAAATATGTTAGTGTCATTTAAGTTACTTTTCACAATCATTCCAGAAGGTAATTCTAGGTAAGTATATAACCCGGTTAGAGGGTGACCGGAGCTGAGGGGTTGACCAGGATGGGGACTTTCAATGCTAAACAGGGACAACTCCAGGCAAACTGGGAGAGTTGGTTACCCTACACCCGGGTGGGAGGCTGGGTTGGTGCTGGGCTCCCAATTCCTTTGTGGACATCTGTTGCCTTCCCGATGCCAGAGGCCTGCCATGGGGGACACATTGCGAGTAAGACAAAGGCATTATTCACACTGAGCTTCCAGCTTCCATTCTACTGAGCAGTCAGACAGTTACTTAAACACAGAAACAATCAGCATGATTCCAGGTAGAGACAGATGGAGGAAAACCAACCTGGTGATGTGACCAATGGACAGATGGTGGGTGTGCACTGATTTAGAACAGGTCCCCAGAAAAGACCCCACTGAAGAGTGGTCTTTGAGCAAACACCTGCTTAATGGATAGGGGACAGTGCAGGGTGGGTGGGATGCGCAGGGAGGGTGGGAGCCAAGCACCAGAACTAGCAGGACATACGTGGCCCAGGGCCATGGGGCTTGGCGAGGAGTTTGGGCTTTATTTTAGATACAGTGGGAAACCATTTTTGGGTGGCCTGGTGGGGTTTGTGTTTTATATGTCTGTTTGTTTTCCTCACATGGGTTCTCTGGACAGCTAAGGACACAGACAATTTCAGGGCGCACCACCTTGCTGGGACAGGCCCACAGGAACCCACAGAAAATTTATGTTCTTAAAAAAAAATGTTGTAGGCCTCCTATACTAACACAAAGAAAAGCCTACTCTTCATAAGAAGGTATTTCCAGTTCTTGAGAAAAATATTTAAGTGACATCCTCGGGTGGTTTAAGGAAAGTCTGCTCGGAGATAGGTGACATTGAACTAAACCAACAACACTCTCCCTCTAAAGCCTTATATAAAATGTGTTTGGGATGAAATCTTGATCATGTCGTCTTCTCCCTGCATCCTCTGCAATTCTGGGAACAGTCACAAGAGGGTTTGCTGCTCCTCAAGTTTATAAGCAGTGGCTTCAGAGATACCCATTTCTTCCTTTTCTCCTTTTTCCCTTCCTTCCTTCTCTCTCTCCCTCCCCGCTCTCTCCCTGTGTTCCTTCCTCCCTCCCTCCCTCCCTTCCTTCTTTTTGCTGTAGGTTTGTAGGCAGTGTGCACTAAGTAACAGTTAACAACCCGCTCTGGGGGTGGAGGAAGCCCTAGCAGCATTTGCCCCCATTTCCTCGGTGTAAATCCTCCCCCAGTACCAGATTTCAAGCTCCAACTGTTTAGCAACAGGCTCACAGGATTCCTGATAACTAACATAGGCTCAGTTGCAGCACGTGGCTGGTTGTAGGGTACAGGGAGCGGGCTGGGGCTCAGGGAGAAGACTGGCCAGTCTCAGGAACAGGTAGCTGGAAAAGCGTTATCTTTAAATGTGGGCTTTTCTCATTAGTAACTTTTAAAGTAATAAATAAAATAAGAAAAAAAAAGCGAACAGACAGCAGGAAAGGTAGAAAACAAAAGAATACCTTTTATTGACTCCAGTGTTAAAAGATACTTACTGGGGGAAAAGATACTTACGGCGGTGGGTGGGGGACTTCCCTGGTGGTCCAGTGGCTAAGACTCTGTGCTCCCAATGCAGGGGGCCGGGGTTCAATCCCTGGTCAGGGAACAAAATCCCACATGTATACTGCAATTAGGAGTTCACATACTGCAGCTAAAGATTCTGCATGCGGCAACTAAAGATCTCGCACGTGGCAACAGAAATCCTGCATGCCGCAACTAAGACCTGGCGCAGCCTAAATAAATAAATAAATAAATAGTAAAAAAAAAAAAAAAAAAAAAAAACTAACTGGGAATTCCCTGGCGGTCCAGTGGTTAGGACTCCACGCTTTCACTGCATGGGTTAAACCCCTCTGGTCAGGGAACTAAGATCCCGCAAGCCTCAAGTTACAGCCAAAAAAAAGATACATTCTAAGAAATGAGACTTGTCCTGCCGAAACCACGCAACTCAGATGGGAATTAAATCCATGAGCCGGGACTCGAACCAAGCCAAACCCAGACTGGGACTTGAAACCACAGGCTAGAACTCAAACCCAGCCAGAACCCACTGTCTTTTTTTTTGTTTTGTTTGTTTGTTTTTGTTTTTTTATATATAGCATTTGTTTTGTTTGTTTGTTTTTGTTTTTTTATATATAGCAGGTTCTTTTCTTTTTTTTGCAACTTTATTGGAGTATAATTGCTTCACAATGGTGTATTAGTTTCTGCTTTATAACAAAGTGAATCAGTTATACATATACATATGTTCCCATATCCCTTCCCTCTTGCGTCTCCCTCCCTCCCACCCTCCCTATCCCACTCCTCCAGGCGGTCACAAAGCACCAAGCTGATCTCCCTGTGCTATACGGCTGCTTCCCACTAGCTATCTACCTTACGTTTGGTAGTTTATATATGTCCATGCCTCTCTCTCGCTTTGTCACAGCTTACTCTTCCCCCTCCCCATATCCTCAAGTCCATCCTCAAGTAGGTCTGTGTCTTTATTCCTGTTTTACCCCTAGGTTCTTCATGACTTTTTTTTCTCTTAAATTCCATATATATGTGTTAGCATATGGTATTTATCTTTCTCTTTCTGACCTACCCAAGGAGACAAAAGACCTGTATGCAAAAAATTATAAGACACTGATGAAAGAAATTAAAGATGATACAAATAGATGGAGAGATATACCATGTTCCTGGATTGGAAGAATCAATATTGTGAAAATGACTCTACTACCCAAAGCAATCTACAGATTCAATGCAATCCCTATCAAACTACCACTGGCATTTTTCACAGAACTAGAACAAAAAATTTCACAATTTGTATGGAAACACAAAAGACCCCAAATAGCCAAAGCAATTTTGGGAACGAAAAACGGAGCTGGAGGAATCAGGCTCCCAGACTTCAGACTATACTACAAAGCTACAGTAATCAAGACAGTATGGTACTGGCACAAAAAGAGAAAGATAGATCAATGGAACAAGATAGAAAGCCCAGAGATAAACCCACACACATATGGTCACCTTATCTTTGATAAAGGAGGCAGGAATGTACAGTGGAGAAAGGACAGCCTCTTCAATAAGTGGTGCTGGGAAAACTGGACAGGGACATGTAAAAGTATGAGATTAGATCACTCCCTAACACCATACACAAAAATAAGCTCAAAATGGATTAAAGACCTAAATATAAGGCCAGAAACTATCAAACTCTTAGAGGAAAACATAGGCAGAACACTCTATGACATAAATTACAGCAAGATCCTTTTGGACCCACCTCCTAGAGAAATGGAAATCAAAACAAAAATAAACAAATGGGACCTAATGAAACTTGAAAGCTTTTGCACAGCAAAGGAAACCATAAACAAGACCAAAAGACAACCCTCAGAATGGGAGAAAATATTTGCAAATGAAGCAACTGACAAAGGATTAATCTCCAAAATTTATAAGCAGCTCAATAGCAAAAAAACAAACAACCCAACCCACTGTCTTTTAATTGAGATCACACACCTGGTCTCAGGACTTAATGAAGCTCAGGTTCTTTTTGTCTCATAACAGAAAGAATTCAGTGAGAGACAAAGTGATAGGTAAGAAGTGGATTTATTTAGAGAGAAACACACTCCACAGACAGAGTATGGGTTATCTTAAAAGGCGAGAGGCGGGCCTCCCTGGTGGCGCAGTGGTTGAGAGTCCGCCTGCCGATGCAGGGGACACGGGTTCGTGCCCCGATCTGGGAAGATCCCACATGCCGCAGAGCGGCTGGGCCCGTGAGCCATGGCCGCTGAGCCTGTGCGTCCGGAGCCTGTGCTCTGCAATGGGAGAGGCCACAACAGTGAGAGGCCCGCGTACCGCAAAAAAAAAAAAAAAAGGCGAGAGGCCCCAAAATATTGTGTGGTTAGTTTTTTTATTTTTTAATATTTATATATTTATTTGGCTGCATTGGGTCTTAGTTGCAGCACACGGGATCTTCACTGCTACATGCAGGATCTTTAGTTGTAGCATGAGAACTCTTAGTTGCGGCATGCATGTGGGATCTATTTCCCTGACCAGGGATCAAACCCAGGCCCCCTGCACTGGGAGCACAGAGTCTTAGCCTTGGGACAACCAGGGAGGTCCCACGTGGTTAGTTTTTATGTGCTAGGTAATTTCACAGGCTAATGAGTGGGGGGATTATTCCAACTATTTGGGGGAAGGGGTTGGAGATTTTCAGGGATCGGGCCACTGCCCACTTTTTGACCTTTTATGATTGGCCTCAGAAGTGTCATGGTGCTTGTTTGTGTGTCATTTAGCATGCTGATGTATTACAATGAGTGTATAATGAGGCTCGAGGTCCACTAGAAGTCGAATCTTCCGCCATCTTGGACCTAGTTGGTTCCAACCAGTTTATGTCTATCCTCAAGGGCTATGTCATTCTTTCAAAGGTTGTGCCCTGCCCCCTTCCCTCCTGTTTCACTTCCTAGGAGTAAGCACTACTGTAAACCTCTATCATGAGCACTTAATATGGACCTCTAATGAAGTACAACACTGTTTTAATTTGTCATAATTATGTTAGGGGAACCACTGACCAAACCCCCCCCCCACCTTGGCCAGGCCCAATAGTGACCACTTGCATGAGTTATCTTACAACAGGAGGTCCTGTTGTAAGAAAAGGAATGTGGAACTAATGAGCTAAAAACACAAATTGAAAGAATTCGGGAAAGGTTAAAAGGAGAGAGGAAACGCCAGTCCGTATGTTTTACCAACCTCCCAGAATCCTTCTCACTGGAATCCATCTTGGCTGAGTGATGCCCACGCCACCAGGAAGGACCCTGACTCAGAATGAGTGGCCAGGGACAACCTGGAAACTAACCCTATTACTGTAAAATTCAAGAATGTGAGCCACAAGGCAGAGCAGTTCTCCTGGGTTCCCTTACCCTGCAGCTCTCCGCCTGGGTGCCCCTTATCAATAAAGTCTCTTGCTTTGTCAGCACGTGTGTCTCCTCGGACAATTCATTTCTGAGTGTCAAACAAGAGCCCAGTCTCGGGCCCTGGAAGGGGTCCTCCTTCCTGCAACAATTAGGCTTATTTCAGACTTGGTGTTGGTGGTTCAATAGGTAGCTGAAGCCAGAGAAGAAATTTAAGAATGGAATGTCTGTTTAATTTTGATATATTACATATATTTGTCATTGCCAAATGAATATAATGTCTTCAGTATGCTGGGTGAAAAGGAAAATATTTTAATTCTTTGATTTTCCAATGACTTTGACCCTGTAAACTGGGTGCATGTGAAATTTAAAATAAAAAAAAATGAAAATGAAGGGAAGAATACTGGATCAAAAGGAAAAAGTTCTTTTCATGTGTCACAAAATACCATACCTCTTTTGAAGGTGGAAGTCAGCCCTTGGTGGGACCTCACAGTGTGACCCAGCATAATAAAATAGTCAAACAAATAGAGAGGGTGGGGCAGACTGACTTCAGAATGAATGGTTCAGAGCACAGGTTCCCAGGGTGTGGCCCAGAGCAGCAGCAGCAGCAGCAGCACCTGGGAACCTGTTAGAAATGCAGATTCTCAGGCTCACCCCAGACTTGTTGGGTCAAAAACTCTGGGGTGGGCCCATCAACAAGTGTTTTAACAAACTCTCCTGGTGAGTTTGAGAATCACAGGGTCTCAGGGAATGTTTTTTTTCTCTCTTTCAGCTGCAACTTTTATTCTCTCCTCTAGGCTGGCCTGAGACCTTATGTTTTGAAAGGGGGGCTTCTTCCTCTACTTATTCTTTATTTTTTATTTTTATTTTATTTCATTGTGAAATAAACCTTAGATGCAAAAGAAAATATTTACTGTATGTGTAAAATTAAAAGAAGAATGATAAAATCAACACTCACACTCCTAATGCTCAACTGAGGAACTAGAATATTATTGGTAGAGTTTCCTGATGCATCTTGAAGCAGTTGCTTTTTGAGATAGCGGGTATTGGGCAGTAAGGCTCTATTTTTTTTTTTTCTTAATGTCTCTTCTTTTTTTATTGCTTCAGACTCCAGTATGAGTTAGACTTAAACCATTTCAAGGAAGAAACATAACTTTAATTTAATGTATAACTTCTAATTTGTGTTCATTTATAGTGTCCTCATCCTCAGTGATGTTCTATATGAGACAGTTCCTTAAAAATTATCCTTGTAAACTTCAGAGTCTACACTGTTGGTTAGTTTCAAGGTCAAAACATATTAGTTTTTATTATCCACTGGCTTCCAGTTTTTGTTGTAATTCATAATATCTTCATTAAAATTCAATGATTCCGTCCTTTTTTTAAATAAAAATGTCTGGTACTTAGGCAAAGACTGATTAAACTAGCTATATAGGCATTAAAAGTTAATACCTTTTTATTTTTACCCACATATCAGTAGTTACCATGGTTACTGAGAAGGGTCCAGGTAGTGCCAACTTGCAGATGTGCTAATGTGCTTTCCCTGGCTCAGTTTCTCAGTTACTACAACATTACAGTAACTAGTTTTCAGAGAAGGTTTTTTTTTCTATCCTAGATTAATTTGGGGAATTTATTATCTCTCTTATTTCACACCCTTGATTCAACCAACTCACCATGCACAAAAGCATAGTTATAGCTGCAGTGGGGCCGACCAAGGTGACCAACACAGACAACTTACAAGAATGACACCCCTTCTCTCCTCTCTGTCTATATGTTTATTTATTTTTATCAGTAACCATCTCATATCAATAATGAGATAGGATCACATTCTCCAGATCCTTATGATCTTGGGGTGGGGTGGGGGGCATGTATCTTTATTACAAGTAACAACCAAATTCTTTTGGTTGCAAGCAACACAAACCAACTAGAGAAATGGGTGTTTCATGCAACCCAGGGGTCAGGATGCAGTTGGAACCAACGACTTGTATGCTTCAGAATTTTGTCTTCTTATTGTTTCCTCTGATTCTTTGTTGTTGTGGCAAAATGTACATGCCATAAAATTTACCATTTTAACCATTTTAATCGTACCGTTTTGTGGCACTAAGTACATGTGTATGGTGGTGCAACCCCACCACCATCCATCTCCAGAACTTTTTCATCATTCCTAAGTAAAACTCTATGTGCATTAAGTTCCCTATTTCCCTCTCCCCCAGCCCCTGGTGACCACTATTCTGTATTCAATCTCTATGAATTTGACTGCTCTAAGTACCTTACATAAGTGGAATCATACAATATTTATCCTTCTGTGATTGGCTTATTTCACTTAGCATAATATCCTCAAAGTTCATTCATGTTGTATCATGTATTAGAATTTTCTCACTTTTCCAGGCTGAATAGTACTCAATTGGGTGGATATACCATATTCTGCTTATCCAGTTCTTCCATTGATGAACACATGGGTTATTTCTACTTTTTGGCTATTGTGAATAATGTTGCAATGAACATGGGTGTACAAATATCTGAGTCTCCACTTTCAATTCTTTGGGGTATATACACAGAAGTGGAATTTCTGGATCATAGAGTAACTCTATATTTAATTTTATGAAGAATCACCTCATAAAATCACCTCACCATCCGTTTCCTTGCCTCTTCCATCTTCTAGCGCCTCCCCACATTCTTTGGCTCTGACCTCCTTCCTCCATCTTCAAAGCCAGCAAAGCAGAGGTGGTCCTCCTCATGTCACATCTCCCCAGCCACCTTCCATCCTCACATCCCTCTCTCTCAACTGGAGATGTTCTCCTCTTTTAAGGACTCATGGGACTAGATTGAGCCCACCTGAATAAGGCAGGCTACTCTCCCCATCTCAAGGTCCGTGCCCTTAATCACACTAGCCGTGTAAGATAGCAGTCAAGGCTCTGGGGATCAGGGCATCGACATCTTCAGGGGGTGGGGAAGTGCATGTTTTGTCCTGGGACCTTCTGGACTCCAGTCTTGCCCTGGCAGGAGATGGGACCTCAGGCCAAAGCACTGAATTCGCTTTTCTCCCTTACCTTAGGTGTAAGGTGATAACATTGGCTCGTGACATTAGAGAATAAAAAAGATTGAGTCTGAGAAGGCGTCTGGCCAGTGCCTGGCCCAGGTCACACACTCTACAAACGCTTCTCCGAGCTGCTCAGAATAACACACAGGAGAACCCTCTGAGAACTGTAAACACCATGCTGATCTAAGTTATTCTGGTGAACTGGGACCAGCCCAGCTTGTAGAGAAGAAATCTTGACTGAGGATATTTAAAAGGATATTTGTTTCAGAAGCAATTTGAGTTAGCTGGAAGGCAGTGAGTTCAAAAAAGATCAAGTGAATAATCTCACTTTAGAAAACTCATTAAAACCGTGTTTAAAGGAATGAATTTCAGTTCTGCATCCAGCCTGTTACTGCCACGGGTGGGCGGTGCTTTTGGAGGTAGGATCCACGTCGAGATCTGGTCCTGTGTTGCCTTCCTAACTGGACATGCTGATGAACTGTAATTAAAACCGTCTTCACCCTCTGCTGGCTGAGCCCCAGAAACTTCTCTGCAGGGGACACAGACAGCTTGCCAGCAGAGCAATGCCTGGGACATCAGGCCACAGGTTCACACATGGCCAGGCCACATCTCTCTCATCTCTTCACTCAGCAGCCGGCTCTCTCATCTGTGGCTGATTCGGTGCAGGAGGAGGGTCAGAAAGAGTGAGCTAGTCAGCACCAGGTGCCATGGCTGCCTCGGTGTCCCTTCCTGTGTCCTCATTCTTCTTCGTGGTCCCTGATGGCAATTTGGTGCCACTGAACACTTCCAGAAATTACATGTTTTTCCCTCTGAGATTTAAAAGTGAACGCACACGTGCATACACACTCATGTACACGATGCACACTTAACACACCCCAAGGCCACACCTCAGGCCCAGAGATTCTGATTTCATTGTTCTGGAGTAGAGTCTCAGTATTAATATTTTTTAGACTAAACACACGCACAAAAACAAAAAAACGCTTCAAAATCATAGACACAGATTTGTGGTAGGTACTCCATCAAACCCAGATGACAAGTGACATTTTACATCCTTTACAAGTGATTTTCAGAATCAGATCGACAGGGTGGTATCTACTGGCCACAGAACCATGAACGTTAAATGGCAACCCTACAACTTAGAAAAATTGTTTTCAGTGTCCGTGGCCTCCCAGGAGCCCACTTGATTGGGTGCATGTAGAACTTTCTGGTGAATTGAATTTGTAGTGATAAGATTTACTATAGTTTAGAACATGGCTGTGCCGCCACCTGACATTGGCTCTTTGATGGGGTCCCCATCCTTGGTGTGGGGGGACAGGACAGTTGCATCAGGGAATCCTGCCCTCTGTCCTCTGGTGTGTTTCCCAGTGGAGGGCTCTGAGGGGTGGGAGACTGATGAGGAGGGTCAGGCTGCCTCAGTCCCTCTGCTGGTGGCCACGCTCCGTCAAGGTGACCCTCCCCACAGGACTCCTTCCCTGGAACCACAGGACCCAGGGGTGGTCATGGCTGTACTTTCACTAACCCTTGTGAGTGTATTTTCACAGAATCTCTTTATCAAGCCCTCCTCCAATTGCCTAGTGGATAACTTTTCATCTGCTTCCTGCTGGGACTTGACAGATACCATTGAAATGAAGGATGCGGTTGGCTTTGTCTCTGAGACACACTCCAGGATGCGTGTTGCCAGGTATCCCCCTGCAGGCTGACAAGGGAACATACACCACAGTGCTCATGATGGTGGGGTGTGGCAGGGAGTTGGGGCAGCCAAGATGCTGATCTTGGGGAGGATGGATAATTTAAATGGAGTGGGAGCAAGCTCAGAAATACGTGGCTAGAAATAACGAACCATGGTGTTGAAGGGGGAAAACCAGCGGGAGAAAGTGTTACCGAACCAAACTTGAGTCCGTTTGCCTGTGTACAGTAAAGCCTATTTATTGACATCAGCTGTGGTGAAGGAAAGTGCAGCATTTATTGAAGGGTGCCAAGCAAAGAGTCCAGGGAGCAGCTAGTGCTTAAGAAGCCCTCACAGGATCTTTGTTGCGATGTGCGGGATCTTTAGTTGAGGCGTGCAGACTTCTTAGTTGCGGCATGCAGGATCTTTAGTTGCGACACGCATGTGGGATCTAGTTCCCCAACCGGGGATCGAATCCAGGCCCCCTGCATTGGGAGGGCGGTGTCTTACCCACTAGACCACCAGGGAAGTCCCTGGGGGAAGGTGTTTAAAGACAGGGTGAGGGAAGGGGGTTGTGAGGTGCATGATCAGCTCGTGGACGTTCTTCTGATTCGTTGGTGGTGAGGTAATCAGGAGTCAATATCATCAGTCTTCTGGTTCCAACGGATCTGTGGTCTATCTATGTATGTGCTTGTGGGCAGCATACAGTTAACTTCTTCCACCCGGTGGGGGTTTCAGTATCTGCAAAGCAGCTCAAAGCACATGGCTCAGAATATTACCTACAGCCCTTGAGGAGGAACTAAAGGTCCTTGACTTTGTTTAATGGCCAAACTACTAATATTTTGTCTAGTTTGACTGTTTTCCTTTCCTTCTTCATTTTCTCACTTCTCTGATTAAATTTACTCTTTGGAACTCGGGTAAGGCCTAGGAGGCTAATGTTTTTCTATAGACAAGAGGCAGGTGGAGGACATGGGTTGGGGAGCTGTTCTGGGAAGGCCCCATAGGGTCCTGCTCAGTTACAAAAGCACAGAACCATTTCTGTGACCTAAAATGTGCACACACACAAAACAACACTACCAAGAGACAAGCTCATGGAAATCTAATACACAGCACCTCAAGAGGATGCCAGTGGTGAGGAGGAAGTAGGAAATGGGAGGTGCCAGGTTCTGAAGGGGAGGGCAGAATAAACAAGAGAAGCTTCTTGCACAGACTGATGCTAATTATATTTTACAAATGAAAAAGTATGACTAACTCAACTCACTTTTACCCAAGGTTAAAAAAAATGCATTTTATAAGGGTAGGCTACCTTGTTACTACCCTTCTGTGGAACTCCACCAATCATGAATTATCTGAATGGGGTTCTTAAGAAACATCTCTCCCAATAATTTGATTGCTTTTGTGTTTCACAGAAGGCTTGATTTTGCGCGAAGAACCTGAAATTAACTCCTCCACTCTGTGTTATGGCAAAACACGTGTTACCATGGTTTCTTAAAACAAAATTTCAATTAGCAGATGGAGCTACTGAGAGGAAAGTGCCTTACTGGTGTAGAAATTTGGAGCAGAATTAAGGCTAAAATAAACACATTTCAAAAAGTCCTACCATTTAGAATTATCATGAATTACTGCCAAGAGTAGGGTGGTGTATTAATTATTGTGTTAAACATTCTTAATTTACATATATATCATGAAAATTAGAAAATTTAATATGAACATTTAGTTAACAATATTCTTTATTTTATGAATAATATTTTTAAACTTGGAGAATGTTGGCTAGAGGTAGATGAAATATAGGAACTTATTTAGATTTCAGTGTGGAGGATTATAAACTATTGAAACATTCTGAAAATGTTGAAATGAATCAACTGAGATCATCGAAATCATCAGAATTTAAATTATATTATCTTTGCAGGGTACTTGAAACACTGGGAAATTACAAGGTGTGATATAAAGTCAGGGGTTTGTTATTACTCACAATTTGTTCTTCTGGTGATAGTACAAGTTTAGACGGGCTCCTAGCTGCTCAGAGTAAAGACTACATTTCCCAGCATCACTTGCAGCTACTTGTGATCACATGGCTGTGTCTCTACGCAGTTAAAACTATTTCACCTTCTTGGAGCTTTCCTTAAGATCCAGCAACTTGCCTCTTTTGCCGTCTTTATTCATTTCTCCTTGCTTTATGGAATGTGGGTGCTGCTAAAGCTTCTGGGCTAGGTTTATTTATATGTAAGAGAAATCAACTTCTACTAAGGTAAGCAAAAACTATCTGGAGTTTGTCATTTGAGGAGCCTAGTTCTAACTATTCCAAAGTTCTTTGTTGAGTCTCAAAGGTTTGAGACTTCAAAGGAGCAGCTGGTGTACTTGACAAGTTCTCACAAATAAATACATTTCCTATTGCAGTCCTAAGTGTCAATGGTGACACTAAAGACACCTGGTTGTCACTCTATTCTGTTCTCCCATCTTCTTGTGATACCCACATTGCTCACTATGGAGGCATGGAACATGGCATGAAGAGTCCATAAGAAGCAATGAGCTTGTCTTTCACGTAGTTACGTTTGGGGTCCAAGAAGGCCCTGGGTGACTTGTCCTGCTGACCTCAGGGACCTGTGGGCCCTACTCTCACCTTCCTCTCTGCTCTCCAGCCACACTGGCCTTCTTCTGTTCTCTCTATGCTCCAGGTCCCTCATGCTGCAGAGCCTTTGCCTATGCTTCTCCCTCCCCCGGGAAGTCTTCTCCCAACCGTCATGTCTTTCAGGTTTCAACTCCTACATGACTTCCTCAGGGAGCCCTCACTGTTCCTCCAGGTGAGATATGGTCCCACTGTTAAGTTTGCTTTCAGGAAGGGGCTGTGTCAGTCTTTGCCCCATCACTCTATTCCTGGTACTTAGCACAGGACCAGGGACTTAGTGAGTGCTCAGTGAGGTGTTTGTTTGAGAAATGTGGAACAGCATCGATGACTAAAATCATCATTGTCCTTCATATTTGGAGTGTCAGGGAACTAGATGAGGAGAAGTGTGCCTTAACTATGCCATACCAGGCCTAAACTGTTCCAAGTTGTTACACTTTGTGTGTCCAATTGTTATATATCTCCAGGTATACCTATATTCTTATAATGATGATCTTTATTTTATACCAGAATTCTACTACACATGAATATTGAGAGGAGTCATTGGAAATGCAGATTGCTGTTGAATGAAACTTAAAAAATATCTCCCCATCCCATTTTGGTAGCACAGATGTTTCTTACTAAACTCAGTGGTAATATTAGAAATGAAACATATTTGCCAGTCTAGTGAAGAATGTTCCCTAACCGTGCCTCTGAAGACCAGGCCCCTTTGCTTTTCCTTTGATTTCTGGTGTTACCATGGTGCTAGCCCCATATTAGATATGCACCAGGTATTTTTGAATCAATAGAATGACTGAAAGAATTAGGCTATAAATTCATCTATCTATCTATTTACCATCATCATTACTGTCTTCAAAATGGATCCCAAAGTAAAAGACTAGCAAGACCATAGAATGAGAGATACCTCTTACCACCTCCTAAAGCCGAATCTCTTTCCTGACTTCACCTCCCTTTCTGGCTAACACCTTACCCCTTATCTCTTCTTAGCTTTATACTCTAAGGTTACAACAAATACCCTTGTAAGGGTCATCTCTGTGTTCTGTCTTCCTGTTCTCTTCTGGGTCCAGTGTAATCTGCCACAGCTGCTCTTACTTAGGCCACCAGGAAATGCCCACACCTCTTTTTTTTTTTTTTTTTTTGGCCGCGCCACGGGGCATGTGAGACCTTAGTTCCCTGATCAGGGACCAAACCGGCGCCCCCTGCAGTGGAAGCACGGAGTCTTAACCACTGGACCGCCAGGGAAGTCCCAAGAAATGCCCACACTTCTAAATCCAACCATCCACTCTCTGTTTCAATCTACCTGAGGACCATTGGACAAAGTTGGTTACTCTCTCCCGCTTTTCCTTCTTCTCGGGCCATTCTTTCCCCTCTCCTCAAACCCTAGCTGCTGGAATGCTCCCCAAACTCAGGATTTGGATTGTGTTCTCTTTTTTATCCACACTCGAGCCATGATCTTATGGCTTTAAATACCACAGATATGCTGACCATGCCCAAATTTACACGTCTAGCCCTTACTTTTTCCTTCAGCTCTAGATTCCTATACCTGACAGCTTTCTTAACATTGCCCTTGGACTTCTAATATCTTGAACTTAGCATGTCTAAAACCAATCCCCCCCTCCCTGCCAGGCCTGCTCTGCCCACAGTCTTCCCCAAGTCACAAATGGAAACAGCATGCTTCCCGTTCACATGCCAACAATCTTCAGCTTGTCCTTGACTCCTTTTCCACAACCCACATCGAATCCATGAGCAAATCCCATCTGCTCTACCTTCAAGATACACCCAGAAAGCCACTACCCCTGTGCTCTGTTCCTGGCCGGGTCCGAGGCACCGTGCCCTCGCACCTGGACTGCTGCATCACAGTTTAACTTGCCCTCTGCCCCTGTACCTGTCTCTGTTCTCCATGCAGCAGCCAGCGCCATCCTAAAAGGATGGAAAAAATGTAAGTCTGTTCTGAATGCACACCTTCTCGTCTTGCTCAGAGTGAATTCAGTGCTCCCTGTGGCCTCCAAGGCCCTGCATGGCCGTCCCCTACTGACCCTCTGCCTCAGGGCTTACCGCGCTCCCTCCCCTCCCTCTGTCCAGGCATCCGGTTTCTGAGCCCTTCCTTGAGCATGCAAAATGCTCCGCTCAGGGACTGTGCATCTGCCATCCCCTCTGCCCTATGCTTTTCTCCTAGACTTCTATCGCAATTTCCCTCAGCTTCTCCGGAGCAGGACTCCCTCCATGCCCCTTGCTCAGCAGGCCGTCCCTGGACACCCAGCCTGAACTCACACCTCCTACCCATTGCAGCACATCCTGGTTCCACTCTTTGATTTTATGTTTCTCATCAGCACCCATCACTGCCTGGTGTACTAGACACCTTACCTATGTATCTTGTTTACCTTCTCTCTCCTCCACTGCAGTGTAAGCTCTGAGAGGTCAGGGCTGTCCTTCGGTTGTGTTTCCTGCTGTATCCTGATACCTGGCACAAAATGGGTGCTTGTCAAGTTTGCGTGGTCAAGCAGGCTGCTCTGGTCTGTGTAGCCTTTGAAGAGTCACAGCCACCCGAGCAGCTGCAGAAGCCTGTCCTTGTCTGCACTGGTCTATGCTGGTCTGTCCTGGTCTGCACTAGTCCGTACTGGACTCTACTGGTCTGCATTGTCTCTATGGTCTGCATAGGTCTATATTGGTCTGTACTGGTCTACAGTGGTCTATACTGGTCTGTCCTGGTCTATACTGACCTCCACTGATCTATAGTGGTCTTCCCTGGTCTGCACCGGGTGCAGTATTCTATAAGTAGTAATCAAATGAGTGAATTAATACAAATGTGATAAGGGATGCTGTATAAGTGACAAGGAGCAAAAGTAAAAATGCAATATATCATTCATGCATTTGTGGCCTAGCAAATCCTTTGGGGCCCAGTCTCCCCCAGATGAAGTCACGTTGGACCAGAGCAGAGAGGCAGAGGGTCTCTGTGTTGGTCAGTGGACAAGGAAGAACTGGGCTGCCTCAGCAAGAGCTGGGCCTCGGCTGCTTGTGCCTCCCCTCTGAGGACACAGATTTTTGCACAGTTCATATTGTCACACCTAAACGGCCTTTGAGATGCAAAGTTCTGCTGACAAATGAAGGTTCTGCGCAATGGCTTGGGACCTCTGCCTGCCAGCCAAGATGCCACTCGGCCACTTTCCATCCTCTCTCAGCAGGGGTGTTCAGTTGTGTAATTCCTTGACCAGTCTATTGGGCTTGGCATTATTTTATTGAAATGAATAGAAAACCAGAACATGAGAGTGGTCTTAATCTTGAGAGATCACTTTCCTCTCTCGTATTGGCAAGATTAGTAAGTGTGACCACACACCGTGGGGTGAGGGCATGAGACGGGCACTGCCAGTGCCATGGGTTCAAGGTCTATGGAGGGCACTTGTGCAACATCTACTGACCTAACTAATACATCTGACCAAGAGGCCTAGTTAAGTCCACTCCTAGAGCTTTCCCAGGTCTACTCATGCACACGTGAAATGACATAAATAAAAGTTCTCCATTGAAACATGGAATGGGAATATTGGAAACAACCAAAATGTCCATTAATAGGGGAATGGTTTAATAAATGATGCTACATTCATTAAATGGTATACTCTGTCTGTAATAAGAAGACTAAGGAGGACTTTTCCTTATTAATGTGGAAAGTGAAAATTGCCGTGGGCAGAACAGAACAGCAGGTATATTATATCACCCTTTGTACTTGCACAGAATATCTCTAAAAGGATACCCAGGGTGCTGGCCGTGACCGTGGCCTCAGTGGGGTGACCAGGAGGGAGGAAGACTTCTTACAGTGTACTCAGATAGGTTTCATCATAGTCTGCTTGGCTGCCAAGACAAAATACCTCAGGCTCGGTGGGTTAGACAACAGACATTTATTTCTCACAGTTTTGGAGGCTGAAGTCCAAGAGCGAGGTGCTGGCAGGGCTGGTGTTGGTGAGACAGCTGCTTTCTTGCTGTGTCCTCACATGGCTTTTCCTCGCAGCATGGAGGGAGAGAGCCCTGATGTCTGTTGCTCTTCTGCTAAGGACACTAATCCTATCAGATTAGGGCCTCAACCTTATGACCTCATTTAACTCTAATCACCTCCTTTAAAACCTTATCTCCTAATACAGTGACCTTGGGAGTTAACACTTCAACATATGAATTGTGAGGAAACAAAATTTAGTTCATTCCAGTCTCAGGAGCGGAATCTAATGAAAACCTTGTAGGAAATCCCGAGGGATGCTGCAAATCTACCTCCTCTCTCTGACTCTCTCTGTATCGAAGTGTGTTATCCATACAAAGAAGTACACACGTCACATGGAGCAGTTCACAGCATCTTTGCAAACTGAACCTCCAGGCCACCAGCACCAGATAAAGAACTAGAATTTGACCAGCCCCCCAGAGACCCCAGGTCCCTTTTCAGTTGTTAGCCCTTTCCTCAAGTCAGCATTCTCCCAACTTCGAACGGCATTGATTGTTTTTGCCTGCTATGAATCTGGTGTGTGCCTTCTGAGGGTCTCATACCTGGGTTCAGTCAGATGCCCACTTAAGTAGAGTGACAAACTGTTACCTGGGACTGAGGGGATAACAGGGACACAGGACTTTCAGTTTTAAAACTGGGACAGTCCTGGGCAAGTGGGACTGGTTCCTCACTGGAGGCTTAAGCCACTTGACTGTGTGTTCAAGTGTGAAGAAAAGAAATGCCTAAAGTCAGGAGTGAGCTCTCAGAAGTACACGGTGAGCAAGTGTGTTTTTCTACCATGTCCTATTTGGTCTACCATCCGTCTCAGCTCCCTGAGAATGTGCTATCGGCTTTGATATTTGCCTGGTATGGATGAACGAATTTCCGGGAAAGCACATGTATGAGCTGATGTGTGTGTCTTAGAGGCTGGACCTGACCTCCGGTCTGGTCCCTGAACTTGAACTTGGCCTGGGAGCCACAGGGAGCTCCTACTTCAGAGCCCAGCAGCCCTGCCCCACCACGCCTGCCCCTCCCAGGGTATTCCGGGGACAAGATTCAGGAGCTGGAACTCCTCGCCTTGCCTCCGAAATTTTCTAATCTTGGGAAAATGGTTTCTGCTGATGAAGTGTGCCATGGGCTTCAGACCCTCATTAGGAACATTACTGTATTGTTTTGCAGACACCTTTCTTCTTTTTTCTGAAAACAGGAAGCAAATTTAGAGTCGGTGTAGTCTAGGAGAAGAATAAGGAATGTAATGAAATGGCATAAATGGTGTAAAGGAGCTTCCAAATGAGGAAGATTTGAAACAACATTTAAAAGAGAGGTAACTAGTCACAGAAAGTGAAAACTAAAGCAAGATTTTTTTCTTTTCCCTGATGGAATCTGTCACAACTAAATTGTTTTTCGAGTTTTTATCACTGCATCATAAGGAAGTGATTCGATGTGTTTTAAACTATATTCTGAGAGAGTGTTTGGAGTATGTTAAAATAACACATTATGCTATGTGTGAATATTTGGGGAGATACACTGGGGTGCGGGTGCCTTCTGGAGATAACGCAGCCCTTCCTCAGAGCTGCCAGCAAGTGGTTAGAGAGGCTCTGGGTTGGGAGAGTTTAGACAGGCAGACCGAGAGAAAACATTGCTTTAAAAAAATGGGCCGCAATTTGAAATTCAAGGTGGGCATTGTGGGGCTGACGAAGGCACTCCTTTGCAGTCATGCTGCTTTTCCTAAGGTCCAGTCTACTAGCATGTTCCTGATTTTCCTAGGAAACCCAAGGAGGCCAGGCTAATCCCAGAGGAAGGAGACAGTGAGGTGTCCATTCAGCTCAGCACTGGGAAGTTCAGAAACTAAAGCTGGAAAAAGGAAATGCCCTGTTTCTGGAAACTTTCACCTAGCTACTGTTAAAAGGAAAATCACAGGTCCCAAATGGAGTCACTTATGCTAAGCCATGCCACCAAACCCGGGGCTTTACACCTAACCCAACCGCCATTACAGCCTCTCTCAGGAACGGAGTTTTCTGGTCAACCCCAATGAGGTAATCTGTCACATGGGCACTCTCCATGCCCCAAAGGAAGACAAGGTAATCTACCACATAGACCCCTTCCGTCCCTCATAGGTAGGTCACCTAAGCCTGAAATCATTTTTTTTGGTTTGTTTATGACTTCCTTGTCATGCCTTTCAAAACCTTTCCTTTTCTGTAGTCCTTTGCTGCCTGATTCATGAATTGTTCAATAAAGCCAGCTAGAGCTTTACCACTTATGGGATTGGATTTTGTTTAACACCACAGAGTTAGGGGAATCCGGACGCCTGGTTGTCTTCTCATGAGCCCCGCGCACCTAACCTGGGGCGGGTGGGAGAGCGAAGCCCCCCACCCACCTCCTCCCTCTCCCTCCGACCTTCCTCCTTCCCTCACTTACTGTGTTAGCACAAATTCGTGTGCCTGAAGCACAGTGGGAAACGTCAGAGTTTGGAGCGGAGAGAGTTTACTGCAGGGTCATGCAGGGAGATGTGTGGCTCATTCCCCCCCTAAACCGTGAACTCCTGGGTTTCAGCAAAGCATTTTTAAAGGCCAGGTGAGGGAAGGGGGTGGCAGGGTATGTGATCAGCTCGTGCACAATTCTCTGATTGGCTGTTGGTGAGGTAACAGGCGTTAACATGATCAGACCTTAGGCACCAGTAGGTCTGGGGGCTACGTGCTCATGGTCATCAAGTAGTTAACACCTTTCATTTGGTGGGGGTTTTTCACATCTGGAAATGTGCCTCAGATACTGTTATCTGGGGACTTCAGAGAGGAGCTAAAGCAAAGGATGGGGGAAAAGGTCTGCCCTGGGAAGGCCCCATAGGGTCCTGCTCAGTTAGAGTTGAACAACTACCAGGTGTTGGACAAAAGGTGTATCAATATGGTGAATGTTATGTGTCACCTTTATTAGGCTATGGTGCCCAGTCCACGCATCACTGTGAAGGTATTCTGTAGATGAGATTCGCACTTAAATCAGTAGATTTGCGTAAAGCAGATTACTTTATATTAATACAATGTGGGTGGGGCTCTTCCACTCAGTTGAAGGCTTTAAGAGCAAAGACTGACCTCCAGGGGGGAGAGGGGATTCTGACTCTGGTTGCAACATCAGCATCAGCTATTCCACCATCCTTGCACCCCGCCCTGCGGACCTCAGACTTGCCAGCCCCCGCGATCGTGTGTGCCATTTCCTTAAAATAAACCTTTCTTTATACACACACATTCAATTGGTTCTGTTTCTTTGGGAAACCCTAATACAATGAGTACATTTAATTCCATTAAAAAGCATCTGTTGACCACATCAGGATCATCGGGGATGATCCCTGGTCTCTGTGCCTCCTCTCAGCCAGGGAGGACAGGCATGTGACAAGGCCATGGCAGACCAATGTGATGGGGGCACAGCAGTGACAAGGTTGACTTGATAAGAGAAGGCTTTTTAGAAAAAGTGCTGATGGACCCTGGGCCCTCATATAACAACACTCAATCGTGATCCATACCTGTAGGTGACAGAGTGAATGAGGACTGAGGGGACACCGGGGACCGGGAGGTGAGCCTGGACATGAGGGGGTCTGAGTTGGTCAGGACTGACCGAGGGTGGGGTCCTAGATGTGCTGGTCAGCAAAGGCCGAGCCCTAGAAATGAACATCCTTCCCAAGGTGAAAGAATGGATGAAAAGGCGTAGGAGGGCTCTGGCAAGTCAATAGCTGTGGAGAAAGGAGAAGCTTCTTCAGGGGACTCGGGAATGGAGCTGAGAGTGGACCGATGCTAAGGCTCGGGTCCTAGAAGTGAGAACCAGAGTTCTGGGGGATGGGGGCCACAGGTCAGGGGTGGTCACAGGCCCTGCCAAGTGAGGCACGCTTTCTGGAGCTCAGGCTGGGGTCTTTCATTCTAGTTTAGCTTTTTATCTATTATCCTTTGAGTACAGCGCTCTCTTCCCTAAATTCTCTCTCTCTCTCTTTTTTTTTTTTTGCTGTACGCGGGCCTCTCACTGTTGGGGCCTCTCCCGTTGTGGAGCACAGGCTCTGGACGCACAGGCTCAGTGGCCATGGCTCACGGGCCCAGCCTCTCCGCGGCATGTGGGATCTTCCCGGACCGGGGCACGAACCCGTGTCCCCTGCATCGACAGGCGGACCCTCAACCACTGTGCCACCAGGGAAGCCCCTCTTCCCTAAATTCTTAAGAAAACTGTGGCTCTTCTAGCATGAACTATTATACAAAGTGGGCATGGAATCCACTCAAGTGGGTTTAAGCAAAAAGAAATGCATTCTTAAGCAAAAAGAGTATTGATTGGCTTAAAGAAATTCCTGGAGGAACCAAGGGGAACCAGAAGATGCTTAGGACTTTTATAATGGGATTCCCATGCCAGAATCAATCCTCTGTGATTCTAGAACCTCCACCGGACCTGCCCCAGGAGACGTGTTTCCCTGCGCTACTTCTCACCACTCCCTTCTGCCATCTGCTTGGCTGAACTCAGGGTCCTGGCGGCAAGGGAGACTGGGAAATGCAGTCAGCTTTCCAGTCACTGCAGTGCGGGAAGCATGCTGGAAGGAAGCTGGCTTTGAGTGAGCCCACCTGCCATGTGTCTCACCGCCCACCCTTCAGCCCCCCAGCCTCACCACACCTGGGAGGTGCTCCCACTCTCGCTCTTGCTGGTGCAACGACCCCTCACCCAACAGAAAACTCAGTCACCCAGTGAAGGGAGGGAACCATCATCTATCCCTGGTCCCACCTCCCTTCTCCTATTTGTTAATCATCCTCAGGGACCACATGCAAACCTTAACAACTGGCTTGGCAATGGCACCAATCAGAAAAGCCAGACAGCTGGAGAGGAGCCCCTCCAAGCCCCTCCTCCATTGGCTGGATTATGGGGTCTCTGGGGTCTCTGTGGAGGGTGGGGGTGACTCAGGGGACAGGGAAGGAACTCGGGGCTCTGGAGAGTGGTCCAGAAGTGTTCCCATGTGTTGGGTTGCACCCCGCAGGCCTACAAGACCTGTGCTTGCACAGCTTCAAGACCAAAGAAAGAACCCTGAGTCAGCAACATAGACATCAATGGTTTAAAGGATGGGGGAGCTTACATGTCCGAAACAAGGTCCTGGAGTGACACCCCACCGTGTGCGGTGGACAGCGGGCAGGACATGGTGGCAGTCTTCGCTCCCGGGGGAAGGGGAGATTACCAGTTATAGGGGAATTGATGTCAGGTGGGCTCATTAGTTACCAGGGAAACCAGCAAAGGGGCACGCCCCTCACCACCGTTTGATAAGAACATCACTAGCTGGAGCCTGGGGCAAGTAGGTAGGAAGGTGAGTCCTGAGCAGGGTGTAGGTGAAGCAGGCACTCGTTGGGCAGGGAATGTACAGAGATCAAGAGAAGAGTCAACCTGAGTGGCCTGACCATACACTATGTTTAGTAACCACCATGCCGTACTCGTGCCTGCTGGCCGAGAGCCCTGCTGTGTCCTCCAGCGTGCCTTGTGCATGACTGCTCAGCCTGCCAAAGGGGTCAAAGGTGTAGGAGGTCAAAGTTGACAACAACTTTTAAAATCTGTTGTGTTATGAGGACTTCAAATAATACACAAAAGTAGAGACACCAGTATTGTAAGCCCCACGAATCCATTGCTAGCTTCAACAGATATTAACATTCTACTGTTTTAACACTCCCCTTGTATTTTTTTTTAAACTGGAGTATTTTAAAGCAGATCCCAGAAAACGTGTCATTTTACCTGTGGATACTTCGGTCTATCTATCTCATGGTAATTTAAGCAATGTTTTGCCCCTGGGAAAATGCTCTCCGGAAGCTGTCTTCTGCAACCGGGCCCTGAATCCTGACCCTCCAGGCTCTGTTGCCTCCTGGAGACAAGGAAGCCACCTGAGCTGGCATACATTCAGGGTATTAGGCTGTAGGCAGGGTTCTGAGGGAGGCACAGAGGGCCAAGGCCTGCGGCCACACAGCAAGGAAAGTGCAGCAGGAGAGTCATGCAAAGGGGCCAGAGGCCCTGCCCTGGGGCCCACGGTTCCAGAGAGCAGACCTGAACTGCCTGCTCTGAACCTCCTGGACATGCGCACTTCACCTTGCTCACGCCCACACTCTGGACAGGGGAGGGCATGACGCAAGGGGGTGGGAAGAGCCGTTAGAAGCCACATGGGCTCCTTCTAACTGTCTTGGAGTCAGCCAAGGCCACCACCCTTGTCCCTGGTTCTGTTTTATCTCTACACCCCGCACACAAGCGCTGCAAACGCCTGCTCAACAAAGAGTCCTGTCTTAGCAAAAGAGGCACCTTAGGTTATACTTGCAAAGTAGATTAATACTGTGTCGTATGTGCATACCCAGTGTCCTTGACCAGCACTCCCTGCAGACTGTTTCAAGGAGGAATTCTAGAAAAACTAAATGGAAGAATCTTAATAGAAACAAAGCTTCCTGCCAAATACAGCAGAAATATGTGCCATTAAAGCACAGAAAACTTTGTTCCTAATTCCAAGCCACCTTCTTTGTCTCCACTGATTATAAGTTCTCATTTTCTTTACAATATAAATTGTAATACTCCATAGACCTAGTGATTCAGTTATCATCAGAGAATTGTTTCTATAAATTTGTACAATTTTGCCCATTTTTGTGTCTAGATGCTCCAGGATTTATTTATTCTGGGAAAAGCCTCTTGATACCATCATATTGAAGTACAATTTTTAAAATAATTAATCATTAATATTTTAATATTTAATATTTATTTATTTATTTTTGGCTGCGTTGGGTCTTCGTTGCTGCATGCGGGCTTTCTCTAGTTGTGGCAAGAGTGTACTCTTTGTTGTGATGTGTGAGCTTCTCATTTCAGTGGTTTCTCTTGTTGTGGAGCATGAGCTCTAGGCACACGGACTTCAGTAGTTGTACCTCGCAGGCTCTAGAGTGCAGGCTCAGTAGTTGTGGTGCATGGGCTTAGTTGCTCCGTGGCATGTGGGATCTTCCCGGACCAGGGCTCGAACCCGTGTCCCCTGTATTGGCAGGCGGATTCTTAACCACTGCGCCGCCAGGGAAGTCCTGAAGTACAATTTTGATGTCATGAATTTTGTGTTCTCACTGTGGTGGACATACCTGCAGACCTTCCTCCTGGAAATGGAACTGAGTTCATTCCAGGTAACACTGGGCAGGGGGTGTCAATCACATGCCCCATTTTCCCCACCTCAGGTGCAACCTGAGGCCTGGGCTCTACTAGTTGAGTTCTTTTTAGGAAGTGAAATGGCTATTTGGAGAGACAGGGTTTTGCTTTTCCCTCTGGATGTCATTTCTTGTAAACAATATCACCCGAGACTTGCCCCTGGCCATTTTTGCCCTCAAGTGGTGAGAGCTTGCCTGAGATGGATGTTACAGAGAAAACAGCAGACCCAAAGATGGAGGAGACAGGTCCTGGTGACCCCATGTTAAGCCCTGGGGCCAGCCATGCCGGGACCCAGACCCATGCCTAAGGTTGTCCATTACATGAGCCAGTGAGTCACTTCCAGTTCTCCTTTGCTTAAGCTAGTTGTCTTTTTCTTTTTAAACATAAAAAAAAATTTTTTTAAACTGTGGCAAGGTACACATAACCTAAAATTTACCATGTTAATTTTTTTTGTGTGTGTGGTACACAGGCCTCTCACTGCTGTGGCCTCTCCCGTTGCGGAGCACAGGCTCCGGATGTGCAGGCCCAGCGGCCATGGATCATGGGCCCAGCTGCTCCGCGGCATGTGGGATCCTCCTGGACCAGGGCACAAACCCGTGTCCCCTGCATCGGCAGGTGGACTCTCAACCACTGCGCCACCAGGGAAGCCCAGGGAAGCCCAATCTTAATAATTTTTAAGTGTACAGTTTAGTGACACTAAGTGCATTCTCATTATTGTGCAACCATCACCGCCATCCATCTCCAGAACTTTCTCATCTTCCCAAACTGAAACCCTGCCCTCATTAAATACTAACTCCCACCCGTTCTCACCCCAGCCCCTGGCACCCACCAGTATACTTTCTGTCTTTTTGAATTTGACTATTCTAGAAACCTCATACGAATGGAATCAGACAGTGTTTGTTTGTCCTTTTGTGACTGGCTTATTTCATTTAGCCTAATATCCTTAAGATTGACCCATGTTGTCAGATTCCTTTCCATTTTAAGGCTGAATAACATTCCATTGTATGGATAGACCACATTTTCTATACCATGTATCCACTGATGAACACTTGGGCTGCTTCCACTTTTTGGCTATTGTGAATAATGTGCTATGACAATGAGTGTATTTAAACTTTTTAATATAATTGTAGATTCACATACAGTTGTGAAAAATAATACAGAGAGATCCCATGTACCCTTTACCCAGTTTCCCCAGCGGTAACATCTTTCAATACTGTAGTACCTCCACAACAAGCATATTGACACAGATATAATCCACAGGTCTTATTCAGAATTCCTGTTTTACACATACTCATTTGTGTGCAACTGTATGTGTATGTGAGTGTGTGTGTGTGTCATCCTGTGCAGTTTTATCACATGTGCAGGTCTGTGTATCCACACCAGAGTCAACATAAAATAGCACATGAAACACTGACCAGCTTAAACTGGTTTTGCCTCCTTAAAGCAGGTTGTTGATGAATCAAACCTGGAGTTATTTTACAGAGACAGCACTGCGCATATGCAAGACAGGAGCCCATGTCTCCCGAATGACCCCGGAACCAAGAATGTGGAACATAAAGAATAGAAGTGTTGCCACTGGAGCCCTTTATGAAGTGAGAAGTCCTTCAGTGAGGAAAAGCTGGCTTCCAGCAGCATGTGTAGCTTGTACTGATATGAGACTAGCCAATCAGCTTCCAAGCTTGAAATTCCCCTACCCCCTTAAATTTCGCCCTGAACCCTGGATGCAGGAGACAGATGTGAGAGCCTAGCCTCCTGTCTCCTTGCTGGTTGACCTCACAATAAAGCTCTTTCTTTTCTCAAAAGCTGGTGCCATAGTATCGTCTTCTATGTGCGTCAGGCAGCCAGCCCTTGCCTGGTAACAAAGGTACCAACCAGTTCCATCGCCACAAGGATCCCCAGTGTTGTCACGCCTTCTCTGTCTGCCTCTCTCACCTCTCCATCCTTAATGCGTGGCAACTGCTAATCTGTTCTTCACTTCTGTAAGTTTGCCATTTCAAGAATGTTATGTAAATGGTATCATGTGGTATGTAACCTTTTAGGACTGGCTTTTTCATTTAGCACAGTTCTCTAGAGATTCATCCAAGTTGTTGCTTGCATTAGTAGTTCATTTTTTAAAAGTTACTGAGTAGATTCTATGGTAAGTCACACACGCAGCAGTTTAAGAACACCCAGGATCTTTCCAATTTTGGCTCTTACTAATGACACTGCTATAAATATTAGTATGCAGGTTTTGATGTGAACACAAGTTTTCATTTATCTGAGATAAATGCCCAAGAGTACAAAATTATGGGTCATATGGTAATTGCATGTTTAATTTTTTAAGAAATTACCCAACCATTTACCAATGTGGCTGTACCATTTTATATTCTCACCAGCAATGTATGAGTGACTCAGTTTCTCTGCATCTTTGCCAGCATTTAGTGTGGTCACTAATTTTTATTTTTATAAAAGTGTAGCAATATCTCATTATGGTTTTAATTTATGTTTTCCTATTGAATAATAAAATTGAACATCTTTTCAAGTCCTTATCTGCCATCTGTACGTCCTCTTCTGTGAAATATCTGTTCATGTCTTTTGCCCATTTTTTCTTTTTCTAAAATTAATTAATTAATTAATTTACTTGGCTGCATCAGGTCTTAGTTGTGGTGCGTGGGCTCTTCATTGCAGTGCTCGGGCTTCTCTCTAGTTGTGGTGCGCAGGCTCTAGAGCACATGGCCTCAGCAGTTGCAGTGAGAGGGCTAGTTGCCCCAAGGCATGTGGGATCTTAGTTCCCCACCCAGGGATCGAACCTGTGTATCTTGCATTGGAAGGCAGATTCTTAACCACTGGACCACCAGGGAAGTCCCTTTTGCCCACTCTCTTTTTTTAAAAAAATTAATTTACTTAATTTACTTGTTTTTGGCTGTACTGGGTCTTCGTTGCTGCGCGTGGGCTTTCTCTAGGTGTGGTGAGAGGGGCTACTCTTCCTTGTGGTACACGGGCTTCTCATTGCGGTGGCTTCCCTTGTTGTGAATCACGGGCTCTAGGCAGGGGGGCTTCAGTAGTTGTGGCATGTGGGCTCAGTAGTTGTGACTCGTGGGCTCTAGAGCGCAGGCTCAGTAGTTGTGGCGCATGGGCTTAGTTACTCCGAAGCATGTGGGATCTTCCCGGACCAGGGCTGGAATCTGTGTCCCCTGCATTGGCAGGCAGATTCTTAACAACTGTGCCACCAGGGAAGCCCCCCTTTTGCCCACTTTCTAATTGAAAAAATTTTTAATTGTTGAGTTGTGAGTTGAGTTATATATTCTAGATACTAGTCCTTGGTCGGACATGTGGTTTGCAAGTATTTTCTCCTAGTCTGTAGCTCATTTTTTCATCCTTTTAAAGGGCCTTTAACAGATCAAAACATTTTAATTTAGATGAGGTCCAATTTGTCATGTTTCCTTTTGTGAATTTCACATTTGGTGTCAAGTCTATGAACTCTTTGCCTAGTCCTAGATCCCAAAGATTTTTTCCTACAAGTTTTATATTTTTATGTTTTACATCTAGGTTCATGATCTGTTTGACCCCATTTAACTTAATCACCTCTTTAAAGTCCCTGTCTCCAGATACAGTCACATTCTAAGGTACTGGGGGTTAGGGCTTCAACATATAAATTTTGGAGGACACAACTCAGCCCATCAGAATGAGGAAGAATTGTCCTGCAGCTTTATTCTTCTTTTTCAGAACTGTTTTGGTTATTCTAGGACCTTTCCATTTCCATATATGTTTTAGAATAAGCATGGCTATGTATACCAAAGGGGGAAAAATGTGCAGGGATTTGGATAGGATTGCATTAAATCTATAGATCGATTTAGGCACAATTGACACCTTTCCCATTTTGAGTCTTCCAGCCTATGAATACGGCATGCCCTCCATTTATTTAGGTTTTCTTTGCTTTTTTAAGATAGTTTTGAATTCTGTTTCAGTCCCTTGCAACAGAAGAACTCCTGACTAATATAGTCTCTTTGGTTGTAAGAAGTTTAGCAATTCGAGTAGCTTAAAAATATGCATATGTCTATGAATGTATGCATGCTCTATTTTGTTACTTAAATTTATTAGTCAAAGGAAAATATAATGTTTTAAAACTTTTTAAAATATGGAATGTTTACCCTATTTAGCAAATAAAATTGCATACTTTAAAGCTATTTCCTTGGCAATCTTCTTATAATCAAGTCAACAAAATTTTGGTTTACCAGATTTTCAAATCCTAGTAAAAGATCTTCAGAATGAAAATTCTTTTTTTTTTTTTAATATTTATTTATGGCTGTGCCTGGTCTTAGTTCCAGCAGGTGGGATCTTTAGTTGCGGCGTGCAGACTTCTTAGTTGTGGCATGCATGTGGGATCTAGTTCCCCGACTAGGGATCAAACCCAGGCCCCCTGCATTGGGAGCATGGTGTCTTATCCACTGGACCACCAGGGAAGTCCCCAGAATGAAAATTCTTACCAAGAAACAAAAGAGACACTTGCACATCACCAGTGTCTTTCCTATGCAGGGATTTGTGTACCGTATTGACTTGTTTCCTTCATCTGAGATCAGAAGGATGCATGTGATGAAGTGGGACAGCGTTTGATCAGCACATCTGGGGACTTCTGGTTCTTCCCAAAAGCTATCTCTGCTCCTCTCATCCAGGACTGGCTCAATCTTCTCGAAGGTTGTTTTTTTTTTTTTTTTTTTTTTTAACTCTCACACATGTATAATCAGAGTGTGGTGAAGCAATGCAGTGTCCCTCATGCCTGTCATCCCTGTTTTCCTCTTCTGGAAATGTGATGTCTCTTTTTTGACACCAGACATGGGGTGCTTCCTGACACCAATCCGTTCTCCAATTCTGACACCAGGTGGGTGTCCTACAATTCATTCATTCTGGTTCATTCTGACACCAACTCTCACCCCAGGTTGTCACCTGTGTTTCTGACCCACCAGCTATAAATAGAAGGTTCCCATGTCCTCTTCCTTAGGTTCGATAATTCACTAGAAAGACACACAGACCTTATTCTTACTTTACTTACATTCCCTGATTTGCTGTAAAGGGGACAAATCAGAACAGCCACATGGAAGAGATACAGAGGGCAAGGTAAGGGGTGGGAGGTGCAAGCTCCCATGCCCACTCCAGACAAGCCACCTCCCAGCACATCAATGTGTTCATCAAGCTGGAAGCGGCCTGAATCTCATTGTTCAAGGGTTTTTATAACTCAATCTCCATCTCCCCTCCACATCTGGAAGTCTAGGAAAGTCTTCACCCTCTAATCTCCTGTTTGGTCCTTCTGGTGATCAGCCCCATCCTGAGACCCCAGCTTGAGTCACCTCATTAAAATAAACTCACTGGGTCTCTTTATGAATAATAATGAACGCTCTAACCACTCAGGAGATTGTGAGGGTTTTAAGAGCTCTGCCAGGAACTGGGAACAAAGACCAAATATATATGGAACTCTGGTTGGACTAGTCCTTTTAAAGCTTCTTTCTGAGTTTAAGTTTCTTTGATAATTCTTTTCTTCTTCCCTCACTTCCAAATTCTGTTCTCCACTTCTTGTCTCTCTCTGCTTGTCTCCTCCTGCTAAGGTTGGTGGAAGAATGGAAGGATTAAGGAAAAAGGAGGAATATAATAAGGGGGAGAAAAACAGATGGTAGACTTGAAAATTAACGTGGGGGAGAATTCAACGCAGTATCTGAAGCATAGAATGTTCCTGGAAGAAACCTGGTAAGAGTTGGTGCCTCTGGAGAGGGAAGCTGGGGGATGGGACATGTAATTCATGATTAAGTTTTAAAATCCTTATGTTGGGTTACCTATTATTAAAAATCTCTCTCTTCTGTCTCTATCTCAGCAAAAAAAGATTATAACTTCTAAATTAATACTGTTAAAAAACAAATTCAACCGAGTAAATTTGAAAATCTAATTGGCTTTATTAGGCAATTCATGAATCAGGCAGCATCCTGTTTAGCAACTAGAAGGGTGCTCGGAGGGGTTGTAAAAAAATGGAAGGTTTTTATAGGAAGAAAGGTGGAGCAAGGGAGATATTAGCAAAATAAAAGAAAGGATTATTTTTATATCAGGACATTTTCTTGACAGATTTCCTCATTGGTGCTGACCAGAAAATTCCAAACTGGTTGATTAAGATTACATTTCTGGAAGAGGTTGAAACTGCAATTAGATCAGGTATTAAATCTAGTTTGGGTATCATGGGCTTTTAGCATGAGTGACACCATTTTGGGGGCTATGGTTTTCCTTTCAGCAATTCAGAGGAAAAGGAATATGGAGAAAATATTATCAGCTTGATAGAAAGGAAACATAAAGCTAAATCAAATGAAAGAAATAAACAAATATATCTATAATCCAATAAATGAAAATGTATTAAACATATCCAATACAAGAAAAAAAAATTCATTTGGAATAAGAAAAAACAATTGAGTTCTATGACTTATGAGACAGCACCTAAGACATAATCAAGGAATGATGACCGTGATATATAACTTTTAAAAACAGTAACCAAAAGAAAGATGATATAGCAGTATAAATTTAAGATAAATTAGACTCTGAAGAAAAAATATTTAAGGATTAATAAGGGTCATTATTGATGATAAAGGAATAATTACCAGGAAGATATAACAATTTAAAAAGCACAAGACCTATGTTGACCTAAAACAATAGACTCTCAGTTATTTCTCCAGCAAAAAATCGGTTTATTTGGTATCAGCAAAGAATTGCAATTTGGGGTCTGCAACCACGGCAAGCCATGTGCAAGACTTCAAGCAACAAGAAGACTCTTTGAAAGAGGGGGAAAGGAAGTTGGGAGGGCCATAGTAAACCAAGAGTCCATTGGAGGAATTGAGAGTATACTGCTTTTCCATTGGCTGAATTAGCAGTTTCTCATTGGCTGAGCTCTTACCAGGTAAGAAGAGAAAGACTTTCTTCTGCCTCTCGGGCTCTGCTATCACCTGTGGGGTGTGAGAGCTCCCCCTTCTGGCCTCCTGACTCTATTTTAATTGAGGTTTCTCTTTATTAATTTTTATACATAACAACTCTTTTTCAACATATTATAAAGCAAAAATCTACAAGGATAGTGGCAGATTTTAACACATCTCTTCCAGAAATGAACAGATCAATCAGCCAAATATTTAGTAAAGATATGAAATATTTGAAGAACCAAATCAAAAGCTGGAAATAAAATAAAGCACATTCTTAGGACCCTGTGCCAAACAAATAATAATAACTGCTAACATTTGTGAAGTGCTTACCAGCAGCATTCTATGTGCTTTACATGCCTAACTCCTGCTAACTTAGGAAACTGACGCAGAGAGGAGCTGAGTAACTGACCTGGGATTACTCAGCCAGTTAGAGGCACAGCAGAATCTGAGCTTACCTGAACCAGATCCTGAGCTCTTCTCTGCTTGACCAGAGGTCAAGGGCCATATAGTCTGTATCACAACTACTTAACTCTGCAGTCATAGTGCTAAATAGACAGTACCTAAATTAGGGGCAGGATGGTATTCCAATAGACCTTTATTTACAAGATACAGGCAGGTGACTATCCTTGACTGTAGGCTGTGGTTCACCAACTCCTATACTAAACTCTGTTGCGATTGCACCGTTTTTTAGCTTATGTAGGAGAGTTATGAAAACTGAGAGCATGTGGGGCCACAGGGAAGGACAAGCATCAAAAGATCAACGTCAGGACCACCACATTCCCTGACCACGACCTGATGTTGTGCTACGTGTAGCCACTGGGAACATTCCTGTACAAGCCTGTGTGACATCAGTTTTCATTTCTCTCCTGTGAATATCTAGGGGAGAAGTTGCTGGGTCACATGGTAGTTGCATGTTGAACTGAATCAAATGCCAAGCTGTTTTCAGAAGTGGCTGTCCCATTTTACATCCCACCAGCAGCAGCGTGTGAGAGTTCCAGCGTCTCCACCTTCTCACCAGCACTTGGTATGGTCAGTCTTCTTAATTTTAGATATTTGAATAGGTGTGTGTTGACATCTCATTGACGTTGTAATTTGCATTTCCCTCGTGATTAATACTGTTGAACATCCTATTATGTGCTGATATGCCACTTTTATATTTTCATTGGTAAAGTATCTGTTCTAATCTTTTACCTGTTTTGTATTGGGATGTTTGTTTCTAACTGACCAAATGATCACAACAAAATGGTGGTTGTTTTATACCACTAAGTTTTGGGGTATTTTGTTATATAGCAATAATAACTGGAAAGGCTTCCCCAGTTAAAGGGTACACGGGAATAAATGAGGTTCCTATGAGCAAGAGTTTGTAAGCAGCTCTTTACAGGAAACCGCTCTCAGCAGGAAGCCCCTTTTCCTGTCACTTTCGCAAAGCTATATTGCAACTAACATTTAACCCAGGCACCCCCACGCTCTGTTCATCTCCAGCCCAAGCACACCTTTCAAATCTTTTAATCACACAAAACCTTGCCTAACTTGTCGGTTCTTTCTATAGATCAAAGAAGTAGAAATGAAGAGTAGGTAATTAACTGATGACCAGATCTCTTCCCTAGCTTCCCCTTCAGTAATCTCAGGAACAAACTATGTGGACCAAACTGTGTGAACAAGATAACACCTAGAGGAAGATCACAAGGAATCGACAAGCCTGTACACAAGCCTGCTGCACATCCCAGTGATTAACTGAGATTACCTCTCAAGGCCAAGCCAATCTTCAGAGGTGGTTTTTGGGGGATGCTGAGTCCACCATCTCCCCAGATGGCCGGCCTTCTGATTGAAGGCCCCTTTCTCCTCTACCATTTAGGAGTATGTAATTGATTTTGTAAGGGCTAACAGCGGGACCTGATTTAGTTGGTAACAAGTTGGGGAGGCAGGAGCACTTGGGAGGCCAGTGGGACTTCCCCTAGGTGAGTCTGGAGGGGAGGACCATCAGAAGCCCGGGACACAGCAGGGAGCGGCAGTCTGCGGGATGGGATGTATTGCCTATGCCTGGGGGGTGGGGTGGGAGTGGTGGTGTTGCAGTGGAAGGGACCTGGGTGAGGGGGGAGGGAGGAGGGGAGGGGATGTGTGTGCACTGATTCTCTGCTGTGAAAGTGCTTATGAGAGCAAAGAGCTGGCATTTGTCAGCGGCCATCCCAGAGAGGGCAAAGCATTCTGTAATCGTTTCAGTCAGGTAAGGACTCTGTGCCCCCATTTCCTTTCTCCTGCCGAGCCCAGAGACCAGACAGGTAGCTCATCAGTGTAGGGGGAGGGGACGAGCAAGAAAGGGGAGGCAGAACTGGTTCTCCCTGCAGCCCAGCTCAGAGCCCAGTGCGGGGAGAGGTGACTCAGCTACCAAATGAGCCTGTGTTGGTCACTTAAAATCACCTAAGATTTAATTTTTTTTTTTTTTTTTTTTTTTTTTTTGCGGTACACGGGCCTCTCACTGTTGTGGCCTCTGCCATTGCGGAGCACAGGCTTCGAACGCCCAGGCTCAGTGGCCATGGCTCACGGGCCCAGCCACTCCGTGGCATGCGGGATCCTCCGGGACCGGGGCACGAACCCGTGTCCCCTGCATCGGCAGGCGGACTCTCAACCACCGCACCACCAGGGAAGCCCTAAAAAATTTTTTTAACTTGGGCATATTTGGGACCTACCTGAGCAAGGGCCGAGGTTGATAAACATCCCCCACTGAGCACATTTTGTGTGTGTGTGTGTGTGTGTGCGGTACACGGGCCTCTCACTGTTGTGGCCTCTCCCGTTGCGGAGCACAGGCTCCGGACGCGCAGGCCCAGCGGCCATGGCTCATGGGCCCAGCCGCTTCGCGGCATGTGGGATCTTCCCGGACCAGGGCACGAACCCGTGTCCCCTGCATCGGCAGGCGGACACTCAACCACTGCGCCACCAGGGAAGCCCTCGAGCACATTTTTAAAGAGACAACAGGAAAGGAAAATAAAATTGCATTTGTGTTACATCGTACCAGTTGTGCTTGTTGGGTGTGTTTTATAAACAGGAACAACTTACATTTTAAAAGGGTCTCTGGTATTCCACACACAAAGGAATATTGAAAGGCATTTCCTGTCTAGGGCTGGCTAAGTAATGCACAGCAGTGACTGGTTGGAAATAATTTCACTTTGACAGTTCTCCATGAGTACTGTTCATATTCAGATTATTTTTATTTTCGTGGGATAGTGCATATCTGTAGTGATGGGAAGTTGGATGCCATTTCCCATTCTCAGGAGGAGGAGGGTGGGGGACTGTCAACGGGTCCTTAGAGGGAAACTGGGGAAGATTCCCTCAGGGATAGACAGGTAACTTGAGGAGGCCTCTGAGGAAGTAGGAGAGAGGACAGGGTGAAGTGGCCCAGGGAGAGGTGAGCTCCAGGGAAGATGGCATCTTCCCTAGGGACTCTGACCCCAAGACAGTGGGTCCAGGTGATCCTCAGTGGCAAAGCTCAAGCCATGGGGCATTAATATAGGTAGGCAAGGAGGTTTCAAGGGCCCAGAGCAAGAAGCAGCATTCAAGGCTGGTAAGCAAAGCTTTCAGAGCTGCACTCGACCAACTCACCTGCTGGTTCTAAGACGTGCCTTCTGAGAAAGCCTAATTCTGTCTTGTGAGAATTAAGTTGAATGAGGCCAAGACAGGCAATGTTGGGGACCAGAAATCCAAGAAAGAAATTCAGCAGAGGGAAGACAGTGGTGTTGGTGTGGTCAGTGCCACCCGCCTCTTCCTTCCTTCGAGGCTGCATACTGGCTTGTCCCTCTCCCCTGCCACCTCCACTGCCCACCCTTGGGATTCAAAATCCCAAAGGGAAAAATGATTTTTCTTAGTATTTACCCACTTATATTTTGTGATTCAGTATTGCTATGTATTGCGTTTCCTCAAGCATTGAATGTTTGTATATCAAGTAAAACAGAGTGTTTAAAATTAATGGAACTTATGGTACCAGGGGTTCCTATGGTGGTTGTAATAACACTGGAACGTTTCAAATAATATCACTGATAAATGAGCACGTGAAACTCCTGTTTCCGTGGACAGAAAACTCTAATGGAGGAATCTGCATTTTTAGTCTCTTGCCTTGTGGGCAATATGCCCGGCGGAAGCTAAGCTTGATGATAAAGACATGAGCTAGATTCCCCCAAACTTGGAAGGAGCAGCTTCCCACCTGGCATTCACTCTCTACTGAAGACTCCACATTACCAGGTGAGAGTGCCCTCTCCATCTAGGTGCTGTCTCTAGGTATGAAGGAACTACTGAGATTTGGGGGACTTTATTTTTTTCTGTGGCCGCACTGCGGGATCTCAGTTCTCCAACCAGGGATTGAACCCATGCCCTCTGCAGTGGAAGTGCAGAGTCTTAACCACTAGACAGCCAGGGAAGTCCTTTGGGGGATTTTTATTTTATTTTATTTTAGATTTGTAGTATCTGCAACACAACATTTGAATGAATGAACCAACTATATTAGAGCTGTTAAAAACAAGAGGCATGAAGTAGAAAAACCAGTGTGGAAAATGGTGCCATCTTTCCTGGCAGGAACATTGAAGAATAGAAGCCCATTTATAACTGGAGAAGTGTATTCCCAGCCAGCACCCCAGAATTTTTCCGAATCTTTTGTATTTAAAAAAAGAAAAGACAAGCAACCTAAGTATCCATCAACAGATGAATGGATAAAGATGTGGTATATATATATATATATATATATATATATATATATATATATATATATACACATTGTAATACTACTCAGCCATAAAAAGAATGAAATTTTGCCATTTGCAGCAACATGGATGGACTTGGAGTGAAATAAGTCAGACAGAGAAAGACAAAACTGTACCATAATACTTATATGTAGAATGTAAAAAATAAAACAATCTAGTGAATATAACAAAAAAGAAGCAGACTCACAGATATAGAGAACACATTAGTGGTTACCATTGGGGAGAGGGAAGGGAGAAGGGGCAAGATAGGGATTGGGGAGTAAGAGGTACAAACTATTAGGTATAAAATACAAGGATATATTGTACAATGCAGGGAATATAGCCAACATTTTATAATAACTGTAAATGGTGTATAACTTTTAAAACTATAAATGGAATATAACCTTTAAAATTTGTGAATCATTATATTGTGCGCCTGTAACTTATATAATATTGTACAGCAAATATACTTCAGTTAAAAAAAAAAAAAGAAAACAAAATCACACAAAATAAAGCACCCTGAGATGACTGGAGTTCACACAATCAAATCTGGCCACCTATTAGGCCACCAGAACTAGAACACCTGACAGCAAAGGTGGCCATATTGGTGACAATTACCATATTTCCAAAAAAAAAAAAAGAAAGGCAGATTTTGAGTCCTACCTTGAGGTCCCTGGCTTGGCTCCTTGAAGCCCCAGTGGGGCTTGCTAAATGACCTTACTCTCTTTGGAGATGCGCTAACGAGATAACAGGACAGATTTCGCTGTGTCACAGTTCTTTTTTTTTTTTTTTTTTGCGGTACGCGGGCCTCTCACTGTTGTGGTCTCTCCCGTTGCAGAGCACAGGCTCTGGACACGCAGGCTCAGCAGCCATGGCTCATGGGCCCAGCCGCTCCACGGCATGTGGGATCTTCCCGGACCGGGGCACGAACCGGTGTCCCCTGCATCGGCAGGCGGACTCTCAACCACTGTGCCACCAGGGAAGCCTAAGTGTCACAGTTCTTGCTATGTTGCGTCCATCACATTACTTTCCCGGGTGGGAACGATGAAACTGATCGTCTGTGCCTTTCAGTTACAGTATTCTCTAGTATTTCAAGGGTTTCTGTAACTAGCGCTGGAGTTTGGGGCTCAGGTGCGCTCGGTCCCCATGCCCTCCCAGCGCGTCCTAGGCGCAGCTGGAGCTAGCAGCCACTTGCGCCCAGCCTCCGCGCGCCCCCGGGCGCAGGATCTGCCCTGGGGAGTTTTTGACAGGTAGTCCTCACCTCTCCGCAGGTTAAACCTGACTGGGGCGGCTTCATTTCCATAACAACCCAAATCAAAGATCGCCTGGAGAAGCGGATGTGTGTACAAGTGGCACACTTTCACCATTAAAATGACAACGACCCGAGGCTGAATTGGATTCGTTTAAAAATAGAATGAGACTCTCTCGGCGAAATTAAAATTGATTTAATCCTGTACTAACGTGAACTTGGAAACGGTAAATGTTGAAGCATTTCGTAGCCTGCTTTGCTACGATGACATGAGCAGTGACATTTCGAGAATAGAGTGGTGCAGTAATAATAATAAATAAAAAGCAGTCAAATCTCCCCAGTGAAATATGGCCTTAATTGGCTGCCATGGGGTGGTGTGTATGAGCAACCATTGGAAAAAACAGCATAACAGAGAAACTGGCTTTTTTTTTTTTATTCCTTCCTTCTTCCAAAATGTAATTAGTATACTAAAATCAACGTACATTTACATGGGGTATAATGCTGCTAAGAGCAGGACAAAACGGTTTAAATTACTTGCAGGTAATTTAGTTATTTTACAGGCTCAGATTTTTTTTTTTTTTTCAAATGAGAAGGTTAGTGAAACCATACTCAACAACGGTTTAAACATATAAGACAAATTGTTGTTTTGTGAATTTTTTAAAAAAGTATGTGCAATGTGACAGTGTTAGAATATATTGCAGCAAATAACTCTTTGAGTTATTTGTAATTTTGAAAAACATTTTCATCTTAATCCTTTAATCCTTTTAATTCATTTAGTTTGTTGGTTTGGAAGGAGATAAATGATCTACTAAGTAATATAAATTCACATAATTCATAAAAAATTCAATCTGTGTAGCTAGAATCTGAAAACCATGTGACTTCTCTTGCCTGGTCCCTTAATCTATGTTTAGGATCAGTCTCTATTGAATGGCAATTTCCATTCTTTCTTCTTAATTTTTGTAACTTTTTTTTTTTTGCTTATTCACAATGTGAGAGGATTTAAAAATTCTTCCTATCACAGAAACATTTTAAATAAGATAATAGATCATTTTCTATGTGGATAAAAACATTTTTAATGTTTTTAAGTATAATATGGAAAAAATGTTAAACTATAACAAATTTTCTAATTCTACCCTGGTCTAGTCTCCCTCAAATGGTCCTGCTTCTTTGCAATCCCCCTTGTATGTGCAGAGACCTTTCTTACTCAAGGCGTCCTTAAAAACAGAGGCAGACCACAGATTTTTAAAAAATTATTAGGAAACAAGTAAGAATTCTTGAAATCCAACACATGCCTTTCTGAGATTGCTTTCAATTTTTTTTTTTTTTTTTTTTTTTTTCTTTTTGCGGTATGCGGGCCTCTCACTGTTGTGGCCTCTCCCGTTGCGGAGCACAGGCTCCGGATGCGCAGGCCCAGCGGCCATGGCTCACGGGCCCAGCCGCTCCGCGGCACATGGGCTCCTCCCAGACCGGGGCACGAACCCGCATCCCCTGCATCGGCAGGCGGACTCCCAACCACTGCGCCACCAGGGAGGCCCTGCTTTCAATTTTAATTACAGTGCTTTAAAAAACTTACGCTACATTATGAAAATGTAGTAGTGTTTCAGGTCCTGCAGGAGCCTATGGCTCAGGTGTCCTGTCATCTGCAAAGAGCAGAACCTATCTATGAGCAAATCATTTGTTCCTGCTCACCAAGAGGGTGTTTCAGTGAGAGGTTAGGCAGGTCAGGAGAAATAATTTAATGGTTATCAGGATGACTAAGAAAATAAGACCACAAAAACACAATACAAGTGATGATGTGTAAGAATCTGGTCTACAAGTTTCCAGAGACTCCAGCTTCCTCTTTGCCTTTTCTGTCCTTCTTCTAGTAACATTTCATGCAGGGATATATGTACCCTGTGCCATTTAGCAATATGGAAGACTAATATTAAAAAATAATTCAGGAGAATATTAATATGATAGATGTAAACAAACACATTTCAAGTGCTTAACAATCTTCAAAGCACAATGAAGATCTCAATATTTGTCTGGAAACAATGAAGAGAAAACAGATTCCATATTGGGGACTTACGCAGGCGAAGGACCTTTTTTCTCCCTTGAAATTTCATAGAGAGTAGCAAGTACTGATATAGTAACTGAAGGGGCTTAAAGGAGCCACTAAGCACAGGAATTGAACATGGCTGGCAGGTAGAATGCACAGGCCCTGCAAAGGCTGTCTTCTGGAAAAGAAAGGCAAGAAGGCAGGTAACAGAGTGGTCCTCACCTCAGGATGTAATCTTTAGATTTCTCTGGACATAAAGTGACAAAGTACACAGGAGACTAGATCTTCTGTAGGACAGAGCCACGATGTGATATTGGGTAGGTTGTTCACTGCACAGGGGCATCTGTGGCTGCCATGGGGTGGTGTGTATGAGCAACCATTGGAAAAAACAGCATAACAGAGAAACTGGCTTTTTTTTTTTTCATTCCTTCCTTCTTCCAAAATGTAATTAGTATACTAAAATCAACGTACATTTACATGGGGTATAATGCTGCTAAGAGCAGGACAAAACGGTTTAAATTACTTGCAGGTAATTTAAACACAGGGGAAATGAGGACTGCGATTCAGCCAGTACCCTCTTGGCCAGGCCTTGGGCCCTGGACAGCCAGAGAGCCATTTTTTACAAGTGGCCCTGGCCCTGGTACTCATGCCTCTCTCCCTAATCACAGTCAGGTGGAGTGAGGAATCAACCTAGGGTGCAAAACGTGGAAATGAGCAGACTCAAGGCTTGAGAGAGTAGGGAGACTCTGGGATAGAGAAGAGAACACAGCGGCACTCCTGGAAGGGTCCTGGCCCTGCCTCTTGGTAGTGGAGGTGTTGGCAATGGCCCGAGCCTCTGCCTTGGATGTCAAGCTACAGCCACCTGCAGGAGCCAGCCTCCTCTCCACAGCTTTGTCCACAGCTGGCCGCCTACCTCTCACTCCTTATTCCATTATGTCCCCACCCCACCTAAAGAGATGCAGCAGAAATGTTCAAAATGAGAATTGAAGGATGGAGAGTCTATAGCCATGGCTGAGGTCGGTGGGCTGCTACCAGGGCCACAGATGAGCATTGCTTACCCTCCCCAAATTCTAAGTATAATTGTCTTCAGTATTTCCTCTTCATATGTTGAGCACCACATCAGATGGTGTTATAAGTTTTGCTTCAGCCACAAAATATAATTACAGAAACTCATGAGGCAAATGATGATCTATTATATTATACATACCTCTATTTTTAGCTGTTTTGTTGCTTTTTTTTTTAATTTCTGAAGGTCTTAGCCTACTTCTATTGCCATTTTCTGTTTGGAGAGCTTTCTCGCCTACTTTCATTTTTTATTTTTTAATATTTATTTATTTGGCTCCACTGGGTCTTAGTTGCAGCACATGGGATCTTCATTGCCAGGTGCGGGATCTCCGCTGTGGTATGCAGGATCTTCAGTTGCAGCATGCGGGATCCTTTTAGTTGTGGCATGCGGGTTCCTAGTTGCGGCATGTGGGATCCAGCTCCCTGACCAGGGATCGAACCCAGGCCCCCTGCACTGGGAATGCAGAGTCTTAACCACTGGGCCACCAGGGAAGTCCCTTTCACCTATTTTTAAAGGATTACTCTGCTAACAACAAACTATCTGTTTTCCTTAATCTGAGATATGTCTTTATTTTCCATTCCTTCCTGAAGATAGTTTATCCAGATAGTGGATTCAAAATTGACAGTTTTCTTTCAAAATTTGAAAAAGTCACCTCCTTCTGGCCTCCATTGTCTTATGTGAGAAATCTGCCATCATTTACATTGGTCTTTCTCTGTAGAGAATGTGTCGTTTCTCTCTGGCTATTTTTAAGAAATTTTCCTTTGTCCTTAGTTTTTAGAAGTCTAATTAGGAAGTTTTGGTGTGGATTTATTTGGATTTATCCAATGTGAGCTTTCCTCAGCTTCTTGAATTTGTAGGCACAGGTTTTCCCCACTGTCCGAAAGCAGAGTGTTCCTATGAAACCTTTTGTAAGACAAAATGGTGTAAAGAGAGGAAGCAATTACTTTAGGATGCATACTGCTAGCAGATGCACATAATAAACTGAGATAAAGCACAGTTCAAAGCTATGGCAGCATGATGCTGAGATGCTGAGTGCAGTTTCTAGGGAAGGAGCTTGGCAGAGCCATTCTCACTGCTTGGGGTCCTTGGTGCCTCTGTAATGGCTGCTGCAATACAAATGCTAACACTATTTTCACCTTTTTCCTTTTTTTGGTGAAAGAAAAATCCTCCTTGAATTTCTTTCCGTAGGCAAAAACAGGTACCAATGCAGGTCTTTTGTAAAAGTGAAGTGGCATAAATCAAACTTTTGAAAAGTGGGGGACACCTATATATGTCTTGCCAAATTTGAGAAATCGTCAGCCATTATTTCTTTGACTACTTTCTCAGTCTCACACCCCTTCCTTCTGCTTCTGACACTCTAATAATATGAATACTAGATCTTTTGTTGCTGCCCCACAGATCCTAGAGGCTCTGTTCATGTTTTTCTATTTTATCTTGTTCAAGATAAAATATCCTGATTATCTTGAGTAAAATCTATTGAATTTGTCCTCACGTTCATTGATTCTATCCTGTCATCTCCACTCTACTACTGAGTCTACCCAGTGAGTTTTAAAAATGTCAGTTATTGTATTTTTCATTTGATTCTTTCTAGAAAAAGTTTTATTTCTTTGCTGAGATTTTCCATTTTAAAAATTTGTTTCGGGCTTCCCTGGTGGCGCAGTGGTTGAGAGTCTGCCTGCCGATGCAGGGGACGTGGGTTCGTGCTCCGGTCTGGGAAGATCCCACGTGCCGTGGAGCGGCTGGGCCTGTGAGCCATGGCCACTGAGCCTGCACGTCCAGAACCTGTGCTCCACAACGGGAGAGGCCACAACAGTGAGAGGCCCGTGTACCGCAAAAAAAAATATATATATAATAATATGTGTCCCATGTTTTTCCATTTAATGAGTGGGAATTTTTCCAAGCAAAACAACTTTTAAAAATAAATTGCTCTGAATGGTCTCCAGACCTGACTGCTAGGCTCAATGTAAGTCAGGGAGCCAGCTAGGTGTGATACTCAGATCCCCTAGGAAGTCCCTTTGGATGGGACACATGGCTCTGGTTCTGGAAGCTGGTTCTCCCCTATTTTCTGACAATGATGAGAAATAGCAGAAAGCCTTTCTCTTCTTTCAAGAAAAAGAGGCAGCTAGTGCATAGACACATGCTTCCCACTTGTAGCTGTTTTATTTTTTAACTGTTTCCTTCTATTATTAGCAGTTTTTGACTTTCATAGTACCAGCCTATGTATTGAGATGTCAGATTTCAGTAACTTTCATTTGTTAAAAAGGCAGGGAACTAAATTAACTGGACTCAGACCCTGGGAGAAGGTCTGGGCCAGTTCAGCCAGGCAAGATACCTCAAAGGGGATTCACTGTATTGACAGAGGGAAAGATATTCCATAAATTAACTCAGTCAGGGTTATCAGCAGATTTAGAAAAAGGCCTACAGGTAAGCAGGCTTTGAAGAGAAGCAGAGGAAAATGCAAGAAAGGAGGACTCAGGGTCAATTTTCATGACCAAGGGAGTGCTGAGATCCAGAGCCAGGGGTGGGCTGAGCTGAGCAGGCATCTGCTATGTTTCCCTGGCTACAGACCCCTCCTTCATGCTAAGGGTCTTAGAATTTGAAAAGCAACCAAGCAGATGAAGTAAATGGTAACAGAGAAGACCGTGTCTAGTTTTGAGCCCTTGAAAGAAGGACTGGGAGGCAGTATTTCATGAAGCCAATGATGCAGGAAGACTTGGGGAGATGGGACAGGACAGGGAGGCTGGGGGCCTAAGGGGCACACACCTGTCCTCTCCTCTGGTGTTGGGTTCTTGGTGTAGACCAACTAGGGTTTTGGGAAGTGACCTTGCCTTTCTTGTCTCACGCTGTGTTGACAGAAGCAGAGGGTGGGGTGCAGGGCTGGGGAGTCAGGCCACACTTTGTGTGCATGTCCCCTTGAACCACCTGTCACAGTGGGACCGCCTTTCTCATTTACTGGCACAGAATCAGTCAGGGAAGCTCACCTGCACATGACCACCCAGCTGGCCAGCAACAGAAGAATTCCTCTGGACCTGTGCACCTGCCTGCCCTCTGGACAGTAGTGACCCAGGGAAGAAAGAAATAACACACCTAAACCCTTGGTGCTTCTGTGTTCTGTTCTGTAAGGTAGGCCCTTTGGTCTTATGCTTTGAGCACATGGATTCAACAGGCAGAGAATTGCAGGCTGGGCGGTTTAGGGAGTCTCAGGCTGGTGGGTTAAAAGTGAGAAAGAGGGGGAAGACAGCTAGAGGCAGACTCCCCAGTGGTGTAAGGTAAAGGCTACCTGTGAGGGGAGGATTAGAAACAGTAATAATGTGTGCATATGCATTATAAATGACTGTGACATCAGAGAATGTTTAAAGTATGCTCTCTCCACTGTTACAGAAGATAGTTTACTCTTTAATACATTTTAGAAAGATTTGCATCTTCAAAGATAAGGGATGGAGGGGCTTCCCTGGTGGCACGGTGGTTAAGAATCCGTCTGCCAATGCAGGGGACATGGGTTCGAGCCCTGGTCTGGGAAGATCCCACATGCCACGGAGCAACTAAGCCTTTGCGCCACAACTACCGAAGCCCACGCTCCTATAGCCCGTGCTCCGCCACAAGAGAAGCTGCCGCAGTGAGAAGCCTGTGCACCACAATGAAGAGTAGCCTCCGCTCACCGCCACTAAAGCCCACAGGCAGCAGCGACAACCCAATGCAGCCAAAAATAAATAAATAAACAAATAAATTTATTAAGAAAAATAGGATAAGGGATGGAGTGTATGAACCCATTATTCATTCTCCCATTATGTGGTCTTTTTTTGGGTAAATGAACAAAAAAGTCCATTTTTTTCTGCTGAAAATATGATGAATCAATGATGAACTTATAGCAGTATGTTCCCAGGAACCTACCAAGAATGCCCAGTTAGTGTGAGAAAATGGACTCTACTCACCAAGGAGACTATCCTAGAGAGGGCTGGAAGAGTGAAACGCCCACTGTCACTTTTTGAGGGGCAAATTCCTCTTTGCCATTCTATAATCAACCTGCTTCAACCATGTAGTTTGTGTGGCACTGGCCCAACTATGAACAATTAGAGTGCCCACCTTCCAAGCCACATTGGCTTGGGGTCTGGCCATCACTCATATCAGACTAATCATCATCTTCTCTGGGAGTTTAGCTGGGAAAACCCCTCACTCTTTCTGGAGGGAGATGACTGGAAGGACCCCATGAGTCAGGAGACAAAGAGGGGAGCATCTTGCTTCCACAAGGAGAGGGCCTGCCTGTGAATAAGGCCAAGAAAGACAGGCAGAGAGAGAGAGAAGACAGTGATGATATCATTTGAACATCTGGATCCAGACTTGTCTGATCCTAGAAACACCCGACATGCTTGATTTCCCGGTCATACAAGCCAACACATTCCTCTTTTTAAAAAAAAGTTTATTTGAATTGGGTTTCTCACTTGTAACTGAGAGATCCATGACAAATCCTTCAGTGTAAAATACAGCCATTGTGCCAGAGTGTGCTGGGCTTCTCAGCTAGGTTGTTCTTAAACTGATTCAATTAGCAGACTAAACACACAATAAACCTATCTGGAAGGCTATATACTACCCTTAATAGCAGTTTGGCTAGCTAAACTGGAGTCATGATAGCTCTGATCACTAGCCAGCAGCAAAAAGGTCACTGCCTAAATAGGGGGTTCTATTGTCTGAATTATGTCTCCCAAATTCAAATATTGAAGCCCTAAACCCCTATGGGGTGGTATTTGGAGAGAGTGCCTTGAGAGGAAATTAGGTCATGAGCGTAGGGCCCCCATGAAGGGATTAGTGCCCTTATGAGAAGAGACCAGAAAGTTTCCTCTCTTTCTCCTCTCTCTGCTGTGTGAGGACACAGTAAGACAGTGGCTGTCTGCAAGCCAGGAAGAGAGCTCTCACCAGAACTGACCATGCTGGTGCCCTGATCTCGGACTTCCAGCCTCCAGAAGTGTGGGGAATAAGTGTCTGTTGTGTAAGCACCCCGTCTGTGGTGTTGTGTTATAGCAGTCCGAGCTATTGAGACAGGGGCTTAGTGGAGCCCCACAAATGGGAACTGGCTTCTTGAACTCCCGATGTACAAAATCCTCCTCTGGGAAGTTCAGCCACCACACCTTAGAGAGGAGGCTTTCCTCAGATGGAATTCTACTGCAGTGCAGTGGTGTGAGCTGTTACTTCATAAGCTTTTCCTGCTGACCAGCCCTTTCACTCAGTTTCCCTTGTGTTTTGGTTCTTGAGGAGAGAGGGTGAAGAAAGCAGGAGTCAGCACTGTGGAGTGGTAACTGGAACACTGTGGAGGGAGGCTTGGATGGGTAAGGGAGGCATCTGTGACTTCCTCCAAGTGATGACCCTGATAAGAGAGAAGTGGAACAGCCCATGCCGGAGACTTCTCCCTTCAACCCTGCCTTCTGGAAGCTCTACCTTTCCACCTGGAGGAGCTCACCAACAGCACTTGTGTTGATGGCCATTTTGGTCACAAAGTATATGGGAACGGTCAACGCCTAGAGTTTTCTTTGACTGTCCTCGTATGTTTTCATGAAGACATCTCCCCCTTAGTGCTATACAAACTGTCTACTGGATTTGCTTGGAATACAGCAGAGGTTGGCAAACTTTTTCTGTGAAGGGCCAGATAGTAAATATTCTAGGCCTTTTGGACCATGCAGACTGACTTTGCCCTGACATGGGAAAGCAGCAGAAGATAGCATGTCAACAAATGGGCATGGCTGTGTTCGTATTAAACTTTATTTATGGACAATAAAATTTGGATTTCATTTAACTTTTATGTGTCATTAAATGGTATTTTTCTTTTGATTTTTCCCCCCCAACCATTAAAAAATGTGAAAATCATCCTGTTACAGCCAAGAGGAGCCCAAGGAGAAATGACGACTAAATGTAGCTTGGATGGGATCCTGGAACAGAAAAAGGACATTAGGGAAAAACTGAGGAAACTTGAATAAAGTGTGGGTTTTAGTTAATAATAAAGTATCAGTATAGGCTCATTAATTGTGACACATGTGCCATGCTAATGTGAGACATTAATAACAGAGGAAAGTGGGTGTGGGTTACATGGAAACTCAGTACTGCCGTTGCTATTTTTTGTAAATTAAAAAGTGTTCATAAAAAGTAAAGTTCATTAAACAACAGCAGCATTTTTAGCTTATGAGTGTACAAAAGCAGATGGTGATCCAGATTTGGCCTAAGAGCTATAGTTTGCCAATTCTTGGTATAAAGAATAAAAAGGACTTCTATATCTGGCACTATGGTAGACCAGGAACTCTTCCTGACTCTCTCAGTAAAAACAGCTGAAAGTAATGATTAATAACAACAACAAAAAAATTCTTAAATCTATCAATGATCTGGAAACAAAGTGTGATGGTTAATTTTATTTCAACTTGGCTAGGCTATGGTGCGCAGATGTTTTGTCAACCATCTGTGAAGGTGCTGGATGCTGCTGTGAAGGGATTCTGTAGACAGGATTAACATTTATAGTTGTTTGACTGTAAGTAAAGGAAATTACCATTGATAACATGGATGGACCTCATCCAACCAGTTGAGGGCCTTAAGAGTAAAATTCAGGGTTTCCTGCAGAAGAATTCTGCCTCAAGACTGCAGTGTCAGCTCCTGTCTGTGTTTCTGGCCTGCCCTATGGATTTCAGATTTACCAGGCCCCACAACTGCATAAGCCAATCCCTAAAAAACCTCTCTCTCTCTCTCCCTGGATATACTATATATCTATATGTGTATTGCATATATCTTGTTTCTGTTTCTCTGGAGGATTTTGACTGATACACAAAGTAAGGAATAGTAAGGACAAAACTGAAAGAAGGCAACACTCTAAACAGGGAAGTTGGTTACTGAAACCAGCTCCCAACCTGAGGTCATTTGCTGAACCAGGTGTAAGTTCTAAGAGGAGAACCTCCTGCTTTGAGCTGGGACCCCAAAGTGCACTCCATCAGTGCAGGAGTGGAGTACAAACAAGCCTTCCCTACCACGTGGAGAATACAAAGATAATTGCTGTCATTCCCTTAGATGAGCAGAAACCTCCCTGAGCATTTTAACTACAAGCCAGTGTTCATATAGACATTCACCTTGAAGTCACACTTGGAGTGACCCTAAACACCTGGAATTTATTTTTCACATGGTTTCAAATTGACTGTGATCCCAGGGAACACATGGGAATACACTCACATCTTTCAGGAACCTAAACATAATCTTACGTATCAAACATTCTCACACGAGGTTAGCAAAACGGAAGCCATTCACAGCTACAGAAGGAAATAAGGTAGCTTGAATGAGAACTAACAGCAATAACAGTCTACAGAAATAGGTTCCTAAAGTCTTCAAATATTGGAATTTTTAGACATAGGATATAGAGTAACTACAATGAATGTGTTTGAATAAAGTAAAACGAAGTTTGAAAATAGAATAACAAATAAGAAACTATAAAGAATGATGGAAGGATTATGAAAGAGAACTAACAGAACTTACAGAAATGAAAAAAACATATAATTATTGAAATTAAGTACTCACTGAATGAGTATAGTAACTGATTGGGAGTAACTGAAGGAAGAATTAGTGATTTGGAAGCTAGAGGTCATGGAATTATTCATGATGTGTGAGATAGCAAAGAGATAAATAATGTGAATGATATTCTATCAGTAATTAGAGGCCTTAGACTGTAAGCAGTCATTCTTAAACTTGAGCAAGCATCAGAGACGCCTGGAGGACTTGTTAAAATACAAATTGCTGGGACCCACTCCCAGAGTTTCTGATTCAGTAGGATGTGGTTGAGAATTTGCTTCTCTAACAAGTTCTCAAGGATGCTGATGCTGCCGGTGGGGACCCCACTTTGAGAACCATTGCTGTGCGTGTGGTTCAAAGCTTGCCTTTGCAGGTTCAAAAACCTACTTGCACTTATTGACTGTGGAAACTTGGAAATTTTTCTTCACTTCTCTGTGCCCCAGTCCCTCCATCACAGGGTTGTTGTGGGGAACACATGCATTAATACTTAGTGCTGTGGGGGCAAGGGTGAGGATTCTGAAAGTGTTAGCTGTTACAGTGTTTTGTACACGGGACCTCCGATGCATTCTTTCCTGAGCATCCCAGATCACAGAATTTATGAGCCCTCTGAAAGTCATGTTAGGGATGTTCCAATGTTACCAGTTCTCTGAGATACAAGGGAGCCTGTTGTGTTAAAGTGCTTAAAGCCAATCATGACGGAAGACTTGTCCTGATAGTGAGAATTTAATGATGTACTATTTAAAAAGAAATTTACTTGTATTTACATGAAAGATTGAATATGCTGAATTCACTTCTGATGACGTAATTCCAAATAACATGTTTAAATAAATAGATGAAACTCATTTGTAATGTCAATAAAAATAAAAATCAGTCAATCTAAGAAAGAAATTGAAAATTTTATTTGAGCCAAATTGAGGATTATAACCTGGGAACAGTCCCTCAGAAAGCTCTGATAACTGTTCCAGCCATTAGAAATCAAAGCACAGTTATATAAATTTTTTGAGACATAGGGCTGTACATTAAATAGCCTATATTATTGACAGTTTACATAATCCAGATCTGCAAGTACAAAGTGGTGGGTCATGGTGACCCCTTACAAGATCAGGAAAGAATGTTATCTTTAAGGGGTTGTCTTGTGGATGCTAAGAGAAGGTTGCTCTTCATGGTTGAGCATGGTTCTGCCGTTAGGGGAGGTTTGGTTGATGCAAGATGCTGATATACAATGCACGGTAGAGGGCAGAGAAAATTTTTTCATATTTAAATTGTTCTGGTCTTGCCATGAAATATGAATTTTTATTTCATAGTAATTAGTAGCATGTATTTGAATATAAGCAATTTCTATGCTAAAATTCTTGGAAGAGCTCATTCTCTCAAAGTGGATTATCCTGGAGCCACACATATTGGCTGGCAGGAGCAATTGTACACATATCTTCCCAACTCAGCAATGTCACTTTGGTGGCCTGACATCAGCCAAGGTGTGACATTGAGTGGATACACATAGAACATGGCAAATAGTAGGACTCAGGGCTCTCCCTTCACCCTGACCCCAAGAATTAGTTGTTAAACATTTACCAGCACACCACTGGTTTAACAAATGGAATGTTGCCCATACTTCTTTGCTTAGGAACCCTTTCTACAAAGATACTCTAAATTTCAGGGATGTCCACCCTTATTTAAGTTCTGGTTTGTTTATGCTGAAATCTACATCATTGACTTTTTAAAATTTTGTTTTATTATAATCAGGTATGCATACACATAGCTCTAAGAAACAAATAGTTCTTGTATGGACAGTCTACTCAAGCTGGCTGTTCTCTGGCTCTCTGTACATCCCCTGCCCAACCAGTGCATGCTTCACCTGTATCTTACACATATGACTGACTTTCCTATGTACTTTCCCCAGGCTCCAGCTAGTGATTGTTGTTTTCAAAGGGGTGGTGACAGGCGTGCCCCTCTACTGGGTTTCCTGGTAACGAATGAACCCACCTGATGTCAATTCCCCTATAAATGGTAATCTCCCCTTCCCCTGGGGAGCGAAGACTGCCACCATGTTCACCACACATGGTGGGGTGTCACTCCAGGACCTTGCTTCAGACATGTAAGCTCCCCCATTCATTAAATCATTGATGTCTCTATTGCTGACTCCAGGCTCTTTCTTTGGTCTTATAGCTGGGCAAGAGCAGGCCTTGTAGGCCTGCTGGGTGCAGCCCAACAGTTCTACAATGCTCTCTGTGAAAAGCTGTGGTTCCCCTTGGTCCCTTCTGTCACTCATTTCCCAGTTCTGGGAGCCTTCAGCTCTTGTCCCTCCCTCACATCCCCATTTCCTATGTCCATCCCCCCAAGATAATTATTTCATAATAATTTCCCAGTTCTGGGAGCCTTCAGCTCTTGTCCCTCCCTCACATCCCCATTTCCTATGTCCATCCCCCCAAGATAATTATTTCATAACTTTTAAAGATCACTACCTAGTGTTCTATTATTATAACTATGTCTTTTACCACTGAGCCACAGGGTATACTAAGAATACCTTTTCTTTCTGGCAGTTTTAAAATTTGTCCTGGATTCTTCCCCCATTTGCTTAATTCTTCTGTGCCCTTATCACTAACTCAAACTCAAACTTTCCACCACGTGTTGTAATCTCTGTTAATGTGTTTAGCTGCCTTAGAAGGTCCATCAATTTACTCTCACTCCTGTACTCTCCTGTCCTCCTGGTATCTCCATGCATCACCATCCTGGCGAGCCCCCTCCTCTGTCTTGATTGAACCCCCCATTTCTTGTGTCCTGTCTTCTTTCTGTCTGAGTATTCCCTTCCTTGGATGAGACACATCCTATAACATCTTGCTACTCTAGTGTGGCCTGGAGGACTGATAGCTTTGACATCACCTGGGAACTTGCTACAACAAATGCAGACTCTCAGGCAATACCTCATACCTACTGAGTTAGAATTCTCTCACTAAATTTTGATAAGCACAGTTCCAGTAGCTTCCTAAGAAAGGATGCATGAGAGGTAAATGTTGGAGAACTCAAATGTCTGAAAAATTTTTAATTCTACACTCACACATTATTATATGCTGGTCATAGAGCACTGGTTTGGAAATAGTTTTCCCAGAATCTTGGAGGCATTTTTCCATTACCTTTACAAACTCCTTATCCTTTCTTCAACTTGCTTTTTCCCCTTTGTCACCTTGTAGGATACTCCTTTTGTTCACAATTGTTTCAGTTGTACCCACAGGATTTAAATTTACAGAGGTGACTGAGTGGCAGCACAGAGAGGCCAATACCATTGAAAGAAGATTTTTATATGTTACTTCCTGAGAGGAGAGAGACATGCCACCCCATGCTGGGCCACAGGGGAAGCACCAAGCTTGGTCATGTGGCAGAATGAGCAAAGGGAAAGCATTAGGCTAGAGTCTTTATTGGGGTTTCTGTGAAAAGGCAAGGCAGAGCTGGGTAAAGAGTTAGGATTGCCTAGTTGGAATAATTTGGTGGGCTTTGGGCTATAGGGATGGTCTCTAGTTGCCTAATTCCTGGCTCTGGTGTTACTAAACTTGGGTCCACGCGCCTGTCTCACAGCAAAGCTAATCTACTGAAGCTGGATTGTGGTGAAGGAAAGAACAGTGTTTATATATGCAGAGGACCAAGCAAGGAGAATGGGCAACTCGTGCTCAAAAGACCCAAACTCCATGATGGCTTTCCAGGGAAGGTTTTAAAAGCAACATCTGGGGGGAGGGTTGCAATATGTGGACTTTCTTCTGATTGGTTTGTAGTGAGGTAACAGTGTGATGTTTTCAGAATCTTAATCATCAGATTTCTGATTCTAACCAGTCTGGGGTCTATGTGCTCGTGATCAGCATGTAGTCACCATCTGCCACCTGGGTTGGGGGGTCTTTGTTTCTGCAGAACAACTCAACGATATGCATCAGATCGTTATGCATAGCCCTTGAGGAGGAACTAGGACTCTGTTTTATTGCTGAACTATTGTTTAAGCTATTATTACTTTCCTTACTTGACTGCTTTTCCTTTGTTTCTGCATTCCCTCACTTCCTCAATTAGTAACTGCTTGAGTCTGCTCTTTGGAACTCAGGAACAGCCTAAGGGACTAAAACCTTTTTCTACAAACAAGAAACAGGGGACATGAAGGGGCTTTTGTACCCAGGAGGGCCCTGGAGGATACTGCTTGGTTTCACAATTTAGCAGATTTTAGCAAAAGAGGCTCTGAAGAGCTGTACAAAAGGAAAGACTTTTATAGGTAAAAGTGGGAACAAGAAAGTTATACTCAGCAAAAAAGTGAGTTAGTTATTGCAAGGTTACTTTCTTTGGGGGATGGCAGGGGTCTATCAGACAGATTATCTAACTGGGGCTGATCAGGAAATTCCTGATTAACTGATTCCTGATTCCATTTCTGAGAGAGTTGAAAATGTAACTAAGTCCTGGTTTGGTGACTTGGGGCTTAGCATAAGTGACTCCATTTGGGGCTGGTTGTCTTTTCTTTTTTTAATACTTACTAGATTATCACTGGTTTATTATAAAAGGATATAACACGGGAATGGCCAGATGGAAGAGATGCATGTTTCAAGGTATGGGGAAAAGTTAGAGAGCTTCTATGCCCCCTACAGGTGTGCCATTCTCCTGGAATCTCCATGTGTTCACCAACCTGGAAGCTCTCTGAACCCTGACCTTTTGGGTTTTTACGGAGGCTTCATTACATGGGCTTGATTGATTAAATCCCTGGTCTTTGGCAATTGATTCAACCCCCAGCTCCTCTCCTCTCTCCTCCCTGGAGGTGGGGGGGGGGTGGGACTGAATGGTCCAATGCTCTAATCACTTAGTTGCTTCCCCTGACAAGCAGTTCCCATCCTTAAGGTGACCTAGGGGCTTTCCAGAAGTCACCTTGCTAACATAACAAAAGACACCTTTATCACTCTCATTACTTGGGAAATTCCAGGGGTTTTAGGAGCTCTGTGCCAGAAATAGGATGAAGACCAAACATATATTTGTGATTATAAACACATTATCACACTTAGAATGTTCCCGCACTTGACTGTGTGGTGTTCCCAAGCAGAAGCCTCAGTGTTGTCCTCTGCAGAGAATCACCCTCCATCTTTCCCTAGGGTGGTGTGAGTGTGGGGGTGGGGTGAGAGTGGGAGTGGGGGTGGGAGTGGATAGCTGGCCCCTACCTCAGTCCCGGCCTCTGAGCCACCTTCTTCTCCAAGGCCACCTGTGCTCCCACTTCCAAGAGGACTGCAGCCTCTGATTTCTGAGTCTTTCAGGGGCTCCACTGTGAAAATCAGATTGCAGCTTAGCATCTATCTGCATAGCCAGCTCAGAATTTGGCTCTCTCAGGTCTGCAGAATCAGATGCTTGCCAACTTCCCAGTTTTAGTTCTTACTGTCTCCTCTCCCATTCTCTTTTGTCTTGTGGGTTAATGTCTTCAAAATCTCTATTCACTATTGTTTTAGCAGGATTTGGGGAGGGGATGAAAGTAAAGGGATGTGTTTAAGCTGCCATATCTCCCCCAAGATTCCAGTGAGTTTTATCAAAATGATATGTTCACATGTGGAAAGTCTTTGTGATAAAAATATGACAATGAAATATTGAGACTGGTGGATCTTATGAAATCTGTTTTTACTCTATAAGCATATATTACTTAAGGAGATTCTGTTTTTAAATGACTATCATGGGCCAGCCAGTGTGAATGACCTATTTACCGTCTATTCTCCCCTCTTCTTCTTTGCCAGTACTCTGATTCCACTGGAGGAAGCCAACAGGGTGGATTGTCCGAAATTCTGCCTTGTGGCCAGAGGCAGTTCATAACACAGTTCTGGCCGGAGAAACATAAGTGGATGCCCACTGTGAGTTTCTGGGAAAGTTTTGCTTTGCTTTTTTCCTTGTGGCTTCCTCCTCCTTTCTGAATGGAATGTGGAAGTGACGGCTGGAGCTATAGTAGCCGTCTTTCACCCTGAGGGAAAGGCCAAGATGATACAGAATCCTTAGCTTTTTGACCTGCTGAAATAATGCAGGACTACTTGCCCTGGGACTGCTTTTTGTATAGGGGGAAAAATGACCCCTCCTAATTAGTTTAAGCTGCGGTTTTGGTAGGTTTTCTCTTAGCCCCAGATGCATCTCTCAGTGAGATTTTTGGTATGTGGAAGGCAGTGTGGGAGTCTGCTCTAGAGCCTGACTGGATTGGTTCCCCTGGAGTCAGATGCTCTCTAATACCAAGCATGGAGGTATCCCTGGCAGCTGTAAGGAACCCAAAATTATGCTGATTTTCAGGGTCTTCAGTAGCCCAGAAACACCACAGAGGACAACGTTTTACTAGAAAAAAAAGAGTGTGGTGATCAAAAGTTGCAGTAGCCCTCCCTGTCCTCTTGAGGAGTTAATCTTCTGAAGCTGTCGACCCCACAGGGGGATGGTGAAGGTTGTTCCTGAATCTGAAGTAACTGGATGCTTAAATGCCACTCCAGTGACAGTGGGATAAACAGTGCCTCCTGAGGGGACTTCTCTGTCCTGCAAGTTAAAACTTAATTTTACTGAAGGGGCAGTGATTTTACACTGGGAAGCAAGTCAGTCCAATGGCACATCTTCACCTTCATTTCAGGAAGAAAAAAGGACATTTCATCAAAGTAAAGCTCATGTATATGGTTTAAAGAAAAAAGAAATTCTAGATTGTGTCTTGGACAGTATTCATACTTCAAATAATTTACAATATCATAAGATATACACATCAGAAGAATTAATGATGACTGAATTTATCATTCATCACAAAACATTTAATTACATTTTGTAATTTAAAATTTTTACTTATTAAGGCAAAGGAGTTTGAAACACATTTTAGAATTTGGAAAGTACTGTAAAAGGTTTTACAGGTTTAATGCATGGCTCTGCAAAGAATCAAGTAGGTATTGTTACTAAGATTAATGCCAATCTGCTCAGATTGCCATAACAAGGTACATAGACTGGGATCTAAAGCATGAGAAATTTATTCTTTCATAGTCCTGGAAGCTGGAAGTCTTGAGATCAAGGTGTTGGCATGATGGGTTTCTCCTGAGGCCTCTCTCCTTGGCTTGTGTATGGCTACTTTCTCCCTGTGTCCTCGCATGGTCTTCCCTCTGGGTGCACAACCTTGTCTTATATCTTCTCATAAGGACACCACTCAGATAGGATTAGGGTCCACCCTCATGACCTCATTTGACCTTACTAATCTCTGTAAAAACCCTATCTCCAAATATAATCAAATTCTGAGGTACTCAGGTTAAGACTCTAACATATGAATTTTGGGGGACATAGCTCAGCCCATGAGACCCTTTCTCCAGTCATACTGGATGGCTTGGTGGTGATTGTGCAGCAGCCACTGTGTTTGCACACGTTTCCATGTTGTAGCCCTCATTTAACCGTGCACAGCCGGAGGCTCACTCCAGCAGTGCTTTCCCACTGTGGGTGCTCAGGCTCCAAGCATAAAAACTGTTGATAACTAAGTTAATATTTTTATAAATTTAGAGCTGGAATACACTGTCACAATCATGTTTCTCATCTCACAAACAAGAACTCCAGGTCCAGAGAGGGTAAATGGCTTCTCCTTCTGTACACTTGGTGCCTCCCAGCCCGCTCGCCACCCCATGCAGGCCTTCCATCAAGTATCACCACAGGAGACATCAAGCCTCCAGACTAAGCCAACTGGCTGCCTACACCTCCAGGTCTGAGGTTCATGTGATAACAGAAAACATATGCTCTCATTGTGGAGGTGAAGTTTCACGGGACTCATGGGTGAGTCACATATGCATGTGCAAAACTGGCATCAGATGGCACACACAGGTGTTTCCAGTTTAAAAGGCTGTCTGGGCCATCCACCGCTCCCCACCTCAAAACCTCTTCCAAACTCCTCTAAATCATCCACAAAGAGGAAAAAAATTCATATCACTGACAAAAATGAGTATTTATGCACAGTTTGCCCATCCACCCACCCCCCGCACCCATCCATCTATCCACCTGTTCCTTCCTTCATTCAGTGTTTAAGGAGGCACTGGCTGAACTGCTGCAGACCCAGCAGTGGACAAGACTGCGGGCCCTTTCCTCATGCAACTTACACTGGGGGCCATTGTTGAAACTGATGGGGCTGCTTTACAGAAGGCCAAAAGGGAAGGATTTTCAGAAGAGGCAACAACTAGAAGGTATAGGAGCCAAGAGAAGAGCAAGGACCTTTCAGGTGGAGTGAGTGATATGTTTAATAAGATCTGCTTTGCAGTTTCAAAAGACTCATTGTGGCTGCCATCTTTGGAAGGCATAGAAGTGAAAGCAGAGAGGAGCAGTGGAGACAAGGGAATGTAGATGATCTGTTTTGGAGGTGTGACCATCAGGACCTGTGCTGGGTTGGATGTGGAAGGTGAGGGAAAGGCAGGAAGCAAGGATGCACTAGGGTTTCTGCTTGCTAATGGGTGTGTGGTAGTGAGATGAATGGGGTGGGTAAGCCTGAGGGGATGCCGTTTGGGAGTGGGTAGTAAACATCTGTGATTGGTGACATCTTGTTTTGTGGGAATCTTGGTACAGAGGGAAGCACATTCTGGCTGCTGACTGGACATTCAGGTGTAGCATCCTACCTGGGTGACATGGGGCACAGTCAGGGAACTGCTGTAGAAACAGCTGTCCAGAGGCCTGGGCCAGATGTCCTTGTGTAGCAGAGTGTCCAATGGTGGCAGCACCTCAAAGCCATTATTCCTGGGCAGGGTCTTGGCTCTGCTTTGCATCTTTGGGTTCACAGCCAAGCCTGGTCCTACAGCCCATGTACCACCCATTTCTTCTCTGCTCAAATAATCCAGAATTAATGTTTGTGTTTGGTAACCAGAGAGGCTAATTGTATTAGTTTTCTGTGGGCGCTGTAACAAAGTACCTCAAACTAGGTGGCTTAAAACAATGAGAACTTATCCTCTCATAATTCTGGAGACCAGAAGTCTGAAATCAAGTTGTCAGCAGGGCCATGTTCCCTTGGAAGGCTCTACGGGGAGACCTGTTCTTTGTCCCTTCCAGCCTCTGCAAGCTGTCGACACTCCTTGATTTGTGGACACATCACTCTGGTCTCAGCTTTTCTCTTCCCATGGGTTTCTCTTCTTCTGTCTGTGTGTCTCTTATAAAGACACTCGACATTGGATTTAGAGCCCACTGGATAATCCAGGATGATCTTCTCACTTCAGGATCCTTAGCTTTATTACATCTGCCAAGATTCTTTTGTCAAATAAGGTCACATTCTCAGATTCCAGGAATGTGATATGGACACATCTTTTGGGGGAACACAATTCAACCCACAAGAGTTGAATTTTGGCCCTGTTAAGTGTGAGATGCATATGGCATGTGTGAGTGGAAGTGACTTAGTGAGCAAATGGAAATGTATGTCTGGACCTAAGGGGAAAGTTCATCGGTATAGGAATGGGATTTAAAGAAGTGGAGCTGGATGGGCTCACCCAAAAGGAGCATGCTGATGGAGATGGAGCTTGGGGTGGAGCCCTGAGCAGCTACTGCCAATCAGGCAGTGTTCTGATTTTGCATTGCTGCATGACATATCCCTATAAAACTTAGTGGCTTAAAACAACTGTTTATTATTATTATCTTGATTCTGAGGGTCAGGAATTTGGACAGGGATGCTTCATCCCTGTTCCACCATGTTTGGGGCCTCAGTTGGGAGGACTCAAATGGCTGGGTCTTGGCTGGGACTTGGCTGGGTCTCTCTCTCTCTTTTTTCTCTCTATCTACACAATCTCTCCACATGGCTAGCTTGAGCGCCCCTACAATATGGAGGCCTCCAGGTGGTCAGACCTATAGATGGTGACTCAGGGTTCCACGGGATCAAGGCAGAAGCTGTAAGTCTAGTTACAGAACTGGCATGGTACCATTTTCACCATTCTTTTTTTTTTTTTTTGCGATACGCGGGCCTCTCACCATTGTGGCCTCTCCCATTGCGGAGCACAGGCTCCAGACACGCAGGCTCACGGGCCTAGCCGCTCCGCGGCATGTGGGATCTTCCTAGACCGGGGCACGAACCCGTGTCCCCTGCATCGGCAGGCGGGCTCTCAACAACTGCGCCACCAGGGAAGCCCCATTTTCACCATTCTTGATGGGTCAAAGCCAGCCCAGAGCTGGGAGGAGAGAATGGACCCCTCCCCTCTGTGGAAGGAGTGCAGGGGTATTTGCAGCCAGCTTTATTCTGCCTTACACAGATTGAGAGAGTCTGAGGAAGACCTCTCCTGACTTTATCTCACAGCAAAATTTGGGAAGAGGTGCTATATCTTCCCACTAATCTTCTTCCTAGAGTCAGGCCTACCTGAGACTAGGTGAACTATCTGTATCATCCTGGGGGGTGTGTTAGGGCAAACTTCCTTCTCCTGCAATGCCACCCTCTCCCCAAATAGGTCTGTATCTATTCAGAGACAGGAACCCCAGAAATCCCATTTCAGGGTATGTATGGGGTGTGTATGTGTGGTGTTTTGTGTGTGTGTGTGTGTGTGTGTGTGTGTGTGATGCACACAGCTTTGTAAATCACCTGATGAAGTCATCTGTGGATTTAGGTTGGTCTCCTGGGTTGTCTATCTAGGGAGGGATGAGTGAACTGTGTGAACGTGGACTAGTTGGGTAACACCCAGTGAGTGTTCGTTGTCTTTATGTTCTCTGCATATTGATGGAAATGGCATCTTGCATCATAACCCCTCTCTAGTCTGGGTCAGCACTCCAGAGCTTTCAGCCCTTCAAGAGCTGATGTTTTTATTTTGAGGTAGTTACCCAGAGGGTGGCCACTGGGGTCAGGGGGCTCTCTTGAAGCATAAGTTAGAGTCAAAGGGTCCTGAGTTCACATGTTGGCCTCACTCACAAGGCGCTCCACATTTGGACTATGAAATGGGGGTAACAAACTGAAAACATTTTCCTTTCACATGTGAAAGGGCCAGTGAAATACAAGGGAAACACATGGGCAGTCCGTCGTCACTCATTTGTATAATCCATGCTGCATCCTGATGTGATGGCTTGAGAGGAACTGAAGGGACGGCAAAGCTGGGAAGGGAGCTCGGCTGATGGCACAGTTGTCAGCTCCACCAGGCACGTGTTCACCAGCAGGAAAATCGAAGGTGTGTCCAGGAGGAATGGAGGTCCTGAGCAGACTGAGATGGTTGATCACCCTGAGAGCAGATGCCCTGGCAAAGCTACTCTTTTCCAAACCCTCTTTACTTATCAAGTAAGGGTGTAGGTGTGGATCCTGCTCTGGACTGAAGGTCTGTGTCCCCCAAATTCATATGTTGAAGGCCTACCCCTTAATGGGATGGTGTTTGGAGGTGGGGCCTTTGGGAGACAATTATGGGTTTAGATGAGGTCATGAGGGTGGGACCCCTATGTGGAATTCGTGCCCTTATGAGAAGAGACACCACAGATCTTGCTCCCCTTGTCTCCACCATTTGGGGACAGTGAGAAGATGGCTGTCTGAAAGCCCAGGAGAACCTCCTCAGCTCCCCACCATGCTGGCCTCCAGAACTCATCTTAGAAGCTGGGACTTGATATGGCTATTCCCGAGTAGTGAGGGCCAGGCAGCCAGGATGCCCCCCCACCCCACCCCATTTCCCCTGTTTGGGCTAGGCCAGGAGATGCATTAGGTTCTCAGCCCTTGTTTTGGTCAAGGACAACCACTTTGGTGCCGTCAGAAAGGTCCTCCTTCATGCAAAGCTCAGGAGAACAAGAAAATGGAATCAGGAAACTTAGGCCACTTTAAGGAATTACAACTTACAACAATAAAACTTATCCCCAAGAAAGAAAGCATTCAATAAAAATTGGCTTGATGGAAGATTCTGGATTCCGATCAGGATTCTGATGAAATGCTACAATCTGTTTGCCAGAATATGATTTCAGAGACATTGAAAGGGAAACTTCAAAAAATATTTTGATTTGCTTCATTTGGGGCTTTCTAAATATTTAATGTTTAAAATCTTTCAGATTATTAATCAAAATGATGTTTATTTCTAACTACTGATGTTTAGTTTATATTTGCCATTTATAAACATTCAACAAAATCAGTTTCATGTGGCATTTAGTAATGTTGGTAATTGCTATTATTATTTTTTCTTAGAATTCTAGTGTGTAAGTCATAGGAGGATGACGAAAAGCAAGGCTAATGTAATCCAAAGGGCGTAAAAGCTCAGAGGTGATCCTAGGAAGTGTCCATACTTCTCCCTCCCACGGGGACGACTTCTAACAGTTTCTGCTGAATTCACTGTGAAGACACGGAGGGAAATGACCCTAAATTAAATCTCAATATTCCAGCCAGCCTGGCCGTTCAGACTAACAGCGTCTCAAAGTGCAGATAACATGCTGATGCTCTCGGGTCCCCCTTAGCAACAGGATTACCATGGAAACACATTGTAACTCACTGAGAGGAAGCAAGCAAGAGCAGGAGGGGTTTGCAGGAATTTCATATTGAAATAATTACAGTAGGTCTCAGTGTGTTTAAGAAATGAGTGCACCATGACTTTTCAAAAAAAATTTCCTTTACATAGCATGTTTGTGACAAGTCTTGCTTCCAAAGAGTTTAGCACAAATGCTTACTATTTTAAATCTAAATCATATTGTATTTAAGAAAAATATGTTTGGGGGAATACAGAGTGTCATATGCATTTAGATGTTTGTCCAGACATGAACATCCCATGGAGGGGACTGGTTATGTATGTCAGAGGCAGAAACGATGTACGTGAAATCTATTCTTTATAGAATTAATGATTTGATATGATTTTGTATTAATTGAATGACTGTGTGCCATTTGTGTTTTTATTCAATGTTCTTTATAGTGAATTATCACTTTTTTGGGTTGGATTGTATCAGCACCGTAGCTAGTACTGAGCCTTTTGCATATCTGATCATTTGGGATATTCTAGGGCTGCTATGAGAGATTTTGTTTCTATTTAGAAAACATTAGGTGCTTCTGTGAATCAGAACTAAAAGAATAATAAAATGTCATTTAATAAATTACTTCTAAAGATTCTTTGTAGTGGCGACCTGAGTTTTATTTTAAAAAGTAGCCTTTTATGCTGGTGAAAAACCTGTATGTGTTCCTGGTAAAACTTTTAGAAATTATACGAAAGCACAAAGACAAATATGAAGATTCTCCAGAAATCTCCTGCTGAGAGATACTCATCATCAAGGTTTTGCACTCTTCCTTGAAGTCTTTATTTTTAGGTGTATGTGTTGTTTTTTATTTTAGTGATTGTGGTCAGGACAGTACTTAGGAGACAGGCATTTAACATGCAAAGCATTCACGAGAAGTTCTTCAGCTAAGAAGAAAAACTAAAGCACAAGCCATACAGGTTGTCCGACATACAGAGAGGTTCTTCCCTCAAGAAAGATGGTAGGTACTCCATGGAGAAATTAATTAAAGTGCTCACTATGGAAACACTATTTGAAAATTGATTCTGGCTGTTATATTAACTTCTGAAGGCGATTTTCCAAGGATCCTGCTCCTGGGGAGGTGGTTGAATGTTGGAACTGCTCATGTTGGCTGGGGCAGGTTTTCCACTCTGCTAACCTGGGTGGACACTGAACTAGGTGCCCTGATAAATCTCTATTATTGTTTATCGAGTTGTAATTTTCATCTATTTTGATGTAAGAACATCCAGAGTTTTCTTAGGCCCAGGACCTTAGAACGAATACATTACATTAAGACAGTAATGAGTAAAACATCTAACAACATAACTCTCTGAAATAATAACATTGTTTATACACTGTGCAGAAAATACAATGAAATCTAAATCCTTCCACATCTAGGGATCCTGGGTGTGGGTTCTTTGGTTCCCTGCATTAACCACAGCACCGCTTTAGCAGAGCAGAGGACCATGAGCGGTGGGCACACTGGAGGCCCAGGGTGCCATGTCCATGGCTTCTGGGAGCTTCTATGAGCTGTCATCAGAATACAGACCTCAGAATACAGAATAATGAGACCTCAATCTAGAAACTAAGAGCTGGGCTAGAGCCTGCAAATCAGTTAGTGATGGAGTTTTCACTAGATTAAAATCAGTGGCTGGATTTCTTTTCCTTTGAAGAGAATTTGGAAGCTGGTTGCATTACTACAGACTTTTTTTTTTTTTTTTTTTTTTGCGGTATGCGGGCCTCTCACTGTTGTGGCCTCTCCTGTTGCGGAGCACAGGCTCCGGACGCGCAGGCCCAGCGGCCATGGCTCACAGGCCCAGTCGCTCTGCGGCATGTGGGATCCTCCCGGACCGGGGCACGAACCCGTGTCCCCTGCATCGGCAGACGGACTCTCAACCACTGCGCCACCAGGGAAGCCCTACTACAGACATTTTATAGGAGTTGAAAGTCACTTGAATATCACTATGTGCAGCAAAGAAAGTGCTCGAGGCAATTTTTTCTTCCACCATGTTTACCAGCAACAAGGCAAGGGAGGACTTGTTCAGAAAACGTTTTATTGTGGTAAAATATACCTAGCACAAAGTTTGTCATTTTAACTATTTTTAAGTGTACAATGAAGTGGCAGTAAGTATACTCCCAATGTTCTGTACCGATCACCACCATCCATTTCCAAAATGCTTTTATCACCCCAACCCTTACCTCCAACCCATTAAACACTAACTCTTCATTCCCCTCCCCCCAGGCCCTGGCAGCCTTCTACTTTCTGTCTCGAGGAATTTGACTACCCTCAGTTCTTCATAGAATATTTGCCCTTTTGTGAGTGGTTTATTTCCCTTACCAGAGTATCCTCAAGTTTCAACCATATTGTAGTATGTGTCAGAATTTCTGGCCTTCTTAAGGCTGCATAATATTTCATTTTATAGATATACCATATTTTGTTTATCCATTTATCCATCAATGCACACACAATTACTTCTATCCTTTGGCTATAGAGAATGATGCTGCTATGAACACAGGCATACAAATATCAGTTCAAATCCCTGCCTTTAATTTTTTTTTGGGTATATACCCAGAAGTGGAATTGCTGGATCACATAGAGTACTTCTGTTTAATTTTTTGAGGAACCACCCTACTTATCTCCGAAGCAGCCGTACCATTTTACATTTTCACCAGCAATGTGTGAATGGTGAGGTTTCCAATTTCTCCACATCCCTATCAACAATTCTTTTCTTTCTCTCTCTCTCTCTTTCTCTCTCTCTCTCTTTTTTTTTTTTTTGGTAGAAGTCATCCTAATGGGTGTGAAGTGGGGAATGGACATATTTTAAGAGAAGGTGGTGGGAGTTAAGGCAGAGAACCAATCACCAATGTGGCTTTGCTCCCAGGACCAGCTCTCACTCCTGCTGGGAACTGTGCTCACTGCCAGGGTGCTGACAGTTGCTGCTCTGAGGATGCAGGTTACCTTGCATCCCACCCTCAGCCCCTTGGGGAAGACTTGCCACCTTCTCTTGGTGAACTTCCCATTGACCTTCACACTTCACTGCCCTGAACCAGAGAGAGCAGGGCAGCAAATCACAGTCTGTGACTGGGTGAATCTACACAGTGAATTAAGGGGAAAAAAAAGTGTGTGTATAGAAAAGTGTAACTTTCAGGGAAAAAGAAAGTGAAAAACCGAAATCAAGTGGGGTACCCTCTGCCGTGTACCTAGGTGGAAACTTCCACCGTCTAAGCTCCTGCCCTGATTTCATCACCGCTGCCATCTGCCCCTGTTAACCCCAAAGAGCTGGGACTAACGCTTATCAGGCTAACAACAGTGGCGACTCAGTTCCTGAGAGTCCTTTGCCAGGACCTCTGTCAGTGTTGGCCATTTCATTTCTAATATCATAAACGTTTAAGAAAAGAGTCCTTTGGAATCTTTCAATAAAGCTATTTGTTGTCCAGTTCAGATGCCGCCCACAGGAATTGTCCCTGGACATTTCTAGAAGGGATCTGTCACAACCGCCAGGACTTCCTGCAAGTTCTGGGCTGCAAATCACTTGTTTTGTTTTGGAGAATGAAAACTGATCGCTCGTGGGGAGTTGTTACTGAGTATCCAGGACTGTATTGGTCTGGGCTGAGAGGGAAAAGCTCTGACCAAAAATGTTGTCATGGGGTCAGCAGGAATATTATTTGATTTGCACTGTTTTGAAAAGCTAGAAGAAAGGAAGAAAGGTCACACATTCTACCAGGGATATGTATCCTGCTGCTTCGCCTCAGGTGCAGGCTTAGTGGTCCCTCCCTCTGTTACAGATCTGGAGCAGGCACAACTTTCCTGCAGGATTCTTCAAACACCACCTTTGCTTCACTCCAGCCTGATGTCTCTTCTGAGTCCCCATCTCCCCTGGGCACCTGCACTTGGAGGTCTCAGGAGAACTCAAACCCAACCTCTGATCTTCTCTCCTCAGTCAGACCTTCTTCCTGCCTCCTTCTTGGTAAACAGATGATGTGCCCACTCTCTCATTGTGCCCTGACCTGCATGTCTGCTCTGACTCCACAGTACAGACTGAAATGGTCACCTGACTCCTCACCTGGACCTGCTGGCTCTCCCCTGTGCCCCCTCCAATCCATTCTCTGCTCAGCATTCAAAGGGATGCTCCAAAATTCAAAAGGAGACCTGACAGTTCCCTGCTTCAAACACCAGTAGTTTCTGACTCTCTTAAGATAAAGGCCAAAATCAGTGCCATGGGTTGCGAGGTCTGCCTGGAGCCGGTCCCTGCCCACCTGGCCTCTTTGCCTCCTGACATTTCGCTCTTGCTCACAGCCCAGTCTCTCGGGTCCAGTAGAGCAGCGATCCCCAACCTTTTTGGCACCAGAGACTGGTTTCATGGAAGACAATTTTTCCACGGACAGTGAGGTGGGGGGGGGGATGGTTCAGGTGGTAACGTGAGCAACAGGGAGCAACGGGGAGCCGCAGATGAAGCTTCACTCGCTCTCCCGCCACTTACTTGCTGCTGTGCAGCCCTGTTCCTAGCAGGCGAGCACTGGTAGTTGCCTGTGGCCTGGGGTCTGGGGACACCTGCAGTAGAGCATCTCACACTTCTGCCCTCTTCCATGGCCCAGAATGCCTTTCTTTCTGCCGCCCCAGCAGTGCTCCTGGACTCCGGTCACAGATTGAAAGTCATTTCATTAGAAAGGCCTTCAGACACTCTTGAATGAGCTCAGCATCATCTGTGCTGCTATCTGAGACCACCATCACCCTTTCACTGTTCTTCAGAGCTCTTGTCACAAGTTGTAATCACATACCTATTTCCTTTTTTTAAAATGTTTATTGGAGTGTAGTTGCTTTACAATGTTGTGTTAGTTTCTACTGTACAGCAAACTGAATCACCTATACGTATACATATATCCCCTCTTTTTTGGATGTCCTTCCCATTTAGGTAACCACAGAGCACTGAGTAGAGTTCCCTGACCTACACTGTAGGTTTTCATTAGTTATCTGTTTTATACATAGTATCAATAGTGTATATATGTCAATCCCAATCTCCCAGTTCATCCCACCCTCCCGCTTCCCCCTTGGTATCCATGTTTGTTCTCTACATTTGTGTCTCTATTTCTGCTTTGTAAGTAAGATCATCTATACCAATTTTTTCAGAGTCCACATGCATGCATTAATGTACGATATTTGTTTTTCTCTTTCTGACTTATTTCACTCTGTATGACAGTCTCTAGGTCCACGTCTCTACAAATGATCTAATTTCGTTCCATTTTATGGCTGAGTAATATTCCATTGTATATATGTACCATATCTTCTTTTTTTTTTTCATTTGCACGTACCTTTTAATGCCAAGGCTACACACATCTACATTTCAGTATTATGTATTTTATTTTATTTATTTTTACATCTTTATTGGAGTATAATTGCTTTACAATGCTATGTTAGTTTCTGCTTTATAACAAAGTGAATCAGTTATACATATACATATATCCCCATATCTCTTCCCTCTTGTGTCTCCCTCCCACCCTCCCTATCCCACCCCTCTAGGTGGTCACAGAGCACCGAGCTGATCTCCCTGTGCTATGCGGCTGCTTCCCACTAGCTATCTATTTTACGTTTGGTAGTGTATATATGTCCATGCCACTCTCTCACTTTGTCACAGCTTCCCCTTCCCCCTCCCCATGTCCTCAAGCCCATTCTCCAGTAGGTCTGCATCTTTATTCCCATCCTGCCCCTAGGTTCTTCATGACCTTTTTTTTTTTTTTTTTTAGATTCCATATATGTGTGTTAGCATATGGTATTTGTTTTTCTCTTTCTGACTTACTTCACTCTGTATGACAGACTCTAGGTCCATCCACCTCACTACAAATAACTCAGTTTCGTTTCTATTTTTATGGTTGATTAATATTCCATTGTATATATGTGCCACATCTTCTTTATCCATTCATCTGTTGATGGACACTTAGGTTGCTTCCATGTCCTGGCTATTGTAAATAGTGCTGCAATGAACATTGTGGTACATGACTCTTTTTGAATTATGGTTTTCTCACGGTATATGGCCAGTAGTGGGATTTCTGGGTCGTATGGTAGTTCTATTTTTAGTTTTTTAAGGAACCTCCATACTGTTCTCCATAGTGGCTGTATCAATTTACATTCCCACCAACAGTGCAAGAGGGTTCACTTTTCTCCACACCCTCTCCAACATTTATTGTTTCTAGATTTTTTGATGATGGCCATTCTGACTGGTGTGAGATGATATCTCATTGTAGTTTTGATTTGCATTTCTCTGATGATCAGTGATGTTGAGCATTCTTTCCTGTGTTTGTTGGCAATCTGTGTATCTTTGGAGAAATGTCTATTTAGGTCTTCTGCCCATTTTTGGATTGGGTTTTTTGTTTTTTGGATATTGAGCTGCATGAGCTGCTTGTAAATTTTGGAAATTAATCCTTTGTCAGTTGCTTCATTTGCAAATATTTTCTCCCATTCTGAGGGGTGTCTTTTGGTCTTGTTTATGGTTTCCTTTGCTGTGCAAAAGCTTTGAAGTTTCATTAGGTCCCAGTTGTTTATTTTTGTTTTTATTTCCATTTCTCTAGGAGGTGGGTTAAAAAGGATCTTGCTGTGATTTATGTCATAGTGTGTTCTACCTATGTTTTCCTCTAAGAGTTTTATAGTGTCTGGCCTTACATTTAGGTCTTTAATCCATTTTGAGTTTATTTTTGTGTATGGTTTTAGGGAGTGTTCTAATTTCATACTTTTGCAAGTATTTGTCCAGTTTTCCAAGCACCACTTATTGAAGAGGCTGTCTTTTCTCCACTGTATATTCTTGCCTCCTTTATCAAAGATAAGGTGACCATATGTGCGTGGGTTTATCTCTGGGCTTTCTATCCTATTCCACTGATCTATATTTTGGTTTTTGTGCCAGTACCATACTGTCTTGATTACTGTAGCTTTGTAGTATAGTCTGAAGTCAGGGAACCTGATTTCTCCAGCTCCATTTTTCATTCTCAAGATTGCTTTGGTTATTCAGGGTCTTTTGTGTTTCCATACAAATTGTGAAATTTTTTGTTCTAGTTCTGTGAAAAATGCCATTGGTAATTTGATAAGGATTGTATTGAATCTGTAGATTGCTTTGGGTAGTAGAGTCATTTTCACAGTATTGATTCTTCCAGTCCAAGAACTTGGTATATCTCTCCAACTGTTTGTGTCATCTTTGATTTCTTTCATCAGTATCTTGTAGTTTTCTGTATACAGGTCTTTTGCCTCCTTAGGTAGATTTCTTCCTAGGTATTTTATTCTTTTTGTTGCAATGGTAAATGGGTGTGTTTCCTTAATTTCTATTTCTGATCTTTTGTTGTTAGTGTATAGGGATGTAAGATATTTCTGTGTGTTTATTTCATTGTGTAATTAAATTCATTGATGAGCTCTAATAGCTTTCTGGTGGCATCTTTAGGATTTTCTATGTATAGTATCATGTCATCGGCAAACAGTGACAGTTTTACTTCTTCTTTTCCAATTTATATTCCTTTTATTTCTTTTTCTACTCTGATTGCTATGACTAAGACTTCCAAAACTATGTTGAATAATAGTGGCGAAAATGGGCACCCTTGTCTTGTTCCTGATTTTAGAGGAAATGCTTTCAGTTTTTCACCACTGAGACTAATGTTTGCTGTGGTGTTGTCATATATGGCCTTTATTATGTTGAGGTAGTTTCCCTCTATGCCCACTTTCTGGAGAGTTTTTATCATAAATGGTGTGGAATTTTGTCAGTAGCTTTTTGTGCATCTACTGAGACGATCGTACGGCTTTTATTCTTCAATTTGTTAATATGGTGTATCACATTGATTGATTTGCATATATTGAAGAATCCTTGCATCCCTGGGATAAATCCCACTTGATCATGGTGTATGATCCTTTTAATGTGTTGTTGGATTTGGTTTGCTAGTATTTTGCTGAGGATTTTTGCATCTATATTCACAGTGATACTGGTCTGTCACATTCTTTTTTTGTACTATCTTTGCCTGCTTTTGGTATCAGGGTGATGGTGGCCTCATAGAATGAGTTTGGGAGTGTTCCTCTCTTTGCAATTTTTGGGAAGAGTTTCAGAAAGATAAATGTTAACTATTCTATAAATGTTTGATAGAATTCACCTGGGAAGCCATCTGGTCCTGGACTTTTGTTTCTTGGGAGTTTTTAAATCATAGATTCAATTTCAGTACTTGTAATTGGTCTGTTGGTATTTTCTATTTCTCCCTGGTTCAGTCTTGGAAGGTTGTACCTTTCTAATAATTTGTCCATTTCTTCTAGGTTGTCCATTTTATTGGCATATAGTTGCTTGCAGTAGTCTTTTATGGTCCTTTGTATTTCTATGGTGTCAGTTGTAACTTCTCTTTTCTCATTTCTAATTTTATCGATTTGGGCCCTCTCCTTTTTTTTCTTGATGAGTCTGGCTACAGTTTCATCAATTTTGTTTATCTTTCAATGAACCAGCTTTCAGTTTCATTGATCTTTTCTATTGTTTTCTTAGTCTCTATTTCATTTATTTCTGCTTTGATATTTCTAAATTCTTATTTTCTCTCTTATTAATGAAAATGTTGCATGCTAAATACACTCTTCTATACCTTACATTTTTTTGAAAAATTAATTTGTATTTTTGTTGTTAAATTTAAGTTTTAAATATCTGTTTAAACTTTTAGTTTTGTGATCATTGTAGATTCACTTACAATTGTAAAGAAATAATAATGAGAAATGCCATGTACACTTCACCCACTTTCCCTCCATGGTCACATCTGCAAAGCTGTAGGGTAATACTACCACCATATTGACAGTGATACAGAGCATTGCCATCATCACAAGGGTCCCTCATGTTGCCCTTTCACAGCCACACCCACCTCCCCACCCCAACCACTCCTTATCCCCCCGGCAAGTGCTAATCTGATCTCCATTTCTGTAATTTTTTCATTTCAAGAATGTTATATAAATGGAAACAGATAGTATATAACCTTTTGAGACAGGCTTTTTCACTTAGCATAATTATCTGGAAATTCATCCAGATTGTTGTGTATGTCAATAGTTCATTTATTTTTATTGTTGAGTCATATGCCATGATATGGATGTAACATGTTTGTTTGACCATTTACCCATTGAAGGACAACTGGGTTGTTTCCAGTTTTTGGTCATTACAAATAAAGCTGCTATAAATATTCATGTACAGGTTTTGGGGTGCACATAAGTTTTCATTTCTCTGGGATAATTGCTCAGGAGTGTAATTGCTGGATCATCTGATAGCTACATATGTAGTATTTTAAGAAACTTCCAAACAGTTTTCTAGAGTGGCTCTACCATTTTACATTCCCAATCAGCAATGTATGAGTGACCTAGTTTCTCACTGTGGTTCTAATTTGCATTTCTCTAATGGCTAATAACGCTGAACTTGTTTTCATTGTGCTTATTTACCATCTGTATATCGTCTTCACTGAAATGTCTATTCTTGTCTTTTGCCCATTTTTCTAATTGGATTGTTTGCTTTTTTACCATTGAGTTTTGTGAGTTCTTTATACATTGTAGATACTAGCCCTTTGTGGGATATGTGGTTTGCAAATATTCTCTTCCAAATTTATCTTTTCACCCCTCATTTATTTAAATGTCATTTCCCCTCCGTTTAATGTAAATTCTATGAGATTCCAGGGGAGTTCCATGAGATAGACCCATGTCACCTTACTCCCCATGACATCCTCAGCCACCAGAGATGCTGCTGCTTACATGGAGAGTAGGGAGTGGATGCAAAAAATGATAGTATATGTTTAGTGAATTTTATATAGTCGAAATCACACTACATCTAGTTTTTTTTAATATCTAGTTTTAAAAGTACATTTATTGCTTATTTCTGGTTGCAAATAATACAAGTTAATTATAGCAATAGGGAAAACGAGCATAACACAGGAAGTGATCACTTGTGACAATATCACCTGGAGATAAGCATGTCTGTTTATATATATACACTAAAGTAAAATGCATTTGGACATATATGGATCTATGTAGCTTGTTTTTAGCTCTGATTATTTTTCATGGATCTTGATAGAAGACATGAGACAAAGAATGTCATTACTTTCGAAATAGCAGGCAGCCTGAGCATCAGCCTGTTTGTGACATGGAGAGCCTGGATGGCACCACATAGGCAGTGAGTTGCACTGCAGGAGAAGAACGTGAGCTTGGGGAAACCCACTGCTTTTTATAACAGGCAGTAAGCTCTGCTCTTTGTCCCAGAGAGGACATTACCTCATGCCTCAGCGTTGCTTGCTGCAAACACAACCCTGAGACATGGCCTGGACAAAGAGGAGTCAAGCCCTCAAATTCTTGGAACACCTGGTAAGATGTGGGAGCAGTCGTGGGGAACTGTCTCTCTCAACACATGTATGCCATGTAGATTTTACCTATGCAGAAGCATAGTTTATAATGTTTTGTAACATGGGTCTTTTGTGTAGCAAAAATATATTAACATTTTGTTATATTTATAAGATGCATAACATGTACATGTCTATGTATATATACAGCTTTAAATATTTGAGATCAGGGTATTTAATGTTTTGTAACACGCTTTTTTAGTTAGCAAAATTATATTAACATAATATATGTCATAATTTTTAAAGATTGCATATTATTACTATATATGAATAACTGCAGTTTCTTTAAATGAATTTCTATTGTATATTTAAATTGGCAGTGAGAATTTTGTAGGCAAAACTTCTTGACCATAAGATGATTTTGGAATTACAGTTTTTGCGTATGTGTGATGAGAACACTAAAGATCTACCCTCTTAGCAAATTTTAAGACTACCATACAATATTGTTAACTATAGTCACATTGTTATACATTTGATCTCCAGGATTTATTCATCCTGCATAACTGAGACTTTGTACTCCTTGACCACCATCTGCCCATTTCTCCTACCCTCAAGCCTCTGGTAACCATCATTCTACTCTCTGTTTCTATGAGTTGAACTATTTTAGATTCCACATATAAGTGAAATCATGCAGTACTGGCCTTTTTGCACTTGGCTTATTTCACTTAGCATAATGTTCACCTGGTTCATCTATGTTGTCACAAACGGCAGGATTTCCTTCTTTATTCATTCATCTGTTAGTGGACACTTAGATTGTTTCCTTATCTTGGCTATTGTAAATCATGCTGCAATGAACATGGGAGTACAGACATCTCTTTGAGATCCTGATTTCATTTCCTTTGGGTATATGCCAAGAAGTGGAATTGCTGGATCATATGGTAGTTCTATTTTTTAATATTTTGAGGAACCTCCATAGTAGCTTTTTATAGTGGCTGAACCAATTTACTTTCCCACCAACAGTGTAGGAGGGTTCCCTTTTCTTCATATCCTCACCAACATTTGTTATCTTTCCTCTTTCTGATAGCAGCCATCCTAAAAGATGTGAGGTCATACGTTGTGATTAAGATTTGCATTTCCCCAATGATTGGGTTAGAAATGGAGCACTTTTCATGTACCTGTTGGTCATCCAGTCATATTCCTTAAGCCAGCTGGGAAGATCTACCTTATTCTGACATTGATAATAAGACTAAAAGGGGGCTAAAAGCACTGGGTTTGGAGTTTGATGTATATGCATTAGAATCCAGTTACCCACTAGAGCTGTGTGGCTTTAGCTACATTTTTAACCTTTTCTGAGTCTATTTCTACATCTATAAAATGGGGTAACCGTTCCTATGGGACTTCTCTGAGCATTCAAGGAGATTATCTTTGTAAACCTTTAGCTCAACATCTGAGATCTAGTAATATGTATTTGCATAATTGAGAGGAATGAATTTACTCAGAGCAAACAGCTGTCAACTTTGCCTGTCTCAAACAGAAATCATTATTGATTGGACCTACTATGTTAGCCTTTGCTAACCTGGATTTTCAGTAATTGGATATTTAAGAAAATACTAAATGATGTTTTTAGTATCTTCTTCCACAGCAAACACCAGAAGCACCTGGGTAAGAGCTGCCTGCATGGTGATTTCAGGGGTGTCCTTTCCTCAGAAAGCGTGTTTCAGTTTTGTGGAGGAGGGCTGAGCTGGCAGACCCCAGAGGGTGACGAGCTGGAGGCAGTGGTTTTGGAAAAGGAGACCAGAGCTTGGCCCTCAGTGGGGTTGGGTGTCCAGGAAAGAGAGGGCCCTGGAGTAAGAGGAAGTACAGGCTTTGGGGTTTTGTGAGAGTGAGTGTGTGTATATATGTGTGTGAGTGTGAGTGTGTACACACAGGGCTGGAGGACGCCCTGGCCCTTGGGGGCTCAGTGTGGACTGCTAATAAGGGGACACCTGTAGAGGCTGGTGGCACTGCTCAGTGGCATCAAGAGTCTGAGGAGAAGACAACAATCTCCTCCAAGAGGCAGCTCTAAGTCAGCCTGGAGCCAAGCCCGCAGCTGCCCAGGGCAACTGGGAGCATGTGTAAGGATGCAGATCAGGAGCACCAAAGGCCCACCTGCCCCATCACCAGTTTTCTGGTACTCACAGGTGACAAAGAGGACTTTTCCTGCTGTCCCAGGAGGCCAGGAGCTCAGTACAGCTTATCTGATTAAGAGAAATAATGAACAGATGAATGGATAAAGAAGATGTGGCACATATATACAATGGAATATTACTCAGCCATCAAAAGGAACGAAACTGAGTTATTTGTAGTGAGGTGGATGGACCTAGAGACTGTCATACAGAGTGAAGAAAGTCAGAAAGAGAAAAACAAATACCGTATGCTAACACATATATATGGAGTCTAAAAAAAAGAAAAAAGAAAAAAAAAATGGTCAGAAGAACCTAGGGGCAAGACGAGAATAAAGATGCAGACCTATTAGAGAATGGACTTGAGGATACGGGGAGGGGGAAGGGTAAGCTGGGACAAAGTGAGAGAGTGGCATGGACATATATACACTACCAAAGGTAAAATAGATAGCTAGTGGGAAGCAGCCGCATAGCACAGGGAGATCAGCTAGGTGGTTTTTGACCACCTAGAGGGGTGGGATAGGGAGGGTGGGAGGAGGGAGACGCAAGAGGGAAGAGATATGGGAACATATGTGTATGTATAACTGATTCACTTTGTTATAAAGCAGAAACTAACACACCATTGTAAAGCAACTATACTCCAATAAAGATGTTAAAAAAAAAGAGAAATAATGAAACGTGTCATTTACAAAAAAGAAGTGGAAATATACAAAAATTAAGTGGCAAGAAGTCAAGGAACATTGCAGATGTGTCATCTACCTGAGAGTGGAAAAGATTCTGAATCAGAATCTGGGCAAAGCACTCCAGGTGAGCATCGTGGTCCTCAGCCAGACCCACAGGTGCTAGGGGGAGCCCTATGCGGTTCGAGGTCACCACCCAAGGTGCTGGCTCAGCCCCAGGCCAACTCAGGAGAAATTCAGGGAATTGTTCAAGCCTGTGAAGGCCATGAGATAACAGTGCTTTCAAGGAGGCGTCTGATCCTAGGTTGGAGGCTGTTGGAATTTGCACAGCATCGCTGTGAAGAAAGAGAGAGTGATGTTGCAGCTGCCAACATTCACAGAGATTGCTGAGGATGGGGTCATCTGCCTCACCATGCTCTCTAGGGATGCAATGTGTCTTCTGGAAAATGAGAGGGGAGTTCATGGTTCAGAAACGAGAGCAAGAATTTAACATTTTTGAGGGACATCTCCCATTGGTGGGAGTCATCTGATGGGAGCAACTTTCCACTTGTGAACAAATGGAGGTCTTACCTCTCCAGAGAAACACGGGGGTGGCTACTTGGGGAAGATTTGGGTAGCTTGATGGCTGTGGATCCCATTTCACAGAGTGGATCCATGCCTGCCCCTCCACTCTGCCTTAAGGCCCCGAAAGGTAGGTGTCCTCTAGTTCCACTTAGTGACTCCTGGTAGGCACTAAGCCCATGTTTGCAAAGAACCCAGAAAATGGAAAGAGGGCTTTAGGCTCTCTTGTGCTTTTTAATATCACCATAGCTTTCCCTGACATTCCTTATGAAGGAACAAGCAGAAACCTGACAATCCTCAGTTTAAATTAAAAACTAGAGGTATGAACATGGAAAAAAAAAAAAAAGAAAGAAAGAAAGTAAGGGTTGAAATGAAATTTCTGGTATCCACAGGCAAAGGAAGGCAGGGACATTCTTGCATATTTTAAGGACAAGTGTGTGAAGGTATAAGAAAATGCAGGTATTTGTCCATTTGTTTTGTAATTCACGAAGCACTTTCACATTCATTGTTCTCATTTAGGAAAAATTGGTTTTGAGGGGTATGAATTATGATTCCTATTTTATGAATAGAGGAAAAATAATATTTGAAATGGTGAAAATTATTTCAAAAAATAATATTTGAAATAGTGACAAGCCCACCTGGGAAGTAGCAGATGGGGGTTGGGATGCTGGTAAATGTTTAACAATCAGCTTTTTGGAAAACAACAGACAAATAAACCTTGATCAATGTTTGCCGATTTCTGTGGTGTCAATGCTCCACCACAGCTAATTTTAAGCTACTAAGAAAATAAGTCTCACACAATCCCTGACAATTTAACCAGCTCTTGTGAGCTGGTACTGAGGTAGGAGACAGGTGGACCCCAGGCTGAGCAGCTGCAGCCAGTCTCCGTGCTGACACTTTGAGATAAGTAACTAGCAGCAGCCATCAGGCCTGATTGGGTGAAAGACAAAATGACCACATTTTTCTCATTCTTGGGGTCAAGGGGATTTCCCAGCCCACACATGTGCGGAGAAGGTCGTCAGTCTAGAAAAGGTGTCAAAGGAGGAAGGAGCTGCCAGGCTGTAATCTGTGCTGCCAACCTCCCAGAAACCTTTCTGTTGGAATCCATCTTGACCGAGGGATGCACACTCACCCACCAGGAAGGACCCTGAGTCAAGCCAAATATGGGCACAAGCAAGATGATTGGCCAGAGACAACCAGGAAGACTACTCCCATATAAGCAATCTAACCCACCCCCATTCCATGCAACTCATTCCGCCAGTTCACCGTGTGTTCTTCCACATGTAATTTGCTTCTAATAAACATTTTATCTGCTTCACAGTCTGTCTCTTTGCTGAATTCTTTCTTCAAAGAAGATGAGGACCAAGGTCCTTCTTCAAGCTGCCACATCCTCCCACCCCCACACTGCCAAGACCAGTACCAGCTAGCTCCAGCCTACCACTGCTTGGTAAAGAACCTGAGTGCATGATTTTCTTTTTGTCCTGACTGCTTCCTCGCTGCCAGGGGATATTTAGGAGTAAATATTTTCATCCACAGGAAGCAATGGGGAGGTGCTTGAAGTTGATAGGAAATTTTGTATTAAATATAAAATACTGCATGGATTAGTATGTTTTGAGCCTTTAGATGCTAATTCCTACTTCCACTGTAAGGTCAAAATTGGTTCATTTTCTTTTTTTTTTTTTGCGGTACGCGGGCCTCTCACTGCTGTGGCCTCTCCCATTGCAGAGCACAGGCTCCGGACGCGCAGGCCCAGCCTCTCCGCGGCATGTGGGATATTCCCGGACCGGGGCACGAACCCGTGTCCCCTGCATCGGCAGGCGGACTCTCAACCACTGTGCCACCAGGGAAGCCCCGGTTCATTTTCTTGAGTTGTGTTTTTCTTCTCTTGGGGGCTGCCCATAATAATTTTGCCGCATTTACCAGCCTTTGGGGTCATGCTGGTTTCTGGCAGCCCAGCTATATTTCTTGAATTTCTGTGAGTCCCCCTGCAGTCTTGGGAAGTGGAAGGACAGTGGCCAGACTTCTTGGAGAAGCCCTCATGCAGATTTCCCGTCTGCACTGAGCTGCTGTCTGTCCGTGTTTGTGTTTTGTGTGCTGCGTGGGGAGCGTGTTGCCAGGGAGACAGGGCCGACGTGAAGAGAGGCAGTGGGAGTCCTTTTGCAGAGTCTCAGGAACTGGAGCTGGTTGCCTTTCCTGTGACTGGAAGGCCTTCTGCCACATGCTGCTGCAGTAGGAGATACTGCGTGATGCGAGGCGTAGACAAGTGACTGCTGTGCTTGTGGCAACCCTGCTGCACTGATGACATGAGGCTGCCCTTAATGCTCCACCAGGGCACCAGTCTTCCCATGGGAAATGCAGTGTGGCATCCCTCAGGGCTTTGGCCTCCATCACCTATTTTAAAGTCATCTTCAACCCTTCATCTGCCATTTTAGGATGAACAGATGGGTGGTTAATCACCATGTATCGACATTTCCAGTTAACCGGCACACAGAGTTTAGCTTCCTGACTCTGCATGTATTTCCTCTGGAAAACTAAAGAGTTGTCTCAGGCTTTCTCTCTGATACCACAGAATAGACTGAACCCCAGAGTCAGCGCTGCGGGAACGTGGTGGTCCTGAGGTCCTGATATCCCACTGCTGCTTCCAAGATGCCTAACTTCTCTCTTTTCACTTTCTCATCTGCAAAATTGCAGACAATACTTCCAGTCTCATAGGGGTTTGGTGTGGAAATTAATCAGTTGCTCCAAAGAAAATGCTTCTCACCACCTCTGTCTCCTGGAAGCACTCCGTAAATGCTGGTCCAACCTGCCAACCAAATTGCCAGTAGCAGTCAGATTGTATACAAGCTGTAAGGTTCTAATCCCCACATTTGTCCCCATCTTTTGTCAGATTGATCCAGCCCACACATGTCTCTCTCTCCTGCCTCTCTACCCTATAGGGGTCCCAGCCTGGCCTTTCTACAATATTTCAATTGATTAAAATCCATAGTTCTTATGTTCCTCTACATGATAATGCATTTTAAAAACTAAGGTGAAAACTTCTAAGTATAAAATAAATAAGTCATGGGAATATAATGTATAGCATGGTGATTATAGTTAACAGTACTGTATTGTATATTTCAAAGTTGCTAAGACAGTAGATCTTAAAAGTTCTTATCACAAGAAAAAAGAATTGTTAACTGCATGCGGTGATGGATGTTAACTAGACTTTAATGTGATGATTATTTTGCAATATAGACATATGTCAAATCACTACACGGTACACCTGAAACTAATATGTTATAGGTCGATTACATCTCAAAAATTTTAAAAACTGAAGTTATTTAAGTTAATTTCCTTTGAGAATTTGACGATTTTGTAGCACCACTGGAGAAACTTTGAAGCATGCCAAACTATACAAATTGTCATCAGTGCAACTGAAAGAACAGTGCTGCTCTGGACAAAACATCAGACATCTGAGTAATTATTAATGCAAAACCATATGGTCGTCTGAGAAATAGAACATCCCTGGGACATGAAGAGCCTCTTGTTGGCCTTTGGACTGAGCTTGGAAGACAGTGTTTTAAGGATCAGTTCCCAATGCAGTGGCACTCTTTTAATAAACCCACTTGGTGAGCTAGCATTCCAGGTCACCGGGAGGAGCGTCACTTAGAAGAGAGGGTATTTCTAGGGCAAAACTTGCTCTGCTAGGCAGTATCCTGCATGTTTGCCTGAGCAATCAGCACTTATTAGAGGTATAAAACAAGTTTCAAGTGTGTCCCTGCTCTTGATCTGGGGCACAGAGAAGTGTCAGTTCACGCTGGCACACTGAGCAGGGTGTCTGGACACCCCCAGCTGCCTGGATGTAGGGAGGCACGCTTTTACTCTTTACATGGTGACAAAAGTAGGCCCTAGATAGGGACCCAAGGACAAGCTGAGCAGCCAGACCTGAAAGCACAAAGCTCAGGGCAGTTCTAAGGTGTCACAGCAGGTTTCTGTGAAACTTCACTTTGAGCTCTTCATCTACCTGGCTCATTTCCTAACTCTCTCAGCCATGCTCTCCTTGGTTCAAATTTTTAAGAAAGCATTTGATTGGCCACTGAGCATTGAGTCGTCAACAGGTTGGTTCCCTCTGGTCCAGTCAGCTGCTGTCGGGTTGGGTGGTAGGGAGGGGGAATGGGCATCATCCTGGCATGGCTCTGTCCTTCCAGAGCTGTGCACTGCAGACATCTTAGCTGCTCCCGTTGCCCTTGAGATGAGGTCAAGCTCCTTTGCAAGGTCTTTCTAGACCTCTTCACTCCTCACTCACTGGCTTCATCACACACATCCTCCCTCCAGGGCTGGCTGCAAAATGTGCAAGCCCAGCACACAGTGAAAATGTGGAAGCCCCTTGTTCAAATAAGTAGGGAAAATGTGCCTTAAATTTACTTCGAAAGCTTTTTTCTTTCTCAGGTACGTTCCTTCTCCACTTTTAATGGTGTTTATTTATTTATCTTCTTTTGTGTTTAATGATCTAAGGAAAAAAAATGAGTTGTCATGAATGTTATTGTTCATCTTTATACTGGGCAATGCCAATTTTAAGTGCAAACAGCAGAGCATCTGGCTTGTATGCAGTCACTGAAATGACACAGTTTATGTTTCCTGGCTGGTCCTGGGAGGCTTCCTCAAGCTGGCTAGTAGAGTCAGGCCCAGACACTCAAGGAGGGAAGGAGGCAGAGAAGACCCCAGGCACACAGCTGGCTCAGGGAGTGCTCCCAGGCTCCCTGGGTCCCTGCCTATGACTTGGTGTCCTGGCACTGGCTCGACCACAGGGCTGCTGAGTTCCCCCTTGCCAGCTTCAGAACAGATGTGCTATGCTCCAGGTGAGGGGAGATCTGGGGAAGCAGAGCCTCCCCCATTCTCATGGGACCACTGTGCCCACCCATGGCAGATGGCTGACTCCCACAGGGATGGGCAAGAGGCTCACTCCAGCCAAGAGATGACCTCCCACTGGCTGCCTACCAGGGTGTGCAATGGTACAGCCAGCCTGGAGCTGGGGGAGCTGGACAGGTCCACCTCATGCCACCTGAGATGCTGCAGGCATGCCCATGTGAGCCTGGTTCTCTGATAGGAGAGGAGAGCAGCTGAGGTCACAGCACGGGGACAGCGCGTCTGAGCCAGATCCCCGCAAAGGCAAGCGGAAGCAAGAAGCTGAGAACTCATCCTGGGGAGACAGATGGAGGTAGGACCCCATGAGCTAACCTCCCTGGGCACACTCCACTGTTCCACTGACTCTGCTTACAAAACACAAAGTCAAAAGTTACAGTTATTGGGGCTTCCCTGGTGGCGCAGTGGTTGAGAGTCCGCCTGCCGATGCAGGGGACACGGGTTCGTGCCCAGGTCCGGGAGGATCCCACATGCCGCGGAGCGGCTGGGCCCATGAGCCATGGCCGCTGAGCCTGCGCGTCCGGAGCCTGTGCTCCGCAACGGGAGAGGCCACAGCAGTGAGAGGCCCATGTACAGCAAAAAAAAAAAAAAAAAATACAATTATTAAGAATTTTGAGATGGTGAGAGTGGACCGTGGCATTAAACCCTAAGCATATGCTACAGCTTTGGTCTCCGTCAGCAGGCGGGCACCACCTCCTTCTTGCTCCTTCTGTGGACAGGCTTTACTTCACCTCCCAGCCGGCTCACATGCTTTCCCTTTGCTTGGGGGAAAACTCCCACAAGCCCTTTGCTACCTTCTGGACTTAGCTAAAATGTCACTTCCTGCAGGAGTCTCCCTGACCCACCCAAGCTGGAGCAAGGGCTCCTTAGACCCCTGGATCTCCCAGATGTGGATGTAATTGCTTGTTTCCTGAGTTGTGTACTATCTGGGACTGCTTCTGTCCTCTTCCTTGCTGTGTGCCAATATGTCATGGGCACATGCGAGCACCCAATAAATACTTGCTAAATAAACGAATGAAGGAGCTAGCAGAGAATGAAGTATGCCTCAGTGTCTGGAATGGTCTGGAACCTTCTGATTGTGGATATAGGAAAGCAAATCTGGAGAAATGGCCCACTGTCCTTGACATTCCAGGAGAGTGGGGTCCATGCCCCTCTGACTGACCCAGAACGCATGGAAACAAACTATGAAAAGGTTTTTTCCTGCGTGGGATGATGAGCTAGTCTATGGTATTAGTGAATAAGGATATTGTATTTTTATCTTTGGGAAACCACTGATATCTAAACACTCTCTAAATTATCAGGAAGCATCAAGAGCTTAGACAATGTGCATTTATGTCAGAACGGTAACAGAAAACGCAACAAGAAATTGGATTCTGTGGTGCTGTTTTTGACGTTTTGTACATCATTTCAATCTCCACTTATTAACTTTTCATTATGGAGAATTTCAAACACACAAAAATGCAGAAAGAGTCCTATAATGACCTCCCTTGCACTCTCATGGTGCCTTCCTGCTTATCGACATTTTACCAATCTTGTTTCCTGGACCCCCGAACATTTTTTTTTTTCTTCTGAAGCATTTTAAAGTCAATCTCAGATATGGTGGTAGATTCCTACCCCTGTGAGACAGTTGCTCTCTGCTCCAGCACCTAGAATATTGACTGCCATTCTAGTGGTAGCACTTTAGGGCTGTCGCAGAAGCACAGGTGAAGCAGTAGGGAGGAGGGGAGGGTGGGTTGCTGGCAGCAGCATTGAAAAGGGTCTGTTCAGTCTGAAAAGACAAAGGCAGGGGGGCAAGGATCTTGCTCCAGGAAACACAGAGTGGTATGAAAAGGAACTCCAGCAGCTGCCGCCATACCTGGAACTGGAGAAACCACTTAAAACTCGGCGGGTGAGGGTCTAAAAGTTCAAGGGAGGAAATGACTTATCACAGGTAGCACCCTGAATAGAGCTTGTGTCTGGGACAGATAGGGACATGTGCTCACCATATAGAGCCTGGGACTTAAAACTTGTAGGTTCAGTTACAGATGGCAGATCTGTCACGGATTGTGAAGGGAGCCTGAGCATTTCTGGGGCTTGGTCTTCAACTCTGAGACCCCAGCACACCACCGACTGCCGGTTTCATGAGGGCTGCGGGGGCTTGGATAGGCAGAGGAGCCATCACACAGCACAACAACCCTGGGTTCCTGAGTGGGACCTGACAGTGCAGGAAACAGAACAAGCTCTTTCTACCCAGGTTAGTGGGTCTCAACTGGGGGAGGTGCAGGCCTGGGGTGTGTTTTTCACATTGCCCTCTCTCCTGCTCCCCCAGCCCAAACAATTCTGCAGAGCCCCAAACCAATCTGCTGACCCTTTCTCTGAGGCACAACACTACTCACTTCTTTTGTATTCCATCATTTCTTGATTCTTACCACTTATCACATGGTGTTGAACTAGCAGGATATGTGGATTTTTCCCCCCTAGACTGAAGGGAAGGATCACTTTTTTTTTTAAATCACCTTTGTATCACCCACCAGCATGCTGCATAGCAGGTGATGGAGGCAATAAGAATGTTTGTTACATAAATAAACAAAGTTGTTTAAAGAAAAAAAAAACCCTTAGTGTCACAGTGGATACAATGTACAAATTTGGTAGTTCCCCCACTTTAAGCAAGCCAAGTGTTAAGATGTGCCATAGGTCTCACCCACTTCAGGCAAATTTAATATATGAATTCAGCACTCAACATGCTTTTCAAAAGGAATCTCATATTACAGATAGGATTTCTTAAAAGTGGATTGTGTTGGAGAGAGATACCTTTACAATGGGAAGATCAGGTGGCTGTGTCTTTAACCTGAGTGCTTGGACTTAATGTAGGGACAATGGATCAAAAGACAGGATGAGATATCATGAGAAGAGTATGAGGTCCCTCAGGCCAAGGGAGATGAAGGGTGTGATGTCTGCAGTGGGCTATCAAAGGGTTTGAAAATGTGTTGAGAGAGAAAAGGTGTGATCAAGTACTGCAGAAGGTAAACAGTTGTGAATGCAGGTGAGGGATACAAGGCTGCTCATTAACCTATGCCTCCAATGCTTCTGTAGGTGTAAAAAATTTCAAAAGAGAAACTGGAGCATGGGGGTGGTACGGAGAGAGAAGTTTCAGGAAGAGAAATGTATCTGATAAAGTGGGTGCCCCAGGAGGCAGGGCCAGCGGTGCTCAAAGAAGCTGCCCAGGGGACTCTGACTTGGAGAACATGCTGTCTGGCCCTTGGTCTGCAGACCAGGAGTTCCACCTGCTGATGAGACGCACCTGTTCTATCCATCCTGTCATCAGTCCCTCATCCTCCCCATCTGGGCAATGGTGGGGAACAGATGTCTCCCAGGGGTTATTCTGTTTCCAGTCTCACCTTCCCAGTCCATTCTCCATCCTGCTTCTAGTCTGTGAACCTAGTCACATGAAAAGACAGTTTAATAAACTTCTAGAAGTTCCTGTTAACCAAAGAGTTAGTACAAGCCCTAGGCTCACTAGAGGGGATCCCCTATTCTGTGCAGCCATGCCAACCACTCGGACTCAAAGTCCGGCTCACAAGACTTAGTGAACACTGAATCCCCTGACCTTCTTATAATCATCTTGAGGCTTCTGCTGGGCCTGCTCTGGCCCCACCAGCACAGTGCAGCTGCCTCCCTCTCCTCTGGGCTCCCTCTGCCCTGTGAAACTCGCTGTACAAGCACCCAGGACCCTGTAATGCCTGTGTGGTTTCTGGCACCCACAGCGCAATGCCTGACCCAGGCTGAAGGAAAGATACTTGGCAGAATTGGGATTGTGTAATTGACAGAGAGAACTTGAACTTGCATGTCCTCCAGTGCAGGGTTCCCTGGCCCAGCACATCCTCTTCCTGTAGGAAAACAGCTCCACTATCCAAGTGGAGAGAAGAACGTGCTGGGTGAGCTGGACATTAGGGGGAGGCATGTGGCCCACGGCAGAGGCTCTGGAAGTAGACATATCCAGGAAGATAGCTCAGGATCCTGGGTCAGGACCTAACTAGGGTTTCTGGATAAAATATAGGACACCAAGGCAAATTTGAATCTCAGAAAAACAACAAATGATTTTTGGATGTAACTATGACCCAAATATTGCATGGGGTATACTCATACTAAAAAATTAAAGATGACTCATGTGAGGTTCAGATTTAACTGGGTGTCTTATATTTTTTCTTCTTCTCCTGAATATGGCAACTCTACACCTAACTCCTTTTTCTGTTCTTCTACAAAGCCTCCTTGTTCTGATGGGCATATAGTTTAAAAAAAAAATTTGTTAAAAACTGTGATAAAAGAGGGCAGACAGCAGAAGCAAGAAGAACTACAATTCTGCAGCCTGTGGAACAACAACCACATTCACAGAAAGATAGACAAAATGAAAAGGCAGAGGACTATGTACCAGATGAAGAAACAAGATAAGACCCCAGAAAAACAACTAAATGAAGTGGAGATAGGCAACCTTCCAGAAAAAGAATTCAGAATGATGATAATGAAAATGATCCAGGACCTCAGAAAAAGAATGGAGGCAAAGATCGAGAAGATGCAAGAAATGTTTAACAAAGACCTGGAAGAATGAAAGAACAAACACCTAGAAGAATTAAAGAACAAACAAACAGAGATGAACAATACAATAACTGAAATGAAAAATACACTAGAAGGAATCAATAGCAGAATAACTGAGGCAGAAGAACGGATAAGTGACCTGGATGACAGAATGGTGGAATTCACTGCTGTGAAACAGAATAAAGAAAAAAGAATGAAAAGAAATGAACACAGCCTAAGAGACTTCTGGGACAATATTAAATGAACAACATTCACATTATAGGGGTCCCAGAAGGAGAGGACCCGAGAAAATATTTGAAGAGATTATAGTTGAAAACTTCCCTAACATGGGAAAGGAAACAGTGACCCAAGTCCAGGAAACACAGAGAGTCCCAGCCAGGATAAACCCAAGGAGGGACACGCCAAGACACTTAGTAATCAAATTGACAAAAATTAAAGAAAAAGAAAAATTATTGAAAGCAACAAGGGAAAAATGACAAGTAACATACAAGGGAACTCCCATAAGGTTAACGGCTGATTTCTCAGCAGAAACTCTACAAGCCAGAAGGGAGTGGCACAATATATTTAAAGTGATGGAAGGGAAGAACCTACAACCAAGATTACCCGGCAAGGATCTCATTCAGATTCAATGGAGAAATCAAAAGCTTTACAGACAAGCAAAAGCTAAGAGAATTCAGCACCACCAAACCAGCTCTACAACACATGCTAAAGGAACTTCTCTAAGTGGGAAACACAAGAGAAGAAGAGGACCTACAAAAACAAACCCATAACAATTAAGAAAATGGTAATAGGAACATACATATAGATAATTACCTTAAATGTGAATGGATCAAATGCTCCAACCAAAAGACATAAGCTCACTGAATGGATACAAAAACAAGAGCCATATATATGCTGTCTACAAGAGACCCACTTCAGACCTAAGGACACATACAGACTGAAAGTGAGGGGATGAAGAAAGATATTCCATGCAAATGGAAATCCAAAGGAAGCTGGAGTAGTAATACTCATAACAGATAAAATAGACTTTAAAGTAAAGACTGTTACAAGAGATAAGGACACTACATAATGATCAAGGGATCAATCCAGGAAGAACACATAACAATTATAAATATATATGCACCCAACATAGGAGCACCTCAATACATAAGGCAACTGCTAACAGCTATAAAAGAGGAAATCGAAAGTAACACAGTAATAGTGGGGAACTTTAACACCTCACTTACACCAAAGGACAGATCATCCAGACAGAAAATTAATAAGGAAACACAAGCCTTAATGACACAATAGACCAGATAGATTTAATTGATATTTTAGGACATTCCATCCAAAAATAGTAGATTACACTTTCTTCTCAAGTGCACACAGAACATTCTCCATGATAGATCACATCTTGGGTCACAAGTCAAGCCTCGATAAATTTAAGAAAACTGATATCATACCAAACATCTTTGCCTATCACAACACTATGAGATTAGAAATCAATTACAGGTAAAAAATGGAAAAAGCACAAACACGTGGAGGCTAAACAATATGTTACTAAATAACCAAGGGATCACTGAAGAAATCAAAGAGGAAATCAAAAAATGATGCAGCAAAAGCAGTTCTAAGAGGGAAGTTTATAGCAATAAAATCCTACCTCAACAAACAAGAAAAATCTTGAATAAACAATCTAACCTTACACCTAAAGGAACAAGAGAAAGAAGAACAAACAAAACCCAAAGTTAGTAGGAGGAAAGAAATCATAAAGGCCAGAGCAGAAATAAATGAAATAGCAACAAAGAAAACAATAGCAAAGATGAATAAAAGTAAAGTTGGTTCTTTGAGAAGATAAACAAAATTGATAAACCTTTAGCCAGACTCATCAAGAAAAAGAGGGAGAGGACTCAAATCAATAAAATTAGAAATGTAAAAGGAGAGGTTACAACAGACACCACAGAAATACAAAGCATCCTAAGAGACTACTACAAGCAACTCTATGCCAATAAAATGGACAACCTGGAAGAAATGGACAAATTCTTAGAAAGGTATAACTTTCCAGACTGAACCAGGAAGAATTAGAAAATATGTACAGAACAATCACAAGTAATGAAATTGAAATTGTGATTAAAAATCTTCCAACAAACAAAAGTCCAGGACCAGATGGCTTCACAGGCAAATTCTATCAAATATTTAGAGAAGAGCTAGCAGCCATCCTTCTGAAACTCTTCCAAAAAATTGCAGAGGAAGGAACACTCCCAAATTCATTCTATGAGGTCACCATCACTCTGATACCAAAACCAGACAGAGATACTACAAAAAAAGAAGATTACAAACCAATATCACTGGTGAATATAGATGCAAAAATCCTCAACAAAATACTAGCAAACAGAATCCAACAACACATTAAAAGGATCATACACCATGATCAAGTGGGACTTACCCCAGGGATGCAAGGATTCTTCAGTATATGCAAATCAACCAATGTGATACACAATATTAACAAATTGAAGAATGAAAACCATATGATCAACTCAATAGATACACAAAAAGCTTTTTACAAAATTCAACACCGACGTATGATAAAACCTCTCCAGAAAGTGGGCATAGAGGGAACCTAGCTCAACATAATAGAGGCCATATATGACAAACCCACAGCAAACATCATTCTCAGTGGTGAAAAACTGAAAGCATTTCCTCTAAAATGAGGAACAAGACAAGGATGTCCACTCTCACCACTCTTATTCAACATAGTTTTGGAAGTCCTAGCCATGGCAATCAGAGAAGAAAAAGAAATAAAATGAATACAAATTGGAAAAGAAGAAGTAAAACTGTCATTGTTTGCCTATGACATGATACTCTACATAGAGAAGCCTAAAGATGCTACCAGAAAACTACTAGAGCTAATCAATGAATTTGGTAAAGTTGCAGGCTACAAAATTAATACACAGAAATCTCTTGCATTCCTATACACGAACAACAAAAGATCAGAAAGAGAAATTAAGGAAACAGTCCCATTCACCATTGCAACAAAAAAATAAAATACCTAGGAATAAACCTACCAAAGGAGGTAAAAGACCTGTACTCAGAAAACTATAAGACACTGATGAAAGAAATCAAAGATGACACAAACAGATGGAGAGATATGCCATGTTCTTGGATTGGAAGAATCAATACTGAAAATGACTATACTACCCAAAGCAATCTACAGATTGAATGCAATCCCTATCAAATTACCAGTGGCATTTTCTACAGAACTAGAACAAAAAATCTTAAAATTTGTATGGAGAAAAAAAGACCCCAAATAGCTAAAGCAATCTTGAGGGAAAAAAATGGAGCTGGAGGAATCAGGCACCCTGACTTCAGACTATACTACAAAGCTACAGTAATTAAGACAATATGGTACTGGCACAAAAACAGAAATATAGATCAATGGAACAGGATAGAAAGTCCAAAGATAAACCCACACATCTATGATCAACTAATCTATGCCAAAGGATTCAAAGATATACAATGGAGGAAAGACAGTCTCTTCATTAAGAGGTGTTGGGAAAACTGGACAGCTACATGTAAAAGAATGAAATTAGAACACTCCCTAACACCACACACAAAAATAAGCTCAAAATGGATTAAAGACCTAAATGTAAGACCAGACACTATAAAACTCTTAGAGGAAAACATAGGAAGAACACTCTTTGACATAAATCACAGCAAAATGTTTTTTGATCCACCTCCTAGAGTAATGAGAACAAAAACAAAAATAAACAAATGGGACCTAATGAAACTTCAAAGCTTTTGCACATTTCCTTAATAATTTAAGGAAATAATTAGGAAATAATAATAATTTCCTTAATAATTAGTGATGCTGAGCATTTTTTATGTGCTTATTGTCCATTTGTATATCTTCTTTGGAGAAATGTTTATTCAAGTCTTTTGCCCATTTTTAGTTCATTTAAAAATTGTTGAGTTGTATGAGTTTGTATATTTATACATACATATTTGTATATTTATCCAGTCTGTATATTCTGAATATTAACCTCTTATCAGATACATCATTTGCAAATGCTTTTTCTATTTTGTGGGTTGTCTTTTCACTCTGTTGATGGTGTCTTTTGATGCATAGAAGTTTTAAATTTAGATGCAGTTCAATTTATCTACTTGTTCTTTGTTGCCTGTGCTTTTGGTGTTATATCTAGGAAATCATTGCCAAACCCAAAGTCATGAACCTTTCTCCCTGTTTTCTTCTAAAAGTTTTATAGTCTTAGCTCTTATGTTTAGGCCTTTGAGTTCTAATAAATTTTTTAAGGTTTTTATTTATTTATTATTATTATTTGGCTACATTGGGTCTTCGTTGCGGTGCGTGGGCTTCTCATTTGCAGTGGCTTCTCTTGTTGCAGAGCACAGGCTCTAGGCATGCGGGCTTCAGTAGTCATGGCACATGGGCTTAGTTGCTCCACGGCATGTGGAATCTTCCTGGACCAGGGATCAAACCCATGTCCCCTGCATTGGCAGGAAGATTCTTAACCACTGCACCACCAGGGAAGTACCTCTGATAAATTTTTCCATATGATGTAAAGTAAGGGTCCAACTTCATTCTTTTATATGTGCATATCTTGTTTTCTCAGCACTATTTGTTGAAAAGATAGTCCTTTCCCCATTGAGTTGTCTTGGAACCCCTGTCAAAACTCATTTGTCCTTATGTTCAAGGATATATTTCTGAGCTACCTATTCTATTTCACTGATCTGTCTTTATGCAAGTACCACACTGTTTTGTTTTTTGTTTTTTTTTTTGGTGGTACGTGGGCCTCTCACTGTTGTGGCCTCTCCCGTTGTGGAGCACAGGCTCCAGACGCGCAGGCTTAGAGGCCATGGCTCATGGGCCCAGCCACTCCGTGGCATGTGGGATCTTCCCGGACCGGGGCATGAACCCATGTCCCCTGTATCGGCAGGTGGACTCTCAACCACTGCGCCACCAGGGAAGCCCCTACCACACTGTTTTGATTACTGTAGCTTTGTAATATATTTTGAAATCAGGAAGTGTGCGACCTCCAACTTTGTTCTGCTCTTTCAAGACTGTGCTGGCAGTGCAAGCTCCTCCTCCGGGCTCCAGTTCTGCTGGAGATGGGAGATGCAGCCCAGCCAGCAACATTTCCTCCCTGTGAGCTTCTGAGGGGGCCATCCGACCTTGTCCTACCACAGTGGCTAGGCCACCACTGCCCACGCATTTGGGAGCAGGGTGTTGCAGCTGCAGTCCTGGCTTTGGTGTTTGGTAAGCAGAATCCTCAGTGTGCCAGGAGCATGCAGCCCCTCTCCTGGCCTGGCAAGCCCTGGCGTGAACCGTGCTGAGGGAGGATGGCAGCCTATGGTGTGGAGAAGAGCAGCAAGAAGAAGACTGAGAAGAAACTTGCTGCTCGAGAAGAAGCTAAATTGTTGGCGGGCTTCATGAGCATCATGAATAACATGTGGAAACAGTGATTTAAATCCACCACCAACTGTAGTTGAATCTACAGTCTACCCAGAGATTTGTACCCAGGGTCAATTTGAAATCACGCTGGGAGGTACTGATTACAGAACCTTGTTGACAAGCGACATAAATCCAAAGAAAATATTGTGTGATGTGATCCTTAAAGTCCAGGAAAGAAAGATACCTGCGCATCGTGTTGTCCTTGCTGCAGCCAGTCATTTTTTTAAACTTAATATTCACAGCTAACATGCTTGAATCAACGTCCTTTGAAGCAGAACTCAAAGATGCTGAACCTGACCATTATTGAACAACTTGTGGAATTCGCTTATACTACTAGAATTTCTGTGAATAGCAACAATGTTCAGTCTTTGTTAGATGCAGCAAACCAGTACCAGATTGAACCTGTGAAGAAAATGTGTGTAGATTTTTTGGAAAGAACAAGTTGATGCTTCAAATGGTCTTGGTATAAGTGTGCTAGCAGAGGGTCTAGAGTGTCCTGAATTGAAAGCAACTGCAGATGACTTTATTCATCAGCGTTTTACTGAAGTTTATAAAACTGATGAGTTTCTACAACTTGATGAGTTACACATCTTCTCAACCAGGACACTCTGACTGTAAGAGCAGAGGGTCAGGTTTATGATGCTGCAGTCAGGTGGTTGAAATATGATGAACCTCACTGCCAGCCATTTATGGTTGACATCCTTGCTAAAGTCAGGTTTTGTCTTGCATCAAAGAATTTCTTAAGTAAAACAGTACAAGCTGAACCACTTATTCAAGACAATCCTGAATGCTTTAAGATGGTAATAAGTGGAATGAGGTATCATCTCCTGTCTCCAGAAGATCGAGAAGAACTGGTAGAGGGCACAAGTCCCAGAAGAAAGAAACATGACTACTGCATTTAGAGGCTCCCAACCACAGTCTTGTAGATATTTTAACCCAAAGTTGAAAAAAACAAGATCAGTATTCTGCAGGATCCTGGAAATGAGACTGTAACTTCAGAATTCTTATTTGATGTCTTACTTTGCTCTTGTAAGTGGCACATACTTAACGCTCTTCTGTATACTCAATCACAAGATTTTAGACTTCCAGTGGAAAAATTTAGATAACTGAGGATATAATTACAAATGAAAACATCTTCATTCCATCCATTATTATTTATTCCCTAATGATAATACCATTAGAATCCCATTACACTATTTATTAAATATTTCTGTTAGAAGTACCAGCCTCTCCTTTCTTCTAAAAACTTCATCTTGAAAAATGTCACCATTTACTATTATTTAAATGTAATATTTTTATATAAATGGGTTGTCTTTATTATTTCTAATATTAAAACATTTGGGGAGGCTGATTTCATTATGTTATTCTTATTTACCTTGAATCTCCCAAGGCTAACATTATTTCATTATTCAATTCAAGTAGACTGCTTAATAATAAGTACCGTATAAGAATTGTTTTAAAATTCTTGAACTTAATATTTTCAGAGATGTTAAAATGGTTTTAACTATCATTAAATGGAACCCATTGATGTGTGTCCTATACTAGCCCCAAATGATTATTTTCACTGAATTGATCTCCTTCAAAGAGAACAATTTAAGCAGTACTACTTAATTGAATTCTCTAGAATTAAGCCAATATTCCTATAAACTCTTACCTTTAGATATTCCTGGGATAGCATTTGTGAGAGGCGGCAAATATTTGTATTAATTGCTAACTGAAAAATAATAAGAAAGAAAATCTTAACATTTTTTCTAGTAGACAAGTTGATAAAGTAGTAGATAAAGAAATCTTGCGTTGCTATACTGAACTGAAATGATATTGTTCTTGTCATGGTCCTTTCATGAAGCCTGCTGAATCTTCCCTTCCCCACCTGTACCTGTTTTTAAAGTTTTCAAGCGCTTAATGATTACTAAAAGAGTTATTTATCTGAATCCAGTGTTCTATTCTCTTAGAATTGGTGTTCTCAAACTGTAGCATGGGAATATTTTATAATATTGATGCCAAAATAAAAGTTGACTTAATTGAACAAAAAAAAAGACTGTGCTGGCTATCAGGTCCCTTGATATTCCATCTGAATTTTTGGATGGATTTTTCTATTTTTGCAAAACACACCACTGCAATTTTGACAAGGATTGCATTAAATCTGCAGATTGCTTTGGGAAGTATTAACATATTAACTATATTAAGTCTTCCAATCCAAGTGCACAGATGTCTTTTCATTTATTTAAAAATTTCTTTTGGTAACATTTTGTAGTTTTCAATGTATAAGTTTTTCACCTCCTTGGTTAAGTTTATTCTGAAGTATTTTCTTCTTTTTGATGCTATCGTAAATGGAATTGTTTTCTTAACTTCCTTTTCAGGTTGCTTATTGCTACTGTATAAAAACACAAATGATTTTTGTCTGTTGATTTTGTATCCTGAAACTTTGCTGAAAAAGTTGCAAAAAAACCTCAGTTGTCTCTTTGAAGGAGATCAATTTTTCTTTGTGAGTGTGTGTGTAATCTTTAGAGTTTCCTACATTATCAGATCATGTCATCTGTGAACACAGATAATTTTTCTGCTTCCTTTCCAATTATAATCAATTCCATTTCTTTTTCTTGCCCAATTGCCCAACTGCTTTGGCTAGGACTTTTAGTACTATACTGAATAAAAATGGTGACAACAGGCATCATTGTGTTGTTTCTCTAGTCAAGCCCTAGATTATGTGACCTTAGTATTCATTTATACTTCATCCATCCATTTATCAACCATTCACTGGGTTGGTGTTTCCTGAGATGTGATTGAGCAAGAACTTGTGCCAGGCAGAATTGAGATGCTGAAGGTGCAGGGATTCTTAGGGCAGCCTTTGCCCTTGGGGACCTCACAGACTTCTCAGTAGAGACAAGTGTGGCTATGTAACACTGCATTACCAGCCATTCACTAATCACTGCTCCACTCTTCTCAGGAAGATGGAACAGCATCACCATACACGACTCAGGCATGGTCACATGACTTGCTCTGGCCAGTGAAATGTGAGCAGAGTTATAGGTGTCACTTCCTGAGAGAAGCTTGAAGGTGTGAGCATTGCCAGCACTGTTCTCTCTGCACAGGATCATGGACATAAGAGGCTGCTCTGCTAACCGAGTCCCTGAGAGAAGACAACAGAGATCAGAGTGCAGCTGACCCAGGGTTGTTGTGTAGATAAAGTAATAATGTGCCACGAGATGTTGGGTCTTTTGTTACCACAGTATAATCTAGTCCATCCTGACAATACTGCACCAATCATGCAGATCTACTAGTAACAGAGGCGAAATTCCCTAGTCTCCTGGAACTAAAAATATCATTTATTTTTCTTTTTCTTGACCTGGCTCTCTGATAGAACTGGTCTGATATGTCTAAATACACAAACTCCTTTTGTTAAGGTGTAAATATCACTCAGATATCTAACTCAAACTTTACAGTGTTTTGAATTTGATACGTTCTATGCTCCAGTCAGTTAATATTACTGTCATAGGAGATGTGAATGCTTAGCATCAAGTAATGGTTACTCTAAACTCTCATTTGGAAAATCTGAATTTGAAAAGCTGTTTCCTCTTGCCCACACCTCTAAGTAAGTGTCTGATTCAGAATGGGAAATACAGGACAAAGCTAATCATAACTAACAGTATTAGATGGCAGCCTGTAGACTCAGGGTAGGGAAATGTTCACGTATAGTAGTATGAATCATTATGCATTATTCATATATTGGTATTAATTTATAGTATTATAGGTTATATAACATTACAGATTATTATCAGTCAGTCCTCCATTATTCTCTATCCTTGAAAGGGAGGTCTTAGGCCAAGCTAGAGGTAGTCATACTCCCCCTAAATACATGCTTCCCCCTATATCCATGCTAACTTTTTTTTTTTTTTTTTTTTTTTTGCGGTACGCGGGCCTCTCACTGTTGTGGCCTCTCCCGTTGCAGAGCACAGGCTCCGGACGCGCAGGCTCAGCAGCCATGACTCACAGGCTCAGCCACTCTGCGGCATGTGGGATCTTCCCGGACCGGGGCACGAACCCATGTCTCCTGCATCGGCAGGCGGACTCTCAACCACTGCGCCACCAGGGAAGCCCCACGCTAACTCTTTAAACCCAGTATGCTTTGATGGTTTGGTAAAACTTGCAAGCAAAGCCAAATGGAAGCAGTAAAGCGTGCAATTTTGAAAAGTTCCCACAAAAAGAACTCAACTTTGAAAACGAATTCTAAAAAATGACTTTTTATAGTAGACCATCGTAGATTAATATTGGACACCAGTTTTCATTAACTGCTGGTAGGATTATATCTTTCCACTTCACACATTTGTATCATTCCAGATTTACATCAACACCCTGTCTGGATGGGACCCAGTATCACCACCCTTGACTAACATTCAATGTTGAGAAGTGCCCTAAGGGAAGATCTTCTCCTTCAAAATGCCATGTCATGGGGTCACAACTCCTCAGAGAAAACTCAAATTATAGTCTGCCTCATTTTAAAAGCTGGAAAATATTCTCTCTCTTTTGCTACCATTGCAGATCCTTTATATTTCTAGATATCTCTCTCTCCATCTCACCCCATCCCACCTCAGACAGCTTTGCTGTTGGTGAGGTGTAGTGCAGCTGACTTCACGTAATATCTTGTATGAAGAATAAAGGACTTAAAGGAAGGTCTAACCTGTAATATCACTGGGAGAATCAGAATGGAAATGCTTTTACACGAAATCATGTCTTAGTTTCCACTCTTTATAAAGAAGTATTTCAAAATATTTTTCTTAAGACAGATTGTTTGCATACCATAAAATTCCCCCTTTTAAAAATTAATGTTTTAGTAAATAATCTTTACAATTTAGTAATTTTTAGTAAATTTACGGGATTGTACTACATCACCACAATGTAGTTCTAAAATGTTCCTATCACCCTAAAAACCTTCCTTGGGCCCATTTGTAGTCAGTCCCCAATCACTGCCCACCCACCCCCCATTGCCCCCGCCCCCGCAGGCATCCACTGATCTGCTTCCTGTCTCAATATGTTTGCCTTTTCTGAACATTTCGTATAAATAGAATCATTCTGGTGGCCTGCCGCGTCTGGCTTCTTTCTCTCAGCGTAGCAGTTTTGGGTTCACCTATGTTGTAGTGTGTATCCATAGTTTGTTCCTTTTTACTACAAAGTAGTGTTTCATTCACCAGTTGATGGACATCTGGGTTGTTTCCACTATTGGGCAACTATGAGTAATGATGTTATGAACTTCTGTGCACAGGTCTTTTGTGGACATACATTTTCCTTCCTCTTGGGTAGATTCTAAGGAGTAGAATTGCCGGGTGCATAAGTCTATGTTTAACCTTTTAAGAAATTGCCAAACTACCTTCCAAAGTGTTGGCACCATTTTGCATTCCTGCTAGATTAAAGTTTTATGAATGAGCTGCATGCCCTCTTAGCAAATGGTAACACCCTGCCCTGAGGATAGATGGGCCTTTGAGGCTGCCAGCAGGAGTGACCCAAAGATCAGCCAAAGCCCAGGTCAAATGACTGGCAGAACCATTCAGTATGAATTTCTATAAAACCAGGCATCTCTCACCACGCAGACCGACCGACAATCATAAGAAATTTCACCCAACATGTCAATTCACTCAGATGTCTGGAAATACATGTACAGCCAGTTACTTCTGGTAAGACCATGAAGATACAAAACTGTCAAAATCAGAGGCTTAAGGGAGAATACAATTATTTTCCTGGTTGGGGTTGCTGATTGCAGTACTTGATCTACAGACCTCTGGGCTGAAATTATGTGTGCACGTCATTGGAGGGGTCCATCAGTTGTACAAGGCCTGTCTGGAAAAATGGCAGCCCCCATCCATTCTTTTTCTATTGCTCACACCCCAGCAGCAATGAGTTTCAATTATTTCTTAGAATCAATTGGTTCTTTGAAATTTATAATACATTCACACCACATATGCACTTTCCAAACCCCAGTTCTCCCAATACAATTATAGTGTATTTTGGTTAGATTAATATTCAGTGTTTACATTATTTTGATTATGCAAATGTTACTGAGAACTGACCCATGTAGTACGCTGAAATTAGTCTTCCTTTTCTGCCCCAACTCTTTACATTCCTTGGAGATGTAAAGTTGCCTTTTTAATTTGTTTCGTATTCTTTGTACTTATCATGAGTAGTACCCCCAAGCCCCCATCAGCAGTCTGAACTGCCTCTCTCTGTGTCCGGTTTTACATTCCTGTACCGTGTTCTCCTGGCAGGTGGACTTCTTAGCTGTGGCTTGCAGTCTCCTTAGTTGCAGAACATGGGCTCTTTAGTTGTGGTATGTGAACTCTTAGTTGTGGCATGCATGTGGGATCTAGTTCTCTGACCAGGGATGGAACCCGGGCCCGGCCTCCTGCATTGGGAGTGTGGAGTCTTAACCCCTGTGCCACCAGGGAAGTCCACTGATACTGATTCCTTCTCTTTTTTTTGGCCGTGCTACGCAGGTTGTGGGATCTTTCTTCCCCGACCATGTATTGAACCCAGGCCCTCGGCAGTGAGAACGCAGACTCCTAACCACTGGACCGTCAGGGAACTCCCTGATCCTGATTCTTTTTTTTTTTTTTTTAACATCTTTATTGGAGTATAATTGCTTTACAATGGTGTGTTAGTTTCTGCTTGATAACAAAGTGAATCAGCTATACGTATACATATAATCCCCATATCCCCTCCTCCTTGCGTCTCCCTCCCACCCTCCCTATACCACCCCTCTAGGTGGACACGAAGCATCGAGTGGACCTCCCTGTGCTATGCGGCTGCTTCCCACTAGCTATCTATTTTACATTTCGTAGTGTATATATGTCCATGCCACTCTCTCACTTTGTCCCAGCTTACCCTTCCCCCTCCCCCCACAACCTGATTCTTTATATGTGACCTGTTTTTCTCTCTCTCTCTCCCACTGAGGCTTTTCCACACAGAATGGTCTCTTTGGACCTGAATCCTGGTCAGTCTCAGTATTTATGTGCTTCAGTTCTGGGAAATTTTGCTGTGTTCTTTCATTCTCTCTTCTCATTTTCCCTTCCTTCCTTCCTCCCCCCTCCCCCTCCCCCCTCCCTTCTCCCCTCTATCTCCATCTCTCTTTTTCCTTCCTGCAACTCCTATAATTTGGCTAATGAATCTTCTGGTTTGGAGGTCTAATTTCTTATCTTTTCTACTTTCCATCATTTTGTAATTTTGTTTGGCTTTCTAGACATCCTCAATTTTATTCTCCAACCCCTGTATGAAATGGATTTTTAAATTTCTGTTGGGTTTTAATTATCAAAAGGGAAGAGCAGGAGGCCTTTGCGGTGGCCTCACAGTGGGTACATTTCCTAGCCTAGCCTTTCCCCTGCTGTGCTCACTCTTGTCTGCACCTGGTGTCTTAGGACAGACACCTCCACTCCACCTTCTCCAAAGCAAAAACAGCTTATCTTTGACAGGGTGGGCAGGAAGCTACAGCCTGGATGTGTGGTGTGGGGAAAAGACCTGGGATCCAACTACTTTTAAAAAGACTTTCAAGTATGCCTGCTTATGTCAGCCCCTCTCCTTTGCACGCAAGTCCCCAGGTACCTGGTGTTGCTAACTCCTAAGGCTGTAGGTCAGTCATCAACAGCCTGGTGGACCAGAGGTGCCGAAGCCAAGAACGCAGACTCCTAACCACTGGACCATCAGGGAATTCCCTGATCCTGATTCTTTTTTAAAAAAATCTTCATTGGAGTATAATTGCTTTACAATGTTGTGTTAGCTTTTGCTTTATGAAAACATAAAGGACTTAAGGGAGGAAGGAAGGAAGGAAAGAAAGAAGGAAGGAAGAAAGGAGAGAGAGAAAGGAAGGAAGGAAGGAAGGGAAAATAAGAAGAGAGAATGAAAGAACACAGCAAAATTTCCCAGAACTGAAGCACATAAATACTGAGACTGACCAGGATTCAGGTCCAAAGAGACCATTCTGTGTGGAAAAGCCTCAGTGGGAGAGAGAGAGAGAAACTAGCCTGTGACTGTGAACCATTACTTAAGCTCTCTGTGCCTCAGTTTCCCCACATACAGAAGGCAATAGCAGTGCATATGTGATTAGGGAGCTTGTAAAAGTGAAAGAACATTTAAAGTATTTAGAAAAGTATTCGGCCCATTGTTTTAGCTATTATTTATTTGTGGGGGTTCTTGGTTTAAATTTCTGGCTTCTTTGATTAGGAAATTCTCAAGATTTCCAATGTGCAGCCAACATTAGAAACTCTGTTGCAGAAGGACTTCACATTGTGAAGGTCTCCAAGAGTTCTACTGAGCTCCTCAAAGACTCGTGACAGGAATTTGCCAGAGTTTTGTCTTGCCAGCCTTATCAAGGTTAACCACCTTGATGTTCCCAGATGCTGGCAGGTGGAGCCATTGCAGTCTGTTGTGCACCGTGGCTGGAACATGTCCAGGGGTTTGGTTTTCAGTTGGGGATCACTGGCTTGCACAGCTGCTGAGTGGTCAGCAGGCATTGTTTATGTGCGAACCAACTGGGGAGCATGGTGATCACCTGGGAACCACTGACAACTACTAAATCAGAAACTCCAGATGGGGCCAGCCATTTTCGTGGTGTTAAGCCCACCAGGGGATCCTCATCTGAAAACTACGGAGCACAGCATGGTGACTGCCGTGGGAAAACTTACAGGATTTGCATTCTCAAGTCTTGCTAAGTGCCTCTGAGACAGTGAAGGTCTTTCCAGGGTACCAGTGTCAGCATATTGATGCACCAGTGTTGCTGCTTCTGACTCTCCACATCAAGGAGAAATAATACATGTAATTAATATATATAAATATTATACCAATAAAGATTGTATAAGCATGTTAGTATGTATAATTATGTGTAAATCATAAGACATAATACATCCATATGGAAGAGCAATAATACATATAATTAATATATATAAACATTGTACAAATGTAGGCTATATAAATATATTAGTATATATAATTATGTATGAATCACAGCACATATCCATATGAAAGAGAAGTAGTACTTTTAATTAATATATATCAGTATTATACCAATGTAGATTATAAGTATATTAGTATATATATTTATGTGTAAATCATAATGCATAATATATTCTACAATATGTAAGTAATTATATAACAATTTAACTATATTATACATAATTATATATATACTGAAATATTTTTTGAAAAAGGTAAAAATGGTAAACATTTGACTATAGTAAAAACCCACACAGAGTCTGGCAAAAATAATCCAAAATAAAAATAGCCCAAACAATACTGTGAGTCCAGAAAGATGAGTGTGAGATTCAAAGCAAGGCCTCTGTTTGATGGAAAGTTATGGGTGAGGGTCTGTACAAGTTCAAGTCCACGGGCAGACTCCCCACCCCCCACCCCTGGCCCCCATTCCAGGTCTGGGCAAATCTCACCACTTTTGGTTTGGAGCCAACCAATCAGAATGAAGGCAGAGGTATGGCATTGTCTCCAGCAGTTAAAAGCCCAGACCCTTGAATAACCATCCTGCAACTATTAAATAAGAGAAACCATTTACAAATATGAAAACCAAAAAAAGGTTTCAGAGACACAGGTCTACTCCTACTGACTGCTGTCAGAGCTGAAAACATAAAGGACTTCAGGAAAGGCACTTCGCAATACTAATCAAGAGCTATGGAAGTTTGCTTTCCCTGGGATTTATACTGAAAAATAATCCAATGATACAAAGCAAGCTGGACGTGTAAAGGCTCTCATTATGGCAATGTTTATGGCACTGATAAATTAGAAACAATAAAAGTGTCCAGTGATGGGGAAGGCCTAAGGGAATTATATTTTCTCAATTCCATGGAACATGATTCAGCAATGAAATATATTTGTGGAGATTATGTTATAAAACAAATTGTCTCTGAAAATAGATTCTTTAGAGGAAAAAGAGAAACATTAAATTGTTTCTACGTAAAACTAGATGCGCATCTGACCAAGGAATTGACAGGACTATAGACTCCACTAAATTTTCTCTTTTCTTTTTTTTTTTATGACTGCGTTGGGTCTTTGTTGCTGTGTGCTGGCTTCTCATTGCTGTGACTTCTCTTGTTGTGGAGCACAGGCTCTAGGCACGCAGGCTTCAGTAGTTGCAGCATGCTGTCTCAGTAGTTGTGGCATGCGGGCCCTAGAGCACATGGGGTTTAGTAGTTGCAACGCATGGGCTCAGAGGTTGTGTTGTGTGGGCTCAGTAGTTGTGGCCTGCAGGCTCTAGAGCACAGGCTTACTAGTTGTGGCACATGGGCTTAGTTGCCCTGTGGCATGTGGGATCTTCCCAGACCAGGGATCGAACCTGTGTCCCCTGCATTGGCAGGCAGATTCTTAACCACTGGGCCACAAGGGAAGTCCCTAAATTTTTTCTAAATGAATTAATTCTTCTGGAAAAGCTATAATTTATTTTACAAAGGAATATAAGGAAAACTATACGACACTGATGAAAGAAATTGAAGATGACACAAACAAATGGAAAGATAAATCATCTTCATGGATTGGCAATTAATATTGTTAAAATGACCATATTACCCAAGGTAATCTACAGACCCAAAGCAATACCTATCAAAACACCAATGGCATTTTTCACAGAACTAGAACAAATAATTCTAAAATTTGTATGGAAATACAAAAGACCCCAAACAGTCAGAACAATCTTGAGAAAGAAGAACAAAGCTGGAGGTATCAGGCTCCCTGATTTCAAACTATATTGCAAAGCTACAATAATAAAAACAGTATGATACGGACACATAGATCAATGGAACAGAATAGAGAGCCCAGAAATAAACCTACACATATATGAGCAATTAATTTATGACAAAGGAGGTGAGAATATACAATGGGGAAAAGACAGCCTCTTAAATGCTGTTGGGTAAACTGGACAGCTACATGCAAAAGAATCAAACTGGACTACTCTCTCATACCATGCACAAAAATAAATTTGAAATGGATTAAAGACTTAAATGTAAGACCTGAAACTATAAAACTTCTAGAAGAAAACATAGGCAGTAAGCTCTTTGACATTGGTCTTAGTAATATTTTTTTGGATACGCCTCCTCGGGCAAGGGAAACAAAAGCAAAAATAAACAAGTGGGACTACATCAAACTAAAAAGCTTTTGCACAGTGAAGAAAATTGTCAATAAGATGAAAAGACTACCTACTGAATGGGAGAAGATATTTGAAAATGATGTATCTGATAAGGGGTTAATATCCAAAATACATAAACAGCTCATACAACTCAACATCAAAAAAACAAACAACCCAACTAAAAAATGGGCAGAGGATCTGAACAGAAATTTTCCCAAAGAAGACATACAGATGGCCAATAGGTGTATGAGAAGATGCTCACCATCACTAATCAGAGAAATGCAAATCAAAACCACAATGAGATATCACCTCACACCTGCCAGAATGTCTATTATCAAAAAGACAACAAATAACAAGTGTTGGCAAGGATGTGGAGAAAAGGAAACCCTTGTGCACTGTTGGTGGGAATGTAAGTTGGTCAGCCACTGTGGAGAACAGTATGGAGCCATGGCCGCTGAGCCTGCGCTTCCGGAGCCTGTGCTCCGCAACGGGAGAGGCCACAACGGTGAGAGGCCCGTGTACCGCAAAAAAAAAGAAAAAAAAATCAAATAAAAAAAAAGTAAGAAGGGTCCATTTAAGTAAGGAAACTGAGGTGAGAATGAACACTTAGAGTGCCTGCTGAGGGGAACAGAGGATGTTACGGAGGAAGAGCGATGGTATCCCTGCACAGCGTTATGAACCCACCATGACTCTGTGGTGTCCCCGAGGGCAGAGGTGTGATTTTTTTCACAAAATGGAATATTACTCAGCCATAAAAATGAATAAAATTTTGCCATTTGCAGCAACTTGGATGGATCTGGAGGGTATTATGCTTAGTGAAATAAGTCAGAGAGGGAAAGACAAATACTGTATGTTATCACTTTTATATGGAAGCTAAAAAATAAAGCCAACTAGTGAATATAACAAAAAAGAAACGGAGTCACAGATATAGAGAACAAACTAGTGGTTACCAGTGGGGAGAGGAAAGGGTGGGTGGGGCAAGACAGGAGTAGGGGATTAAGAGATACAAACTACTAGATATAAAATAAGTAAGATACAAGGATATATTGTACAGCACAGGGAACATAGTCAACATTTTATAATAACTATACATGGAGTGTAATTTTTAAAAATTATGAATCAATATGTTGTACACCTGAAACGTATATACTATTGTTAATCAACTATACCTCAGTTTAAAAAAAAACAAAATTAAATTTTTAAAAAGAAACTATCCTCAGTGCTGAACCATTGGCACACCCAGTTTTCAGCACCCAGGTTTCTCGCCATCAGGTGGCGTGTTACAGAGGATTCCTATACCACAGACATTCCTACATCCAGGGACCTGTGAGGCTGCTCCTCCGCCTCAGGGGCACCATTAGGGACCTTCTGCTCCCTGCCACTTCCCTGAGATTTGCATCCCAAAGGATCCAGGCTGCCACCTCCCCGGTGCTCCTCCTCTTCAAGGCCACAGGGCTGCATTTGATACTCCTTCCATGGCCACTTCCATCTCTGTCCTTCTTCTCCCCACAGCCCATGTCCCACTCCCGCTAGCCTGCTTTCTCCTCTCCTTTCCTCCTCTGCCTGCATCCTCGAATGAACACTCTACCTAGTGATCTACTATCTTCCAGCTCATATGTTGGCAGATGAACCCTTTAGAAAAAATCACACCTCTGCCCTCGGGGACACCACAGAGTCATGGTGGGTTCATAACGCTGTGCAGGGATACCATCGCTCTTCCTCAGTAACATCCTCTGTTCCCCTCAGCAGGCACTCTAAGTGTTCATTCTCACCTCAATTTCCGTACTTAAATGGACCCCTCTTACGTATTTTTTGATTTTTTTTTTTTTTTTTTTTTTGCGGTACGTGGGCCTCTCACTTTTTTTTTTTTTGCAGTACGCGGGCCTCTCACTGTTGTGGCCTCTCCTGTTGCGGAGCACAGGCTCCGGACGCGCAGGCTCAGCGGCCATGGCTCACGGGACCAGCCGCTCCGCGGCACGTGGCATCTTCCCAGACCGGGGCACGAACCCGTGTCCCCTGCATCGGCAGGCGGACTCTCAACCACTGCGCCACCAGGGAAGCCCCCCTCTTACTTTTTAACTACAATCTTGCCTTTTGTGTTACAGAGGAAATCAGGTGTAACATCCACATTAGGTATAAAAATCTTTTGGCTTCTTACCATGGTCACAGACAGATTTATCCTCACGGCGCTGGCTGTGGCCCACGTCCCTTTACCCTGCCCAGCCTGCTCTGTGCCTGAGAGGCTGCCCCCTCACTCCCCATTACCAATCTCCTTGGACCTCTGGCTTCCCGTGAGTTTGGCTAATAAGAGGCAATAACAGGATGTCAGAGCCCGGGGAGAGAGAAGCTGGGGTATTTAATCTCTGTTCCTTCCACATCATTGGTCCTACTTCTCTGTCAGCAACTTTATTCCTCCCAAACTATAACTCCTCCTGGAGGCCCTACCTCCAAAGTTCCAGCTGGAATTCCACTGGCTCCAGAAAGTCAGTTGTCTTCCCATTCCTTCAGCCCTAAAGGTGGGAATGTCTTCTGGCTCTTAGGAATCCCTGGTGTGTTATATTGACTGAAGAAAAATGCACAACCTAAAAGTTGCAAGTTAAATTTTATTTGGGAGTCTTATTGAGGACTATACCCAGGAGACATCCTCTGAGATAGCTCTGAAGAAATTTTTCTGAAGAGGTAAGGGCGGAGCCAGGATATATTTGAGTTTTTTTGCTGTCAAAAAAAATGTAGTCAAACATCAGAAGATGACTGCTCATCACAAAAAACAGACATCTCAACTTAATGATTTTAGTGCTTTTCTATGTTTTTGAAGGCGCAAGGATCTGGGTTCATTGAAATTGTCCCTTGAAATACGCATTTTAACTAGCCAAGGCACAGAATGTTTCCTGTTTTTCTCCATCCTGAATTCCCCTTAGGGTGCACAGTTTGAGCAGCTGCAGTGGCTAATAGCTTGATGCTTATAGAACTGGTACACTCCTTGTCCACAGTCACCATCTTTTGGACTTCCTTAACCCCATCTCTGAAAATATCTCTTTGCTAAGGCCTCCTCCTTGAAACCACCTGTTTCCTACTCAACCCCAAATGATCTGCTCCCCCATTCCTCCCTCTCCCCACCATCCTTTCTAGGGTGATAGCTCCACCTATCCTCTTGACCCTCCCTTTCCTGGATCTCCATTTCTCCCATTCTGTTCTACTCTAAAGCCCTCACCTTTACTCTAAACATGCCCGTAACTCTTCTATCACCTGTTCTATACTCCCTGCTGTATTTTCAACCATTGTCCTATATCTACCCTTTGGTTGCACTTAGTCTTCTGAAAAGTACAATTTTTTTTCATACATTTCATCATCTCCCATCCGGTTGGCACCATCCTGTGACCTAAGTGGCAGCCCCTCCATTTTCCTGCTAAGGTGTTGTGATGGGTCATCACCGCCTCCATAGGTGATTCTCAGCAGGTCCTTACTTGAGCTCTCTGAGGCTGTGAGCATAAACGTGGGTTTGGAGTCAGACAGAATGGCCAGTTCCTAACCCTGTGTGGCCTGGGCACATCTCATAATAACCCCTCGGATCCTCTGTTTCCTTCTGCGCAGAATGGGATGTAAACTCTATCTCAAGGTCATGGGATTGAAGGAGATGACAGGAGTGCATCACTTGGCACGCGGGGATGCTCAAAGAAGTTATGACTGCCACTGCTCCTCTTATTAACCATCACTGATTTTCTCTTGAAAACGATATTTGTGCCCCACAAATGCATATGTTGAAACCTAACCTCCAGTGTGAAGGTATATGGAGGTTGGGGTTTGGGAGGTGAGTAGGGGTTGAGGATGGGGCCCTTATGAGTGGGATTCGTGTTTTTAGAAAAGACACATCAGAGAACTCCTTTGCCCCTTCCACCACCAGAGGACTCAGGGTGGCACTCTATGAATCAGGACGTGGGTCCTCACCAGACACAAATCTGCTGGAGATTCGATCAGCTTCCAGAACTGTGAGAAATCAACGTGTATTATTAAAGCTGCCCAGTCTATGGTATTTTGTTATAGCAATCCCAACTAAGACACATGGCATCCATCAAATTTGATTTCCATATGTATCCTCCAAATCCTGATCATTTTTTCTCAGCCCCCATGCGGGAAGTCTGGCATTTCCTTGGGAATCCCTCCTTTTTGTTCTTCCTGCCTAAGTTTGCGCCAGCCTCCGGAGACTTGACATTACCTGCACGCCTATGGCTTTTAAGTTTCCACCTCCAGCCCTGGCTGTTCCTCAGCTCTGGACGGCTCTCCATGGAAGCGCCACTACTCACATGCATTCAGAACCGAGCCCTTACTTTTTCCTCAGCCACCTGTGCTCTTTATCTTAATGGTTGAGACTCACTCAGGCTCACCATGCAAGTCAGAATGACAGCCTTTGCTCTGCATTCCTCTCCAGGGGAGATGCAGCAGCCCCTGATCAGACTCCTCCACAGCCGGCTCCTGCCCTGCTGCCGGGCTGTGGTGAGCAGGTAGTTTCCACTGCCCACTCCTTCAAGGGCTCAGCTGCAGAGGCTGCTTGGCTGGAGGCCATTACTCCTGGTCCAGTTGAGGGAGTGAGGAGTGAGGGGGCGAGGGGGGCCCTGCAGACCCTAGGGGGACCCTCAGTGGGGGAGTCACCAGGCTGGGGCATATGTGGCTTCACAAAGCCGCACTTCTCACCATGCCCAATCCTGCAGCCTCCTCCTGCCTTCCATGGAGGTTGGTCCCTAATGCATCTTGCACCCCCCCCCCCACAAACTCCATCTCAACTTTGCCTCCAGACAAGCCAACCTGTCCCACTTTCCCTCACCCATCCTTGTCCATCCAGGTCGTTTTACTGTCTCCTTTCCAGACCACTGTTCTGGCCTTCCTTTAAGACCCCATCTGTGAACAACTCCCCAGAGCCACCCTGCATCACTGTCAAGGTGTCCACATAAAATGCAAACCTGACTGTGTCACCCCTCTCAAGCCACTGCAGGTCTGCTTGAGCATCTTGAGGAAGTTACCGGATATTCCTAGACCCTCCAGGTCCAGCCCTCTTAGTGGCCTGGCTTCCCAACACTCCACATCAGCCCAACCAATCTACACAGGATTCTGGAAATCCTGAGTCCGCTCAAGTCTTGAGCTGTTCCCCACACAGCATCTCACCCCAAAGTACCTTTTCCCCTCAGCCTACCTGGAAGATCCCAGCAGTCCCTCAAAACTCTGCTTGGGGGGTCATCTCCCCACTGAAGTCACCCCTGACATGCTTAAGCCAAGCTCAGGATGGCCCCCTCTGGATAGTTTTTGTATCTCACACATATTAAAACATTTACATAGCATACTGCATTATAATATTAATTTTCAATTTTCTGCCTCTCTTGCTAGAAAGAAACCTTCTATGGGGCAAAGCCACACTCCCCAGGGCCCAGCTTATGGCCCATCCTCAGGAATACCTGTTTGGACAGTCTCTAGAAGCAGAAGAAGAAAAGGAGAAGGATTCTTCTCCAGAAATTCCAAAAGGCATGAGCCCTGCCCACATCTTGACTTTATCTCCATGTAAGCCATTTCGGACTTCTGACCTACAGCACCAGGAGATAACAAATTTGTATTGTTTTAAACCACTGATTTTGTGGTTATGGCAGCAATAGAAAATCAATATGCTTTTAAATGAATAGATTTAAAAAGAAAAACTGAAATATTCTGGAAAGGCTGCCTGGCTTTCTTGAGGCTGACTTAATAATGGTTTCCTTTTTTTCTGTTTTTGTCTGTGTCACCAGACTATGAAAATTTCATCCATCATCCATCTTTACGTAGTCACAGGCTGATAAACTCAATACTCGGGCTTTTGGGCTAATGTCTAAAATAAGCAGTAACAGCCCCCGGTGAGGGCCCACAAGGCTGTCCAGAGTGGGGGTGGTGCTTCTTGGCTGGGCTTGCAGCTTCTATTTTGCTGCTAAGAAGCCTTTGGGATTGTCTTTCTGCTTTTCTCCTACGTTCCAAAATGCTGATACCATTTTCCTGATAAGTGAGGTTTTACTGTACTATTGTATTCTTAAAATACTAATCACACTCTTAGATTATGTATCTTCTTACATGTGGTAAATTTATATTGCTATTTACATTTTAAAATGGTCAATTTCCCTTTACTTGCTTCATCATAACAAAAGAAATAAAAGTCTCCTGTTGGTTAAAGGGTTAACCGTGTAGCTTTTTTTTTTTTTTCCTCCTTGGAGACTCAGAACGTGCATGCCTGTTCTATATTCCTTTCACAAAAAGAATCAAGGGCGAGGAGCCTAGGTTTGAATGTGCATTCACTGTACATTCATAATAAATGCTGAACAGAATGGCACATTCATGGGTGCTCCTTGATGTAACTGAATGGCTGAATGAAAGTTTTAGGGCACAGCTCACTTCCAAGAGGGCAATCCTGTTCACACTCATACCTATCCAATGGTTCTTGAATTTCCTTGGAAAAACTAGTTTTTCCTCTCTTCGTAACAGCGTTCTCCTTCCTCCCTGCATCTTTGTAATCAGGCTGGCTTTTTTTTTTTTTTTTTTTTTCCCACACTGCCATTGGATGAAAGATCCCGCCTTTGATTGAAATGGAATCTTCCACTATTGAGCAAGCTTTTGTTGAATGAGTCATCAGGGCGGATGCTCATTGGTTGAGTCCGCTGGAACCAGGGGATTGCCTGGCGCCGGCTGCAAGGCCCTGCTTCATTCACAGAAACGCTGGCTCGCTCGCTAGCCCTTTCATTCACACAAACAGCATTTCATTCACATTTTGCTGTTTTTGTCTGCTTCTAATGAAGATCACGGGTTGGGAATGATAGGGCAGTTTGGCTTTAGATTTGGGGGGACTTGGATACCCATCACCATCCTCTCTGGGGTGTGCATTTGCTGTTGCTATGCCAGCAAGGGGAAGGAAAAAAATGAGTGCCATGCGGCTGCTCGGCTAGGCCTGCAGCCCTGGGAGGGGGGCCGCCGCTCCTCTGCGCTCCTGCTTCCCCGCAGCGGGCCTCACCTGGCCCGCCATCAGGGGCACTCCTTACACCTTGTTCCATAAAGCTCTTCAAGGCTCGGTGCCTCAAGTGTCATATGTCTAGTCGTGGGTTTGAGAAGACTCAGGGGGACCTGATAACATGCTAGAGGTAAATTCATTGTTTGCACAGCAGTAGCCGGGAAACTTGGACAGGGAGCGCTTCTCTCATAGACAATGAAGACCGGCAGAGCGCATGGTGACAGGGGTCAGTGGGTTTGCGCCTCCGGAGACCTTCTGGGGGCGGGGGAGGCAATGCTCTGTTCTGCCTGACAGGAAGGAGGCCTGTGTTTTTCACTTGCAGCCCGTGTCTGACTCCTGAAGATAAGGCATTTTTCTGCGAATTGGATGTGTAATCAGAGCAGCTGCATTTTTTCCCCCTCCTTATTGCAGGATTGCAAGCAGCAACTAAAGGGATATTGAAATGTATTTGTAGCGTTTTTAGGCATTTTTCCAGAGCTTGAGCACATTCAGTTGGAATAAAGCTTCAAGCACAGCCCCCTTTTTGGAATGCATTTCTGGGGCTTGTTGCCATTCATCAAAGAAGCTCTCTTCTTTTTCGGAAGTAGGTTTTCAACTTAACCCTGGCTGAGAAAGACTGTGGTAAATTAGCAGGGAAGAGACCCTCACTGGCTCTGGGCAGAAGTTCCTATGCAGATTTTTTTTTTTTTTTTTTTTGAGGAACTGCATTGCCACAAAGGCACTTGTCATGGCTGCTCTGTCGATCTGAAAAGAAAAGGTACCCTGGAAATTGGTATTTTATGTTCACCTGGGAGTGAATATTTCCCCTTCTCTTCTTCTTCCTTTTTTTTTTCTTTCTTTTTTGGCTATTTAACAATTCCTGCTGCTTTCCAAATCAGAATTCATGAGGATCCGCTGAAGATCTTATTCTTAAAAATCCTTCGTCACATTTTAACGCTGCGCCGTCAGACACTTTTCCAGGCTCACACAGATGGGCTGAACAGGAAGAAAAAAAGAACCCTAGCATAGAATAATGGGTTTCAGAAAGTTCATCTGATCATCTGAAGGAACTGGATTTACCTCTGGCACAAATGCTGAGGAGGGTCGGGGGATGGGGAGGTGAATAACCAAAGGTTGGAAGGAAATATCTGGGAAGGTAGAGAAAGGAAATTTGAGAATTGATTGGCTCTAGTGTGCTGTCAGTGGGTGTATGTGTTTTTTTCTTTTTTTCTTTCTTTTTTTTTTTGCTACAGGAAGTGATTTGCAGTGCTCACCGAGCCTTTGTTGAGAAGGGTCTCCTCTCGGAGTGAGTCATGCTTTTGCTGTGAGCAGCCCCAAGCAGCTGGGCGCTCATCAGAGGAAACTATGACTTTTGCAAAGCAAACGTGCCGCCCTCAGCAGCCGAGTCCGGGGCCGGGGCTGCGCGGCCGCGGCCGTGCGGGTTGTTAGCGGTGGTAGACCGGCGCCGCTGCTCGCGCCCCCCAGCCGGCTGTCCCGGCCGCTCCGTCCCGCCCCGGGGACCGCGGCTCGCCTGCTATGCGCGGCAGCCCGCGCCGGGGCCGGCACCTGCAGCGCCCGGGCGGATGCGGCGAGCCCACGGAGGGGCATGCTTCCACGCACCAAGTACAATCGCTTCAGGAATGACTCGGTGACATCGGTCGATGACCTTCTGCACAACCTGTCGGTGAGCGGCGGTGGCAAGGTCTCGGCGGCGCGCGCGGCCCCGGCGGCGGCCCCCTACCTGGTGTCCGGAGACGCGCTGCGCAGGGCGCCCGACGATGGGCCGGGCAGCCTGGGCCACCTGCTCCACAAGGTGTCCCACCTGAAACTCTCCAGCTCGGGCCTCCGCGGCCTGTCGGCGGCCAGGGAGCGGGCGGGCGCGCGGCTCTCGGGCAGCTGCAGCGCGCCCAGCCTGGCCGCCCCGGACGGCAGCGCGCCCCCCGGCCCCCGCGCCCCGGCCATGCGCGCCGCCAGGAAGGGCCGACCCGGCGACGAGCCGCCGCCCCGCGCCCCGCACGCTAGCGACCAGGTGCTGGGGGCCGGAGTCACCTACGTCGTCAAGGTGGGTGCGGGCGCGGGCTGCCGGGTGGGAAAGCCCGGGCGAAGGGGCGTCCGGCACAGTGGGTCGCCTTGGAGGCCGGGAGGTGCGCACTCCTTCGCAGTCAGCTCGCCTGGCTGCGGGGACCCGGCACAGCAAAAGCGCCCGTTGCGCATCCATTGGGAGACGGTTTGAAATCGGTGACCTCACTCTGTCCTGGTTTCCCTTGGCTCCGCTCCTTTGGCATGCCTTTGCCACCTCGCTTTGCCATGTGTCCGGTCAGTACCCCTCTCGGCATGGACCACTATCCTTGGAAACTGTGCATCAGGCCTACCTAGGGTACGGTGAACAGACTTGCAGGCACTGGGCAGCCCCTGCGATGAGAAAGGCAGGTGGTGTCACTACTTCTGCTGTGTTTGCCCCAGGCGGCAGGGTAGGTGGTTTTATTTCTGCCACAGCAAGAATTTCCAGCTCCTTTCAGTGCAGGCCAAGTGCTGTCCTTGCTTTATACCAGATGGGTCGTACTTTCTCATCCAGCAAGGTATTCTTTAGTGTCTGCCTTTTATTCCATGCCTAACTGTGTTGGTTAACAGCAGCAGAAGGAGAATTTGGGACTGTTTTTCCTTGGGGACTGTAGTCTTCCATTTAAATAGGCTAAAGAGAGCTGAGCCACAGGCTGGAAAGGAGATTTTTTTCCTCCAACACAAGGAATTATACAATCACGCCGGATGTAGTCCACAAAATTCTTCCCTTATGCAAGTATTCTATGATATTTAAAGAACAAATACTCAGCCGCACTCAACTGGCCTGCCACATGCTTATCATGTCCTCCTGGCTGCCGGGCAGTAGAGAGCCACCACAGCGCTCTCCAGCTGAGCAGATAGCCTACAGACAGGGGGAAGGGGTCAAAACTACATTATTTCAGACTGGTCACTCCAAGGCATGGCTTTTTGTTTAAAAAAGAAATGAGGCTCAAACTCTGTCTCCACAGTGTCGTCAGCCCCATTGAGAAACCTGCAGGCCATCTAGTCAATACATACTGGCTACAGATCCAGTTTAAAAATTCTACAGATCACATCCCCAGGGAAAATGTTGTATCTTGGTAATTTTGAACCAAATATTAAAGGAAACAGTTAACTTTGTGGATTATCTTTAACTATCTAAAAAGTACCGACAAAGGAATGTGATCATTAGTGTTAAACATGAGCCTTTTCTCCTTTGGAAGCTGCTTTTTAATTTCATCTTCATTCTTAACTTCTGAAAATGGAATAATAATATATTTTACAAAAGGGATGAAGATCAGCATAAAGTATGCACAGCAGGTGGAGTTGATTATAAAAGAAAAAGAATATTCTTCTTGTATTTCTTCTTTAAATTGTATAACCAGGAGCCAAAGAAAAAAAGAAAAAACAAAACCAAACAAAAATCCCTGACAGCTCTGAGGTGAAGAGGTGATGCCAGAGTATATTGTGTGGCATATTAGTAGAATTGCTATCTAAAGAAAAAAACAGCCTATGTTTGAAATAGACAGATGTTGTCAGAGCTTTGTATACCTGTCATGTTGAACATAGAGGGTAGTTTCCAAAGGGAGGGAGAACTTTCAAACTTATGCCTTAAAAGTTTTCCTTAAAAAAAAGAAATCATTCACTTTGCTTAGGGCTTTACTCTTGCTTTTTGAAGGATGAAGGCAGACATCCAGTTCTAAATGTCAGCTGTGGCTGAAGAATGATGAGCAGCTAAAACTAGTCTGCTCTGCTGGGCCATTAGGTTGTGACACACCCCGCAGCAGTAGCAGCAACACTCAAATAGGCAGAAGGCTGGGTCTGCCCAGAGCCTTCTGGATTTCAGGTCACATTGTTGTGCCATGAGACTGTAGTGACCTGGGGGCATATAGCACGGCCAGTCAGTGCCCCTTGCTGTGGTCTGATTCATTTTCAGTGGTGAATGGTGGCAACATAGGACGCTCAGGCTTCCCTGGAGAAGTTTGAAATCACACAGCAAAGGAGACCAGACACTAAAAGACAATTTCTTCTGTGCACGTTTGATTCACAATATCACGTGGCCCTCTGTTGGTGCACATTTCTGAACTGCCCATATTGAATTTAGAACCATGAACTTATTCTCTTGAAAAATCACAAAACTGAAAAAAACTTAATTTGGTCTTATTTGCTGACTTGTAAATAGTTTTATTGGTATCCTTACTTTAAAAGATCTCTGGTAGATAGAAAGGGGCAATCTTTATAACATGCCTGTTAAGTCAGCTGCAAAATCTAAAGGCTTAGGGTTTGGGAAAGAACTTCTTATTCTCTTTGATTTAAATGTATTTCTAAATTAAGGAAAACCCCCAAATGTTTTCCAGTTTCCTGGAAGGTTCATCTGCTGTCTAATTATAGATTTCCTGTCTCATAGAAATACTTACCTACAGACAATATTAAGATATTGCACACAGATATATTCTTCAAAGATATTTTAACGTAATCTACTTACATGAAAGTGGACATTGTAAAATCCTGAAGTCTGGCTGGTTTTGATCCATTAGGAAACATCGAACTATTTGAACAAAAGGTTGTAATATTAATTAATGAAGGATTTAAAATTTAAAAATAGACGTACCTGAGCAGCAGTAGAATTCCAAGTTCAGAGCATGTTTAATTTCTCCTTCATGCCATCACTTGAGTCTGCTTTTAATAGCAGCATGAGGGTATGCAGATGAGGAAGAGTCCAGGCAGCCTCCAGGTTTGTATTTATTTACATCAGGAGACCCCACTGGCAGCATCTTCGTACCTGCCTAAGTATGCCTGACACTGGGTTTTTTCTTTTGGTGACACAAAAGAGAAAGACCAAGAAAATATGCCCTTTATAGACAGAAAAGGAACATCATAACAGCAAAGAGCAGTGGATATTTTCATTACAATTCTTTTTTTTTTTTTTTTTTGCGGTACACAGGCCTCTCACTGTTGTGGCCTCTCCTGTTGCGGAGCACAGGCTCCGGACGCGCAGGCTCAGCAGCCATGGCTCACGGGCCCAGCCGCTCCGTGGCATGTGGGATCTTCCCAGACCGGGGCATGAACCCGTGTCCCTTGCATCGGCAGGCGGACTCTCAACCACTGCGCCACCAGGGAAGCCCCTACAATTCTATTTTAAGACTCTTTTAAATTTGAACTTGAGAGGCCTAGAGAAATACAGACAAGTGTTGATTACGCTGCTGCCCACTTTCAAATTCTATTGCCTAAAAGTGCAAGCTGGCGAAGAGCCTGAGTGCCCATGGGGGCTGATAAGAGTCTTTAGCAGGTCCCGAAGGCGCTCTTTGGGTGTTCCACCTGCAGATCCACAGAGAGAACAGTTTAGGAAGCGAAGATAGACATGAACGGTTGGTAGTCAGTTCTTAAAAATAGGCACTGGCTGAGGTGGAGTAGCCATTTGAAGACAAGCGTGGTCTTGAGGTTCAGCCTTGACACCGCCCACCCCCCAGCAGCAGAAGGCAATACTGTGCGGGAGGTACCTGGGTTAGCTGGCAGCCCTGGGTGGGGGTTCCCCAAAAGAAGGGCTCTCTTTACAGCACATCACGCCACAGACTCAAAACAGGATAAAAGTGACCGCATTTAGGACTGACCTGAGGGCCCATGGCAAGAGTCAAGAGGCCCAAGTGTTCGCTGATCACCAGCAACACAGTGAGAAAGTAGGTTATGTGTCCATTAATCCCATGATGCCTCCCTCAGACGGCTGAGGTTTTGGTCTGCAAAGAGTGTTATATCTTTACTGACAAGAGCTCTATGATACGAGCTGTTTACAGGAGATTTTAACAGAGAACTACTGAATTATTTCCTGGTGTGCTGGATTGTTTTTCTTTTGGAATGAAGCCTTGTTTTTACAAGAGCTCTTTAAAAAATATTTTGTTTCTCCTATTTGCGAATCTGATGATATTTAGGGTGGTATAAATTATTCATTTTATTTATAAATGTTCTATTGCTTTTTATAGATGGTCTTTATTAACTGTACTCTAAAATTTATTCTCAGTTGGTATATTTTTCACTGTCTTTAAAAACATTTTAAATCTTTTTCTTAGCAAAAATATCTAAACTTTTTTTCTTAACATTGTGTTCTTTTGATACCTGTGAGCTAAGGTCATATTAAACTGTCATCAACAAAGCTATTTCAAGTATAGCCATGATATATCATTATGGTGAGATTGAGTGAATTTTGTTTTAATTCTAGATTAAAAAATTGTTCCTTGATGTAGAATACAACTTTAAAAGTTGATTTTTTTTCTTAAAATTGTTGAAAAATCTCATAAATGGGTGGCTTACATGTAAATTGTCTAAATCGTTTGAAAAACAGTTTAAGAAACCCTTTTGAGATTAATAGACAAAATTACTAATTTGATCTGGACATCTCTTTTTTTATGTGACACAAGTATAACAGATTCATTAAATGTGTGTGTGCACATATACACTACATCACACATACACCACACATACACACATACATACCCCACACCGCACACACCACACATACACACATACATAACCCACCTCCCCACATACACCACACACACACATACATACCCCTTCCCCCCACATATACACACACACCACACATTTACATACACACACACATATATATCCTGTCCCCCCCACATACACACACACACACCACATCACACACACAACACATCACACATACACCACACACACACACACACAACTTGTAATGACTTTGGACAGGGTCGTTAGAAAATAGTAACTGTTTTATTTCCAGAAATACCTGATTATTTCATTCATCGCTTTTATATTCATGTTTAAGAGACAATAATTCCAAAAAATAAGCGTTTGATGAAACTTTAATGTCACAAAGAGTAGATTTCTTGATCTTCTACGCTACCACTCTGTTCTGTCTTTGAATATATGTCATGTTTTTGGGGAATACATGATAAATATCATTGAAGCAAAGTAGTGGTAATGGGACACTTGGGCAGCAAACATGTAAAACATGTAATAGGCTGGCTTTCCAGCCAACAGGCTCATCCTGAAGGATGTGTGAAGCCTGCAGCCCCTTGCTTGGTTGTCGTGTCTCCCAGCAGGGACGTGGCCTGGACGTGGAGGGTCTGGGGGGTGCCTGGACACTGGGACCCCAGATCCGCTTGGCCACCTCAGAGTGTGGAGCTCAAGAGGTCAGCCCGCCTCTCTGGACCTTTACATGGGGCCGCAGGAAGTAGAGGGTGGGCTGAGCACAAGCTCAGCGAGGCTCCTGTGGCATGGGGGAGGAGGTGGTGTCATGGCTGGGGCAGTTCCTTGCTCCTGCACCTCATGCATCTGGAAGAACGGGGCTTCTGGGCTGCACCGCGGTATCAGGGTGTGCTTCTCCGGGCCAGGGCCAGACCCCATGGTGCTGCTGCCCAGAAAGTTTTGTGGGGTTCAGAGAGAAGTACAATGAGGCTTCAGCATTTTAAATGAAAATACCCAAGGGCAAATGAAGTTAAATGGAATTACTTAATTTAGAAATAAGCTGGTTTCACGAAATTGAGTTATTTGTAGTGAGGTGGATGGACCTAGAGTCTGTCATACAGAGTGAAGTAAGTCAGAAAGAGAAAAACAAATACCATATGCTAACACACATATATGGAATCTAAAGAAAAAAATGGTTCTGAAGAACCTAGGGGCAGGACAGGGGTAAAGACACAGATGTAGAGAATGGACTTGAGGACACGGAAAGGGGGAAGGGGGGACAAAGTGAGAGAGTGGCATGGACATATACACACTACTAAACGTAAAATAGATAGCTAGTGGGAAGCAGCTGCATAGCACAGGGAGATCAGCTCGGTGCTTTATGTCCACCTAGAGGGGTGGGATAGGGAGGGTGGGAGGGAGACACAAGAGGGAAGAGATATGGGGATATATGTATACATAGAGCTGATTCACTTTGTTATACAGCAGAGACTAACACACCATTGTAAAGCAATTATACTCCAATAAAGATGTTGTAAAAAAAAGAAATAAGACAGTTTCAGATGAAATGGAAAGAAATGATCAGTTGTGCATATTTCCTGGGTAAAGAATAAGAAAAGAATTAGAATTTTAGCATAAAATATCTACAATATGCAGTGGATAAAGAATGTCTTTATGGTGGGAGGTATTAAGTGTAAGAATGGCCTACTGAGTAGGTGGATGTTAACTCTGTGTGTGTGTGTGTGTGTGTGTGTAAGTGCACAACAGGATGGACGCTGACCATGGGAGGTGTGTGTGTGTGGGTGTGCAATCATTCAATAATCTTACAAGTTGCTTTTGGTCCTGTAAATTCATAAGTATTGATTTTCAGTTGAGGTAAAGAAACAACAAATCATTCTGTCCCCATGTGGTTTTGCCTCTCCCCTCCCCCCCCCCACCGGGGTGGCATGCTGCTGTGTATCAGTCTGCGCCTCCCAGCACTAGGATTGGTGAGGTTTCCCTAAAACAAACAGAACGGCACTAGTTAAACTTGGAGGGTGGGGGGGGCCAGGAATCTCCATGAGAACCACTGGATTCCAGCAAGATGCCAAGCCATAGACTGAGTTTCCATGGTTCAGGCAATGCTGTGCTCTTCACCTTGGTGGGCAGAAGGTGCCGTGTGCACCCCTGATATGCCTGGGAGGAGAGGACCAGTTGCTGCTCTTCTTGGGGAGCGGGCATCCCCTTGCATCCTCTTGACTCTGTGCGGTGCCTCAGGCTCGGATCAGCCTCTGCTCTTGCTCTGGCAGATGATGGCAGCTCAGGGCATCCATGGTCTTTGGCCCTCGGATTCTGGGCTCAGACTTGCCTTACCTGTCTACAAGAGAGGTCTGGCAAGTTCCACCACCTTCCAGCGGAGATCTGGGTTTCTAGCCATGATCTCATCTCCTGTGGGAGCTCTAGGGAAACCTAGATGCTGGAAGAGAAGCTGCAGAGAAGGGAGAGCTGAGGGACTGGAGCCTCACCTTATCACTGGTGTTCTTGATGCCCAACAGAATCAGAATATCTGAAACCCCTCAAAGCCAAGGCTTTCTGAGAAAGAATGTTCAAAAAACTTGTTACGATGCTGCTTACTTTATTTATTATTATATGTATGTATGTATGTATGTATGTATGTATTTATTTATTTATTGGCCACAGCATGTGGGATCTTACTTCCCCCACCAGGGATCGAACCAGCACCCCCTGCAGTGGAAACGTGGAGTTTTAACCACTGGACCGCCAGGGAATTCCCGACGCTGGCTGCTTACTTTAGACTTGAAGCCATCCTAGTGTGTCATTTGAAATGTGTAGTCTTCCTTAAGTGAAGGCCCCTCAGAAGAGCATTTCCTCACTCCTGTCTATTGAATGGGCAGAAAAAACAGCAAAGATTTCTTTCCGAATTTTAAGAGCTTATACTTGTACCAAACCTGCAAACTCAGTGGAACTTGACTTTTACCCAACTTCACACCAGTAGTGCTCTCTGCTGGGATCCTTCTGACAGACTTTATTTTATCAAATTCCATTAAATATAATTGTTTGGCATTCTAGAGGGACCGACAGACCAGGTTCAATCCTATTGCTTTTTGCTTTGCAAATATTCAGCATTTCTAATACCATTGGCCCATATAGAAACCTTCCGTTTAAAAACATCTTGAAAAACCACAACACAGTTTTAGCTCTGTTGATGGAAAACTAGCCCTGGCCTGGTTTTCAGCAGAAACACTATAAAATCGGGGTCCCTTATGCTTTCCCCCAAAGAGGGAGTAACAGTGCTTTTACCTCTTGGGAGAAAACAATGAAAACATAACTGTTTTGAGAGTTCTTTGTGTGGAAGAGCCAGCCCCTTTCACGACACATCAGTCCTCCTGGAGGTGAATGCAGTGTATGCACGCATCTCGGTCCTGCTGGGACCACTGGGCTGCGCCATGTTGGATGCTGAAGAGCCCTTTACCTCCTAGGATTTGGCACGTCCATCTCACTTCCTTTCCCTCCGGACCTCAGTTTGGACCCTCTGATCTTCCCGAGCAGAGGCCTGTTCAAGCAGAAGTCCCCACAGCCTGCTTCCGCCAACACTGAATTATTTCTAAAAGGCGGGAATGTTGAGAGGGACAGGCAGAGAAAGGCAGCCTCCGGAGGCTGGGACCTGTCTTCAGATGGGCCCCAGGGCCCCCAGAGAAACAGGGTCATGGACTCGAAAGGCAGAGACTGAACGGCCACCTTCTCTTGCTGGCAGCAGAGATGTCACTCTTGTGATGTCACTCACCTGGTTCTTTTGTAAGCCTTTCTTTATAAAATGTAGACGTTTGCTGTGGACATTTTCAAACATACATACAACATACAAAACATATCAACATAAACAAAAGAGAAATGATCTAAAAGGTACCCGGTAGCCAGCTTCTACAGGTGTCAGCTCACAGCCGTCGGCACCCCTCCCCCGCTTCCTGAATCCTGCAGAGCTGGGGGGGGGGGCTCCCACATCAGCACTGACAAAACTCAAGGTTCTGATGAGTAAGTTGCAGGATTAGGCTTAATAGCGGTTCCAAGTCTGGCAGAACGCGGTCAGGGTCACAGGCACTGGAACATCCCTGCATCCGACTCTGTGGTCCCCAAGGCAGAGGAGGTGGGCCAGCCTCTGTGATTTCTCCTTCAGAGGTGATGATATTGGGATTCAGGAGACGCCTCTGATGGGCACCCCCAGGGGATGGGGTGGGAGCTGTACCTCCACACCCACCCTGCTCAGGCTCCCCTGGACCACCCTACCTCCTGGCCTGGGTGGGTTCTCCTCTAGCAATCAGATGATCCTTTTAGGAACAGGTTTTCTCCCAAACGGTTTTTATAGTAGTGGATTAGTCCAGGGTCTCCAGAGAAAGAGGACCAATAGGATGTGCATATATATAGAAGGAGATTTGTGATGAGGCATTGGTGCATGTGATGATGGAGACTGAGAAGTCTGCAGGGTGAGTCAGCAGGCTCGAGACCCAGGAAGAGCCAGTGTTTCCGTTTGAGTCCAAAGGCAGGAAAAAGCCATTGTCCCAGCTTGAAGGCCATCAGGTAGGAGGAATTCCCTCTTTTCCCAGGAGGGTCAGTCTTTTGTTCTAGTCAGGCCTTCAGTTGATTCGTTGAGGCCCACCCACATTAGGGAGAGCAGTATGCTGTACTCAGTCTATCCATTTGAACGCTAAAGTCATCCAAAAACACCCTCACGGAAACACCCAGAATCATCTTTGATCACGTATCTGGGCACCCAGTGGCCCAGCCACGTGAACACGTGAAATTTACCATCACAGGCTGTACCCAAACTTTTGGAGTCTCATCTAGAGTGGCCACTAGCTGACTCAAACACTTAAGGAGATTCATATTCTCTGGAAGAATGGAGATGAGAGGAAGAAATGACAAAATAACTCACCTGGAAGAGTCTCAGGTTTCTTTACCATTTCTGTGGGCACCATATGGAGACACCTTTAAAAATTCCTCAAGCCTAACCCTCAAACTGAGGTCCTGGAATATGAGACAGATGAACTATGACCCCTGCTCACCAGAAGAGCTGTGAAATAGGTCTTTATAGGACCAGTGGTAATAGTGTGCCCAGAATGGAGGCTGGAACGGCCTCCTGCACCTGATAAATGATGGTGTCACACCTAATGTCATCACCAGAAGTCGTAACAAGTTCACTGGTCCCACTGGTCTCACTCCTTCAGGACCGCCCCCCTCCAGACTCTCCTCCTGGTCTCTGAGCTGGAGACACTGCTATTTTATGGATGGTTATTTGTGAGGCGGCGGTGCCTGCACCATCTAAAGGACTGAGCTGTGATTTTTTCGCTGGAAGTAGCAACTCCTGTAATAGATAATAACCTTGTTTGCAGAGAGACTTATTTACTCACGTGGAAGAAGAAAATAAAGGTCATCAAATTATGGCCAGGAGAGGGGATTCTGATGTTCCAGTGTGGCCCACAAACTCCTGTCCTTTTATTGCAAATACCACCCCCACCCCGCCGCCTCCCCCCGCCCCAATCCTCATTCCTGTACTATCTGTTGACTAAGGCTCCCAGGGCAGGGGTATGCTGGGAAACATTAACAGCTGGCTTTGTGGACAAAAACGTCATGATTTATAGGGTTTGCCAGTTCCTGTGGTATAAATAGTTATACCCCGCTGCCACTGGGAGATGGGAAAGGATGTGCAGTAACACAGCTTTGCAGAGTCTTAACTTCAAGGGTGTGGACGATAGTAACATGTCACACAAGGATTAGCAAGTGATGAGGTTTGAGTATTACCTTTAAAAAAATATAACTTGTTTTTGTGACCTTGTCCTTAGGCTTCTTGTACCTAAAACAGCTTCCCCTCCAAGCATCCCTTCTTCCCTCTCCCACCCCCTCCTTCCTCATTTCACTTTCTCTCATCTTATTCACACCAACATGAGACAGTTGGCTTCTCCCGACCCGCGGACAGTGTCTGGAAAAGGTTCCTTGGTGACCCCCTAATTATAAAATCAAAAACTCCTTTTCACCTGGCGCTGCCACCTCACAATCTTTCTCCCAAACTCCCGGCATCTGCAGGTTCCTCTTTATTTTTTCTTATTTCTGATTATTTGTGAACAGACTTACCCTCTACTTATTAATTTATTCCCCCATCAATATACTAATCAATTATTTCATTCAACTAGTGTTTATTGAATTGCCATTCTGGGGTAGCCCTGTGCTAGGAGTTGGGGATAAAGAGGTGATTAAATATGCATGCTTCCTGCTCTTTCAGTGTCAGTAGTAGAGCCAGATGAGAGAAAATACCAGGAGATCGCATTGGTAGTGAAGATACAGAAATCAAGGTTGGCTTCTCTGAGGAGGTGATACGGAAGTGGAGCCCTAGATACCCAGGAAAATGGATGGGATTGGTGTGCAGATGTTTTTGTGCATGAGTGTGTGTGTGCGTGCGTGTGTGTTGCATTCTAGGAGAAGGAGATAGAAACTGACAGTATCCAATGTAATTAGTGTATTGAGTCAGGGAGGGGGTACCTAGGAGGTGGCCCCGCACCAGGCAAGTGCAGTGGGAAACCACTGGAGAGTTTCTGAAAGATTATTCTATCTTCTGTGCGGAGAACAGATTGGAAAGGCAGAAATGAAAGTAGAGGCAGTTGGGAGACAATTAGGAGGGGTGACGGTGGCTTGGACCAGTGTCATGTGTCAAAGGGCAGTGGCATACATTGGGCCCAGGTCTGTATTGCTTACTGACCATGCAACATACCCATCCACTGTTTCATGGCCTCTTAAATGAAACAGGTCTCAAACTGAATTCATGACCTTTCCCGCCTACATTCTGTTCCTCAGTCAATGGTGTCACTGCTCACCTGCTTCCCAAACTTGAGACCTCATCGCCATCCTTGAATACCTCCTTTTCCTAAACTTATTACATCTTTTCAGTCACTAAACTATCATTTCTGCTCAACAGGGTTTCAAATCTTCTTTTCCTTTCCTTTTGTCCTGATTCATGCCTTCACCATTTCTTTCTGTGATTATTACAATAAACTAACTGGTCTTCAGATGATTGCTTTGCGAAAGACTTTTCTTTTAAAATTGGCTAAAAAATATAATATAGTCTTAACTTAGATGTTTCAAAGTTTCCCTTCAGCTGCTTTCCCTTCTAATTTTCTTCCTCTCAGAGGTAATCACCATCACCTGTTTGTTATTTATATTTCCAGACACACACATACACACTTTTTTTTCTTCCTTTCTTTTATCTTTTCTTTTTCTTTTCTGTTTCACAAAGCAAAGTATTCTACATACATAGTTCTGTGACTTGCTCTTTTCATTTAATATGCTTTGGAAATCTTTCAATATTAGTACCTATAATTCTGCTTCATTCTTTTTGGCATTTGCTTAATATTCGTATACAAGGAGGTGCTTATACTTATTCAGTCAGTTCCCTATTGTTAGACATGTAGATAGTTTCCAATTTATCACAGACTGTAAAATAATGAACATTCTTCTACATGAATCTTCCTATTTGGGCAAATATTTTTGCCTCTGTGTACAATAAGTTTTAGCTAATATTAATCTTTTCTTTTCTTATTACATTCATGGGACCTAGAGTACAGTAATCAATTCTGTTGGTGAAGGTGACTTTTTTATTTTTTAAATTAAAAATTTTTTTAACATTTTTATTGGAGTATAATTGTTTTACAATGGTGTGTTAGTTTCTGCTTTATAAAAAAGTGAATCAGCTATACATATACATATATCCCCATATCTCCTCCCTCTTGCATCTCCCTCCCACCTTCCCTATCCCGCCCCTCTAGGTGGTCACAGAGCACCGAGCTGATCTCCCTGTGCTATGCGGCTGCTTCCCACTAGCTATCTATTTTATGTTTGGTAGTGTATATATGTCCATGTCACTCTCTCACTTTGTCCCAGCTTGCCCTTCCCCCTCCCTGTATGCTTAAGTCTGTTCTCTATGTCTGTGTCCTTAAGTACGTTCTCTACGTCTGTGTCTTTATTCCTTTCCTGCCCCTAGGTTCTTCAGAACCATTTTTTTTTTTAGACTCCATATATATGTGTTAGCATACGGAATTTGTTTTTCTCTTTCTGACTTACTTCACTCTCTGTATGACAGACTCTAGGTCCATCCACCTCACTACAAATAACTCAATTTCATTTCTTTTTATGGCTGAGTAATATTCCATTGTATATATGTGCCACATCTTCTTTTTTTTTATTATTTTTATTTTTTGCGGTACGCGGGCCTCTCACTGTTGCGGCCTCTCCCGTTGCGGAGCCCAGGCTCCGGACGCGCAGGCCCAGCGGCCATGGCTCACGGGCCTAGCCGCTCCGCGACATGTGGGCTCTTCCCAGACCGGGGCACGAACCCGTGTCCCCTGCATCGGCAGGCGGACTCTCAACCACTGTGCCACCAGGGAAGCCCGTGCCACATCTTCTTTATCCATTCATTGAAGGTGACTTTTTCACTTCTGGCTACAAAGTCAGTCTTCTGTACTTATTATAAAGGAGGACATTTACTATTATATACACTTCTACAAGTTAATAAACATTTCCTATAACCCTAGTTTTCCAAATGAACTTCCAAATTAGTTTTCAGCATTTGAGATAAGTATATATTTTCACCCTTTTTCTATTAATGTGGTGAATCATTTACCTTTGTAAAATAAATATCTCTCATCTTTCTAATTAAGAGCTCTCTGTTGCTTGCCTTTGCTTGTAGAAGTCAATCCAAATGCCTTATTATGACACACAAACTTTCATGGTTTGGCTTCAGTTTAGCTCTTGAGCTTCATCTTTTGCCCCTCAACCACCAATATTTCAGCTACATGAAACAGCTTGTTTTCCCCAAACCAGTTGCAACTCTGGCCTTAGCTCAAATTCTCCCGCTCTGGGCCCTTTCTGTCCACTCCATCTTGGCCTGAAATAACTCTCTGTTAGCTTTCAAGACTCAGCAGCAGAGTGTACGAGGCAGAGTTAATGATCACTTCTTAGGATCTCCATAGCCCTGTGGGTTTGTCTTTGTGTTCATTGATTCAATCCATGCTAAGTGGGAACCTACCGGATGCCTATTGCTGGGGCTCCTGAGAACCCAAGATGAATTAAATGGTCCTTGCTTTCAAGGAAATCATTCTCCAGAGGGGGCTTTACAGGTGTGTGATTGATAGAAGGCCATGAATTCTGGAAAAGGAGGTCAGCTGCCTCTTCCCAAAACTTCCCTGGGGAAAGAGCCAGTGATAAACACTTAACATGTGAAGAGGGAGGAATCAAGGTGACTGTAGGACACTGGGGAATGTGACAGAACAAAAGAGACTGGTGAGGAGGGTGACCTGTGGGCCTATTTATATATGGTTGGTGATTAAGAATGTAACTTCAGAGAGGCACATTTTGAGCCCCATTCTGTTTAAAAATCCCTTGATGATTGTTCTTTCCATGAACTGACATGTATGACACAGCCCACCCAAAGTCTTTACAGGCTGTTCCATAGATGAGAAGCCTTATTAGCAGACCCATGAATTCTGTTTTTACTGCTCTTTTTCTTTAAAGCTAATTACAGAAGGGTTTCAGTAAGAGAATCAACTTTAATGAGAGCCATGAATAAGCATTATTAAGGTAAAATATTGTATAGCCAAATGTCACCAGGACGTTTCCAAACAGAAAGCTAAACTCCTGCACACTTCCACGTGCCCCCACCTTTAGTTAAAGCACGTGGATTTATGAAAAAGAATGAGGGAAAATGAATGTATCAACAAGTATTTTTTGAGGGCTCCGTTACTTGCCTTGTCCTGTGGAAGGTATTGTAGATTGTCAAAGAAGCACAGGGTGATTTTCCGAAAGGGACTTGTGATCCAGTTGAGGAGGAAAAGCTGCTCCATTTTAAAAAGAAAGAAAAAAATACCATGTTTAATAAGGTGCTAAAGGCGTGGTGAGAGATTGGTGGTGGCTTGAGTTATTAAGAAAGGCTTCTCAGAGGGTGTGGGATGTTTTTTCTGGGTCCTGAAAGATTGTCCAGATCTGGGTAGGTGGAGGGATGGAGGATGTTCAAGCAGGAGAACCAGAGTGAGAGACACTTTGGAGGTGGGAGTGGGCACGGCATTTGACTAGCGGTGGGTGGGAAAGACATTCCACTGCAGACTGGCCACAGTCAGAGGGACGCTGAGATGTTGGCTGCCATTTGTCGGTAACAGGGTCTGTAGCCCCTTGGAGTCAGGATGCTGCCCCTTCAATGGGGGGAACCAGTCCATTGCTGGTCCTTGTTGGATTACACTAGGCAACCTCCCTTCATGAGGCTGGGAGCTGGAGGTATATTTCCCTCACTTTCTCCTCTCCAAGCTAAACATTTCTCACTCAGTCAACAGTCCTGATCTCATGATATCCTGGATTCTCTTACCTGTTTACGTCTTAGTTTGTAAATTACATTTAAGAGATTTTGCTCATGTAAAGAATTTGGTGGAATTGCTTGTGTTGGTGTATATTCTATTTGTAGAGTTTTGTCCTGTCCTGAGAATAATTTGGACCTTAGTTCATATGTCTACACGACAGAGATAAATTCATCTTTGTCTAAGAGGCAGCTGCGCCTTTTTCCAAGAAAGGATGATAGGGTTTTCTTTATGCCTTATTTGTTATAATCTACAAGCAGATGATTTTCAGAGTCACACTTCCTTTTATCTAAAGGCCCAGTGTAAACTCACCTCTGCCCTCCCACCCTCCTACTATAGGCCACTCAACAATTGAGACCTTCCAACCATCAGCCTTTGTCATCAAAGCTCAGAATTGCAATTAAGAAGGCCAGTGGAATCATCAGTGGGAATAATGCCACCCATAGAACAAAGTGAATGTCCCACAATATAGTGGTGCTCTAAGTTCTGATGCATTCAAAACCATGCAGTAACATACAGACATTTAAAACTGAGTTAGAATTTTATTATGGTTTATTGGAAAAGAGGCATCGCTGGCTGAGAAGAGCATGGTGCAACAACGTGTGAGTAATATGAACTAATTCTTATAGTAGAAACAAGTACAGAAATGCTTGTCTCTATCCACAATTATAGATGGAGATTTCCACAGCCCACTCTGAGCAATTGATAGGCTACTGTGCTGAAAATCATCAAGGATATCCAAAACTGAACATCATAATCAACCACAGAATCTAGTAGACATCCATAGAGTCCTCCATGAAACCACAGCAGAAAAAACATTCTTATCAAGTGCTCATGGAACATCTACCAAAACAGACCATTCCTCAAGCAAATCTAACCAAGTTTAAAATAATTGGAATCATACAGAGTATGTTCTCTGACCACAATGGATTCAAATTAGAAAGCAATAAGGAAAGACAGCAGGAAAATATCCAAACACTTGGAAATTAAGCCACATGCCTATAAATAATCCATGGGACAAAGGACACATTTCAAAGAAAATTTTAAAATACATAGAATTGAATGAAAATGAAACTACATCATATTAAAATATGTGGGACGCAGCTAGAATGGTGCCAAGAGGGAAGTATATAGCCACAGATGCTTACATTGGAAAAAAGTTCTCCAACCAATAATCCAAGTATCTAGCTCAACACTAAAAAAGAACAAAATAAAGCCAAAGCAAGCAGCCATAAGAAAATAACAAAGAGGAAAGCAAAATCAAGGTAATGAAAAACAAAATCAATAGAAAAAAGTCAATAAAACAAAAATCTGTTTCTTTGAAAAAAATCAATAAGATGAATAAACCCAGCAAGACTGACAAAGATCAAAAGAGAGAAGATACAAGTCACCAATCCTAGGAATGTAGAAGGGGTTATTTCAACAGATCCTGTAGCCCTGACAAGGCTTCCGAGACAGCTTGGCCCTGTTCTCAGTTTGTTAGAGTCCAGGCCCTGGGCTGGCGGCAGCTCCCTAAGAGCCAGGACAGTGAGGTGGGCTCCAGGCAAAGGGAGTGTGGCAAGGAGTGGAATGCGAAGCCAGGAATCCAGATACAGTCTGGTGCAATTAAACGGAGGCCCAGTACTGAGACTGGGGCTCCAGGGCCCGTGAGTGGGCCCACAGAAGAAGGCTGGCTGGGCTAAGAAGGTGGCTGTTGGCACTAGGCTTGCAAGGGGTTCACCTACACAGAGAGAAGCTAAGTAGACCTCAGGGGCCATCTTGTCCAATAATCTTTTTATTTATTTTTTCAGATAGTGGGAGGTGAAGAAAACCAATGCTCAAGGTGAGAGAATGTATCTTCTGAGACCAAGCAGCTAGTTCAGTGTCAGAGTGAGGATGAGAGTGGTGAATGGAGACACACTCCATAGGATAAAGAGGGCTGGTCAGCTTTGCCTCCTTTACACATGAACTAGGACAGGGCTTTAGCTGTAATACCCATATGTATTTTGGGAATATTTCTTCCATCTTTTCCTTTGACTTTGAATAGCAGATGTGGCCTATTGCGTTGCTGTGATTTTCAGATGAAATGAAGCACAGTGATTTACTTTTAACCAAACCCCAGTCATACTTCCTCTCTCTGACTCAGCTTCCTCATCGTAAATGAGATGGATGACACACGCCACCAGCTAACATTTACAATGACATCCTGGCTCTTCTGATGAAAGCCTATATGGCATTTGTATTAATAATTTTCCCCGTGAGATGAAAGATTAAAAGAGAATTGTCGCACTAGCTAAGGAAACGTTAGCCCTAGGGTTCCTATGGCACCAAATGGCTAATTTCTTCCCTGTAAGGGAGCTGAAAAGAATCTGATGAAGGAAATAGGGAAACTGAAAGTGGGTTGTTACCTCTCTCAACATCCAACGCATTTATTCCCACAAGACTGTCCTGCGGCATCTACCTCATCACGTCATGTGACCTTTGTGCCACTGCACCGGAGACACATTTCTGGCTTTACTCTTAACAGCAGGTACCCCGGGTTCTCTGGACACATGACAGACAACTCTACTTAACTCTTAATTTTCCCTTCCACAGGGTGATGCCTACCAGGAAGAGGTGCATCGGAGCCTCAAGTCCCTTGTCTGAAATGGGGGTGACTACAGCATCGTCTTATAGAGTAGTCAGGAGGAGTGCAGTGAATGATCATTAATAGGGCAACCGGCACAGTGTCTGGCAGGTGACAGAGGCTTCCTGAAAGTTTGCTATTTGAGCCATCTGTGTCCCTATTATTGAATCTGGAGCTCACCTCTCCAAAGTTCCATGAGTCAGGGATGACCTCTGTCTTCAGTCAAAGAGATTGATTATTCATTTGCTTTAGTCAAGAAAGAGTACCGTCCTACCACAAGATTATAACTCCAACTTCTGTGTCAGCTCAGCCTCCTAACATGTGAATCCATTCCAGGAGATGGATGTGATGGTGCAGCGCTGCTCTCGATGCCACCGAGGTGAACGTGAGGCTGAGACTCGATGGGATGAAAGCTGGGAAGTGATTGCCTGGTCTTCCTGGTGCCTATTTTGGGTTCTCAGCTTCACAGCATCTGCACATTTTCTTGGGGGCTGCAGTATGAACAGCATGGGTTTTGTCATGGAGGGTGAATAACAAGGTAATTGCCAGTAACTGGTTTTGAAAATCAGCCAACTGGTTTTTGCTGCTGGGAAGAAGCAGCATGGATGCTGGAAACAGGTTGCATTGTGGGTGTGTGGTGTCTATGCGGCCATAGCTTCCAGTGTCAGTGTTGAAGTTAATAGGTTCTCATAAAGAGCTTGACAGCTGCCCTATAAGCCAGGGAACAGAAACTGAGCTGTTACAGGGCTTCAAACATTTATTATAAAGCCAAGTTATTCTGGTGGGTTGATTAGAAATGATTTTCATCTTTTGATGCTTGTTTGTGTTTTCCAAATTTTTGTACAATGAACATACATGATTCATCAGAAAAAGTTGAGTATTAAAAATAAAATGACTTTGAGGGCTTTCTTTTTTTTTAAGTTTTTTTTAAAATTAATTAATTTAGGAGCTTCTCTGGTGACACAGTGGTTGAGAATCTGCCTGCCAATGCAGGGGACACGGGTTCGAGCCCTGGTCTGGGAAGATCCCACATGCCGCAGAGCAACTGGGCCCATGAGCCACAGCTTACTGAGCCTGCGCATCTGGAGCCTGTCCTCCGCAACAAGAGAGGCCGCGACAGTGAGGGGCCCGCGCACCCCGATGAAGAGTGGCTCCCGCTCGCCGCAACCGGAGAAAGCCCTCGCACAGAAACGAAGACCCAATGCAGCCAAAAATAAATTTATTTAAAAAAATTTATTTATTTATTTTTGGCTGCATTGGGTCTTCGTTGCTGTGTGCGGGCTTTCTCTAGTTGCGGCATGTGGGGGCTACTCTTTGTTGTGGTGCGCGGGCTCCTCATTGTGGTGGCTTCTCTTTGTTGCAGAGCACAGGCTCTAGGCACACGGGCTTCAGTAGTTGTGGCATGTGGGCTCAGTAGTTGTGGCTTGAGGGCTCTAGAGCACAGGCTCAGTAGTTGTGGCGCACGGGCTTAGTTGTTCCATGGCATGTGGGATCTTTCCAGACCAGGGCTCAAACCCGTGTCCCCTGCATTAACAGGAGTATTCTTAACCACTGTGCCACCAGGGCAGCCCGAGGCTTTTCTTAAAAGCAATGATCTTTTATTCTTTTTGTTGACTACATAGTAGACCATGCAACCTTGAATGTTCAGCTCAAAGAGCACCATATATATACAAATACATCACACCCACACAAGTACCTGACAAAGACCAAAAGCATATTCCCAGGTCCTCCCAGGCTTCCTTGTGCCCCAGCCAGTCAGGACCCATCCAAGAGTACCCACTCTTCTGACTTCTGCCACCATTGATTAGTTTACGTCCATGAACTTTTAAATTAAAAAAAGCTATGATATTGGCAAAATTAGTACTGTTAAGTATGGCCCATTCTTCTTGTGTGGGCAGTAACATTTCAATAAACTCAAGGCTATTTTTACAGGAAATCTTATAAATATATAACTTTAAGGATACCAAATCTCATATAAAGTAGATTAGGCAAATTAATTGATGAAATCTAGAATTTTCTTTTCTCAAATATGTACAGCCCGGTGTGGACCTCACGGTTCTGCTGAACAGCATGCAGGCTGAGTACGAAGCCCTGGCCAAGCAGAACCGCAGGGACTCCGAGGCCTGGTTGAATGAAAAGAGCGCTTCACTGCAACAGCAGATCTCGGAGGATATGGGAGCCACCACCTCAGCCCAAACGCTGGAAATTGAACTTCAGTCTCTCCTAGCCACGAAACACTCCCTGGAGTGCTCCTTGACAGAGACCGAGGGCACCTACTGTGTGCATCTGGCCCAGATCCAGGCTCAGATCGGGGCCCTGGAGGAACAGCTACACCAGGTCAGGATGGAGACCGAGGGCCAGAAACTGGAGTACGAGTAGCTCCTGGACATCAAAGTCCACCTGGAACAAGAAATCGAGACCTACTGTCCCCTCATCGAGATGATGGGGCTTGTGAGTCCAAAGGTTACAAGTCTAAAGATTATGTATCTGGAAATGTGGGAAACCAAATCAAAGATCTGGCCAAACCCATAATGGTTAAGAAAGTCCTTGAGGAGGTAGACCAAAGCAGCAAAACACTTATCACCAGGCTCCACTCCCTGGAGGAGAAATCTCAAAGCAATTAATTTGATACACAAGAGAGAGCATATGCCAAATACTCTCTGAGAAGAGAAGGTGTTATATATCTGTCTGGAAAAATGAGCAAGCCTAAGAAAAAGGTCTGTCCTCTTGCCTTTCTGTTACTGAAATATAACCTTTCTCTGGGAAATCAATAGCGTTATCAATAGCATCTTCGCATTCATTTGGAAGAACGTCATGTACAGATGTGATGACTCATTTGATTACCGTACAGAAAATGATGTCAATTCTTTGTAGTCAGTAAACCTTCTTCCTTTAAAAAATATGTATATATATACAAACACTTATAACAAATAATCTTAACTTTAGCATCACTAAATCAAATCATTTTGGAACCTGAAATTATTTCATAGCAATACCAGACAGAATTACATGCCATGTTATATAAGTGGGAGAGTGGGCATGGTTGACTTGAAAATTGTGAGAAGGTGCTCTTTTTTTAAAAATTGAAATATAGCTGATTTAAATGTTAGTTTCTGGTGTACAGCAAAGTGATATATATATATATGCATATATATATGTATATATATATATGTATATATATATCTATATATATATATATATCATATATTATTTTCCAGTATGGTTTATTACAGGATATTGAATGTAGTTCCTTGTGCTATCCAATAGGACTTTGTTGTTTATCTATTTTGTATATAATAGTTGGTATCTGCTAGTCCCAAACTCCTAATTTATCCCTCCACCACTCCCTTTCCCCTTTGATAACCATATGTTTGTTTTCTATGTCTGTGAGTCTGTTTCTGTTTTATAAGTAAGTCCATTTGTGTCATATTTTAGATTCCACATATAAATGATATCATACGGTATTTGTCCTTTTCGTTCCGATTTACTTCACCTAGTATGATAATCTCTAGGTCCATCCATGTTGCTGCAAATGGCATTGTTTCATTCTTTTTTATGGCTGAGTAATTTTCCATTATATCTATACATAGATATATATTTACCACCTCTTCTTTACCCATTCATCTGTCGACAGACATTTAGGTTACTTCCATGTCTTGGCTTATAAATAGTGCTGCTATGAACATTGGGGTGCGTGTGTCTTTTTTTTTTGCGGTATGTGGGCCTCTCACTGTTGTGGCCTCTCCCGTTGCAGAGCACAGGCTCCGGACGCACAGGCCCAGCGGCCATGGCTCACGGGCCCAGCCGCTCCGCGGCATGTGGGATCTTCCCGGACCAGGGCACGAACCCGTGTCCCCTGCATCGGCAGGCGGACTCTCAACCACTGTGCCACCAGGGAAGCCCGCGTGTGTCTTTTTGAATTAACAGTTTTCTCTGTATATATGCCATGAGTGGGATTGCTGGATTATATGGCAACTCTATTTTTAGTTTTTAAAGGAACCTCCATACTGTTTTCCACAGTGGCTGCACCATTTTACATTCCCATCAACAGTGTAGAGTACTGTTCCCTTTTCTCCACACTGTCTCCAACATTTGTTATTTGTAGAGAAGTAGCTCTTGAACACAAGGGTTTGTGATCGACTTGCTAAGATAGTTGGGCCACAGCTAACTTCAGTAGTTCTAAAGGATTTTTCAAACCTAAAATTTCTGGAACAGAATTTTGCTTGAATTTAAAGTCCCCACACAGGAACTTCTCTGGTGCTCCAGTGGTTAAGAATCCGCCTTCCAATGCAGGGGATGCGAGTTCAATCCCTGGTCAGGGAACTAAGATCCCACATGCCGTGGGGCAACTAAGCCCACGCACTGTAACTACTGAGCTCAACTCTCTAGAGCCCACGCGCCACAACTAGAGAAGCCCGCACGCCATAATGAAGAGCCTGCGCACCACGACGAAAGATCCCGAATGCTGCAGTGAAGATCCCAAGTGCCGCAGCTAACACCCTACACAGCCAAATAATAAAATTTAAAAAACAAACAAACAAACAAAAAACCAGTTGCCACACATTCTATAAATTGATGACATTTGAACTCTATTTGATAGTGGGTATAGTAGCCCTTACATGTGCTCACTATTGGGGTCACCCAATGGGGATTTGGGGATTTGGGTGAAAGAGGTGAAGTTCACAGCCTGCCCTGGGCCTTTGGGTTCTCACAGGTTGCTGAGTGATGATTCACCAAGTCAGAGATGAGACTCAAGCAGGAGCTCGTTTATAGTGTACTTTATGCCCCATATATTTAACTCAGATTTCCTGGAGAACAGTTCATCGCATGTGCCAGTTCTCCATAGAACCTGAAGCCATTCAAGTCACTAGGGGTTGGTGCCACTAACAACAAAATCGTAAAAAGAGATTCACTGACCATTATTGCAAAACCCAAAGTCTGTACACAACCTTACTAAATATGGATACTTCTAGTTAATAATGTTTAGCTTTCTCTTATGAAAGTGATACATGCTAACTGCAGAAAAAGTAGAAACTAGAGAAAAGAATAAAGAAAATTAAACTTACCTGTAATCACAATTTTCATAGTAACTGCTATTAAGATTTCCATGATGTTTTTTAGCCTTTATTTTTACTTATGCAAAATTGAGATCAGGTTCAATGATTCTCCAAATTATTCAACATTATTAGAAGACTTTTTTTTTTGGCTGCACTGTGTGGTTTGTGGGATCTTAGTTCCCCAACCAGGGATTGAACCTAGGCCCTTGGCAGTGAAAGGGAGTCCTAACCGCTGGATGGCCAGGGAATTCCCTAGAAGACATTGTTTTTAATGATTGAATAATATTCTATCCCATTAAAGCATTATAACTTAATTAAACATTTTCTTATTTTTTAATATTTAGGCTATTTCCAATATTTATCACTATAAAAGCTTGGGTATTCAATCATTCATTCATTTACTCAGTAAATCGCACTGAGTTTATACTCAGGCCCTGTACAGTTGCAGAGGGTACAAATTGGGGATAAAAAAAAACCAGATGTGGTCTTTTGCCTCATAGAGCTTACATTCTGGTTAGGAAGTCAGAAACAAATGAAATAAGCTAATCAAATAAAGACAATTTAAAAACTAATCAAATGGGCTTCCCTGGTGGCGCAGTGGTTGGGAGTCCGCCTGCCGATGCAGGGGGCACGGGTTCGTGCCCCGGTCCGGGAGGATCCCACGTGCCGCGGAGCGGCTGGGCCCGTGAGCCATGGCCGCTGAGCCTGCGCGTCCGGAGCCTGTGCTCCGCAATGGGAGGGGCCGCAACAGTGAGAGGCCCGCGTACCGCAAAAAAAAAAAAAAAAAAAAAAACTAATCAAATAATTTAAAATGCAGCTATGCCCAGAAGAGCCAAAATAATCTTGATAAAGAAGAAAAAAGTTAGAGGACTCACATTTTCTGTTTTCAAGACAATATGATACTGGCCTAAGTATAGATATATAGATCAATGGAATAGAATTGGGAGTCCAGAAATAAATCCATACATTTATGGTCAATTTATTTTTGACATAGGTTCCAACACTGTTCAATGGGGAATTGTCTTTTCAGCAGATGGTGCTAGGACAACTAGATATCCACATGCGAAAGAATGAAGTTGGACCCCTTCCCACATCATATCTAAAAATAAACTCATGCTGGATCAAAGACTTTAAGAACTAAAACCACAAAACTCTTAGAAAACACATAGGAGTAGATCTTTGTGATCATGGATTAGGCAATCATTTTTCAGCTATGATACCAAAGGCACAAACAACAGAAGAAAAATAGATAAATTGAACTTCATTAAAATGGAAATTTTTGTGCTTCAAAGGACACTGTCAAGAAAGTGAAAAGACAACCAGAGAATGGGAGAAAATATTTGCAACTCATATGTCTGATAAGGGACTGACATCCAGAATATATAAGGAATTATTATAATTCAACATTAAAGACAAAAATAACCCAATTTAAAAAATGAGCAAAGGATTTGAACAGACATTTCTCCAAAAAAGACATACAGATGGCCAGTAATCACATGAAAAGATGCTCAACATCTTTAGTCATTAGGGAAATGCAAATCAAAACCACAATAAGATATCACTTCACACCCACTAGGATAGCTGAAATTAAAAAGACAAACAATATCGAGTGCTGTTGGTGAAGATGTGGAGGAATTGGAACTCATATGCTGCTGATGGGAATGTAAAATGCTACACCTGCTTTGGAAAAAGTTTTGGTGGTTCTTCAGAATGTTAACCATAGAGTTACCACATGACCCAGCAATTCCACTCCTACGTATACACCCAAGAGAACTGAAAGCATATGTTCACATGAAAACTTACATGAATGTTCATGGCAGCTTTCTTTATAATAGCCCCAAAGTGGAAATAACCCAAGTGTCCATCAGCTGCTGAATGGATACAGTGGAATAGTATTCACCTAGGAGAAGGAATGTAACACCAACACGTGCTGTAACACGGATGAGACTTGAAAACATGCTGAGTGAAAGAAGCCAGACACAAAAGGGCACATATTTATAATTCCATTTATATAGAATGGCCAGAATTGGCCATTCTGTAGAAATAAAAAGTAGATTAGTGGTTGCCAGGAGCTAGGGTGGAGAGAGGGTGGAGACTGCTAATGAGTCTCTACCCAGGTTTATTTTGGGGGTGACAAGAATGTTCTGGAGTTAAATAGTGGGGGAGATTGTACAATATTGTGAATATACTAAAACTGACAATTGTACATGTTCAAAGGATGACTTTTTTTTTTTTTTTTTTTTTTTTTTTTTTTTTTTTTTTGCGGTATGCGGGCCTCTCACTGTTGTGGCCTCTCCCGTTGCGGAGCACAGGCTCCGGATGCGCAGGCTCAGCGGCCATGGCTCACGGGCCCAGCTGCTCCGCGGCATATGGGATCCTCCCGGACCGGGGCACGAACCCGTATCCCCTGCATCGGCAGGCGGACTCTCAACCACTGCGCCACCAGGGAGGCCCCAAAGGATGACTTTTTATAGCAGATGAATTATATCTCAATCAAACAGAATTGCTAAAAATGTGGGTATGTTAAATAAAATGAGCCAGAGGGAAGAGGGGACTTGACTTCATCAAGCATGTGAAGTCTGAATGTCAGAGCAGTCATCTAGGTGAAGAAAGGAAGAAAGTGTTTTAGATAACAGGGCACAGCGTGAAAGGTCTCAGGAGCGGGGTGTGGAGGGGCCATGCCTTTTCTGATGGGCCCCTCATTATTTCCTTAGATTAGGTGAAAGAGACTAGGCATTAAAATGTAAATAAAATCTCATTTCCGAGGCAATGAAGTTCGTTGTAAAAATTATGATTTTCAGGTAAATAGTAAAATGAAAATAAATCACATCCTGCAGAGTTGGCAAAGAGGGAGGGGAAAGGTACTCTCAGACACCATGAGCTGATGTATAAATCGGTACAAGTTTTATGAAAAGCCAATTGAAATACTTATCACAGGAGTGTGTTGTGGATGAATAGTCAGTGTTCTGAATATAGTATAGGTAGCTTTCACTCATTGTGACTGGCTTAATTAATGCCATTTGTTTAAAATCCATGCTGTCTCGTGTATTTCTCACAATAATCCCATTTTACAGATGAGGAAAAAGAGACTCAGAAAGTCTCAGTGGTTTGCTGCAGTTCACACAACCACGAGGTGGGTCTGTAACCTAGGGCAGTATGAATCCAAAGTCCACTCTTGTCTATCGAGCTGAATGCAGAAATATGCAAAGCTTCACAAGGCTTTGTCATTCGCCAGCCAGCAAAAGTGACATGTGCCTTTCTTAGAACTGTCTTCTTATGCTTTTAAAAGAACGGAAGACAGAGGAGTGAAATTTGAGGTCAGTGGTTTTTCTTGTTCATTTTTATATCGTAGCACTTGGCACATAGAAACATTAAATTCATGTTGAATTGTGTCATTATGGCGTACTCGGCTTAAAAGAACACATGCCAGTTAACATACAGACTTAGAGATTAGGTGGCTAACTCATAGAATATATATTCATTTAAAAATTGTAATTAGTCATTGGGAAACTAAGTATGTGATTCAATTGGAAAACTATCAATTTGCTGGTCTTTTAGGAAATGCACCTGTAATCCCAATTGAATGTTACCTGTATCCATTTCCAGGATACTGCTCTAGATGGGGAAAAATTGACACCTAGGTAAACTGGAGAAAATGTTGAAATTTATAGCAATAGTATTATAGTCTGCTTTTTTCCATTCCTGAATATTTTTAAAAAACTTTTTATTTTGAAATAATTACAGAATATTGTCACAAATATTTATTGTGCTTTTTACTCCTCTCTTCCTTTGCTAGGATCAGCATTCCCGTCCCCCACCTTGTTTTTTCGTATTGTTCTTTAACTTAAAATACAGTCTCAGACATTCACTTGGATTAATATAGCTAAGTGAAAAGGCTTATTTAACAGTCAAATATCTACATTCCAGAATAATTTCAGGGAAACACAATCAGAGAATGTTCAAGTACATTACATATCACAAACCATTGTAAATTGGTGCTAATAAGTGAAATGAAAAGTTAATGAAAAAATTGTGATTCATGAGATTTCTGCATTATCAAATGAAGTGTTATAAGCTTTCTAGTTCTGATTACTGGAGGGATGTTGAAAGCATCTTTAACTTCATTAGCCTTTAGTGAATACATTCACCAAACATTTATTTTGTACCCATTCCAGGTGAGGCATTAGGAATGCAAAGAGGAATAGAGACACAACCCTGCAGCTTCTTCTGGGTGACAAAATGTGTAAATGGGTGCTGGAGCCTGCACTAGGTTAGGGGACAATGATGCAGGGCACTAACTCGACATTTTGGAGGCATCCTGGGATGTGAGGGAATTGATAGGGAGGGATGGCATGGCAATGACAAAGAGCCCTAAAGGTTTAACTTTTCTTCATTTTTAATTTTGGCAGCGTAACTTTGTTACATTTTCTGTGCAAAGCCTTGCGCCGTGATAAAATGGTGAAAAGGCATCATGCAAACAGGCAAAGAGGTCCATGGCAGCAGAACACAAATAGCGCTCTCATACAATAAGGGATGTTATTACTTGAGGGGGGAGGGGCACTTTCTGGGTGTCTGATATTTGATGTGGATCGTTAAGGATTGGAGGGGATCTGAGAAGGGGAAGTGGAAGGGAGGGGAGGAAAGAAGGGATTGCAGGCAGCAGTTCATTGCATATATGGACACGGGAGGTGTGAGAAGGTGGGGTGGAGAAGGTAGTGATGGAAAATTCGGTTTGGTTAGGAGTATGGGTGTGGAGTTAGTGCATGAAGCCCAAAAGGCAGGTGAAGGATAGAACAATTATTTATTTATATTTATTACCTACTTTCCTGACTCGAATGGACCCTCAGTCAGTGCACGAACGACCTCACCTATCCTGTTCGCTGGTATCCTACCATCTGCTTAGACTAGTTCTGGCACAGAGTGGGGGCTCTGCCAACATTTAGAGAACGAATGACGTGGTTGAAGAGTCTTCTTTGTCAATTACAGAGATAAGCTTTTGCATATAGTTGAGGTTCTTCCAATTCTCATTGCTGTACCATCAATCACTATACTTTGTGAATATATTACTATTTATTTATTCATTACACCATTGATGGATATTTGGTTTTCCTTCAGTTTGGGACTATTATGAATAGTGCTACTCTGAATATTTTCATACATTTCTTTTGGTGGCAGATGGATTTATTTCTCTTGGAGTGGAATTGCTGGATCACAGGGTATGCACATATTCAGTTTCAGAAGAAAATGCCAAACAGTTTTCCCAAGTGTTTGCCCTAATTTACACTCCTACCAGCAGTGAAAGAGTTCCTGTTGCTCCACATCCTCCCCCACTCTTGATATTATATTTTCCACTTTACCACTAGGGTGGGTGTGTAGTGTGTGCATTGTGGTTCAATGAGCAGTTACCTGATGACTAATGAAACCGATCACCTTTCATTTGTGTATTTTCCCCTTGAAGTTACCTTAAAATATAATGCACAGTTTAAACTGGTATTTTCTAATACTAGCTTTAGTATCTGAAGTTCGTCAGTATTCTAGTCCAAAGGAGACAAGAGCCTCACCACCTTTCATTTCTCTTCATTGCCATCCTCCCTCTGCTATGCTCCTTCTACCTTCCATGCCTACATAGAACTTTAGTTCCAGATTATTATTATATTAAGATGCAGCCATAGATGTTTAGACTTAACAGTTAATTTCATTGATTATTAAATATTGCATCCTATTTCCCATTTCTTTTTCTAGGATTTATTTTAATTCTTGCTGAGTACAGCCTCAAGTAATTCTTTCAAGAGAGTTTCTGTGCAGTAAACTTTCTGAATCTATGTGCATCTGAGAATGTTCTCTACCTGTCCCCCTCCACAGTGTAGTTTAGCTGGGTGTTGAATTCTAGGTTTAAAAATTATCTTCCTTCAGAATTTTGAAGATGTTGCTCCATTGTCTTTTTGTATCTGAAGTTGTGGATGAGAGGTCTGCTGTCCATCTGCTCATTCTTTTATCTATGTATTCATGTATGTATGTATTTTAAACTGTGTTAAAATATACAAACAGAAAATTTACCATCTTAACCATTTTAAGTGCACAGTTCAGAAGGCATTAACTACCTTCACATTTTTGTGTCTAATTCTTTTTTAAGTAATTGAATGTTCATCTCCAACTCCCAAACTTTCTAGAATTTCTTCTTTATCTTCGTTCTGACATTACACCAAGACTTGGGAGTTTTTGTTCATTTGTTCTTTTAGTCATTTTTTTTTGTGGGGGGCTGCACTGTGTGGCTTGCGGGATCTTAGTTCCCTGACCAGGGATCGAACATGTCCCCTGCAGTGGAAGCGTAGAGTCCTAACCACTGGACCACCAGGGAATTCCCTGTTCTTTTAATCTTGCTTAGTACTTGTTGGAACATTTCAAGGGAGAAATTGGGTCTTCTCTATTACTTCTCTGTATTCTGATGCCTGCATCTTATATTGATGGGTGTTGAAATGTCTGAATCTATCTTCAATGTCTTTTAAATTTTCTTTTCCTCATCCCCAGTCTTTGTACTTGTATACCGTTGGTGTTTAGTGTGGTTGATTCCTCAGTCTCCATTTGCTCTTTCCACATATGTAGCAGCAATGGATTTCAGGAACTGTGCCCATCTCTAGGTGTGGTCTTGATTACTCTAAGTCAGTCATTGTAATCAGAGTCCCCCTGTAAGCAGTTAGCTCAAGAACCAGGATGAAGCCTGAACAAGGCATTCTCTTGGCAACATCCTCTTGATGCTGTCTGTGCTTATCATTGCTCCTGTGTCAGTCCTCGGCTGTGCACACAGTGTTTGGTCCACTGATATGCCCCTTCTTCTGCTTTCCATTGTAATTAGGGATTCACCTATTCTTTATAGCTCTTCTGCCAGGACTGGGGATTTGAGTGGAAGGGGGAGGCTGCAGTGTGCCTGCAGGCAGCTAACATCATCCAGAACTTTTATCAATTTTTAAACAGGAAAAAAAATCTCATTCATAATACGAATGCACTTCCTTCTTAATTTCCTTGGCTTAGTTAAGCCTATTTGTATTTTGGGGTGATGCCCTTCTATTAGGGAAAGGATATGTGTTGCCAGCTCTGCGTGCCCATCATAAATGGAGTGAGAGCTCGTCTCCCACCCCAGAGAGCTAAGTCCTGTTTGGAGCTCAGCTCAGGTTCACACCAGGAAGTCCCTGTCTCTGTCAGATGCTTCACTGAGACAAAGGGAGCTTGTTATGTAATTTTTAAAAAATTACCAAAGCAATGAATACTTATGAACTTTGGAAAATATAGAAAGTATTGTTTATGGATTTTCAGGATGATTGATATTATATTTAAAAACCCAATAAGTATATTTAAAATATATATTTTAAAAAATGGTCAAAAACAAATCCCCTTTAATCCCACAACATAAAGATATCCCTAGGCAGCAGGTGATTGAGATCAAGAGTTAGGGTCCGATATGACGTGATCTGGGTTCAAATCTTGGCTCTTCTGTGACCCTGTAAGATCAGCATTTCACCTTTTTAAGGACTGGTTTTCCAAGTGTGGCCTCTGACCAGATATCAACATCAGACCCCATGCAGACCTACTGAGTCAAAAACTCTACAATGGGGAGGGCCTAGCACTCTGGGCTCAACAAGCCCAGGTGCTTCTAACGTATGCTCAATTTTGAGAACCATTACTCTAAGCATGGTTTATTTCATTTGCCCTTTAGCTATGTAATTATTTGTAATTGCATAAGTAATACATGGGTACATTCTTGCTGAAAAAAATTATGTCACATAGAGTGAAAAAGCAAAAGTCCCTCTTCACAACAGTCAGGTATAAGATTCCTTCCCAGTGATCACTGCAGTTACCAGTTTGCTGCCTGTTCTTGCAGATCTTTTTCTCTGTGCATATACATGCATCTATGCAGACATACATGTTACTAGGAATATGTAGTTTTGTGGGGTTTCCTTTTTCAGTTTTAACATAAATGGTATCATACTTTCCCGAAGTTTTTATTATTATTATTATTACTATTATTATTATTATTTTACTTGCCTTGGGAATTTTTCAAAAACAGATCCATTAAAAAATTACTTCTTGGATAAACCATGATTTAATTTCTTTCTAATACAATCACACAGTAAAAATCTTTGCACATGTCCGCTCTTAAAATGTGTGAGAATCTCCCTCGAGTAATTTTCCACGAGAGAAGCTTTGGATCAAAAGAGAAGAGTGCACATCTAAATTTCTGAGGCATTCTCTGAAATGCTTGTACCAATTATGGTCCCACCAACAGTAAATAAGCACTGTTTCATCTCACTTCCACCAACACTAATGTCATTAAACTTTTCAATTTTTGCCAATTTTCAATTTCTTGGTGCGGTTTACACTGCATAGCTTTGAGTGCCAATGAAGTTGAATATATCTTCACGTGTTTGGTGGTCACCTGGGTATGTCCTGGAAATTCCCTCTTCACACTCTGCCTCCGTTTCCACATTGTACAATGGAGCTAGTGATAGCACCTGCTGTGTGGGGCTATTGCAGGAATCACCACTCAAAATGGTCAGCACCGTGTGTGGCACATAGTGAGTGCTTAATAAATGTTTGCTCTTAATGATTAACATTTTGGTATAATTACTTCCTTTTTTTATATGTAGCTTTTGAAAGACCTGGTTATTATCATACTATATAGTTTTTAAAAATTGACTATGTTGCATTCTTTTCCCAGTATTTATACAGTCTTCATAAATATGTGATGATGACATAGTCCATCCAATAGCTTCACCACACTGACCCTCATCTCCTGAGGAGTGTTTAGTTTGTGTCTTTGTTGTTCTTGTAGTAAATAATAGTTGATAAAGCATCTTTGTGTATGAAGCTTTTTTAGGAGTGAGGATCATTAAGACCCATTCCTTATAATTTCAGCAATGAAGTTTCTGGAGCAAAAGGACAGAGCCTCTCCCTGGTGATGCAGTGGTTGGCAGTCCGCCTGCCGATGCAGGGGGCGCGGGTTCGTGCCCCGGTCCGGGAGGATCCCACGTGCCACGGAGTGGCTGGGCCCGTGAGCCATGGCCGCTGGGCCTGCACGTCCAGAGCCTGTGCTCTGCGGCGGGAGAGGCCACAGCAGTGAGAGGCCCGCATACCGCAAAAAAAAAAAAAAAAAAAAAAAGAAAAGAGCCTCTTTATACGTATAGAAAAATTATTTTCTGTGTGGGTGTACAGATTAAAAATGTTTTTATTATAAGGTTAATGCATCTACTCTTTTTGCACTTGTTACACACACACACACACACACGTGAAAATCCATCCATCCTTGACATAACATCAAAGTACGAGGCCACTTCTCTCCCTCAGCATACTCCCTGTGGCATGCCAGGTGTGTATCGTGTCATATCCTTTATTAGTATAAACACACACACACACACACACACAGAGAGAGAGAGAGAGAGAGAGAGAGAGAAATATGGATGTGTGTTTGATTAGGCAGAGAAAATATGAGGAAAAAGAAGGCATTTATCTAGATTATTATTATTTTTAAAAAAGACAATATTGCCCTGCCTTTTATTTTAACATTTGCAGACTTTTTTTTTTTTTTTTTTTTTTTTATGGTTTACCCTTCTATTACTCAGGTTCATGGAATTTCAAGCTAGACTTTATCTTTCTTTAAATACCGTCCTTTGCAGATGGATCCTCAGGGTGAAAATTCAGATCTGCCCATGGTCCTGAAGAACAAGCACTAGGGCTCAGGAAACAACCCCAGCTGCCCGTGAAGGCCCAAGAAGGGTGGGCACAGCTTTGAAAGTCTGGGTGTTTCTCAATGCCCTGAGGGTGGGCACAGTGGTATCTCCCTCTCCCCGAAGAGTGAGGAGTGTATTTGTAATCTGAATATTGCCTGCCAGTTTGTGAAGCACACTACACTCTAACTAACCATGCAAGAGGTTCTGCCCCTCAGGTTCCGGAGGGCCCAAGCAATCAGCAAGAGTGGGATAAATTTCGGGGCCTGGGAGTTGTCGGTTCAGAGTGGCAGGTTTCAGTGAGCACTACACACCTCCCCTGGCCTCTCAGCCCTCCTGCGAGTCCAGTCTTCTGTTGTTCTAGGACCCGGTCCCTCAGTCCTTAAATTCCTGCATCCCATGGGGAAGTTTTGCCATTCTGGCCCCCAAATGTGTCTCCATCTCCCAGACCCCTTCACTCCCTAAAACTCCTAGTGGGGCAGGGAAAAAAACACCTGCTAGGACAATTCCGATGTCCCCCTTGTCCTTAGACACTCACAGCCGAGGCTCTGGGTCTCCAGGTCTCTGTAGACCTCTGAGATGGCAGCTCCTGGTTCTCCGGGTAAGGCGACAGCCATTAGAACCCGTGGAGGGTGACAGCCCTGTGACTAATCTTTCCCAACTCATTTTTGGCTTCCTGCCCTTTCCGTTCATTTGTAGCTGGCTCAGGCACACAGTTGCCAAGAAACGTCTTTATCAAGACCCTCTTTTACAAAATAATGCCTTTTGTCTTAGTGCTATCGGCGGTTACCACTCTTTTCTTACGTATTGAAGGCACAACATTTTCCCTTATTTTCCTCCTGTCCCGAATGAATTGAGTTTTCTTTCAGGATCTTTGTAAGTTTTAGTTCTTTTTCTGATGGCTCTGGATTCTTGCCCACACACCCCATTATTTCTTTGAATTCCTTTTTAAAAAATTTTCTTTGAATTCTTGAACAAGCTGGCTCAGCTTATTCTATCGGTGACACTTATTTCTGTTATAGGAACTCTGTCTCCAACCCTAGATGTTTTTGCTTTTAATGTTTCTCATCCAGAAAGCTGATTTTATTCTGAGCTCTTAAGTTATTATTGCTAATAATAGTGCAGTTTGCCCATATTCCTCTGTTTCCTGAAGAAATCCTTCCGACACAATTGGAAATACTTTATTTTAATATTGTGAACTTGGGTTTTCACAAAGTCCATTTACCAATGTTATGCTTTCGGTTTCCTAAGATTTGGGATGTTCGGAGGCCCTACCTGAGGGCTGTGTCCAGGGCTTATTGCAGAAAACAGGAGCCAAAAGCCACAAAGTCCTGGGACCCTCAAGGTTAGCTGGAGTTTGAAAATAATAAAACACACTGAAACATATGCCATTTTTAGCTAAGTATGAACTGTAGCTGAGCCCTCAGCCCCGTGTATGAAGGTACCCTAGGAACCTGGCCTGAAGTGTACAAATAATATTACTGGTATCTTGAGCCACATGTGTGCCAGGAGTTATGTGAAATACTTTACAGGTGAGTTTTATACTCATGGCAAATTCAGGACATAGATATTGACATCACCGTTCTTGTTTAAGGAAAGCAAGGCTCTGGGAGATTTATTTCAAAAAACTAAGCGTTGGGTTTCCCTGGTGGTGCAGTGGTTGAGAGTCTGCCTGCCGATGCAGGGGACGCGGGTTCGTGCCCCGGTCTGGGAAGATCCCACATGCCGCGGAGCGGCTGGGCCCGTGAGCCATGGCCGCTGAGCCTGCGCGTCCGGCGCCTGTGCTCCGCAACGGGAGAGGCCACAATGGTGAGAGGCCTGCGTACCGCAAAAACAAACAAACAAACAAACAAACAAAAAAACCCCCTAAGCCTTCAACTATTAAATGGAAAAACCAAGATTTGAACTTACATAGCCTGCATACAACACTGATCAGATAAAGAAAGTTCAGAAAGTTAGATCAGTCTTTATACAGATAAATCTCAGACCTAAGTGGACATCAGAATCCATAGAGAGCTTGCAGTAAGTTAGGAACCTGCATTTCTAACAAGTTCCCAGATGCTGCTACTGGACAGGGGACCACACATAGAGAGTCACTGCCTCAGATGAACAGTTCATATGGACAGTGCTTTGTGGTCTCTCCTTCAATTTCCTAGCAATTTGTCTTTCATCCTGGCTCTGGCACATTTCTTTTGCTGCCCCATGGTGTAGCTGTCAAAGGATGACCAGAAACTGTAAGGTCTTCAAAGGCACAATACCTGTTCAAATTCTCTCTACAGGTGCAGATAAGTGTTTATTAATTGTGTCATGAATGATGTAGGGTCTTGTTACCTGTTGTTAGTAAACAAATGCTTATCTTATTAATAACTATGATTTAATGATTACTTAAGCATTTTACAGTCATTTAAGAGATGCTTCTTTGCTCAGTACCAGAAGCCTAAAAGGCAAATTACTCAGTAGGCTAACAAAATATTGAAGATATAATAGACTTTTCTTCAGGTCTAGATGGACAACATCCCCATTTATGGGCCATGCTTGTAAATAACAAGCCTGGGCTTACCATAATTCCAAATGAAATTTGAAAGGGGCCTCTGATAGGCACTGAAGCTAGAGATCACCAGGGTTAATTATTCATAAATTCTTCTAACCTCCTCTGGCCAGAAAGGTATGGGGACTGAGGAACACTTACTGTTAACTGTTGATCATTTCAGCTCTCAGAAGCTGTGTTGGAGCTTGTGGCTCCTAGAGAGTAGACAGTCCAGGCAATTCCACCAAAACTCCCAGGTCTGTGACTTGGCCTGCCTGGGATCACACACCCACCCTTGACCAATTGCTGAGGCTGGGGGATGGAATTCAAAGACGCCCATGATAGGAATAGCCTACCCGAGAGGTGTGGCTGTTTTCACTAACCACTTCACTTTCCATTGCATTATCAGAACAAGGTAGCTCTCCAGAAGATTCAGGCGGGCTGTTCCAGATCCCTTGTAATTTGAGATACCAGATGACCTTGATCACTTTGTGATCAATTCTACATCATAGCTTGGAGGTCCAATTTTATTAAGCATGGTCTTTTCCTTTTGGTGGAAAATTTTTTTTATTTTTTCCTCATTTTGTAATTGTATGATTAATAAATGAACATGTTTTTGTTATAAAATGTCTAAATAATGTAGAAGTATTCAGGGATAATACTTCTTCCTAATCATTCCTCCTTCCCACTGTGCTTCCCAGCAGTATCTGCACCACCTTTGTCTCCTCTCTGTGCCCTTATGTCTTCAAAGGTGGACCCAGTGAACCAAGCATCCTTTTGTTCACACCCTTAAGTGGTCCCCTCTCCTTGAATCTGAGCTGACACTGTGACTTGCTTTAACCAGTAAAATGTGGAGGAAGTAACAGTGTTTTTTTGAGACTAAGCTTAAATCATTAAAAAAATGGCTGCCTTTGGAACCACAGTTTGGATGTGCCCTAAGTGTTTAACTATACATTTATTGATCAACATTTGAGGAGGGGGTTCAAATTTTCACTCTTTAGAGGCAATGAAGTAATGAATATTTTGCATGTACAATTTCATGCACTTATGCATGAATAGAGACCTACAAATAACATTACTGGGTAAAAGGCAAGCACATTTTCCATATCCATGGATACCCAAATAGTCTTCCAAAAAGTTTTCACCAAATTACATGTGTTACAAGAATGTGTGACAGGGCCCATTTTCCTGCTTCCTCACCCAACTCACTATTCTGCTGGGTGAAAAATTGTATCTCTTTCTGGTGTTATTTTAATTTCTCTGATCCATCCATCTGGGCACTCGTCTTTACAGATGCATGCTGGCCAATTGTCTTTCTTCCTCTGTGAATCTTCTGTTTGTATCCTTTGCCCACATTTTGTCTATTAAGTTGATGGGCTTGCTTAATTTTTTTGTCTGTTTTGGATTTTTCTCAGTCTTTCACTTGCCTTTTCATATTGTTTATATCGTTTGTCTTTTTCTTCACAAATGATTAATTTTCATGAGCTCACTTATGGCCTTTGAGTTTTAGGTCTTTTGATAGAAATATAATTTTCTATTTCTTGTAACGTTTCAATAATTTTATTTCTTAGCTTTAGCTCTTTAATCCTTTTGTGATTATTTTTGTGCATGGGGTTAGGTGAGCATTTTGGAGAGGGCGTGCCTTTCATACACCATACACAACAGCTGTGGGCAGGGCTGTCTAGATAGATCTTTTCCTAATGTACAGCTAGTCAAATCCTCACACTTGCTGACTGGCTTATCTTTTCTTTAGTGACACCCACAGATCTGTATACCTTTTTCTTCTCAGCCCCATTCTAGTCTCTTGCATGATTTGTCTATTCCCATGTCAATATCACATAATTTTCACCAGTTACTTTTCATTTTTATTTTCTTCAGAAATTTCTTTGTGTTCTTAAGGATGCTCCTTTATGATATAAGTTTTGGAATTAATTTTTCTCGTTCTGGGGGTAAAGTCCTGTTGGGACTTTAACTGGCATCACAGTGAAATTATAGATGAATTTGGAGGAGGATTGGCATGTTTTTAGTAGTAAATCATCCAATCCAGAAATCATGGTATGTCTTTCCATATAAGCAGGTTTTAAAAAATTTACTCATCCTTCATTAAAGTTTTTTTTCAACTTAATCTCACAAATTTCTTCTTTATTTCATGTTTCTTGTTTCTTTTGATTGTAAATGGGATATTATTTCCCTGCTTTCTTTTGTTAGCATTTGCCTGATTTGAATCTGTTTTATCTTCTTAGTATTTTCTTTGTCAGTTTATTTAATACACGTATATCCTTTTTATATCTTTATTGAGAGTATAACTACTTTACAATGTTTTGTGCTAGTTTCTGCTCTACAACAAAGTGAAACAGCTATATGTATACATATATCCCTATATCCCCTCCCTCTTGAGCCTCCCTCCCACCCTCACTATCCCACCCCTCTAGGTGGTCACAAAGCACCGAGCTGATCTCCCTGTGCTATGCAGCAGCTTACCGCTAGCCATCCATTTTACATTTGGTAGTGTATATATGTCCATGCCACTCTCTCACTTCATCCCAGCTTCCCTTTCCATCCCATGTCCTCAAGTCCATTCTCTACGTCTGTGTCTTTATTCCTGCCCTGCCACTGGGTTCATCAGTACACACATATTTTTAATCAGTGTGAAAGTCTTTGACCTTTAATTAGTGGGTTTCATCCATTCATGATTCTTGTGACCAGTGAGGTGTTTGGACCTATCACTGATGTTTTGTTTAATGTTTTTTCTTTCCCTTTCATTTGTGCATTTTAATTTTTTTCCTTCTTTTTGCTGTTGGGGCTATTTAGTTTGGAAGTTGATCATTTCATTCTTATTTTTATAGTGGCTTACAATTTTTTACACAATTTTTTACATTTTTCTACTGCTACCTAGAATTAGTTCTGGCCCTACTTTCACAAAACACAACTGCCTTTAGCAAGCTTCTCTCATCCTCTTCAACCACTCTTTTTTATCTGTCCCCTACCAGCCATGTTGAGGTCTTCTGAGATTTTAGCTCCCTGTCATTGTAAAAAAATATTTGGAGTTATGCATCAATAATTATTAAGGCATAAGGTGTACCTATAATTTTTTTTTATTCTTTTCATATCATTGTTTCTCGTAGCCCACATCCTTCTGTTTTTTGTATTCCTGTTTTCCTGGAATAATTCTTTCAGAGAGCATCTGTAGGTTCTGAGTCTTTGCTTTGCCCTCCCACTTGAATGGTAGTTTGGATGGATATAAGATTCTTGGCTTAGTACTTCTCTTTTTCAGTCTTCTGATGTTGTTTGTTTTCATGTATTTGATGCTGAAAGAGAACTTTCTTTGTAAGTAACCTATTTTCTTTCCCCCTCATGGAATGTTTTCAGGATGTTTCTCTCTTGGTCCTTTTGTACTGAAATATGAAAAAAGTGGATCTTTCTTCATATTTCTTCTTGAGCCTTGTAGCCTCCCTACAACACTATAAATTTTACTCTCTTTGTTTTTAAATATTTCTTTCCCTCTACTTTTTTTTCTTTCTTTTCCTGGAATTCCTGTGAGGCTGATGCAGGGACTTCTGCATCTAAATTCCACGAATGTACACTCTCTTTTGTATTTTAATCTCTTTGGCATTAGGAGGTTGTCTTCAGTTCTGGGAGGTTTTCTAGGCTCCATTGCCCAGGCTTTCACAATTCAGTTTTGTACATCTCTGGAGCCCACTGATTGAATTTTCTATGTAGTAAAAACCAGGTAGACATGGGATGGAAAAATCAAACTCTCATTCCCTGTGGTTACCAAAACTTAGAAAATAATGCCTTGGAATACACTGAAGAAGAAAAGTGTAGGATATATATATATAATAAAATCAGATAGTCTTATTAAAGGTGATAAGTAATATCTGAAATGGAAACAACTCTCATGTTTATGGATACAAAAAATTAATAATAAATGTAATTCTCTTCAAGGTAATATATGAAATTTTGATCGTAATCCAAATAGTTCTTGAGGGCAGGAGAACTTGACAAAATGATCTTAAAGTTCTCAAGGAAAAATATATACAAGAGACAGAAATTGACAAATGACATAGAATAGAGTTTAGGTAAAAGTTCATACAGAAATAGGACTTTGATATACCACAAAATTGGCACATCAATCCAGGAAGACAAGGATGAATTATTAAATCAGTGCTACTGATATAAGTAGTAGTCCATTTGGAGGCTAGTATTATAATTCATGACATAGCCTGTATAGAAAAATACCAAATCGATAAAAACGGTAAATGAAAAACATTAAAGTGAACGTATAGATAAATAAATGATAAATATTGTTAAAATAAAATTTGGGAGAATATAATAAGAATCTAGGGACACAAGACCTTCTTAAGTAAGACAGGGCATTCCAAAGCCATACAGAAAAGGATAGACATGTGATCACAGTAATTATTACCATATTTCTACAGTAACAATTCTTTTAGGTAAAATGTAGAAACTGACCATCAAAAGAAAAATGACTGAATGGGAGATTAATATCACATTAATCTATAAGAAAAAGATAAAGAACTTAATAGAAAATTGGGCCAAAGATATGAATAGTCAATTAACAGAAAAAGAAGTGCAAATAGCCAATAAACAAATGAAAAAACTACATAATCTTATTAGATATCAAAGAGATTCAAATTAAAACAAAACTAAAAAAAGAAATCTTTGCCCATGAGAGGCAAAGGTTCAAAAGACTGTTGCTGTCCACTGTTATGAAGGATAGATAAATACACCTTCTTAGACAATGGTGCTGAGAGGACAAATTGCTACAGCCCCTTGGGAGGGTAACTCAACTCGGCGATGTTGGTGGTGGTGTTCACGTAGCACTGCAAACGTGGTGGTGGTGGTCATCATATAATTCCCTGAAGTTGGTCATGGTCTTTATATAACTGTGATAGCAGTGGAGGTACTGACCTATCTGTGAAGGTTGTGGTGCTAATCATATAACTCTGAGAAGTTAGTCTACATGTTACTCTGCTACATTTGTCAGGGGATCCACGTGGCTTTGCGTTAGTGGTGGTGATGGTATTCACAAGAATCTGTGACATTGGTTGTAGTCACATTCATATAACCCTGCAGAGTTGGCTGTGTTATTCAAATAATTCTGCAAAGTTGTTGTTGGAGGTATTCACATGACTCTGCAATGATCAAGGTGATAGTATTCATCTAACTCTGCAATGTTGGTCATGTTATTGGTTACTCTGTGACATGGGTGCAGGCGGTCTTCACATAACTCTGCTGTGGTGGCCATGATATTCACATAACTGCGATAGTGTGGTGCTGATGATATTCAATTGATGTTGGATGTTGGTTATGGTATTTATACAACCTGTGGTGTTGGTTGTGGTAGTCACATAACTCAATGGTTTCGTTGGTGGTAGTCTTCCCATAACCTCATCATTGGCTCTCTATTCCCAAAGCTCGGTGACTTTGGTCACGGTATCCACATAGCCCTGTCATGGTGGGATGTCTGCATACACATAATCAGCAACTGTGGTAGGTGCGTTCATGTGATTTTATGATGTTGTTGCTGATGTTATTTCCATGGCTCTGTGGTTGGCCAAGTGTTCACATTTCACATACTACCATGGTGGGGGCAGAGGTGGTGTATGATGGGGCAACCCAAGATGGCTGTTCTTTGGTTCTCTGTGCATTCCCTGCTTGACCAATACTTGCTTCACTTACACCCTACTCACATGACTGACCTTCCTACATACTTGCCCTCAGCCCCAGCTAGTGATCATTCTAAGATTTAGATCAGGGCATCTCCACTGTGACAGCTTATCAAAGGGGCAGTGAGGGATGTGCTCCTCTGCTGGTTTCCCTGGTAACTGATTGCCAACCTGATGTCAATTCCCCCTATAATTGGTAACCTCCCTCTCCCCCGGGAGTGAAGACTACTGCCATGTCCTGCCCGCCCTCTGCTGCACGCGGCCGGTTGTCACTCTAGGACCTTGCTTCAGACCTGTAAGATCCCCCTATCCATTAAATTGTTGATGTCTCTGTCACTGACTCTGAGCTCTTTCTTGGGTCTTGAGGCTGGGCAAGTGCAGGGCTTGCAGGCCTGTAGGGTGCAACCCAACAGGTGGTATTCAAATAACTATGTGGCAAAGGTCATGTATTCACATGACCCTGCAACATTGGTGGAAGTTGTGTTCACAGATGCTGTGAAATTCGTCATGGTATTCCTATAACCCTAAGACATTATTTTCTTATGGTGTTGGCATAATTGTGCAACATTTGTGGTGCTACTCACATATCTTGTGTTGGTGGTGATGGTGTAATTTAGATAACAGGACTTGGTCATGGAACTTACATAGCTCTATGACAATGGTAGTGTTGGCATTAACATATCACTGTGAGGTAGTGATATTCCCATAACTGAGAGAGCGTTTACAGAGTTCACATTATGCTGTGGTGGTGTTGGTAGTATTCACATATCTCTGCAATGTTATAAAGTGGTCTTCAATAACTCTGTGACAGTGGGCATAGTAATCAGATGATCTACAGCGGCCATGTCATATTCACACATCTGCAACGGTGGTCATGGGGTTTCCCTAAGCCTGTGACCATGGATGTGGAATTTGCATAACCCTGAAATGGTGGTGGTGATGGTAGTCATATATCTCTGAGAGATACTGACACAACTTTGCCACTTTGGTGGAAGTAATTACTTTGGTGGAAATAATTAACATTACTTTGTAATGTTGCTCATGGTGGTATTCACCTATCTCGGGGATGTTGTTGTGATGTTCACATAACTGTGACAGTGTTGGGCGTGGCAATCCTATAACTCGGTAGAGTGTATTGTGGTCTCCACATACCCTAGTGACAGTGGTCGTCATATAACTCTGCTGTGGTGGTGATGGCATCCACACAACTATAATAGCGGTGGTGACAGTCACATAACCGTGCACTGTTGTTCATGTGACTTGTGACGTGGTCGTAGCCTTTACATAATTCTGCAATGTTGGTCATGGTATTCATGTAACTTTGTGATGATGTTGTATAAGTCTTCGACTTTGGTGGTGGAGGTAGTCATATAACCCTGCGATGCTGGTCTTTGTATTCAGCTGATTCTGTGCTCTTGTCATTTTAATCACATGACTCTGCAATGTTAGTGGTCGTCTAATTCCTATGTCTCTGTGACCATTCATGGTACCCACATAACTGATGGAGGTGACAGTCTTTAAAAAACTCTGTGACTGTGCAGTGGTTAGATTAATACACAGTTCAGAGAAGTTTAAACTTATGTAAGAATATATGACAGAGTCAGGCTCAAATTGAGCCTTTCTGAATAATTCAAATGCAGTCTTTTCTGTACTACACCATGGGCTCTCTTCCTGCTAAGTCTAAATTTAAAGACATTGGTATAAAACATCTGTACTGTCAAGCTCCCCAAGGGCTTTGGAACACAAATATTCTATCCCTTCCACTCTAGTGGTTTGTCTGTATCTTTAGTTGTGGCCATATACACATACATTTTCACGTGTAAAGCTGATAAAAAATTTAGCTACAAATTTAGATGTGTAAGTTGAAATTCTGAAAATTTATGTTAAATAATGCAGAAGAGGTCTTTCTGGTAAACCAAAATAAAGCACCTTTGGGGCTAATCTATAGTTTATTCATATAACCCACAATACATTTATTAAATAATGAAGTTTAATGTTGGCCAAAATGTTGGTATTATAGTGTTTTCATTCTTTCTTTAAAATTCTTTCTTTAAAAGCTTTGTAAAGGACTAGAAATGTGTTGCTGGAATGTTGGGGTTTGGGTGGTGGTTACATGACAGGTACATGTTTAAACAATCATTGACTTACACATTTAAGATTTCTGGGGACTTCCCTGGCAGTCCAGTGGTTAAGACTTCTCCTTCCAATGCAGGGAGTGTGGGTTCAGTCCCTGGTTGGGGAGCTAAGATCCCACATGCCTCACGGCCAAAAAACCAAAACATAAAACAAATTCAATAAGGACTTTAAAGGGGCTTCCCTGGTGGCGCAGTGGTTGAGAGTCTGCCTGCCGGTGCAGGGGATGCGGGTTCGTGTCCCGGTCCAGGAGGATACCACATGCCGCGGAGTGACTGGGCCCGTGAGCCTGCGCGTCCGGAGCCTGTGCTCCGCAAGGGGAGAGGCCACAACAGTGAGAGGCCCGCGTACCGCAAAAAAAAAAAAAAAAAAAGGACTTTAAAAAAAAGGTCCACATCAAAAAAAACAAATTTCTGCATTTTACAGCATGCTAGTTATACCATGACAAAAGTTTTCGAAAATGTATTTCTAAAGAAAGTGAAAATACTAATGGGTTTCAGAAAAGTTAAGCATAGTGTCAAATGTCAGCACTCAGGGTATTTGCTGATGGGTATGAGTTATTACTTTTATTATTTTTATAGAAACAGAACCAAGTGTCACCATAAATAAAAAGTTAAAATGTGGCTAAGAAATGTGTTTGCCTCCCAAAATGGCCTTGTTGTAGTTAGGAATTGTCTCTTCATGTCAGTTCTCCGTGCTCATGATTTACGTTTTCTCCCCTTGCAGTACTTGGGGTGCATTGAAGTTCTTCGCTCAATGAGGTCACTTGACTTCAGTACGAGGACTCAAATTACCAGGTAAGCCCTCTTGAAAATGGACTCCTGTGATTTTACTTTGGAAAGGAATGCTTTCTGAGGTTAACAACTAGAAATTTCCAGAGGGGAAGTCTGCCCCTTGAGTGCAGGCGACTGGTGACAGGTAGTCAGGACCCACTGTTTCAAGTCTCTCTAGTGTTCATCCATGTTTGTGACATGTGTGTCTTAATACAAACCCCCTGAAGGACACTCTCCACTTCTAAGCTCTTTTTATAATTAAGCTGCAGACAAATGGAGTGTTTATGTTTGCTTCTTTAATAAATGAAACTCTAAGACCAGACTGATATTTTAAAATCTACTGAACTGTGTTATTTCTTTTTAAAAAGAAAATCAAGATGTCAGAGAGAATTTCCAACAGTATACATAGAGAATAAAATGCATAGAATTGGAAGTAGAAATCTTAAAGGGAGTAGTCATTTAGAAAGCTGACCAATTCTTTTAAGGTGTCAGTGGTTTTGAACAGGTTTATATATTCTCCAACATCAACTCGATTTTAAACTTCTTGAGGGTCAGTTCTGTTTTTGAACATTGTTTTTAAAAAATTCATAGCCTAGTAGAGCGTGTACCTTTAGAAAAATGCCAATTTCAAGTCATCTTGAAGAAGAGAACCAGAAAGCTAGGACTGGGTCTGCGAAAAAGCTACATTTCTGAGGGTGATGAGCTTATATTGCTTTGGCAGTCCTGGAATTGTTTAATCTAAATAGTGATATCAGAAAATGCCTCATTTTTATTTCATTCAAATCTCTCTATTGGATATCTTTGGACTAGCAAGCCAAACACTAAAGATTGAGCTTTAGAAATCAATTATTGGTAGTAATTAGCTACTCAGTAGTGTACATTGCCTCAATTCTATGCTTTAAGTACAACAATGAAACCTCTTCTTGCTCATTGAAGAAATTCTTGTTCAGAGGGTTGATGTTCCCCTTCTCTCTAAAGCAACTCAAGACACACGTATTGGGAGCACACCAACAGTAGTAATCTACACCAAGGGAATAATCCATCTCTACATATTTGTACAAAATGGTTCATGGAAATTGCCAAGGCAAAAGAATGGTATTTTAAAGTGAGAGCATTTAAAAGAAAAGTTTGAATGTTTAATCAATCATTCATTCATCCCAGCCATGAATAATGCACGTGCCATGCAGGGTGGGTAGAGTGCTTGGCCACGGGCCTGGGGATACTGGAACCTGTGACACTGGTCACCTTCTTGTGGGCGGTGGCAGTTGTTTTTTTTTAAAAAAGCTTTAAAAAATTGAAGTATATTTGATTTACAGTGTTGTGTATGGTGCGTTTTTTTTTTTTAAAGAGAATTGTTGACCATTTCTACTGAATTCACTTTATAGATATTAGAACTTCTGAGATGATTTTATGTCAGTTTAATTCTTCTGATGTATTTATCGAGTGTTTACTGTGGCTGTGCACATGCAGCATGCTGGCCAACTTGGGCTGTCCCGCTTTGCAAGACCTCCTGGTTTGGGGGGAGAAAGATGCACATGCAAATGACTGAGGGGACTGCGAGGGGCACAGAGCAAGTCCTGCTCCTCAGGACTGGAGGTGGGTGGGGACCAGTGAGCTCACCCAGTGTGCCCTTGGATGAAGGTCTCAGCACTATTTGAGACCACCTATAGTAGTGGTAGAAGAAAGCCGTGGAACAGATATCCAATCCCATTCCATTTAGATTTCAGCAAAGGTACAGCAATGTAATGGGCCAAGTGGAGTGCCATTCTTTGACTCAGAAAACTTGGTGTTGCATTCTGGTTATACCATAATTGCTTTGGGTTTGTTAGACTTTTAAGAAAAAATCAATTTATGTATCTTAATTGAAGTATAGTTGATTTACAATGTTGTATTAATTTCTGCCGTACAGCAAAGTGATTCAGTTATACATATATATATATATATATATACATCCTTTTGGATTTCTTAGATTTTTGAAAACTATGTTTGCTTTTCTTTATGATGCTTTCTATTGTTTGCCTCATTTTTATCATGTGACATGTTTCTTATTTTAGTTAATAGCCAGAGACCACTTGTAGGAAACAATTTGACAAGTCAGCGTCAGAAAGAAGCCTTTGCACCCAGGACAGGAATGCCCAATGATGTCCTGTAGACGTGGCATATTTTAAAGCCTACGTGGTAGCTGAGTGTTAAACACCCTATGATTAAACTCTACCACCGAGGTTTACTTTATATACTAAAGTCATTCGTGAAAGGTTGTAGGGAAATCTAATGTAATTGTTATATTAGGCCCTAGTAAAACCTGTTTCCAAAGCTTCTTGGCCATGCCTTTCATAAAAATACATACATATATATATATATCTTTTATAAGAAAACAACCAATCCTTACTCATCTGTTCTACTATTTCAAGGTTTAGTTGTGTCTTTTAGAGGTTCTGACAGCCAAACCAGATGTCCTTTTGTTGGGGTCAGTTTAGTTTTATGCTGTTCCTGAGTCGGGGTTCAGATTGATTGTGGGGCTTGCAATCACACCAGCATTGGATTACTGATCTCTAACTAATAGGTCACTTTAAAAACTACCCGGGAGCTGCCACTGATGGTGACTGTTTATGGCCTTGCCCTCCTAGCGCTCTGGGCAGAGGCGCTTGGTGACTCGTTCACAGTAATCAGTGCCCGCCGTGTGGAGGAGATGGCCTGTATGTGGAGCCCAGCTCTGCTAATTTCTATCCCAATGGTTGTTGTGGCAAATAGAACACTTTCTATATCGGATGCCCACAGGACAGGCCCTGGCAAAAGGGCAGCCTTGCTTAAGTGTTTGCTCCGTCCTGTTGCCTGAGCTTGTATTCAACACGTACTGGGACACAAGACCCCAGTGTCCGAAGAAGTGTGTTGGCAAGCATGGGGGCCTTTGAGGGCATATAGATCGTGGCCTCGACAGCCACTGCTTCCCCGGGTCAGCCTGCTGGTGGGGTATATGGAGGAGTTGAGAGACTGGGTATTTGTGAAAGTCTGCCCAGGGGACAGACGCACACCAGAAGAAGAAATAGCTCCTGTAGAAGAATTAGCTTCCCAACGTGCCCCTGGTCACACACCTGGCATGGCCTCGCAGAGGGCGAATCTCTTGAGCTCCTTCCCCGCAATGTGTCCTCTGTCCGGGAAGACTCCCTACTCCCTATGACAAGGCACTGTTAAGGCCATACAGGAATCCAGCTGCTGAAGGTGGGTCACTCTAGAGCTTGTGGCAACTGCACTCTGCTTCCTGCCCCACCACCAGGAGCACGTCACAGTCCTTGAAACCCACAAGGGACTGTTCTCCCCGTGTAGATTTCACACCGTGCTGTGCAGCCCCTGAGGGCCTTGGGGGAGGGTCTCTTCTTGGTGTCACCCTAGGGAAGGTGGGGGTCCCAAGCAGAGCAGACCCAGCTCCCCAGTCAGAGGTCAGTCAGAGACCTCGGCTTTCTTCTGAGTTTAGCCACTGGGTCTCCACACGAGGTGACTGTGGCACAACGCTGATGGCCACTGCCGGCGACTGGCCACTCTGCCCATGGGGACCACAACCTGTGCCTCCCTGAGACATCCTCTCCTGCGACTTCTCCCACCTTGCCTTGGGGGAGGGGTGGAACTGAGTTACTGTACTTCCCGTCTGAGCGAGATGTGCCTCATCAGATGGGGCCCACTCCGGGGAGATCGTGCTCTCGGTCTGACTCTTGGAGAGCAGGCTGTTGGGCCAACCTGCAGGGTGACAGGAAGCTCCCATGTGCTGTGGTCATGGGAATAGCACGGCCTTACTTTCTTTCCCCCATCCCATCTGCTAATCTTTATTTGATTTATCGTGTTAAATTTTATTTTTATTATTGGAAATCACCTTAAGCGGTTTTTAGGGCATGGGAGGCTATAAATATATACGCAGTTAAACCCAGAGCACTCAGCAAGGTGGTCCTTCTCCAACAGCAAGTATGAACATCTGATGTGTATTTTTGGTTCTAAACGACCCCAGCTGACCTCCTGCACCGCTTGGACTCATCCGATAACTGCTGAGTTTGCTTCCCACTCAGGCCCATGTAGACATGTGCACTCAGTGTGCGTGGTTTTGCTACACTTCCTGGGTGAGCTCCTGTTAATAAAATGTTGTCCAGGGCCCAAGACAAACCTGCTTTTCCAAATTGTAGAGAGTAAACAGTTGGATCTAGTTAACGGTTTTCGTTTCCCTCATTTTAAAGTTGTCATATTTTCAATGACCCTGAAGATACTGGTTTGGCCCAGACCTTGGCCAGCACTGCCTGTGGATGTGACCACTCCCTGGCATTCCGCTTTGCGTCCACCCTCTGAAGGGTTCTGCTTTGGAATTGGGGCTTTTCAAAAATTCCCCAGGAACATGCGTAAAATCCTTTTGGTTTGAAACCAAACTCAAAATTTGTAAAAGGAGAACACTCTTCTTTGGGGAAAGTATTTCCTCCTGTTCTTATCCAACCTACTGATGGGGTCTCCAGAGACTTTTATCGCGGATGCTAGTACATGTGTTGAAGTTCAGGGTCACCTGGCCACGACCTTCTCATGTTACCACAGCCCGAGGAGGCAGAGTGTAATGGACACAGCATCAGCCGTGAGCTGGTGAGTGGGACTGAACGCTGTGACATTGGGATCTTCTCTGTCTGATGTTTCATGCGGACACTTTGGTTAGAAGGTAGATGTGTGACCACGTGGAATTGGTCTGACAGTGCTGGGCACTGTGATAGCTGCAGGGCTGTGAGTTTGAACAAAATAGCCAGCACTGCCTGGAGGCCGGGGGGAGAAGGGAGCCGGGAGACGAGGTGTTCAGAATCACGGATGCTCCTGCTACAGTGAGAATGGCGGCCTGGCTTGCAGGGGCATTTCTCGCCAGTCGGGTGCATGGAGGGGTCCATCCTCAGCCTGAAGGAAGGCAAGTCAGACGGCCTCGGTGCAGCGTCTCCACTCTGTCCACCCTCCCTTCCCTGAGTCGACCTGGCAGGCTTGGTTAACACTCACTCCTCCAGTCCCTTCCGGCTGAGTGCTCTCAAAAAGAAGAGAAAAAGGCCAAGGTAAAACCTTTCACCACGCAGTCCTTCAGCTCCATCCAGTCCCCGCGCGTCCTCATCCGTGTGCAGCCATCCCAGCCGCAGTGCATTTCCCCTCGTGTACTTGAAGCCCCCCTCCGGCACCGTGCGCCCTTGTTGGACTTCCTGCAAGACAGGGGCCAACCAGGCTGCGGGCCAGGAGCCCTGGCCCCCTCCCCCCACACCGTATCCACTGCAACCCTTCACCATTTCGCTTCAAACATTTGTGTCGTGTGGCCATTTCATCACCAGTTCACGGGGATCGGAGCAGTGCACAGGGTGTGGTTTGGGCAAAGGCCATATTTACTAACAAGATATTTGTCTTGTTTGTGGAGGCTTTCCCATCCTCAGGGCAGCATCCACCTGGGAGGAGCTGCGAGGGCAGAAGATGGATGCAGAGGACGAAAGGCAGGTAAGGCGTTGGACACCTCTGCCTCTGGGAGGACTGCACACAGTCCAGGGAATGGCACGGGGTCTGGTGGCACTACCCTGAACAGTAGAAAGATGGAAGCACCCAGGAAGGGTGATGGTGGTGGGGGGACTCTGAACATCTTCTTTTCAGGTTTGGGGTGATCGTTCCCTCTTGGACTGTGGCATGGACTCCACATGCTGCACCAAACCGGCAGGACTTTGGTTCTGTGGCTTTCTCACTTTGCAGGCTGAGAGGAAGAATTTGGAAGGTCCCTTGTTTGTAAACCCAGCGTATCAGGGATGTTAAGATGTGTGCTTGACGCCTGGCAGGTGACATGGAAAACAAGGCTGACTTTTGCTTAGGTGCCTTGGTGCTCCACGGATCTGAACTCTCCAATTAGACTCCTCGGTCATGATATTGGAGAATTCCTTTTTCACTACAAAATAAACACCTGTAATGTTGATTTAAGTTCAACATGCCAGGAAAAGGAGCAAATCTGTAAAAGTCTTCCCTGAGACTGGTTGACTCTCAGAATTAGAAAGGAAAGCGGCAGGTGTGAACAGCCTGCACACCCATCCCTGTGTACTCGACTAGCGCAGGTTGGTTAACTTGTGATTTTAGCCCCACTGGCTTGTTCTAAATTTACTTTTTCTGAGCACGTTTTTCAGACTGAGTCTCTCGAAGCCTTCCACCCCCAGGGGGGCGAGGCCTGGCAAGGGGGGGGAGTTAGTGTTTTCTCAGTTTAGAATTCTTTTTGAAAACACCAGCTTGCCTGCGTGCAAACGCATCCGGGCTTTGGATGAAGCAGGCTGTGTCCTTCCGCTTTACTTCTACATCGTTACTCAGGGCTTAACACCAACCAGAATAGTTCTGGGCCCCTGTGCCTCCTTCGTCATCATTTGCGTGCGAGAATGTGCTAGACAGGGGTGCACGGATCACAGGTGCCCAAGAAACTGCGACTGGGGAAAGAGGCCCAGAGTCACAAGGCAGTGGGACAGGCAGCAGGAAGCATGGGAAAAGTACCACAGAAACATGGAAGAAGGTCCCTGGGGCCTGGACAAGTCTGGAAGGACTTCCTGGGGAAGGGGGCATTTAACCCCTGGTGAATTTCTCCCCTGACCACATGGCAGACCAGAAGGAAGCATAAAACTGAGGCAGTTGCTTCCACTTGGGCCCCACAAGGGGTTCTGCCTGTCTGCCTCTGTGCAGTAATTCTAATGCCTGCCAAAGGGTGGGGCCTGAGTCGGATGCAGTGAAGGAACACAGGGCACAGTCTGCACCCATCTGAGGTCCTGCCCCGAGCCCGGCTGCCTTAGGACACCTGGGCCCTGGGACAAAGGGACATGGGTGTCTGCTTTCCGATAGGCCTCAATTTCATGTTCTGTCTCTTCATGCTAATACATGTTGAGGCATTCACCTGCTTTGTGAGGATTAAATGAGACATTACTTCTTGAAACACCTGGCGCAGGCTATGTACAGGAAAGGTCTCAAGGCCATTTCCTTGACCAGACCCACACGTACATGTATGTGCCTTAATCTGTCCCCTGAGCAGACCCTGAGACTTGGTGTGGGGAGCGTACTAGGGAGGGTGTGGTAGGGAGCAGAGGGTGGAAAAGCCTCCATCAGAGCAGCAGAGGCCAGACCCTGGCCCTGGAGGCAGCGTGGCCATGCTTATGTGGACGTCCCTGGAGCCCAGAGTAGGCTGGGGGCTGCAAGATGACAGCTCTGGCTGAAGGCTCGTGGCTCCAATCACTCAGCTCCTGGGCCTGTCTCTCTGAATTGGATTTTTCTCTTGGGACCTCCTCTCTGAGCAGCTGTCCCAGCCTGATCTTTGGACAGCAGTCTGCTGACCCACATAGCAGAGCTGTATTTACATGGTTGGGGTTCCTCACCTAGCAGGTGAGTAAAGGGATCCTTGCATACTGGCCCAGAATTACCTCTCACCAGAGAGGTGCATTCCAGCTTCTCCTTACTTCTCAGCGATGGTTTCTCACCCATGGAACAGGGATGGAACCCACATAAGCAGGCTTGTTGAGAGTCTTAGAGATGAGACCTACACAACTCTGGGGCTGCACCTGGCACATAGTAGGTATTCAGCAAATCTGGATAGGGTTTTTGCCATGGATTTAATTTTGCAGTTCACCCTTTCCAAATGTCTGTATATGATAATATCAACTGCAGATTGATATTACTCTAATTATTAATATCAATCAATTCCATTCAGGGTAGGTTTTCTAGCTGAAAAGAAACTTTGGTTTGATGCAACAAACTGAAGCTACTGAAAAAGATAAAATATTTGGTAATGTGGCATTAATTTTCACTTGAGCCAATATTATCTAGTATTTCATTCTATCTTCCTGCTTTGCCAATTGCTGCTGCTGCTAATAATAATAATAACACTAGTATTGAATACTTACTGTATTGCTCTAAGCATGTTATTCATTCATTAAACAAATTTTTATTGATCATGTACCATGTCTAGTCACTGTTTAGGTATTAGGAACAGAACACTAAATAAAAGCAAACCTTCCACAGCAGAGAGAGAAAATAAGCACACAGACATATACAAAAGAAGGGTGTTCAGGTGAACCACATGAACTTGTCGCTTATGTAGTTGAAAGTCATCAAATGTCAGCCATTTCATGTCGTTTCGCCTAATAATTTCAGACAGTGGTGAGAGCGTGTGGGGTCTTCTCTCAGGATCCCTGGGAGGCGGGTTGTGTGCATTTTGGAGATGAGGAAGCTGAGGATCAGAAAGTTTACAAAAACTGTCTAAGATCACAGAGCCAGCAAGTGGCAAACTCGAGATTGGAACCAGAGCAAGTCGTACTCTAGAATCAAGAGTCTCCTGTTGCTGCTTGATCAAGAGGGTTGCATCCTTCGGGAAGCCACACGTGCTGGCAAACCCCAGACACACTGGGCAGGGGGGCACACTTGGAAGATGGAAATTCAATGCTAATTATAAAGCTCCTTTCCTGACCACAGTGACATGATGGCCTTGAGCAGGGCACAAAGAAAATGAGGCACTTGCAGTCCAGTTGGGATGAATGGGGCAAATATACATAAGGAAAAGGGTCAGTTGGGGGCAAAGACTGTGCTACTCCCATTCTACTTGCTTTATTCATCCTGGGAATGTTTGTCCTGTGCTTCAGCAACACTTCATTGAATTTCACTAAATAATGGAAAGAAATATAATAAAAGTGTCCTTAAAAACTTTTCATATAAAAAGTTTGTAGACAGGATGAGGCCCTTGCCACCTTAACTAGCTCAAAGTGAGTAGGCTGGGTTAGAATGGGGAGAGGGGGAGTGGGAAGGGGGTGACTGGGGGGTGAGAGGATAGATGAGATGAGGAAGGGTGGGCTGGGTGAGGGGCTGCGAAATGGGAAAGGCTGCGTAGGAGTGGGGTGAGACGGGGTGGGCTGGGTAAGGTGGAGGGGGCTGGGTGGGAAGGACGAGGTGCCATCTTTCTCTCCCAGAGGTTCCGGGTGAGTCGTATTCCTTTACTCGCCTTGACCATTGGAATAAACCAGCCTGATTCTTGTCTTTTTCCCAAGCTGGAAAATACAGACATTATTCTACTTCCTTGTTTCTCCTTTCATTTCAAACACTGGTTAACACTTTGTCAGGATGACCCCATCATCGTAATTTTCTGGCAAGCTGGTTATGGAGATCAGGTGCAAGTTATGTAGCTGTTTCTCCCAGTGAGGGCATAGTGCCCAAGGGCATGAAAACTTCCAACCATGGGACCTGTTCCTATGAACCTGGGTGGAGATATCTTTCTACTGGCTGGGTGTGTCAAGGTCAACTGGGCATGCATGGACAGGCAACTCAGGGCTTGGCATGGGCTTGGACCTCCAGTTGACTGTACAGATGAGCCAGGATCTCACAGGATGTGTGGCTAGGAAGGGAAAGTGGCTAGGATAAGTTCATTGAAATGTTATCATTGAAATACAGAGAAACGGGTTAGATAGAGTGTCTAAGAGTTTAAGCTGAGCTAGTCGAGGACTTTGCAGAGCCTCATGTGCAAAGCCTCAAGATTTATTTGTTTGTTTGTTTATTTGGTTATTTATTTACTTCTTTAGCAGCTGGCTGTGTCTCCTGGTGAAACCTTTGGTTGGTAAAGACATGTCGCTCTTTACGTGAAGGCAGAGGAAACAGGAAACTTGTCAATTACCATGTTGCCCTGCCATGGAGATTCTGCTGCACTGGGTTGGGGCGAGGCCTTGGGTGATCCCCAAGGTGGCCTGCTCATATCTCTGGATGACGGCAATAGGAACAGAAGATCTCTGTCTCTTCTCTACCATATTACACCACATGGAAAGGAATTCTCACCTAACCTGGGCTCCACTGTACTATGGATTTCTTGAAGAATCCAGCAGGCTGGGCATAGAGGGGCCACACAGATATGTCCTGACCTGGGACAGGGTCCCCAAAGATTTAACACACATACACATATCACCTCATTTTCTAGAGCAGTGGTTCTCAGACTTGGACATAAATCAAAATCACGTGGAGACCTTGTTACAACAGATGGCTGGGCCCCCAGAGTTTTTGATCAGTAGGACTGGGGTGGGAGCTGAGAATTTCCATTTCCGTCAAGTTTTCAGGGGGTGCTGATGCTGCAAGATCAGGTACCACACTTGGAGAAGCAACGCTCCAGAATTCTATCGTTAACTTCTGAGCCATTTGCAACTACCATCTATGAAGCCACAGCTTTGAAAATAGGTCCATTTATTATTTTTTCAAGTGATCCCACTCATCCAAAAATTTAAAAAATGGAGAGCATCCATGGCTTGGGGGCTTAGAATGGTTTAAATAGAATCCATAAGATGAATACGTGGCATTCATTCCATACTCTCCTTAAGGACCATCTGGTATGGTGTATATTTATAATACTCATTCCAGAAGCACATGTGTATAAGAATGTACCCCTCTGATTGCTCCTTTTCGGACTCTTTCTCTGAGTTCACTTACCCCAAATATATCATTCCATAAGGAACCCTTTGCCCTTGCCGAGGGAAGCTAGTGTTGCAGGTTTTGGAGTCAGATTATCTGGGCTTCTACTAGGCTGAACAACATTCCAGCTGTGTGATCTTGTGCAAATAACTTAAGTTCTCTGGGTCTCACTTTCCCCATCTTTAAAATGGGCATCATAATGGTACCTTCTTCATTGGGTTGAGAAGAAATTGTGTTAATATCTGAAAAGCACTTAACATGCTGTCTAGTACATGGAAGGGCTCAAGGCATGTTAACTAATGCTAATATTTTCATTTTTATTATATCCTCTCCTTGTTGGTAATCTCATTGCTTTAAATACCACTTCTAGGTATATAAGCCACAAATCTGTATCTGTACCTCTGGATCTTCTCTTAAGTCCAACCCTGTATTTTTAGCAGCTGACTGGACCTGTGTCTTCTTGGAGATGCTCGGTCAGTTGCCAAGTGCTAAGCAACCTATCTCTGCCTCTCTGTTCTGTTTACATCCCTCCATTCTCACCTCTATTACCATAGTTAGGTCCAGCTCACGTCTCCTTGAATGCTTGTCATAACTACAACCCACACATTCTCCTGAAGTAGAAACCAGGGAGTCAGTCTTATATCATCTCTCCTCCCTGTTCAATTACCAATGCTGTTGATTCTCCCTCGGAAGCCTCCTGAATAATTTCTCTCCTTTCTTCTAGTCTCTCTCTCCTTCAATTCTCTTTCTACTTGCTAATCCTGAATGTGCCTGAAACATATTACTTCCTGTTCAGTTTCATTGTTTTATCCACTACCTGCAGAATACAATGAAAACAATTTTAACTTGTTATTCAATGTTCTGTTTGACCTGCCCCAGCATAACTTTCCAAATATATTTCTTATAACTCCCCATTATGCTTCCTTTGCACAACCACACCGACCTACACACTGCCCCATTCTGCTGGTCCACTGTCACACCTCAAGGGCAAAGATTCAGCCACAAGAAGTATTTGCTTTTGCCCTGAGCTATAAGACCACTTTGTTTGAATTGCTCTGCAGGCTTTTACCTTCTTGCACATTGTATTAGACTTTTAAAGACACAGGCCATATTTCATCTACTCTAAAATACCATCTCCTATACAAAACACTTCATTTTTTTATAACCACTAAAAAAAAAAAAGGAAGCACTGCCTATTAAAATATGACACAATGCTTCCACATCACTTAGATTCCATTTACATATATTGAAAAAGCTATTTTGGAATTTTGCAGACACAGATTTATATCATTATAATACTTCTATGTTTGTTAGAAGGAAAATATAAGTAATGTGAAAAAGGTATTCCTAAAAATTTCTTCTATTTCAGAGTCTGAATATAGTGAATCTTCTTTTTTCTTTGACTTAGAACCTTGCTATCTATGTTTTTTTTAAGCTTTATTGTCCTTTAGACTACTTCAAGAGCATGAGAAATCAATAAAATTGGAATCAGAAAAAGAATAGAAAAGATATTTGAACCTGAAAAGTGTTTTTTAAAAAGCACTAAAATTGATAAACTACTACTTAGACTGGTCAAGGAAAGAGAGAGAAAATTCAGATTACAAGTAACAGCAAGGACACATCACTACAGATACTACAGACACTGCTAGAATAAGAAGGGAATATTATCAACAATTTTATATCAACAAATTGAATAACTTAGATAAAATAGACAAATTCCCTTAAAGGTACAACTACCAAAGTGGCTTAAAGAAAAAATAGGTAAACATAATAGGTCTGTATCTATTAAAGAAATTAAATTCATGGTAAAAACAATAAACAGGGAACTTCCCTGGTAAGCCAGTGGTTAAGACTCCGAGCTTCCAGTGCAAGTGGCATGGGTTTGATCCCTGGTCGAGGAACTAAAATCCCACATGCCATGCGACACGGCCAAAAAATAAAAATAAATCAATTAATTAAAAAACAAAACCAAACAACAAACAAACCTTCCCACAGTTTGCTAAACTCACTTATTAGTTCTAATAGCTTTGATGTAGAGTCTTCAGGAGTTTCTATATAGATGATATGTCATCTACAAATAAAGGCAGTTTTATTTCTTCCTATCTAATTTGTATGGCTTTTACTTTTCTTTGTTTCTTGTCTTACTGCACAGACTAAGATCTCTAGTACAATGTTAAATGAGTTGTGAAAGTAGACATTCCTGCCTTGTTCCTGATATTAGAGGGAAAGTATTTAGTTTTCCACCATTAACTGTAACATGGGCTATAGGGTTCTTGTGGATGTCTTGTTATTAGATTAAGGAAGTTTCCTTCTATTGGTAGTGTGCTGAGAGCTTTTGTCATGAATGAGTGTGTTGAATTTTATCAAAGGCTTTTCTGCATCTATTGAGATTTTCATATATTTTTTCTTTCTTAGTCTGCTGATATGGGTAATTACATTGATTGATTTTTTTTAATGTTGAACCAACCTCTCAAGCCATGGATAACCCCTCCAGTGTATGATGTATTATTATCTTTTTGATATATTGCTAGATTCAGTTTGCTACTATGTTGTCAGTGTTTTGTATGTAAGTTCACAAGTTGTTTTGTTTTTGTTTTTGTTTTATAATGCCTTTGTCTGATTTTGGTATCAGGGTAATGTTGGCCTCAAAAAATGAACTGGGAATTGTTCCCTCTTATTTTCTGGAAGAGACTGTGAAAAATTGGTGTTATTTCTTCTTTAAATGTTTGGTAGAATTCACCAATGGAACCATGTACCCCTAGAGTTTTCTCTGTGAAAGGTTTGTTAGTTGTTTTTTTTTTTTTGGTTGTGTCATGCCCATTTCTGTGAGAAATGTTATTGGAATTTTGATAGGGATTGCACTGAATCTGTATATTGCTGTATATGGTATGGATATTTTAACAGTATTAATTCTATCAATCCATGAGCATGGAATATCTTTCCATTTATTTGTGCCTTCTTCAGTTTCTTTCATCAGTATCTTACAGTTTTCAGTGTATAGATCTTTCACATTCTTGGTTAAATTTATTCATAGGTGTTTTATTCTTTTTGATGCAACTGTAAATGGGATTGTTTTCTTAATTTCTTTCTGATAGTTCATTGTTAGTGTATAGAAACGCAAATGATTTTTGTGTATTGATTTTGTTTCCTACAACTTTACTGAATTTTATTAGTTCTAACAGGTTTTTTTGGTGGAGTCTTTAGGGTTTTCTATACATAATATGTCATTTGCAAATAGAGACGGTTTTACTTCTTCCTTTCCAGTTTGGATGCCTTTCATATATTTTTCTTGCTTAATTGCTCCGGTTAGAACTTCCAGTACTATGTGGTATACAAGTGGCAAGAATGGGCATCCTTGTCTTGTTCCTGATCTTGGAGTAGCTTTCAGGCTTTCAGCATTGAGTATGATGTTGGCTGTGGGTTTGTTACATATGTCCTTTATTATATTGAGGTATGTTCCCTCTATACACAGTTTGTTGAGAGTTTTTATCATGATTGGATATTGAATTTTGTCAAATGCTTTTTCTGCATCTACTGATATTATCGTTATAATTTTTACCATTCCTTTTGTTAATGTGATGTATCACATTTATTGATTTGCAAATGTTGAACCATCCTTACCTCTCTGGAATAAATCCCACTGGATCATGGGGTATGCTTTAATGGTTGTTGAATTTAGTTTGCTAATATTTTATTGAGGATTTTTGCATCTATGTTGATCAGGGATATTGGCCTGTACTTTTGTAGAATTCACCAGTGAAGCCATCTGGTCCTGGGGTTTTCTATGTTGGGAAGTTTTTGATTACTGATTCTATCCTAATGGTCTGTTCAACAAAATCTTTATACATGCAATAATATAGATAAATCTCAAAAGCACTGTGCTGAGTGAAAGAAGCCAGACACAAAAGGCTGCATGCTATATGATTCCATTTATATGACATTCTGGAAAAGGTAAAGCTAGAGGCGGAGATCAGATCACAAGATCACCAGTGGCCAAGATCTGGAGGTCAAAAAGGGCATGCGGAAACCTTTCAGGGATAATGGAAATATTCTATCTTTTGATTTTGTGGTGGTTACATGACTGTACATGCTTTTCAAAACTCATAGAACTGAACATCTAAAAGAGTGAATTTTACCTTATATAAAATATCTCAAGAAACCCGTCTTTCCACTATTGTCTCTGAAAATTTTTTTTCAAACTAATGATACTCATTCTGCAAATTGTGATGTGTATATGCAGGAAATGGTAACTACATAATGACTGCTGCCTGGCCCACAGAGGTTTCAGAAATGTTAAAATATGAAAAAATGTGCCTCTTAGAATCAATTCATTGTACTTCCTTCTCTTCCCTAGGGAAGAGAACCCTCTAAACTTCTAAGACCTTTGATAGCATCATCAGAGATGGGCTTTTCCTTACACTTCACAGACTTTGATTAATATTATTGGGTCAGTTAATGCATTTTACATCAGAGAAGCTTCTTAGACCTGAACTAGAAGGTGGAGAATTTTGTGCCTTGGGAAACAACGGGAATGCACAGACAATAATCAGGCATAAAATTTTCATGAACTAACTCTATTCTGTAGATCAATATGTATTCTTTTTTTTTTCTGGGTATAAAAATGACACCAAGAAATTAATGTGTGCATATTGGTAGAAAAGTGGACCGTATAGAAGCAGTGTAACCTCCTACCCACAAACCCAGCACCACATTCCAACTTTCAGATGCACTCTTTTCACATTTTAACATCTCTGATATCTGGATGCATCTATATTTAGTCGTATCTTAACCTCTTCCTGCCCAGTGGACTACAGTTGTATGTTTGCTGTTATTGCTGAGCACCTGACAATCTGATTGTTGTTCATGTCAGTTCAAGTAGACAACTTTGACCCTCAATGGTCAGTCCACCAACCATTTAAGGGACCATGAGTCTTCAGAGTTGGTCAAAATCCTTCCCCCAAGCCCTTTTGGAAAGGCCAAGGGTTAACTCTTGTATAATAGGCTTCAGTGGCTTCGAAGAAAATACCGAAATAGTCATGGAGTGAGTGATCTTTTAAAAACTGCTGTCCCACCTACATTCTTGATGGCTCAGAGGATGATTTTACATAGAAATGCACAGATACCAACAACTGAATCAGATGTGATTCAGAAGTGTTGAAACCACAATGCAAAGAGGTTGGAGGAATATTTTAGTCTATTTATTTCACTTACCTATTCCGTTTTACATATACAGAAGAGTGATATATATATATATATAATATATATATATTATATATATATATCTATAAATCTATGCATTAACAAGTCTAAAAAAGTGCTCTGAAAGTATAAAAGAAAAGTTTTAAGTGATGAAGTATTGTGTCAAATTTTTTTCTTTAGTTGTGGGACATACAATATGCATTTTTTCTTTATTTCTGAGACATAAAATATGAACCATTTTGTAGTCAATTGCATCTTCAATTTGACTAAATGTAGCATTTCCTTCATGTATTCTATGCATTTAAAAATATTTTATGTGATTTTAAACTAACAGAAAAGGTGTAAGAATAGGACACAGGATTCTTGCAAATCTCTCTTTTTTTTCCTGAACCATTTCAGAATAAGTTGGAGATATTGTGCTTCTTAGGCCTTAACTATGTAAGAGTGTCTTTCCTAAGGACAATGACATTTTCTTACATAGCCAGAGCACAATGATCAAATCTGGAACTATAACACTGATAGAACACTATTATCGAATCTACACCCCATCTCCGCATTTCATCAGTTCTCCCAGTAATGTCCTCCATAGCTGTTTTTGTCCAGTCCAGGATTCCATCCAGGCTCGCACATGGCATTTAGTTGTTGTGTCTCTTTGGAGTCCTTTAATCTGGAACAGTTCCCCAGCCTTTCTTTGTCTTTCTTGACATTGACATTTATTAAGAGTCCATGTCAGTTATTTTGTAGAATTTCCGTCACTTTTAATTTTCCTGTTGCTTTCCCATGATTCATTTCAGGTTATGTATTTCTGGCAGTAAACAATAGAAATTGTCCTGTCCTTCTCAGTGCATGACATTAGGAGGTACATGGTGTCACTTTGTCTCCATATTGATGACGTCAACTTTGATGAGTTAAGATGGGGTATTTTTCATACACATTGTTCATATAATAGTGTTCAGACTGTATATAAAAGTTTATGTTCATCTTTCCTCCTTTAGAATCATAAACATTTCTCATCATTAAAAGCTTTCAATATTTATTGTTTATTATTTAAAAAGAATAAAGTCTAAAATGTCTGAATGCAGTGGGGACTGAGCCAAGTTACCTTGAAAGTTGGGTTTGAGTTTCCTTGGTGAGCTCTCAGGGAGGTATTCTCATGGCCCACAAAGGCGACAGGCTGTCCCTAGAAGAGACCTAGGCCCTGGGCCAGCACATAGTAGGTGCTCAATCAATTTTTTTTGAAATCTTAAAGTTTCATGAATCTAGGGAAATGACTAAAAATAAAGCACCAGAAAAAGCAAATTGCTAATAGTGGCAGCCCAGAAGATGTGATTAATATGACAAACTCTGAGTGGAAAAAATGATACTAAATTTCTCCTTCCTTTTGGCCCCCTGGGCCTTTTCTATGAAAATTAGTGCAGCTATATCTGCTGAGCAAAATGGAAGGCACTTGTTTTAGAAGACCTGGCTCCCTTTGTTGGAATATAATATTATGGGATAGTGTCCTTTCTCTTCATATTTTAATTTTCTACTTATAACCTGGAAAAATGAAGACTTGTTGGATAATTTCCAGATTAGCAACTTATAACTCCTTTGGAAGTAAAGCCTTTAAGCACTGGAAATTAAATTCAATTAGCTAATCTGTAATTTAACTTAATGTACTTTAATACCTAAAGTATCAGAGAGAGAGAGAGACATATTGTTGAATGGTGAGTCTAATCCTGCCTCCTCTGGGGGGACATGGTTTGTGGCTGGTGTTCTTTTAAAAGAATGAACTCCTTCTCTTCCTTCTGCTTGCTGGTACCTGACCTGGCTGGTATCCTTGCTCTGCGGCATCCGCCTCAGGGCCCAGGGTCTCTTCAGCTCCCCCTTTGGTGGAACTTGTAACTCTGCCTGTCACCTGGGATGGGAGCACCTGTGCCAGCAGTCTCCCCTTGCAGGGCTGGGGCGACTGGCTCCCAGCTGCCTCATGCAGTGTCTTCCACACTCTGTGAGGCCCTGGTCACTCCTTGTTATGCTCTCTTCTATTTTAACAAAACAATCCTCACTTCCTCAGGTCCTGAGTTTAGCAGGACCAGCCTCACATAGGTGGCTGCTGGACCCCTTGTCTACCTCCACTCTGTCCAGAACCCAGGGCCCCTCCTTCTGGGGAGGGAAGCCGGTGGCAGATCCTGAGGTTCTGGTTTTCAGACCCTTCGAGGAGCATCTGAAGTACCAGCAAATGCTCCCTGCTGCCTGTGACCCTCAGAGGCCCAGCCTGTCCTCACCCCTGTTCCCCCTTGACCTGTTGAGACCTGCAGGACAGGCAGGTGACGGTGAAGGTGGGGTCAGGCCCTCCCTGCAGCCTGCACACCGGGCACTCCCTGAATGTGTACTGGGAGAGTGGGTGTAGCCACTTCAGCGATTTTCACACCAAGCCTCCCTTCCTTGGACATCTTTCTCTCGTGTAAAGAGCACACCCATGGGCTCCTCCTGGGAAAACACACACACACGCGCGCACACACACACACACCCCTGGTACTGCTGGTGACCTGGAGAGTGGGGTCCCGGCACTGCGGTCCCATATGGGAAACAAAAAATAGTCTCTACGCCAGGGTTTCTCGGCCTCGACATCATTGACATTTGGGGCCAGATCATGCTTTGCTGTGGGGACTGTTCTGTGCATTTCAGGATGTTTAGAAGCCCCTCTGAGCTCTACTTACTAGATACCCCCTTCCCCAACATTGCAATGGCTCAAACCATCTTCAGACCTTGCCCAGTGTCCCCTGGATTAAAACTGCTGCTTTACACTAACCTCCGCACCTTAAAACTAAATTTGAGTTCATCATAAAAGTCATACATACACGCCCACCAGAGAAATTTTAGAAAACAAAGAAAAGTACACAAAAAAGGAAGGGAAAGTTTTCCCTTAATCTTTCACAATTTTGCAATCACACTTTATGCAAAGTTTTGTGCCTTCATTTTTTTCTTAAATGTAATATTAAGTAATCAGGTTCATATTATTAATTTAATTTTATGTTATGTGCATATATTATCTCCAGGTCACTCCCTCCAGTCTATTCACTGGGTCTTAATGGAAATTAACTCAGCCCTTCACATCTGGTGGGAGCCAAGTCTGAGCACAGACCTCACTTGGGGGTGGATGGGTTCTACCTTGCAGTCTCCACCCGACTCCTTGAATCCAGGACACAAGCAAGTAACGATGTCCCTGTTCTTGGGGAACTGAGAATCATCTCATGCCCAGTTATTAGCTGGTAACATTTTGTATGTTTGACAAAATTCTTGTTTTCATCTGAATACAACTTTCTCATCCGTCCGTATTCAACATTAGTGCGTGTAGTAGAGTAGACCCTGATCCTCTGAAATGTATGTGCCTAAATAGATGTTATTCATTATTTCTTATCTGTGGTTTGTTTACATCTGAGGCAGCACTTTCTGACATGTGGCCAGACGCCCACAAAGCCTTTTAATAGCTGCAGAGCACAGGATGTGCTGAAGGATGTCCCACGAGAAGCATGTTATCATTTAGGTTTGAAAGGGCCTTAGCTCAATTATTTATAGACTCAGGCAGGAATTCTGTCATTCTGGGCATAAAAATGTATTAAAAAATGATGATGCACTTGACAGGAAATACTGAAGGTTTAATTATACTCAGAATGAAGGACAAGATTAAAATCCATGAATCTCACTCAGTCACCTATGACCCGGTGGGAGACACACTACACTTTTATGCCAGGCTGCTGCCAGGGTGCTCGTGGTTGTACACACGCCCCTTGGTGTCTGGCTCTGACAGCAATGATTGCTGTTATTTTTATTTTGGCTAAACATCAAATTTACCATTTTAACCATTTAACCATTTTTAACTGTACAGCCTAGTGGCGTTAAGTACATTCACATTGTTGTACAGCCGTCACCATCAACCATCTCTAGGACTTTTTCATCTTCCCAAACTAGAATTCTGTCCCCATTAGATAATCACTTCCCATTCTTTGCTCCCCTCAGCCCCTGGCAACCTCCATTCTACTTTATGTCTCTGTGAATTTGACCCTCTAGGGACCTCCTATAGGAGGAATCATACAGTATTTATCTTTCTATAACTGGCTGATTTCACTTAGCAGAATGTCCTCAAAGTTCATCCATGTGGCATGTGTCAATTTCCTCCTTTTTAAAGGCCAAATAATATTCCACTGTATGTATATTCCACATTTGGTTTATCCATTCATCTGGTCAATGGACACGGGTTGCTACCACCTTTTGGCTATTGTGAATAGTGCTGCTATGAACATGAGTGTACAAATACCTAAGTCCCTGCTTTTTTGGAGATATATAGTATATATATATATATATATATAGATAGATAGATAGATAGATAGATAGATATATTCCCAGAAGTGGAATTGCTGGATCATATGGTCAATCTGTGTTTAATTTTTTGAGGGACCTTCATACCGGTTCCCACAGCAGCAGCAGCATTTTACGTTCCTGCCAGCAATGCACACGTGTTCCAGTTTCTCCATATCCTTGCCAACACTTACTATTTTAGGCTTCGTTTAAAATTTTATTTTAATAATAGTCATCCTGATAGGTATGACATGGCATCTCACTGTGGCTTCAACAGGAATGATCATTTATACTTGTAGAGTGTTTTGCTTTTTTATTTCAAATTCCTTTCACATGTGAGTTTACATTTGATCCCCTCCTAGGTGATGGGTGTTCGTTGTGACTCTAACGCCAGGTGCCCCAGTCTGAATTCGTCCAATTTCTTCCAGCATCCAGGGCTTATGCTATAAACTAGATCCACTCCCCACAGCCACCTCCCAGCTGTGTGACCTTGGACAGGCCACTTAACCTCTCTGGTCTTAGGTTTTTCACCTGTAAAATGGGAATCATAATGATTCCTCCCATATTAAAATATTAATATGCTCAAAATCATAGAACAGGGCCAGACGCTTAGCAAACTCTCCAGAAGTGTTAGTTGGGGCTATTATTATTACTTTTACAATCTTCCTACCTTGGCAATAACATCACCCCGTCACCAGCCTCAGAGTCAGTGTCTTCAAATTGTGTGTGCTCTTCTTGAAAATGCTTCTCGGGTTCCCAACTTCCTTCCATCCCACCTCAGCTCTTCCCAGCATTCTTTACCACAGAGACTCACTTTCGCATTAGACCCCTAAGTATTTGCCCAGAAACACTTCTTCCTCCAGTTTCTCCTTAAATAAGATCATATTCCCGTCCCAAAACTATTTTCACCCCCTTTTCTCTAGCTTCAGAAGCTACATTGGGTCCTAATGACAGAGCAGAATACATTCCAATCATGCTGGTTGGTTTTCCTGTTTGACTTCTCATTCTTGTTTTGTGTTTAACAATGAATTTGTTGAGGTATAACATACCTCCAGTACAGTGGACAAATATTCAGTGTAAAACTCACTGGAATTTTACACGTGCACACGCTGAATAGCTGACACCCAGATCAAGACTTAGAACATTACCAGACCCCAGAATGCCTTCTGTGCCTTCCCAAGCTGGTAAAACCCCACCCTGTTCTTGAACTTCTCATAAATGGGGGGATATAGGCTGTCCTTGTGCCTGCCTTTTTCCTTTCCCTCATCATATTCTCTTTGACCTTAATTCCTGCTGTTGTCTGTTCTTTTCTACTGATGAGTGGTACCCAGGGAGTGTGATACCCCACAGCTGCTATGCATATTCTTGTGCGTGTCTTCCAGGGAACGTGTGCATCTTTCCTCTGGGATATGTACTTTAGTGTGCAGTGGTGGTCAAAGCGTAGGCTATGTTTCTTATTTTATTAAAAAAATTTCTTGTGACTATAAATGTTCCCCTTGATTCATTGAGGTCTGACTTACATAAAGAAAACCCACCCATTTTAAGTGTACAGTTTGATTAATGTTGGCAGTTATATAGTCATTTAATTACCACCACAAAGGAGATTCAGAACATTTTTATCTCCCCTTCCAAATTCCCTTATGCTTTTTGTAGTCAATAGCCATCCCCAAGTCTGCCCCAGGCAACCATAGTACTTTCTGGTCCTATAATTTTACCTTTTCTCTAAGTTCACATAAATAGATTCATACCAAATGAGGTCTTCTGTGTCTGCCTTCTTTCATTCAGCACAATGCTTTGGGGACCCCCATCTTGTTGTGTGCCATCGCTGGTAGGGATGCAAAAGGGCACAGCACTTTGGAAAACAGTTGGACAGTTTTTTAAATAAGTTCATACAAAGTTACCATACAACCCAGCAAAACGTATGTCCACAGTAGGTCAATGTTCATAACATTATAATTCATAATAGACCCAAGCTAGAAACAACCCAACCATCAATCAACCAGTGAATAAATAAACAAATTCTGGTACGTACCTGCTAGAAATACCACTCAGTGATAAAAAAGAATGAATTATTGATGCATGTGACCCCACGGACTAATTTCTTGTTCTATTAAACTTTTTTCTTTTAAAATTTTAATTGAAACAATAGATGCTTATTGTAACATGTCAAATAGTATACAAGTACAGAAAGAAAAGATAAAGTTTCTCTCTGTTCCAATCACACCTACTTGAGGTAAGGTAACAGGTAACCGCATTTTTTTGCATTCACACACTACACACACACACAGATGCACCACATATCACACACCACACACACATAGCACACACATACACACACACACAGGAACTCCCCATCTTTTTGTTGAAAATGGATTGGTACCACACTCATTTCTCCACAATTTGCCTTCCTCAGGAATGGACCAGTAGCTTTGGGTCTAACTCATTTTTTTATAGTTGCAAGTCATAATGGCTACATGATGATTTAGGCAATTCCTCCCATTTTTGTTGTTTTGCTGGACAAAGCCGCGCTGCAAGGTCACACGGGTCTCTATCCTTTGCGCTGGAGATCTGATTTCCATAGGATTCTTCGATGTGGGGCTGCTACAGGGTCGCTTCTCAAGTTCACACCATCTCGAGCAATTTATGAATGCAGTCCTTTCTTCACAAATTTGTAGCACGGGGTCTTAATGTTGTTAATTTACCAGTTTTATGGTCAAAACAATGTTGCTGTTGTTTTCCTTTGAGGTTTTTGTGTTCCAGAAAGGTGGCATCTTCTCACGCATATTTGCTGGCTGGTTTCATTTCCTTTTTTTTTTTTTTTTTGCGGTACGTGCGGGCCTCTCACTGCTGTGGCCTCTACCGTTGCAGAATACAGGCTCCGGACGCGCAGGCTCAGCGTTCATGGCTCACGGGCCCAGCCGCTCCACGGCATGTGGGATCTTCCCGGACCGGGGCATGAACCCGTGTCCCCTGCATTGGCAGGTGGACTCTCAACCACTGCGCCACCAGGGAAGCCCCTAATTTCTTTAATGAATCACTTTTACCTCACTTGCCTGTTTTTCTATTGGGTTCTTTTTCATTGTCTTATCAATTTTGGGGCGCTTTTTGCACATTTTATATGTGCTGGAAATATTTTGCAACACAATATCTCCCTCACTGTGAGATTATACTAATGATTTTTTAATATTTCACTTTACTTTTTATACTTGGGCCTTTTTTTCACCTGTAATAAGATACAGGTGCCCAAACTGGAATCTCCCACTGAGTTGAAATTCCACCTTATCATCTACTAAATTCCCTTATCTCTTTGGCTCTGTTTCTGGGCCCTATTTCAGTCCACGGATGGATTTTTCTTCCGTGTACCAATAACCTACGGCTCTGATCTTTGTGGTGATGGTGTCCTATTTCTGATCTCGTAGGAGGTGTTGCCCCTTGCTAGACTTTCTTTTTGTTTAAAAACATTTCTTCACAATATTTGAACTTTTTTATGCAGTCTAACATCATACTGCTCAGTTCAAAAAGGTCTCATTATGATTACAATTATAATCAAATTAAGTTATCAAAGCAATTTACATATACTATTAGTATGTCTTTATATCTGGGGACGTTGATTCAGACCTTGTTATGTCCTGTGGTAACATTTTAACGTGTCTTCATGCAGGCCCTGCACCACGTGTTACACTCCATCCTGGGTCTTGCACAGTTTCGGCCTCGATGTGCATGGGGCTCCCCACCCTTCACCCCAACATTCCCCTTTCTATGTGCTTACTGCTGTTGGAAGGAAAAGAGTCTTTCTTATTTGTCTCTACATTACCAAACCTTCATATTACTTCCCAGTAGTTTTCTTCCTTATGTCTCTTCAACAACACAATTTCCCCCAGCGTTCATGACACCACCCTTGTGGCTTACGTGCCTGCAGCCTTGGCTCCCGTTCAAGGTCCTGCTTCTGGGCATCCTCTGTGCTCTGGAGCTGCCTTCCAGGCCCAACCTCCCTTCTCTTCATTTGTGTGTCTTTGCTTGCCCTCCCCTTTCCTGCACTGGGCTTGGCACTCTTCTCAACAGGGAGCCTGCCAAAACCCCCAGGGGGTCAGCCTGTGCCCAGAGGGCCAAGGATTTCCCTGCTCTGACCCTGCACTCGGAGGCCCGTGGTCTTTCCTTTCTCTGAGGCCATGTCACATAGTGTGGGGCTGGATGTGGTCCTTCCTCTCCTCACTTCGTGCATTTGGTTTCCCTTCTTATGTCAGTTCTGAGCCCACCCTGTGTGGACGGCTCTTCTTGTCCATCCCTGCTGCCCACAGGGTCTGGCTGCTCTGCACACGCTCGAGCCCCATGAGGGAGGGACTGGCCCAGGCCCACCCCAGTGCCAGTGCTGGCCTTGTGGTCTCGGCTGACCTGCTGGCCTCCCCAGGAGAGGGAAATGGACAGGGGTTTGGTGTCTGCCCCCCGTGTCTTGTCATCTTAGTGAGACGCTGCATCTGAAGGCCCTCTCCTGACCTGGCTCGTCAATGCTGGGCGCCCATCCATCGTGTGTGTTTATGGGATTCTGTGTGGACCCGATGCTGTGCTTGGGTAGCTTTGGAAGGCAGCTCGGGAGTGTTGAGCATCCTCCCGAGAGACGAAGTCACAGGGCTCTGGAGCCGTGCCCAGTGTCACTGAGCAGCACGGCACACCCAGTGGGGCTGCCCCTGGTGGTTGTGCACTGTGACAACGGGGCAAGATCACAACCCACGGCCGATGTCCCGGCCTGACAGGGCTCGCCGCTTCTTCCTATGTGACCGTGGGGTGCCTGCTTCTTCGCTCACGGAGGCTGATGGCAGGACGGCCCCTGGGTCACTGGGTGCATCCGATGAGTTAAGGTGGCCAGGGCCTCCCCACCACAGCCTCTAAGGAGATTCAGGGCTGGGAAAGGCCTGGCTGTGGAGCCTCGAAGATCTAATTCAGATTTTGACTCTTCTAATACGATGTGATTCTGGGAAGAATTAAGTACCTTCTCTGAGCTTAATTCCTTTTATCTTAGTTTATTTTTCCCAAAGGGAAGGGTGGTGCCTACATCTTACGGGTGGCAGCTCAGGGAGATGAGGGGCGTGAAGGCACACCGCAGAGGCTAGCTCCCTCACTCTTGGGGTGCTGACTTAGCACGGCGTGTGTGTGTGTGTGTGTGTGTGTGTGCGCACGTGCGTGCGTGCGAGCCCCCTTCCTACAGCTTAGAGTCCTCATTTGCAGGGAGCCTGAACACCCACCCTCCAGGCCCCAGACCCCCAGTCCCCTCTCACTCTGCCCCTTAAATTGAGAGAATTACCTCCACACAGCAACTGCCCAAGTATATTTCTTTGAAAGTTTATTCCTAATGTTTCCCTCAGGCCCCTGTCTTGTGCCCTCTTGTCCTTTCTCCTCCACAAATTCAACCACAAATTCCACAAATTCACATCTACATAGAAACAGGCAAATACCGACAGAAAGCCAGACAAGAGGACTAAGAAGGGAACCCTTTCCAAATAGAGCAGCCTATGATGAATGGAGCTCGTTGAATGATCAGAGAAAGGAAACAGAGCTTGTCTAGATAAAAGCCACCATGAGGCTGTGCCTCCCCCAGGAAGGGGTGGGATTAACACCATTTATACCTGAGGACGAATCAAACCAGCATGTTCTCTCTTGCCTTGCAGATGTACTCTCTCACTGAAAGGCACTTTCTGAGGATCCGCGGAGGGGGGCCCCATGCCCCAGGAGCACCCCTCGCCACCTCTGCGGCCCACGGCGGCGGGGGTGCTGACTCCCGTGCTCCGAATTCTCCAACCCTCCGCCCGCCGGCCTGTTCATGTCCCTCCTGCGGCTCCTCCCCTGGCCCCTGCCCTGCACTTCCCCACCTCTTTGGGGGCCTCCCCGTCCTTTCCCACGGGGCCCGGCGATCGTCCTTTTGACTGATTGCCTTGTAGCTTTTGCCTGATATTAAACATATTTCTGAGAAAAACAACCCATTGTGTCTATGGAGCATTTATTTCTAGGAATTTGTACTTTGGCTTCCTGAATTCCATGCTGCTCGTCTTCTAGAGTTATATAATAATCTGTCGTTGTCTTATTATTAATAAAATGGTGACAGGGAGGACGTTTTGGGACCAGCGAAGTAGACCGCCGAAAGAGGTGGGCGTGGGGTGTGGGTGGGCGGAGTCACCTGGCTCTCCCTCGCCTCCCCTCCTCTGACTCCCCAGGGCTCCTCCCCGGCCTGCGACCCTCAGCAGCTGCCCCGAAAGGGGGAGCTCACTAAGAGGGCCCCCCCGAGCTTCCCTGGTGGCGCAGTGTTTGAGAGTCTGCCTGCCGATGCAGGAGACACGGGTTCGTGCCCCGGTCCGGGAAGATCCCACATGCCGCGGAGCGGCTGGGCCCGTGAGCCGTGGCCGCTGAGCCTGCGCGTCCAGAGCCTGTGCTCCGCAACGGGAGAGGCCACACAGTGAGCGGCCCGTGTACCGCAAAAAAAAAAAAAAAAAAAAAAGAGGGCCCCCCCCCCCCAAGAGTAGAGAGGAGGAGCTGTCTGACCGAGACGGCCTCCTGAGTTGCTGTGAGGCTGGCATGAGCTCCCCGCACCCCAGTGCACCTTGATATCGGGGGCCACAGGGGGAAACACCAGGGTGGGCAGGAGGCAGAGGACAGGAGAGAGGTTTAGGCCAGAGCCTTTACTGGGGTCTCCATGCGAAAGGCAAGGCAGGGCAGGGTGGACAGCTCGGGATGGCTAGTTCGGGCACCTCCTGCGGGCTCTGAGCTATAGGGCTGGTGGCAGTTGCCTGGCACCTGGTCCTGAGATGAGTAAGGCAGAGGAATGTTGCCTCTGGGGGTGCAGGGACCAGGAGAGGAGGCCTGGCCCTGCACTGCTTAATCTGCATGTCATAGGTGATCCGAATGGGCCCTTTGCTGTCTCTAAGAATTGACTAACCCCAGAGGGGTGGTGTCTCCCCAGCTAGAAAAGTTCTTTAAGATGTCAGAATGTCATGATAGACAGAAAATAATGACAGAGGACGTGTCTGTGTGTGACACAGGGCTCTTAACAGGGCTGCATTCGAGATCCTCCTGTTGGCTGAGCCTATTTTTAGCTGCCTCCTCCAAGACCTGCATCCATCCACCCGCAGGATCCTAAAAGGAAAGGTCTCATTGGGAAATGGCTTCTCAGTCTGCAGTGCGGTCGAGAGCACAGCACGGGAGCAGGCGTGGCCCAGGTGTCTGAGCTGCCTGGCCAAAGGGTCACCCACAACGATGTAGCTACCATTTTACAAAGAAAAGTGAACACAGAGGACGGAGGGAAGGAAGACCAGGTGTTTGTTTGGTCCAGGTTTAGGCGGTTCAGTCAAGACTAGAGCCACAGAGAGACTTGGTGATGGAGGCCTGCCCTGACCTTCGGGGGATATGATGGGAAATCCTGGGCCTAGGCTTCTCCCAGGGAGTATGGGAACAGGCCCCCTCCTTCCCCCTGCCACCTCCCAGACACCCACGCAGCATCAGCACTTATAATTAGTGTGCGTTTCCTGGAGTTTTCATATGCGTGGAATCATGCAGCACAGACTCGTTTTTTGCCTCATCTCCTTCATGCCACATAATTTTGTTCAGGCTGGTTGATGTTGTGTGTGCGTCGCTGCTCTTTTTCACTCCCAGCGCAGTTTCTCTTGAGCCCTCTGAACGTGGTTTGTTTATCCACTCAAGGTAGATTTTGTACATAGGGCACCTGGTTTCTGGTTCCCACGCTTCCCAACTTGCACACCACTTCTGGTGGGTTAGAATTGGTGTTGATGATTTCCAAGGCCTTATGTGGTTCTGTGATTGTTAGAACTCTTAAGATTCTGAGTCCTGTTGTGGGTGACCTTGTGGAGGAACAAGCGGATGGGCTCTCCCTAGGTCCAGAGAGAGACTGGAGTTCAGAAAACGTGCCATCTCCGTGGACCTCCCACGTGGCCTGTTCTTAAAGCTGTGGGTTCACTCCCTGGGCTCTGAGCAGGCTTAGGTGCTTGCTGGCTGCGTGATCTCAGGCACGTTGCTTAACTACTTTGTGCCTCCATCTCCTCAACTATAAAACCAGCATCAATGCTCCTACCTTCCAAGGATGTGTGACGATTAAATGAGGCCATCCCTTGAAAGCACATAGCACAGAGCCTGGCAAATGTCAGGTCCCCTTGTGTTTTTGGTATGTGTATCCAAAAGGTCAGAGACTTTGGGATCAGGTTTGCTTGCTTCTCCTGTATTTCCGCTTTGCTATTAGGAAGCAGATTTCAGCAGAGTTAGGCTCTTTAAAGCTTGTGGTAGTTGATCTCAGATGATGCATCTCTCCAAAAAGTTGGCAGTAAAGACAGATATATGCAAGGTTTCCAAGGTCTGTGGATTCCACACTGCTTTGGGCAGCCCCTCTCAGCCCCTTCGTGGTTGGCGCTCTGAAGGCAAGTGGCACCATCTTGCCTGGAGCATAATGTGGTTGGGTGGACCCATCCCGATTATCTGAGACCTTGGCTTTTTATTTTATTTTATTATTATTATTATTTTTGCAGTATGTGGGCCTCTCACTGTTGTGGCTTCTCCCGTTGCAGAGCACAGGCTCCGGACGCGCAGGCTCAACGGCCATGGCTCACGGGCCCAGCCGCTCTGCAGCATGCGGGATGCTCCCGGACCGGGGCACGAACCCGCGTCCCCTGCATTGGCAGGCGGACTCCCAACCACTGTGCCACCAGGGAAGCCCGACCTTGGCTTTTTATAAAATTGTACCTGCCATAAACAGCAATTATGAGGTGTAACTTTCTTTTTGATTGGCTTATCAGCATCTTGAAGCAGCTGAATTGGGAGTAGAGAACTTTTTCTAACCCAACGGTTAGAATTTTAAAAGGGAAAAGAAAATTCATTGAAACTATTCATAGGAATGAAGCAAGTCCCTGATCTCTCAAACAAAGATGTCTGTGACACCACCTGTGACCTTGAGCGAACTTTAGTTATTTAAACCATTAGGAATATTAGCTTCACTATTGTCTCGGGAGGGCTTTATTCTTTGGTTCTACATTTTTAGCAATCCTAAGGGTTTATCTTTCATTTTGTGAGATATTGTACAGCAAGGTTAAGGAATCTCTTTTCTAGTTTCCTACTGGGCTTTTTTTCAAAATGAGAAATTATAGGATACTGTTTTTTTTTGCATCTGTTTAATAATCCTCAATCAGTAGTTATTGACACCTACTATGTATGTGTGTCTGGGGCAAATCACAAACATTGGGAATGTTGGGATAAAAATAGCAGGGGTGACTGTAAAATTATGACAATTAGGGAACTTGCTTTGTTATCTCACTGATTTTTCAAGTGGTGCACAGATTTCAAAATTCACGGCTCTACTTATGCTTGCAACATACCTATGGTTGGAAGATTTAAGCTGTTTCAACCTGTTCTGGTGAAATTACTTTTGACAAATTAAGGTTGAGGTATTTTTGATGGCTAAAATTGTGTTTAACTCTGTATGATGCTTTAGGTTGTAGGTGCTGGGAAGTTTTTTGATTCATTTGTGTGGACGAAGCTGGGAAGAAGCCATTTGCTCTAAGTGCCCCTCTTAGCACTCTGGGCCCCTGCATGCCCGCTCACCCTGGCTGGCAGCCTCCTGGCTCCATCCTTGCTGTGTGTTGGCTCTCATACATTACCTGCCTGTCTCATGGCTTCACTATGGAGATAACTGGCTGCTTTCATGCGTCCTTGGGGAGGGAGAGAGGCCGTCCCCACAGTGAGAGTGAGCTGTCTATGGCCCTCCCCTCAGCCCTACTCTCCATGATCAGGCAGGCCTGTGAGTTTTCTTCTCCAAATGGGCCTCTTTTCATTGTCATTTTCGCCACCAAAGTCTGGGCTGGTCTCCCTGCCTGCTGTTTCTCAGCCCTTTCTGTGTCTTGCACACTGCTGCTAGGTTAATGTCCATTCAATCCTGTTTCGATCACATTAGCCCTATTTAAAAGGCCTCTGCTGTTTATCACCCCTCAGCGCATCCCTGGATGCTTCTCGGGCCTGAGTCTGAATTCTAAATTCCTCTGCCTCTTTTTGCCATCCTTCTGCAGATCTGAGCCAGTCTGCCCTTTCCCGGCACAGCCACGGCTCCGCAAGGCTGCTTCTCACACTTCCATCATGTCACGCTCCTCTGGTCCCAGTTCCAACCTGTACTTTCTCCAGAGATCTTCTACCACCCCTGGGTTCCAGCTCCTTTAGTGATGAGGCTTCTCTGTGGACTGGGTGTACATGCCCTCTCGTTTCTCTGAAAGACAGAATCGCCCTCTAGTAGTTAATAGTGCCCATGCTGTGGCTACTTTTTTCTCTAGGCTATTCCATGAGTTGTTAATCTCCTCCGCTGCCCTGTAGGTTTCTTTTCTTTTTTTTTTTTTTAATTTATGGCTGTGTTGGGTCTTCGTTTCTGTGCGAAGGCTTTCTCTAGTTGTGGCAAGCGAGGGCCGCTCTTCATCGCAGTGCGCGGGCCTCTCACTATCGCGGCCTCTCTTGTTGCGGAGCACAGGCTCCAGATTCTCAGGCTCAGTAGTTGTGGCTCATGGGCCCATTTGCTCTGCGGCATGTGGGATCTTCCCAGACCAGGGCTCGAACCCATGTCCCCTGCATTGGCAGGCAGATGCTCAACCACTGCGCCACCAGGGAAGCCCCCTGTAGGTTTCTTGAGAACACAGTGTCTTGCCTTCTCCACGGTGGTCAGGGCTGTGATGGATTTGGTGTGGGCGTGGCACAGGAGGGTCAAGGACAGTTCCTGGGTGGGGGTGAGGGCAGCTCTCTAGAGAACCATGGTCTCGTTTTCTGCCGTGGGAAGACCAGTGTAGGAATACTTTTGGTGGGGACAGTCAAGGCTTTGTTTGAAAAGATTAAGTCTGAGGAGACTTTAGACAATGAGCTGGAGATATCAATTGCATGTGGTAATTGTCTATAAAATCTTGGTACCAACATCCTGGGAGATGAAGACAAATGAGGCTGGAGATAAAGACATATGAGGCCTTTGGAGCTAGAGACAATAAGACACCTTAGGACAGGAGTGGATGGAGGTAACTGCAGAGTACAGTTAGACTCTGTCTTCGTTTAGCTGAGATCCAAATCAGGGCATGGCTCCAGCAGTCCTGAAGAGCTATGGTGTGGGACCACCCAGGCAGGGTTTGAGAAGACAAGATGGGTGTGGGAAACTATTTTGCTGTTATTTGTCCAACACTCACCTGGAAAGTATAATGAATGAGGTTGGGAATTACAGAGAGGATTTCTTTGGCTAGAGTCCTGTGTCCTGTGATCCCTACCCTGATAATGTGGGAGGGGCCAGGTGGTTCCCCCTTGCTTCAGATAGAGTGAGGGGCTTTCAGCAGATGACGCTGACTTTGGCATGTGTCACCCAGAGCCTGGGGAGCCCATTGGACCACATCACTGAGACCTGAAGCAGGAGTGAGTGTGTTTGGGGAGAAACTACCTCCCACTGATGGAAGGTGCTGTGGGCAGGAGGCACCCTAATGGGGCCATGAGCCCACTGGACCCGCCCTGGAAAGCTTACTGCTAAAGATTGGGGCCGTGTCAGCAGCAAGAGGCTGGACCTGCCCCATGGGTGTTGGTGCCAGGAGGGGGAAGGTGTGTGGGTGGATGAAGAACAGACACTGTCCATTTCACAGCACGGGCACCCTAATATTCCCGGGGTTGGGGGAGGAGCCTTAAAGAAACAAGGAAAGTGGCTGTGGGAGGAGTCGGCTGCAAACCTCAGCCCTGGCCAGAGGGCCCAGCCGGGGCTGTCAGTGTCACTCAGTGCTCCCTGACTTCTTCATAGGCACCCCCAGACCACCATCGCAGCCAAGGGGTCAGAAACTGCAGCCAGAAGGTTGGGAGGCACCTCCTTCTTTGGCCACTGGGAGGTTTGGGGCCCCAGACAGTGCTAAGGGAAGGAGGAGAACTCTAACTCTAAATGATGTTCTGGGTTTTTATTATTATGCTGGGACTGAGAATTTTTACCTTAAAAATAGGAAAATGGAGTAAGTTGTAAGTTATTGAGGATATTTTCTTCTCTGGAAGTGAGTGGACTAGATACGGGGCATGCCCGGGGCTTCGTCCGGGGCCAGGGAGGAGCTGGCCCCGAGTGGATTTAGACAGAAGACGCTGGGGCAGTAAACTCGTTCACAGATTGTACCATCCACTCGTGCAGGTCACGCAGAGGACAGAGAGGAGGTGGGTGGAACGGATCCTTGGGACTCTCTGTGATTTAGAGGTAGAGTCACGGAGAAGGCAAGAAACTGACCAGGAGCACCCAGGATAGTGGAGGACGTCAGAGGACTGTGGGATCAAGAAGTCAAGAACAAGAAGTGTGTCAAGGAAGTGAGGACAGCAGATCGCCTGTCGATTTGGTGCCAGGGAGGATGTTGGCGACTTTGCAGAACACTTAGTAGGAACAAGAGTGGCCTGGGGGGAGCTGAGGAGAAAAGGGAGGTGAGAGTGGAGAGGGCACCATCAACAACGCTGTTGATGATCCATCTTATGGAGGTACCATAATTTATTGAACTGGCCCCTGATAGGTATTGATTGTTTCCTATCATTCTGTTAAAACATTGCTGCAATCACTAGTGTGTATGTGAGTCTTCTGGCCTGTTTCTGAGAGTATTTAGAGGATGCATTCCCAGAAGTAGAACTGCTGGATGAAAGGGTTTTGTTAGGGATATGACCAGTCTGCCCCCACGGAGGCTGCAACAAGCTTCATTCTCACTGATGTGGGATACTTTACCTACAAGTTCTTATCAAGCTTAAATCTTTGGCTGTGAAAATTGACTTTTAGTATAGGCTTTAATTTGTATTCTTATTATGAGTAAAGCTGAGAATCTTTTCATATTTTCAAGTGCCATTTATCTCCTGTGTGAACTCGTTGTTCACATCTTTCACTCATTTTCTATTGGGTTTTTGATGTTTTCCTTATTGACTTATATTAGGACAATTATCTCTTTGGCTGTGAAATGTTACCATTTTTTTTCTTGTGCATAAAGTTTTATTTTTATGATATTGTGTCCATATTTTCTTTTATGGTTTCTGTATCATTCTAAGATTCAGAGATTAAAAATGTCTTCCCAATTTCTTTTAGTACTTTTATGGTTTCATCACAAACATTAAATTTGCAATCCATCTAGGATTTATTTGCATGTAAGGCATAAGATAGGAACTCAACTTACTTTTTCTTGGATAGTTGCCCAGGCACTCAAATGCCACTCACTGGGTAACTCTTCCCCCCTACTGACATGCATTACAGCATTTATTCTGTAGGGAAGGAAAAAAACTTTTGTGCTCCGCCCTCCTATATTCTTTGGCTGCGACCCTGCAAATTAGACTAACAGAAGACAGATTAACAAGAGAAAAACAAACTTGATTAAAGTACGAAGTACACATGCTCACAGTGAAATTCAGTGATGAGTAACTCAAAGAAGTGGTTAGAACTTGGGCTTATATCTTAATCGAAGATGAAAAATCTGTACAGAATTGACAGACACAGAAAAAAAGACTTTGAGTTTCTGGGAGTGACAAGCTGTGGGAAGGTAAGTTTATGAAGAAACTTATGGAAGATAAGAGCTAGTAGCAAGGTTTGTTATGCAGATTCCTCTGGTGCATCTCTTAGTTGATCAGGGTCTAGAGTTGTCTCCAGTGATTAATGTCTGTCCTTCTTGGTAGAGAGGGGAAAGGGATGCCTTTACAAATTTATGTCCTGCTTTTAGGCCAATAGGGGAAGTGCAGGGGACTTTTCTTGTATCTGCTTCTTCTCAATTGCCTTCAGCTCAAAATGATCCTTATACCAGAGAGACATATTTGGGGGTGGCATGTACTATTTATCTACACATTCTACATAGCCCTCCTTCTTGTTTCTTCATGAAATTGACTGCAATTTACCATTATATGTGTTCGTTTGTTGCACACACACACACACACCCCCACTAGAATAGGAGTGAATGAGTGTAGAAGTAACGCAGATGTCCTATTTTTATTTATCTTTTAGTCTGTAAAATACGAGTGTGTGTGTGTGTATGTGTGTTTGGGGAGGCTGGGTGGGTAGCAATGAGATGGGTGAGTAGGGAGTAAGATGGTGCTGCATGATTTCAAAGGATCCAATACTACATTCTAATGAAAAAGCTATTAAAATGTCAAAGGTACTGGCTCTAATGATGAGAATTTTAGACAAAAGGGGAAGATGGTGAAGTCATGAGAAAGTAAGGATTAGCATTTGGGGCTGGCTTCAGTTACTTTCAGATGACTCTGGAGGTGCCAAATATTCCATTTTCATATTAACTGAACTCCAAGGTCTGAGTTGGCTTACCAACATGGGGTCTTACTGGACAGAATGTTGGGAAGCACTCTCCATTACTAAAAACAGGGCAAAGTCACTACCTGAGGCTCCAACTGGGATTACATGGATTTACAGAAAGCTAAATAATTATTGCTAAAAGAACCAATTAAAATAGCTCTACTCACCAAAAGGCACTCTGCTAGGCAATAAGGAGAGACGATAAGAATGGTTAGATTTAAATTAGACTTTGGAGTTCAAGTTACTAATTTCAGTCATCTAACTATTGCAATTGCTAATAGTTACGTCACATTTCGATTTCAAACAGAAATAGATACCATCAACCTGGTTGAAGTGAGAATTCACACACACACAATTTATATGAGCATCAGAAACAAATTTTTGCCAGTGATGAAAGGAGAGCATTCTTCTGAAAAGCAGCTTGGTTTGCAAATCTCTTAGGGGATTCTAAAGGTTGGCTCACAGGGGGGACCCCTAGGACTTTCTTGAGTCCATGAGCTCTGATAAATTTCTGGAATGTCTTACATTTGCAAAATTTAAGGCCAGAATATTGAGGCTCTGAATGTTCTCTGAGATGCTTGTTTGCCTCTCTGTGGGAGGATTTGTTTGATAGACCATGTTTATGATTTGCAACATTTTCTCCACAATCCCACTCTTAATGCTCACTGGTTGTTTCCACCTCCGTCTCCCAAAGTGGCACATAAGTAGCAAGGCCTTCTGCCCAAGCTTCATAGCCTGACTAGATTAGACGTTTGATGATGTGGAACCTATATAATAAATGAGACATTTGACATTTCCTTTTTGAAAACTGTCATCCAAGACTGATTTTTTTCTCTTGTCCTCTACGTCAGTGGATGGGAAAAGAAATACGATGCTTACTAAGGGTATTTAAGGAATGACTTACTGGAAACTTTCCACTAAATAATGTCTTTCCAGCCTATTGGGACTATCAGGGACTGAGCTGCTTTGCTCAGCTAAATGTATCATTTAATATAATAAGCACAGTGCAGACACACATCAAGTTTTAAAAATTAAACAGATAAAATATAGATACTTTTTATACATGTTTCTCTAGAGAAACAACTTGACTCTCTTCAATAAGGAATTTACCTTTAGAAAATACTTTGGATGATTATTTTGATAGAACCACTTTTAGAATATTATTATAAAATAAATGACTAAGGATAAACATCAAAAAAACATTTGTTTCTTTCAAACAAACTTTTTCTGAGTCATGGTGATTCATAATCTATAGTTTTTATGGCACCTGAACTTTTAGAATAGTATTTCTTTCTTCTCTCTGTACAATGAATTGAATGGCAAATGTGAAGCTTATCTTAATAGTCTCTCACCTAATTTGACAAGGTCATATTTCTCTTAAAAGCATTGTATTGTGACAGTAATTATGTTTCTAGATGATAGAAAATAATTTCAAGAAGTATTCAGCTGAGAACATTTGTGGAATGTTTCTAAGGACCTATTATCTTCTCTATCATTCAGGGTTTCTCCATATTCCTTTTTTTTTGTGTGTGTGTGTGTTCTTTTACTATTTTGTCCTTCCCCGTGTGGGAGTTGAGATGTTCACCCAGCTCCTTTCTGGGCTCCTGAATTTGGAGCCGCCTTTGGCATATCACCCATTATTTCTCACTGAGGCCGAGTCACAAAGTTGAGCTATGCTTGCTTTCAAGCACCTGCCCAAGCCACATCCTCACCAGCCTCCAGCTTCTGGACTGTAGCAGCCTCTGTCTAGTCTTACTTTTTCACCCTCCCACTGCTCCCGTGCCCTCCTGCCCCGGGCAGACCTGTGGGTCAGACCCTCTGCAGCTGGTCCTTTTGTCAGGCCCCCTTGGTACCTAGGATGCTCCTTGCCTCCTTCCTGAAGACAATGCCCAGCACACTGTAGATGCTTTAGAAATGCCTACGCAGAGCCTCATTTCTGTCTCATTTGTGTACCCCTGGAGTTCCTGTCCTCCTTCAAAATCCTCTTGATTTTATGATATTTAGTAACTGCACAAGCTGGGAATAAAACTCAGAGGACCACATTTCTTTTAATTACATTCTGACTCACTTCAGAAAGATCTTAATCAATAGCAATGCTTGATTAGGTTTGGGCCTTGTGCCATGACCATGGCCATGGAGAGGACATCCAGAAGAGTACACTTCAGCACTTCAGGGCACTGATTTTCTAAAATATAATCTTAAGCAAACATTAAAAACAGAAAAAAGAAAGTGTGGCATCGATTCATATTGCACCCTTAGGATACAACCACAGCAACAGAAAGAATTAGGATACTGCCAGCCAGAGGCTCTAAGATGTGGTTTGCTTAGTTTTGTTTTTGGCACGTGTAGAATGTCTGGGTTATGTAATCCTGAAGGATGGGATAAAATGGATCTCTCTCTTCCTGTTCTCTTAAGGGAAGCCATCAGCCGGGTTTGCGAAGCCGTCCCTGGCGCCAAGGGAGCCTTCAGGAAAAGAAAGGTACTGTTCTCTCGGCTCCGTGTCTACCTGTGTCTCCTTTACTTTTTCTCTCTTCTGTCACCACTCAGCATCTTTAATCACACACAGTTGTCCCGTTTCTCTTTTCCATGGCCCGGCTCTTGTCACTTTTTTTTTTTTTTTGCTGGGCAGAGGGGATCCAAGAGACATCTGTTGATTTAAAGGCGGTAACTCGGGCTTCCCTGGTGGCACAGTGGTTGAGAGTCCGCCTGCCGATGCAGGGGACACGGATTTGTGCCCCGGTCCGGGAAGATCCCACATGCTGCGGAGCGGCTGGGCCCATGAGCCATGGCCGCTGAGCCTCCGCGTCCGGAGCCTGTGCTCTGCAGTGGGAGAGGCCACAACAGTGAGAGGCCCGCGTACTGCAAAAATAAATAAATAAATAAATAAATAAAAATAAAGGAGGTAACTCACAGTGACTCTTGTCACTTTTAAAAACAAAAAGAGCTTATATTCCCTCTTTGCCACGTGGTTGACGAGGACAGTTAGCTATCAAGGCTAATTGATAGTGTTGTCAAAATAAACACCCCAGGTCTACACTGAAAGACACGTAAACCAGCACCAGGCATTTTTCTCAGCCTTTATGTATATTAGTTCATTTCATTAGAACGACTCTGTGGTTGATGCCCTCAGTGGTGTGCTGGTAATAGTTTAACAACAGGCTCTTGGGGCTGGAGGTGGAGACTGAGAAGCACTAAATTTGCTGTGTTTGCCAGTTTCTGTGGCATAAATGCTTCCCCAATGGCCGATTTCAAGCTCTAACCTGACATTTCTAAAGTGGAGTTGGGAAGAGATGTGCGGTAGATCACCGTTACAGTGTCCCCACTACATGAAGTGGACAAGGACATTGTCCACACTAAATAACCTGAACAGCAGAGGCAATAGCTAATGTGGAAGCAATTAGGAAATGATGAGTTTTGAGTATTTATTGTTTTTTTAAAGACGTAATTGATTTAATTGTAAGTTTACGTAAATTAATTTTTAATAGCAGCTCTTTTTAATGGCCAGCTCATAAAATTCCTAAAAATTTAATAATTGTCTCTCATTAGCTGGAACAAGACAGCTCTAGAACACCGTTGAATATCCCCATTTTACAGATGATAAAAACTGAGGCAGAGGTATGAGAACCCACAATGCAAGAAGGTGGTGGAGCTGAGCTCAAGCTCAGGCCACCTGGCTCCACAGTCTGCACGTTCAACCCCTGGACTCAACCTTTTCATCCTGGAGGTGGTTGAACCAGTGTGATTGCCTCTGATGCTCCCAGGGCTGAGGGTCAACTCTGTCTTCGTAGCCTGGAGACATTTGTGAGCCCTCAGAGCAACTGGGTTTCAGGCAGAGAACTTTGGATGAAGACTCATCTAGATGTGCCAGCCTGTGTTCCAGTCAGCCCACAGGGGACATAGAAGCCAGGCAAGGCTCCAGAATCTTGAATACAGGGACTAGGAGGGCATCTGAGAACTGAGATAAGGAACCTCATCTTTCACAGCCACTGGGTACCCGACCGGCAAGTCTCGGGGTTCGCTCTCAGGCCTCTTGGTGAAAGTGGTGGAAACAATGTCGATTTCTGGGCTTCACCCCTGGTATGCTTAATCAGAATCTCTGGGGTGGGACCCAGACATCTCTATTTTTAAATAGCTCTGGTAGGGAATTCAAAAGCGATGCCTGCTTGGTTAAGAACTAGTCTTAATGGGCATCTCAAAAGAGGGCATGTTCTACTCTGAAAAGGAAGGAAGGGACAGCTAGTGGGTCCCTGTGCCAAGGACAGTTCTGAAGGGCTGGTTGATGCACCAGTTAGAGCAGCACTGGGTCTGTCCATCCTTGTGCTGGCTCCAGACCCCTGAGTTTTAACTGGACCATTTAGTTGCTCATCAGCCCCATGAGCTGCTCCATTTCAGTCTGGTCCTGAGTAGTTTGATTCCTGGTAGGATGAAACTGGTTTCTGAGGCTGCAAAGCTTCAGGCCCTGGCCTGTGGCGCCTTCCTGGGACTTATGAGTGACCCCATGAGACACATCCCAACAGGAGCTGCCTGGTATACTGACACCTCTGACCTTCCAGCAGAGTCCTCATCTCAGTGTGTGTATATTAGGTGCTGTACAGTTTGCCTATTGCGTACTCTAGAGTTTGTGTGTTAGTGTCAGATCCCACACTCCCAGCTCATTCCTGGAATGTTGCCTTCACGTGCCCGATGAGAGGGGACGGTGGAGGTTGAAGGTGTGGAAGATAACAGCGTAGAGGCCTTGACAATGTGGCCTCCTGTGAACGGAAAGCTAAAATAATGCTGCTTGATTTCACAGCCTCCGAGCAAAATGTTGTCCAGCATCCTGGGCAAGAGCAACCTCCAGTTTGCGGGGATGAGCATCTCCCTGACCATATCCACCGCCAGCCTGAACCTGCGGACCCCAGACTCGAAACAGGTCTGTAGATGCTCAGGCCCTACCCTGCCCATAGCCCCCAAACAGTGGCTGTTGCACAGGGCTTCCCATTTCCAGCTTTACCGGGTCCCTGCGGAGCACATTTGTGTAAAATTTTCACCAGTCCACAAACTCTGACCACTTCCAAAGGTCGCCAACAGAATGATAGATGGAATTGGGTCTCTTGAATTCTGCCATAAATTACCTTTTTTTTCTGAGGATAATGCATGAACTCATCGGTTTACTTACAGTGTAAAAAGAGGTGTGTGTATGTGCAGAAGTCTCCTCTCAATGTCCTTGACCTATTTTGCTTTCTTTAATATTGTATTTTGTTGGTTCTAGAGCCCACATTTTATTTTCACATTTATCATCTTTGAGATGGTGGCATGTCATGGTTTAATTGACAGTATTTTTTATTTCTTTGTGGGTTGTTATTTTGGAGCCTCTCTTAGTTGACAGGGTCATGGGTTGATGCAGTATGGCGCATGTGTGGCATGTCCAGTGCGGACGGGGTCCTTACTGACTGAGGTGGGGACGACGATGCTTACTGAGGCAAACTCTTACGAGAGTTGGGTTTTTCTTCAGTGTCTATATCTTAAGTTTCTCTGATTGTTAGTTCCTTTAGCTGGGAAAGTGGGTGTATGAGTAGCTGTCCTGGAGCCAGCAGGGGAGTTCTGAAGGCCAAAGGAGGCAAAGGAGGTGAAGATGCTCATAAACCATAAAGGTGGGAGGTGGAGCGAAGCCACCCCTCACTTGCTCTGCCCAGTCTGGGCCTCTGTTGCTGGCAGTGTGAGCTGGGATTCAGATGTGCCTACATGGAGAGGGATGGGCAATCCACCAGACCTCTGAAGGACACACTTCCTGGCTCTGGCAGTGTATTACCAGGGATGCCCAGGGGTACCTTCATGTTGCTATACATATTCAGATTTATTGATTCCATATTCCCCGGGTAAGCAAGCAGCATCCCCAGCTTCATTTAGGATGAATGGGACACCACCGCACCCCTGCCCCAACCCAAGATGTTGAAATAAATTCTAGATCTAGCATAGAAATGAGAGGCAACGCCTGGGCTGGGTTTTGACATAGTGGATGCCACTTCTCACTCCATTCCCTTGTCCTCACGCAACGGATGGATAATCCCCTGTCTTTTCTCATCAGCCCTTCCGAGGGATGGGTAACCAGTCGTTAGGTGGCAGATTAAGAACGTGCAAGAGGCTCAGCGTTTCTCTGGAGCCGCCTCCTGCTGAGCACGTGGTGGCTTGGGGTGCACCTCGCTCGGTGCTGCCCTCACACGCTCACTTCCATTCTTTTTGTTTTTAACTGAAGTACAGTTGATTTACAATGTTGTGTTAATTCTGCTGTACAGCCAAGTGATTCCGTTATACATTTATATACATTCTTTTGAACATCCCCTTCCGTTATGGTTTATCACAGGATATTGAATCCAGTTCCCTGTGCTATGCAGTAGGACTTGTTGTTTATCTATTCTATACGTAATGGTTTGCATTTGCTAACCCCAAACTCCCAATCCGTCCCTCCACCCTCTCTGCCTGGGCAACCACAAGTCTGATCTCTTTCACTCTTATTCATGTGGCTGCTGCACCTTTTGTTTCTAGGAATCCTCAGACCACAGTCCTCAATTCTGTGAGATCTTATCTCCTAATTCCCCCTTCTACCGCAAAAAATAAAAATAGGGAGAGAGAGGCAGACTCTCAGAGCAGAAACGATGAGGTCACCATGGTTGGCCTTCCCATCCTCGGTTAGGGGCTGGTTGGGCGTGTCCAGGTCTCATTGTCTTGCCCTTGGTTTATGTGGATATGGGAGGGAGTGCGGGGCTGGGGGGATGCCTGGGGATTGGCAGCTCGGGTGACATGAGCACAGTCTGAGGAAGGTTTGGCAGGACCCAGAGCTCACCTCCCTCTGCCTCTCCCGAGTTAAGGGCCGGGCTGTAGCAAACAGAAGGAGCCCAAGTGGGCAGACCCTTCCCAAACCAGAGAGCCAGCAGAAAGGCAAAGCTAGCTCTCCTTCTCAGAGCTCTCAAGGAGAAGCAGCAAGATGAAACACCCTCAGAGCAAAACACATCCTTTAGTTAATTAGCTCTAATTTTCTTACTCTCCTTTTCAATTTCTATCTTACCCAAAGGGACAACATACAATCACACAGTAGCAGTCACGTTGGCCAAATATGATTTCCATTTTTTTCTTAAATCTTTGTGTTCACTTTGATTTCCAAACCCCAGCTTTAGAGCTGCTTTAGAATCAAAAATTAAATAAACAAAAAATTCAATAAGCAAAAAAATGAACAACTTTAGAAGTCATAGTTTGTCATCATCTGGGGACTGGACTAGAGGCAGAATTCAGAAAGCTGCAAAGGGCAACTATTAGTCTGATCCAGCTGGGTTTGGGTACAGGCTACAGAGCTGGACTCATTGTTTTTATTCATCTATATACTCGGGTTTTTCTAGATCCTGAGTAGTTTTGCAAGTGCCAACAAGTGAAGTAGGCATTTAAAAATATCTCATTTTATCTTGTAATTCAGTTATAGTTTTGCTTTGAGTTTTCCTGGAGCATGGTTGGAAAAATCCCTTCGATGGTAGGATTACAGCTCTGTAAATTCTGCCTGCCTGCCTGCCGGCGAGGACCTGAGGGGGCTGTGCAGAAAGAAACCTGGTTATGCTGGGATGGAGATGAGAGTGCTGTTCCCACCCCCGGAAATTTACTTCAATGTCACTATGTTGTCTTTAAAAAGATAAAAATAGCATGGAAGACTTATGTAGCCTTTTAAATTTAGGGCAGCTCCTAATTTACTCAGTGTCTACGAAACCCCACTGTATGCTGCAGTTTATAATGCTAATGGAAATTTCCCAATTTAAAATTTACTTGGAACAGCCTCGGTGGTTTTTAAATTGATAAATTACAAGAGTCCCTGAGAAGACACCAATTTTGATCTTGGATGCAGGCTTTCTAATTCATGTGCTCATGATACAAATGGGATGGCTGAAGTAGGGGACAGCCACACTTCCCTCCACTCCAGCTATGGGGTCTGCACCAAAGACCCCATGTGTCTTTGGAAACAGAAACTGCACAGTTGACATGTTTTGGTGTGTGGCTGAGACGTTTTCCTTCTCAAAGAGGCATGGTTGTTAAGATCACCTGTGTTCAGTCGCAGCTCTGCCTTTAACTAGCTGTAGAGCTTTGAGCCAGCTGCTTAGCCCCTCTGGGCCTCAGGCTCTTCATCTGTAAAATGGGATTGCAATAGTTCCTACCTCATAGGGCTGCTGTGAGACTTAAATGAGATAATTCTGGCAAAGCAGCTAGATGAGCGGCTGACGTTGTGAAAGTTCATTCAGGGTTATCTATTGTTATTACTTTTATCATTGTTATTTTCATTGGGTATGAAGTTTACCAATTTTCAGGAATCCTTGTGGATTTGTATTTCCTGCCAACAAACAGTTAAGTTTTCCAAGACATGGGAAGGGTAATAACGGCACATCTCATTTCTTGTTTTGGACCTGGCAGATTATAGCGAATCATCACATGCAGTCCATCTCCTTTGCCTCTGGCGGAGACCCGGTAAGTGCCCTTGGAGTTGTTTCCTCTTGCTCTTGTCAGAATTGTTGCGAAGGGGCCCTGCTTCAGAAGCATGCCTCTTAGGACCCTATAAAGAAAGTTAACTGTGATACCAACTATTTCCACTTCCCTTTCATAAGCTCTTCCTGACTCTCATTTTTTTTTTAGGGGTAACCCAGGACAAGGACCTACCGTTAAATTTCATTTCATTAGTAAAAAGCTGTCAAAAATCCCTGAAGCACTGGCTTTCTTAAGGGGTAATGACATAGCCCCCTGGTTTCTCAAGTTGCTGGAATGCACTCGTGACTCTGCTAATCCTGCTTTGTTCCTGTTTTTCTACTGGCTCTCCCTTGGAGTCTTCCGTTTTTGGATTTCAAGTCTATTCAAAGGCTGTGAATTTACTTAGTCTGGTTTATTCATAAATATTTGAAATTGGTATTTTTCTCTCCAAATTTAACACTGTAGTCTTTTAATGCTTTGTTTTGCCAACAGGGAAGGAGTTTCAGAGATAGAGAGAGAAAAAGAGAGAGGATAGAGAATATGAGAATGTTCCAGTTTTCATTGCTTCTTTTATTAAGAAGGTGGAATAACAAGGGAATTTGCTCCCCACATTCGGTCAGGAATTCTATGATACAATGCCAGCATTCAGTTTCAGTGTCAGGAAAGGCAGGACTCAGAAAACCACTTCCTCCTCAAGCAGGGCAGTGTTTCTGTTATCATTATTGTTGTTTATATTATTTTGTCAAATTATCGGTAGGCAATGCTCAGATTTTATGTAAGAGTTTACTGGTCCAAGGTAGCCTGAGTAATTAGTGCATTATATGACTCCTTATCCCAAGGCCAGGAACCTTGTCTTATTTCTAGCCCGAGAAGGAGATTTTTCCCATGCCCTGTGTTTAACTCATATACCTTTCCTCCCATACTCCTACCTGGGTAACCTGATTGCAGAACTGCTGTGGGCACATTGAAACCCAAATCGAGGGAGTGATCTCCACTGCTGGCTCCAATCTCGATGTTCCCACCTGCTACAGCCTCCAGGGAGGCATCACTCCTATCTCCCTAGCACTGAGCTCCTGCTGGGGAGATGCAGGCTGCAGGGAGAGGCCCCAGGCGTCTCCCTGTCTCAGACCCTTGAGCCAAGGGCACTGGCAGGAGAGGGATTTGGCCACCCTGCAGATGGTTCTTGGCCCTTAATCCTCTGCTAAAGTGTCGCAGGATGACCAGAGCATTATTGAAACATCTCATTCAGTGGGTTCCACTGGCTTTGGCCCTATCTCATACTTAGGGTCTAATTTTCAGAAGTCTTCCAGGATGCTTCCTCTTCTTTTTTCCTTCCCTTCCCTTCCTTTACTTTCTTTCCAATCCTTTAATTTATTATGATCCACTGCAAAATGAAATACCTCACTGAGATGTATGTTTAGAAAGTGGAAGTGTTCCATAATCAAGCCCATCTAAGGAGCATTTATGAAGATTACATCTAGACATAGCTATACACTCATTCTCTACCTGGACTACACATATACACATATCTATACTTATATCTGTAACCGGATCTAGTTAATTTGCAGTGGCTGTCTACCAACTATTGCTTGCCTAATGTGATGCTTAGAACCATAGTTTCTTAAATTTGGAAGGTAACCCAGTTTAAAAAATAAGAGGCAGAAACCTTGCACACCTGCATCAATATCTCCTTTCAAGAACTTGTCTCAAACCTCATCTTCATGTTGACATTGATTGGAGATGCAGAGATCTAGAAATGGAAAGCCAAAGACATTGTCCTGTGTTAAAATTATTTTATTCTCCACTATGCACAAAGACCCGTGAACTATTTTCAATTTTCCCTATCACCTCTTCTTAAAAAAAGGAAACATTCAGTGACCCTTAAAGTAATTCATAACTTTTAATATTTTTTTTTTCTGATACAGAAAATGTCATGATTCCAGGGGACAGGAAGCCTGGTTACTTTTTATTTTAACCAATTCAAATGCACATCACATTGTGCACGAGTTCTCATTCCAGATTTATTTATAACCATTACAATTGGTATACCTTTTAAATAAAACCAACAATTCCAGGTCCTATTCCTTGTTCTGCTGCTAAGTATGTATCTACTTTTTGCTTTGTGCCTCAGTTTACTGGGTATGAAAATGGTATTTTGAAATGTCAAGTAAAACAGACTGGAAAACACAGTTAATCCCTGCAATTAAAAAAGGCATACTACAATTATAATCTACTATTATTAGCAGTTCTAAAAGATCACCAAAAGAATGCCCGAATAATGGTCAGGCTCAGAAAAACTTGGGGAGTGAGAACAGACATGGGTAAATACAGAACAAGCACTTGGCATCCCCATCTTTGGCACTTAGAGCGCTCACTGTGTGACTGGGTGATGTCAAGAACATTGTTTTAACAGCAATACACTCCCCCACTGTGCCGGGAATGCATCAATATTGGCATTGGAAAAGCTGTGTCCTTGGCTTGGCCACTGATCATCTGAGTGACAGGGACACATCACATCTCTTGCCTAGTCTTTCTTTCCTAGCTTGGAGCCAGAGGAGCATTTCTCAGACTGGAGTAAGAATTTAAGAAGAAGAGTTTCCTTGGGCCTCCCTGGTGGCGCAGTGGCTGAGAGTCCGCCTGCCGATGCAGGGGATACGGGTTCGTGCCCCGGTCTGGGAGGATCCCATATGCCGCGGAGCGGCTGGGCCCGTGAGCCATGGCCGCTGGGCCTGCGCATCCGGAGCCTGTGCTCCGCAACGGGAGAGGCCACAACAGTGAGAGGCCCGCATACCGCAAAAAAAAAAAAAAAAAAAAAAGAAAAAAAAAAAAAGAAAAAAAAAAAAAGAGTTTCCTTGTATATGCTACTAAGGTGGACTCAACTTAATTTTGTTACACAAATATGTACAAAAATAAATTACGTATAGACTCCTTATGTTTATTCCTTTTATTAAACTGTAAATCCCAATCAAACTTGGAAATTAAGTACAAATAAACACAGTAAAGTCAGTAACATTCAAAGTAAAATTAATTTACTGTGATGAGTGAAGTTTTGTTGAAACTAAATCTCTGCTCCCAATGTGACTCTAGAACTGGCTACCATGGTGCAGAAGCCTTTGAGGTCAGCATCTCTCTACTACCACAGGCGCCAGATGACTCACTCCTTCCACTGATTTCTTCTATTCAAGTAAACACTTCAGTCGTACATCATTGTGTACAAATGTGACGTTAATTTGCTTCAGGTGGGGCAAAGCCATCTGACTGTTCTTTTCTCTCTGATTCTTTAAAAACCTGGCACCCATAATGTTGGAAACCCCACTGAAAATCTTGGCACTGAAATTGCGTGCAGAGCTTGATGGCACAGGTGTCATTCAGATGATCCTGCATATTACTGTACTAACTTTTAAGATTATCATAGAGATGAAAGCATAAAAAGAGATTCTGGTGACATCTCAAACACTGGAGAATATACCTGCCCCACCCTAGGGTTCCATGGATCTCAGACTGAGAAACTAGCGCTCCCTAAGTCCACTTCTGACATTCACATCTCCTGAATCCAGGAAGAGTGTCTATGATTACAAGCTACAATCCTTCTTTTTGCCAGTAACTTCAGATTCTGACCCGATCTTCCTTGATGAAATGGCAGGAAGTCAGGTCGACCGGTTTGATGGTCTCCCACTCCCTTTCCCAGGTCAGTCTGTGAATACACCAAAGGGCAGTGGCCTGAGCAGGAAGGGGAAACAGCTTAGATAGGCTACATGATGGAGAATGACCTCAGGGTAGCTGTCCAATACGTCAAGAGCTGCTGGAAGAGCTCTCTCCCTTCTTAGTCTTAATGGGTGTTTTTGAGTTCCAGGGCAGTGATGTTTGGAAAAGTGACTTGCACCCTGCAGTGGGTGCTCATAAGCACAGCATCCTCCTCCCCTGCCTCCACACTCACTTTCCCTCTTCCCCTCTCACATGGGAGGGTTTTCTGGAGCCCTGTGGAGAAAGAAAGGGTCGTTTCTCCTGCCCATAGAGTATCACAAAGAAGGGAACTCACGACAGAGAATCTTGCAGGTGCTGAAAGCATTGGGAGCTAATCAATAACCTTGGAGTCCTCCAAAACCAACACATGGGGGAAATATCCCAAACAGTGGGGAGACCTTTACCAGTTGCCCCCCCGAGACTTTTTGAATGTTGAAAATGTCAACTTTGCAGGAAAGTCTTTCTTTGGCTTTCAAGAATTAAGAGAGTTATTGTTTCCTCTGTTTAGAAACCAAAGTTCACATGGTCGCCTCGGATCACTCCTGAGGTCATCGTTTCCTCTGCGTGCCAAGTAGATGAGGCAGGCGAGGGGACTTATATTTCATGTGTAAGGGTGAGACTTCTAAATAGAGCTCATGCTTTGGAAACATCTTAAAAGGATTAAAATGACTACTTATGTCCTCGTATCCGTATCTCATCCACCCACGAAGGATGTTTGCAACCAGCCTTTGAACATCACTCCTCATTTTCTCAGTGTGGTCCCCAGATCAGCAGCAGCACCTGGGTGCTTGTCAGAAATGTACATTTCGGGGCCTTGCCTCAGACCTGCCGAATCGGATACCCTGGGCTGGAGCTCAGCAATCTGTGCTGTCACAAGCCCTGCCGGGGATTCTGACCCCAGCTCAGGTTTGAGGATCGTTGGTGGAGACACGTGACAGCGGTGGCTCTCAGCCTTGGTTCATGATAGAATCATCTGGGGAGCTTTTAAAATTCCTTGATGCCTGGGCCTCGCATCCACTCCAGTTACATCAGCTTATCTGGGAGGTGGGACTCAGGTATTGGTGTTTTTATAGCTCCTCGGTGATCCGACATGCTGAGAATGGATGCCGTTCACACCCTTGCTGCTCAAAGTGTGGGTGTGGCGAAGCTGCATCGGTGTCTCGTGAGAGCCATCTGCAGATGCAGAACCTCGGGCCCAGCTCCTGGCCTGCGGAGTCAGAATCTGCATTTCACAAGATCCCCGGTGATTCCTGCCCACTGTACAGTCGGAGAAATGCTGGGCTGTCAGCAGGGCTACTCTTGATGACTGAGCTGCTGTATGCATGATGTGTCTGCTGTCCTGTCTTCACCTGTGATTAGTGATGTGACATCTCATTTTTCGTTCACAGGATACAACAGACTACGTTGCCTACGTAGCTAAGGACCCTGTTAATCGCAGAGGTAAGCCATGTGTGACTTTCGTCATCTCTCACTCAGGCGCAGCCAGGCTTAACAATGGATACCAGATGGTCCTCATGATCTCAGCCTTCTTCCTCCAAACTAACAGTGTCATATGGTACTGTTAGCGATAATTGAGGTTTGCAGGCAGTGAAGCGTGGCGGCACACCTGGCTGGGTTAGGAGATGCTGGATGTCTGGGAGCTTTAAACACACACCTGTATCCGGATGGCTAGAGCTTGGTACACCTGACCTGCGCACGGCAGCTCCCACTCATACTCCGAAGGTGCCCTCAGTTACACCTGAAGACTTCGCAAACCGCTGGCCTCCTGCCCAGCTACAGCTCCTTGTGCATCCACTGCCAACGAAGTCTCCCCGAGAAACCTCATGCTGCTCTGCATGGCCCTGGAAGCCAGTGTCCAAGCTCAGGTGCTGCCCACTTACACCCCGCAAAGGTGCTAGGGCCTCAGACACAGGCTGGGTAGGGGTTTTGAAACATCCAAGTACTTCCCATCTTCATGGAACCTTTATTCCTAGACCCTCCCTCCACACCCACCACCCCATTTCTTTCATCATTTACAAAACCAAAGGGTCCCCCTCTCCGATGTTAACAAGCTTGGGCAGGTGGGCTGACTAGGGGGCGCTACCCTTGAATCCCGGGCAGCCACCGGGTGCTGCACAACTCCAATTTAGAGCTCACTGACGGAGGTCACCTGTGGGGTTTGTAACACTACAGATGACACTTCCCTCTACCACCCATTGCTTTCCCACCTCCTCCCCACCTCTACCCCAGGTACCCATTGTTAAGATTTCCTAGTTGGCTTTGCAGAAGTTTTATATCTGTCCATATACATATATAGACTCTTCTTCTTTTAAAATTTCACCACAGATGAGATTTTAGCATTCAGTTTTCCCACCAACCTTGGGGAGGGGGAGGTGACAGGCTGCACTCATCCCAGAGTTAACACTTGTTGAAGTTCTTCCTTTATTTTTGCTTGTTCTAAGTTCACTTCAAGTAATCCTAGACTTTTTTTTTCACACCCTTAATGGCTCCTAGGTCAATGGTTCTGAAAATGAACTATACTTTAGAATCACCCGGGGAGCCTTAAAAAAACTCAATGTTCAGGCCTCAGAGAGGGGTGCCCAGGCAACTGTATTGTTTAAAAGCTCTCCAGATGATTCTCATGTACAGCCGGGGCTGAGAAATCAGGCTCTAGGTCCAGACCCTGAAGGAGTTTAACCCTGTGCAATTTGACTTAGGGCCGTGGAAGCATACAAGCTGATACCTTGTTTTACGGCTGCAAACCAGCAGCAGCACCTTCTGTCCACAGTACCTTTTCAAAGTCATGGAAATCAGGATCCACTCCATGTGCTCCGTGGTTGCTGGACCAGCTCCCTTTGGGACCCTCATGCAGTGCTGGTGTGAAGACGAACGCCAGACCTCTGCGCTGTTGCTGGTGCTTTGGGGGCACCAGCAGCATAGGGGTCCTTTGAGCTGCTTGATAGGAGAGGATCACTCCCTCCTTCCAGTTATCTGTTGCCTGTAACAAATCTTAATGGCCTAACAGCCATCATTTAAAAATATCTTTTGATATGATGAAGTATCCAGTGTCCAGGCAGGGCTCAGTTGGCCAATTCTTCTGCTCTCTGTGGCATCAATGGGGTATTGGGTGGTCTTTGGCTGGTGGCTGGCCTGGTCTAGAGGGTCCAAGCTGACTTCACTTCCACGCCTTGGACCTTGGCAGGGAGGACGAGAAGCCAAAGCCAGCAGGGTCCTTATCCCTCTGCAAGGAGTCTCAGGGTCCCTCCAAGTGGCCCCTGAATCGGGGCAGTAGGACTTCCCACATAGCAACTCTGGGCTCCATGATGCCAAAGTGGATGCCAAAGACCAGGCACCGCTTCATCTCTGTCATAGTTGACTAGTCAAAGCTGTCCCAGGCAGCTCAGATTCAGGGGAGGGGAACCAGACCTGCCCTCCGACAGGAATTTGCAGCCTTCCTCATCCATCACATCTCTGTTCCCGCACGAACACAGGCAGCCCCAGCCTCCTGGGAGGCAGTGTGGGAAGGTAGGGGAGTCATAGATCTGGCCATGAACAGTATGTCAGAGCACGCTTTGCCTCCATCCGATATGTGTCCACCCACCGTTATGTGTCCACCCACCGTTGCCTCCTTCCGCAAGGAGCTGGGGGAGGGCTCCCCCCGCTGCTCTCTTCTCTTTCCTCCTGCCCTAGGCTGGGAAGAGAGTTTAATTGAATAAGAATGGCCTTTGCCATGCAGGAGTCAGATTAGCAAGAAATTCTGGGAGTGAATGTTCTTATTTGGACTCTTAAATAGCCAACTCCCCACGCAGAGGCCCCAGTGGATGTGCTGACCCCATTGTGGTTCCCTGACTGCAGGCAGAGCTACTCAAGGCAGGCAGGCTACTCAAGGCACATCTGGAGCCCAGAAAGTCTTCTGTCAAAATCCTGCAGAGATGGGTCAAAGTCCCTCACCGTTATCATTTGTCCTTTCCGCACTGATTCCTGCTTATACATTCTGGTGTGTGTGTTTGGGTAATCTAGCGGTATTTACAGTGAGAAAAAAATTATATTTTTCTCTCTAGTATCAAGAATCCATGGCTTATATAATTAATCTGGTGGAAGGGCAAAGGATCTCTGACCCATGTCATTAAGCTCTATGGTAACCACCACCATCCTGAGGAGACAGAGATGGCAAATGAGTGAAGTTTCATGAGGTTGGCACCTTATAGCTGAAAGGCAGGGCTGACAGGAGACCTGGAAGGTGACTACTGATATATGTAGGATAAAACGCCCAACAAATCAGGCTTTGCTGGATCCTAATATACCATTTTCTTTTCACATTGGAATTTATATTACTACCCAAGGACTCCCATTCCCTGAAACCTAATGTCTATTGGTTCAAAATGGACTATTTGGGTCACAAAAGTACATAAAAATCAATGTCCTAATTAGACATATGGCTGCCTGCAGGTGGCATGTAATTCCTATAATTTATAACCACAATAGCATCCCTGTTCAGGCACCTTCTGGAACTCCTGAACTTGCCTGGAAAGTCATATCCTATGGTGCTGACCTGATGGTAGAGAGGCCTGAGTGTTCAGCCGGTATAGCTTCTAACACATCCTGCTGCCCTTTCCCCAGGATTTCCTGAATAAGGGGGGAACGTGGTGACTGGGCTTGAGAGGGAAGCCCCCCGTGGACTACTGCTTCACATGGCTGCGCTTCCTTCTCCAGGCTTCTCTACTAGCTCATGGTCATTTCAACACTGAATTTAGGGTTTCTCTGGCCTCAGACAGTTGTAGGCCGCAGGAGGTGACTTTCTGGGAGAAACTTAAAGAGTATGAACTCCTTAAATAATACAGAACCTTCTCTGGCTTTTCTTTCCCCTAGGAGTAAAACCTCTTCTGTATAACAGGTGAAAGCAATGATTTATTTTTTTAAGCCAGGAGGTTAAATTCCATCTCATAACACTGTGGTGGGAGGTTAATTTGCCTGTGAGTGAATGATTAGGTTGTTCCCCATATCTGGCTTTCGTCAACCATGGTTTTTTGCGTTTTCTTTTTTTAAATAAACAAGCCAGTCCCTGGGCTCTAAATACCCTGTGCCAAAGACTGTGAATGTTCCTGCGTAGCTCAGGCTTCTGGCTGAAAGTCAGACTTGTGTAGTTACCAGCCTGCTGCACATCTCTGCTCAGAAGCCTCCTAGCCCCCTCACCTTGACAAGCCACAGAGCTAAGTCTTTCCTTCTACCACAAAGTATCTGCTTGTCTCACTCATCACGATGTGAGCTCACTCCTGCTCTATCCTCTATCTCGTTTCCTGTGATCTCCCCTCACCTCCACTCCAGCTCCACTGATCTTCTGGCTCTTCCTTGAACATGTCAAGCAAGCACCTGCCTCAGGGCCTTTGCACCTGTTGAGCCCTATGCCTGCAACATTCTTCGACTAGACCTTCCCATGGCTCACTTCCTGACTTCCTTCAGACTTCTTCTGTGATGCCACCTCCTACATGGCTTTCCCTGGTCATCCTACATGTCACCCTACAACATCATTCTCATCACCCCCTTTATTTCACATTATGGTCTTTATGGTTGTATTAGTTTTCTGTGACTGCTGTAACAAATTACTACAAACTTTGTGGCTCAAGACAACAAAAGTTTGCTCTCTCACAATTCTGGAGGCTAAGGGTCTGAAATCAAGGTGTCAGCAGGGCCGTGCTCCCTCCAGACGTTCCAGGGGGCAAGGCTTCCTGCTTCTTCCAGCGTCTGTTGGCTCCAGGAGTCCTTGGCTTGTAGCTGCATCACTCTAGTCTTGGCCTCCATCTTCACATCACCTCCTCCTCTGTGTCTTTGTCACCTCCTCTTCTGACCCTTATAAGACACTTGTCATTGGATTTAGGGCCCACCCTAATCCAGAATGATCTCATTTTGAGTCCTTAATTACATCTGTAAAGACTCATTTTCACAAGTTCAGGGGGTCAGGATGTAGACAGGGCTTTGGCTACTGGGGGGGGGGCACCATTCAACCCATTCTAATGGTATATTTTTCCTTCTTTATTTTCAGTGTCCACCTTCTAGACTGTAAGGTCAGTGAGAGCAGGAATCTGTTTTGTTACTTGCTGTATCTGGAGATCCTGGGGCAGAGCCTGGTACAGAGCTGGTGCTCCATAAGCGTCTACTGAGTGAAGTCTGCAGTAAATATTTTGTACATTTGCCTTGTGCTCATGTGCAAGAATTTTCTTAGGGTTTATACCTCTGGGACAAATCACTGTGTTCTGGGACATCTTCAGTTTTCTAAAAATGGTTATTTCACTTTATAATTCCACAAGTGGCACAGGAGGGCTCCTTGGCTTCAGCTCTTGTTCAACACTTGGCATTTTCAGACTTTTAAATCCCTGCCAGTCTGATGGGTGCACCATTATCTCCTCATAAAGTTTTAGTTTTCCACTCTGGGGCTAGGACAGATATTAAACAACTCTTAATTAAGAGCATGGGAGCTGAATCTTGGAGTTCTTACCTGTCTCAGATCAAAAAAACTCGGGAACAATGAGGAACGTGTGGATATATGCCGTGAACAGACTAGGGTTGGCTGAAAAGTATGCTTGAGTTTGGAGCCTCCAGCTCTCTGGTAAGAATTCCCTGGTGTTCAGTGTTCCTTTTAAGGGGTGAGAGTTATCAGCCCACTAAGAGGAAGAGACAGCAGTCATTGTTTGGTAGGAGATGGTTTTCTGATTAGGTAACGACTCCAGGTGTCTCCGAGGTTCCCTATGTCAGTCACCAGTTGGTAGAGAACTTGGCTATGAATCTGAACTCTTGGAGAGTCCGTGAGTCTAGATAAGAGGACAGTGGGACAGTCTGAGACGGGACCCTTTCAAGGGCTGGGCTGCCTTGTGGAGGCCAGATGGCTGTGAAGTACGAGTTGGGTTGGTGTGGGTGTGGGTGGGAGGGGTCATGACTTCTTAAAAGAGCAGCACAGATCCTGAGAGGTTTTCTGCTCATACTTGCAGAGTCGCCCCATGAAAACAATGCCCACTGAGGTGGGGTGGCCCATCCCACAGGGTGTGGAAGCAGCGACTGTGGTGGGAAACCCATGCTGGAGCCTCTGTCTATAGTCACTGATCTGAGATAGAGCGGGTATTACCCCATATTCATACGTAAAGGGTGCAGTGAGCCAGTGACACCCTTTCTGTGTGTCAGCTGCTCCTGGCCACAGAGGGGGTGGGGAAGTGGGGTCTTACTTTTACAAAGCAAAAAAAATAAAATAAAAACAAAAACCCAACAATAATCTAATCAGCTAAGATAAGGAAGCAACCCCTCCAGACTCAAAATGATAAAGAAAAATAGTTCAAAGATGGAAGGATGAATTTCTATCCATCATCATTATGATGAACCTCACCCAAAGTATTTATCTTGATTTGAGATAATAAATGACAGTGTGATGCTTTCAGGGCCAACAAGACATCTTGAACTTTATTTTATCTTTATTGTATCATTTTTAACATCTTTTAAAAGATATTTTTATAATATACATACTATTATATTAACACAGGAATATATGTTCATAATTTATAAATAAGTAGATGCATATTTGGGACACATGCTCAGTATAGTAGAGAGTTCTTCACTAGTAAGCATGAGAAAATCTTGACAATTTCTTATTTACAGAAGTAAAGCCTTGAGGGCTTCCCCGGTGGCGCAGTGGTTGAGAGTCCGCCTGCCGATGCAGGGGACACGGGTCCGTGCCCCGGTCCGGGAAGATCCCACATGCCGCGGAGCGGCTGGGCCCGTGAGCCATGGCCGCTGAGCCTGCGCGTCCGGAGCCTGTGCTCCGCAACGGGAGAGGCCACAACAGTGAGAGGCCCACATACCGTTTAAAAAAAAAAAAAGAAGAAGAAGTAAAGCCGTTGTGGGTGTTTGGTGCCTGTGATAGGCATTGCCAGTGCTCACTGACGTCCTGACCTCACTCCTTCCAAGCTCCCAGGAGACTGTACTACCAGCCTCTCCCGGGTGGAGGAGGAGCCAGGCGACAGTTCTGTGTGAGAGGAGAATGGATGAGGCGGTTAGTGCTGGTGCAAGGCCCTGTTGTCCCTTTCTTCCCTGGCTTGGGAGCAGGCCTTGTGTTGAAATTCAGGATTGAAAGATCAAAGCAGCTTGGTTAACGGCGTCACCACCTGGAGAGTTGCCCAGAAATGAACAAGTGAGAATGGGATTGTTTTCAGCCACTAAGATGCTGGGGCTGTTTGTTATGGTGGCGTCGCTTGCCTGTGCTGACTAACGGAGCAGCCATCCCAGGCAGGGCTCAGAGAGCGAGCTCAGATGAATGGAGGCCCCAGATGGCCAGGGCAGTCTTGAACACCGATGAGCAGGTGCAGCCACTGGCCTCTGGACTTATTTGGAGCCATTGGGAAACTTGCAGAGGGACTTCGGACCTGCCAGTGCGGGGAAGATGTGTGGTTGACCCATTAGGAGGCTGCTGTGTGAGGAAAGACGCTGTGCCCCAGTTCTATCTGGCATGATTACAAGGGCCGCAGCACATCCTGCTCTCAAGTGGCTCATCCCAGGTGGGGAGTGGCCTTTGTGGTGAGGCCTGATGAAGTCCCCTCACTAGTGTCAGGGCTGAGCTGGCTGCTGTGGGGTCTGAGCTGGCTTTCCTGGAAAGCGACATAAGCCTTGCTTATTGGTCAGAGAGTGAGACCAGCATGGGCAGACAAGCACCCCCCACCTCCACCCTGGAGACGCCGCCCCCCCACCCCCCACTACTGCACCACTGCCAAAGAGCCCGTCCCCTTCAGAAGGGATAGAATGAGGAATGACCCCATTTTGCTGCTCCTATGTTTGTTTTGGGCCATGTTTTAGGCTTTACAACATCATTCTGAGTCTTGCTTCTGGGCCCCACCACACTGTACCTGCCTCTCATCCAGTTCTTCTCCTTCTTGCTCATGAATGACACCTCCATCCATCCTCTCCTCATGGGATGTAAAACAAGCAGCCCCGATGGTTACCTGTGGCGAGAACCTCATCATTCCTCACACACACTGAGCCACACAGATGAGGTTAGAAGACAGTGGCTTTTCGCTAAAGACTGTTGCAACAGTCAGAGAAAATACAGGTCCAGAGAGACTGTCAGCTCAGGGTTAGATCTGGATTTGGAGGGGTTTCTGGAACACAGAGGGGCCATTCTACGGAAGGATCCTCAGACCTAGCCAACAGATGATGTTTTCACGGTCCACCGAGGAATGAGCCAGGCCCCAGAGCCTGCAGTCGTGCTTTAATTCTGCATCTGCAGTTCCTGTCACCCTCTGGTATCGAGACCAGATGCCAGGGCTCCACCCTCACCGAGTGAGGGTGCTTCCACCCAGAGCCCTGCATCTTCCCAATGTCCCAGGACCCGATTTAAAGAAGACTCACTTCCAACCTCGTGCTCTCTAGTGTGTAGAAGATGACGGGGCCGTGTGGATTGATCATATGGCCCCCTCTGCAGAAACCTTGCTCTTCATTCACTAAGGCTAGGGCACTGCTTTTCTCCTTAAGAGAAAAATAAGCTTCACTTTCTTGGCCAGTCCGCAGTTTTTATTCTGTTTCTCCGAAGTACTGGCCAGCCAGTTCTCTTGGCTGGTGCTGATGCTGCGTGAAGGGGGCAGGTGTGGCTGGAAACACAGGGCAGGTGGGGGATCCAGGTGTCTTTCTCTCACTCTGTCTTAGACTCCTACTTCCTTATTGGCTGGAAAGACACCTCCACTGCTATCCGTTAACGAACAACCCCATGACTCCAACAGCTGCTTAATATGGCCTTGCTTTGTGCCTAACCGGGTTGATAATAAATACTAATATCAATAATAACATAAAACAATATCAATACTCAATAATAAAATACAGCCGGGACACCTGTCTCCTTGGACAAATCCCTTGGCCATATCTGAGATAGGGCTAATGTATCCAAGGGATTGCATTGCAGTCTGAAGCAGCAATCCGGTTACACTTGCTCTTCCCAGGAAATGCTTGTTCCTGTGTCCTCAGGAGCATGCTCCCTCTTCGAGCCTAGGGAGAGGAGAAGCCTGAGGCCCCCCACCCTAGCAGCCACCATCACGGTGAGCTCTGTGGTGCCTGGCTGTCTTTGTGCATGTAGAAGGCGGCATCGTGATGGAAAAGCGGCCAAACTGTGGAGGTGGTGATGTCTCTGTTCCTTCCCTCGCAGTTCCCACCTTAATGAGTCCTCTTTCTGTGCTCGCTTCTCCTGCAGCAGAGGGATGCTTCTGCATCTCCCTAATCACTGCTGGGGAATGGCTACCCCTGTAGCAATGCCTCTTCTCACTGCTGGGCACCCACTGTGCTCCTGGAGGAACTTCCTTGAAACACAATTGTATCCTAACTGGTGGCAAGAGAAAGATGGAGTGTGACACATGCATCTGTCATTTTCTCAAGGGAGATGCTTTTATCCCGTTAGTAACAGAGCATGTCACGCTGGTCACGGGACAACGTGAAGGGGCTGGGACTCTTCTGTGGGATGCCATGGACGTATGTCTGGGGAGAAGACATTCTACTTCCTTGTAGAGCAGAGATGGGATCTTCTTTGGTGCCTTCCCCCACTCAACCCTCTTTTCTCCAAAGGTTCTGCATGGATTACACCCCAGCCTGGCCACCAAGACAGCGGGCACCCCAAAGGGGTTAGGGGTTGCTCCAGGTCTATGAGGGGCCCTCGTCTGGCTGCCAACACCCCTTTTCTGAGAACTGGCATGAATATCCAGTCTCGTCCAGTGTAGATGCAGGTGGCATGTGGTGGAATGGTCATAGTGGTTAATTAATATCCCTTTAAACTCATCTTACAAGGTTGTTGATCTTATTGCTTTGAGTTGCCACGTCTGGTGGTGACACTTTACTCCCACTAGGAAGTAAGCAAACAGCTTGCTCTGAGTCCATCGGATACCTCAGGATTCATTCAATAAGAGCCGGTTTAAGTCCATTTGTTAAGCCTCGCGGGGTCTTAAAGGGATTCATTTCTTGTTACTATCAGGTTCTTTGTCTTGTTAAGGTTTCCTTCCAAACCCTGTTTCCCTACTAAGTTCTGAGCTGATATTTTATAGACTCCAAAGCAATAGAAGAGCAATCAAGTTGAACTTTAAAATGTTAAAACGTACTTACAAATAGAACCTTTACTTTGGGAGAGAATAGGCTATTAAGAAATGGATCTCTGCGGTGAAACGTTACTGCTGGGGGCTCTCAGGGATTAAGCTGCACGCAGAGATGACAGGACATGTCATGAAAGGCACCTCCTTGTCCCTCTCTTCTTCCCTAGGCTGCGGGCTTTCACCCTCAGGAAGGAGGAGCCTGGGTAGCTCCAGTGTCTGTCTCTAATGAGCCTGTGTCCCTTGCTCCTACAGCTTGTCACATTCTGGAATGTTGTGACGGGCTGGCCCAGGAGGTCATCGGCTCCATCGGACAAGCCTTTGAGCTCCGGTTTAAGCAATATTTGCAGTGTCCTTCCAAGATCCCCGCTCTCCATGACCGGTGAGTAGTGCTGTGACACCGTTTGCAGTGGCCTCTCTGCATTTTCTGACCTTTCCTCTTAAAAACACTTAAAAGGAGGAAACCACAAAACCACCTCCCCGAGGAGTGCTCTGAACAGACACAGTTAATCTCAGGGCTTCCTGGGCCCAGAGACACCTGGCTGGTGCTGGGCCATGGCTCAGGAAACTGACAGATGGAAGCCGACATATGGGTGATTCTCCCAATGTTTAGAAAAACATTTTCTTGAAACTATAGTGACAGTAGCCAAGGTTACAAAAAAAAAACATTGTAATATGTTTTTGCTCTGTTTCCTCTGCAAGCACGTGATGTTTCCATATGTTGCTTCCTTGGGTCGGTGTCACCACAGGTTCTACCTGTCCCATTGTCCTTGTCCTCAGGGTTAGCCAAAGTCCTGATTCAGAGGCTCCCTTCGTGAGGCGCTCCGCTTGGAATGACGAGCATTGATTCTGCTTTATTGGCTTTCATAGCTTTCAGACTTGATGGCCTGTGTGGCCCTGGGCAAGTTCTTTAACCAGTCTGGGTCTCAGCAGTTTTCTCTGTAAAATAAGAATAATAGTGGCTAGGCAGTATTTTGAGTGTTAACTGAAATAGTAAATGTAAACAGGAATTGTGAGATGTTTAGTTTATTATAAAAAATGTTCAGAGTCTATCCTTGAGTTTCCTTAGGACATAAGAATATTCCATGCAGCATTAAAAAAAAAATAATATGGTGCATGTTGGTTATTCAGTCACCTGTCCTATTGAAAGCCTATTACAATGGTGCGTTCGCTGTCAATAAAACTTTATTTCTCCTGAATTTACTTTTTATGTTTTCTCCAACTTCTGCAGCCACATTCCAGGACTTAGTTGTGAAGGCAGTGCCTACCTCTACCTTCATTATTATGAAGCCTCCTTTCATCTCTCTGAAGTCTTCACCTTTCTTTTTTTTTTTTTTAAACTTTGCTTTACTATTTCATGCTAGAAATGAGGTATGATTTGGTAATTTTGAAATAGTATTTAGCTATTAACCCACTTTTTCTCCTGTTTTTGTTTTTAACCCCACATTTGTTTATTTATTTATTTTTGGCTGTGTTGGGTCTTCGTTTCTGTGTGAGGGTTTTCTCTAGTTGTGGCAAGTGGGGGCCACTCATCATCGCAGTGCCTGGGCCTCTTACTATCGCGGCCTCTCTTGTTGCGGAGGACAGGCTCCAGACGCGCAAGCTCAGTAGTGTGGCTCACAGGCCCAGTTGCTCTGCAGCATGTGGGATCCTCCCAGACCAGGGCTCGAACTCGTGTCCCCTGAATTAGCAGGCAGATTCTCAACCACTGCGCCACCAGGGAAGCCCTTCACCTTTCTTGAAAGAGACTTTTAATTTTTTTTTCCTTCATCCACTGGAAAATTTCCGTTAAGACCTTCATTCTGGAGGTGCCTGTGAAGGCCCCATTTTTTCCTGGTTGATAAAGACTTCTGCAAACTCATACAAGTTGTGTGAAAAAAGAGTTAGAAAGTGGAGGGGACCCGATAGCCCTTGGCAGGAGAGTGGGTGAACAAAAAGTTCTAAATTTTATATTATCATGGGACATAGTCATTAAACAGAATTCATCAGTATATGTGTATTACCAGAATTAATCTCAAATACTTTAAATGGAGTGTAAAAGGATATGAACCATCTATGGAAATTTTAAGAACACATAAACAATTGTATATATAGTTTATGGATAAGTGCATGTGTATAAAGAGTATAAAAACATGCAAGAATATTACATACCAACTCTAGGACATCTGAGGATGACAGGGATATGGGTGGGCTTTAACTGATTTTGTTAAGTGTATTTCCTCCCTAACATTTTATAACAACCGTGTTCCAATATACAAAAAGAATTTTCAGGTAACACCTGTATACCCACCGTCTAGATTCTACCATTAGCATTTTACAGTTAATATCACGTATTTTTTCATCCAAAGCAAGTTTGACAAGTTTTATTTCTTTAAAAAAAAGGTATCAAATATAGCAAAATGTTCATACTTGTTTAATCTCAGTGGTGGATGTGTAGGTGGCTTTTATATTAATTTAGGCTTTTCTGTACTTTTGAAATGTTGCAAAGAAGTCAAATAAATCCTATTAAAATAATATGTCAAAAAATGAGTGGGGGGAGTTAACTGAACTACCATCCTTCTCCAGGAATATACTTAAGGTGTGAAGTCCTGTATATGTTTCTATATAATAAAGTTTGAAGAAGTTTTGGGGAAAGACAATGAAGTAGAGAGATCTTATCTACCGAGAAAACTTTCAACCCAATATGCAAGTAATGGTATAACGTTTCTACAGCAGAGCAGGAACAAGGGGACCTGTGTTCCCTGACATCAGTCTCATCTTGTCTGACAAGCTGCTTGTTGTGTCCACTGAGCAGGTCTGAGATCCAGGGAGCAGGTGGGAATGCACCACCTTCCGTCCCAGCTGGGGATATCCTAGGCCATGAGAGAATTCACCTTGCTTCCAGCTGCCATGTCCCTCTTCCCCTCCCTGCCCTGTTATGGGGACCCTGGACTGTGGAGGGCACTGGCCCATTTTCCTTCTAGATTTCCCAGGGGCCAGCAAAACAGGAGGTTCTATTTGTGAGCAGTTCTCCTTGGGTTTTCTGCTCACTTGCTCAGGCCATTTCTCTTCAAATTGGGCATGAGCTGGAGGTATGAGAATTGGCACAGTCCGCTTCTTTGTCCACATTCCTCAGTGTAGAGCTGGGGACAGGGGAGCGTGGAGTGAGTGGGGCCGCATTAGGTCCCAGCAAGCTGCCCCAGCATCTCAAAGTTCCATGTTGGTGGCACATGACTTCCTCTTTCCTTCTTCTCTTGCTGCTAGTGAGTGGATGGCTTTACTTATTCGTGAATTATTTTTTGTTCATTGTATTAATTATTGGGGGAGAGACTCTGTGATCTGGATTCATCGCCCATCTCCAACTGGAAATAAAAAATCATACTTTTAAATGAATGGGTTTTTTGGTATGGTATGATTTTCCTTAGAAGATTTTTTCCTCTGATTTCTCTTGCAGAAATCCAAGGTTATTTTCAACACAAAACCAGAGAAGACAATGAAAAAGAATTCAAATGTAGCCAAAGCTCCATTTATTATTTTTTTAAAAATTGATATATAGTTTATTTATGATAAAATTACCCTTTAAAAATATACAGTTCTGTGGTATTTAGTATTGTCAAAGATAGAACAAGTACAATCATCAGCACTATCTAATTCCAGAACATTTTTCATCACCCCAGAAAGAAACCCCATACTCATTAGCAGTTACTCCCCATTTTCCAGCCCCCTTTCCCCAGACAACCACTACTCTACTTTCTGTCTTTATTTATTTGCCAATTCTGGACATTTTATATAAATGTTGTCATATAATATGTGCCTGACTTCTTTCACTTATTGGAATGTTTTCAAGGTTAATCCATTTAGTAGCATGTATCAGTATGGCATTTTTTAGGGCTGAATAATATTCCTTTGTATGGCTATGTTACCTTTTGTTTATTCATTCATCAGTTTATGGACATTGGGTTATTTTCACCTTTTAGTTCTTATGAATAACGCTACTTTGAAGATGTGTACAAGTTCCTGTGTGGACAGATGTTTCAATACTCTTGGATATATAACTAGGAGCTGAATTGCTCAGTCATATGGGAACTCTATGCTAAAATATTGAGAAACTACCAAACTGTTTTCCAAAGTGGCTGTACCATTTTATATTTTCACCAGCAATGTATGAAAGTTCCAATTTCACTGACATTTGTTATTGTCCATCATTTTGATTTTAGCTATCCTAGTGAGTACAAAGTGGTCTCTGATTGTGGTTTTGATTTGCATTTTCTTGTTGACTAATGATGTCAAGCATCTTTTCATGTGTTTATTGGCTATTTGTATATCTTCTTTGGAGAAAGGTCTGCTCAAATCCTTAGCTCATTTTTAAGATTGAGTTATTCGGCTTTTTATTGTTGACTTGTATAGAAGTTCTTTGTATATTGTAGATATGTCTCTTTTCAGATATATGATTAGCAAATATTTTCTCCTATTTTTTGTGTTGTCTTCACATTTTTTTGATAATGTCCTTTGAAGCACAGTAGTTTTTAATTTTGATGAAGTCCAATTAATGTACTTATTTTTTCTTTGGTTGCTTTTGTTTTTGGTGTCATATGTAAGAAACCATTGCCTAATCCAAGGTCGCGAAGGTTTACATCTATGTTTTCTTCTAAGTTTTAGCTCTTATTTTCAGGTCTTTAATCCAGTTGACTTAATTTTTGTATATGGTGTGAGGTAAGGGTCCAACTTCATTCTTTCACAAATGGCTATCCAGTTGTCACAGCACCATTTGTTGAAAAGACTATTTCACACATTGAATTGTCTGGGCATCCATGTTGAAATCAATTGACCATAAATGTATGGGTTTATTTATGGACTCTTAATTCTATTCCATTGATTTATATGTCTGTCCTTATGCCAGTACCACATAGCCTTGAATAATACAGCTTTATAGTTAGTTTGAAATCAGGAAGTATAAGTCCTCCAACTACATTATTCTTGGTCAAGATTGTTTTCACTATTCTGGGCCCCTTGCAATTTCAAATACATTTTAGCATAGCTTGTCTACTTTTACAAAAAAAGGCACTTGGGATGTTTATAGAGATTGTCTTGAATCCATAGACCAATTTGAGGAGTACTTCCATCTTAATAATATTTAGTCTTCCAATCCCTGAACACAGGATGTCTTTCCATTTATTTAGAGTTTCTTTAATTTCTTTCAACAGTGTTTTGTAATTTTCATTGTACAAGTCTTGCACTTGCTTTGATAATTTTTACTACCAAAAGAATAAATCTTTTATTCTTTTTGATACTATAATAAAAGGAACTGCTTTTTCATTGTTAATGTATAAAAATACAATTGATTTTTGAATATTCATTATGTATCCTGCAAACTTACAGAATTCATTTATTAGCTCTAATCATTTGTGTGTGTGTGTGTGTGTGTGTATTCCTTAGTACTTTTTATGTACAAGATCATGTCCTGTGCAAATAAATATAGTTTTATTACTTCTTACTTCCTAATCTGAATTCTTTTATTTCTTTTTATTATCTAATTGTCCTGGCTAGAATCTCTAGTACAATAAATAGAGGTGGAAAGACAGGACAACCTTGTCATGTTCCTAATTTTAGGAGGAAAACATTCAGACTTTCACCATTAATTGTGTTCTCAGCTGTGGGCTTTTCATAGATGCTTTTTCAGGTTGAGAAAATGCCCTTCTATTCCAAGTTTTCTGAGGGTTTTTCTCATGGAAAATTGTTGGATTTTGTCAGATGATTTTTCTGTGTCTACTGAGATGAGTATTTGGTATTTGTTTTTATTCTACTGGTATGACATATTACATTAGTTGATTTTTGAATGTTGAACCAATCTTACATTGCTGGAAGAAATCCCACTCAGTCATGGTGTATGATTCTTTTTGTATGTTGCTCGACTTGGTTTGCTAGTATTTTGTTTTCCATCCATATTCATAAGAGATATTGGTCTGCAGTTTTTTGGGTTTTTTTTCTTGTGGTGTCTTTGTCAGGTTTTCATATAAGGGTAATACTGGCATCAGAGACTGAGTTTGGAAACTTCTGTCCTCTTCTATTTTTTTGGAAGAGTTATGAAGAATTGCTGTTAATTCTCCTTTAGATGTTAGGTAGAAATCACCAAGAAGCCATACGATGCTGGGCTTTTCTTGGGATGCAAGATTTTGATTACTAATTTAATCTCTTTATCTGTTACAGTTCTGTTTAGATTTTCTATTTCTTCTTGAGTCATTTTGGAAGATTGAGTCTTTATAGGAATTTTTCCACTTCATCTAGGTTATCTAATTTGTTGGCATATGATTTTTAATAGTTTCTCTTATAATCATTTTAATTTCTGTGTGGTAGGTAGCAGTCTTTCCTCTTTCCTTCCTAGTTTTGGTAATTTGAGTCTTCTCTCTTTTTTCTTCATCAGTCTAGCTATAGCTTTGTCAATATTGTTGATCTTTCTAAGAACCAACTCTTGGTTTCATTGCTTTTCTCTATTGATTTTCTACTATTTTATTTATTTCCACCTTAATATTTATTATTCTTCCTTCTGCTTGCTTGGGTTTAGCTCTTATTTTCTAGTTTATTAAAGTAGAAGGTCAGGTTATTGATTTGAGATTGTCTGTTATCATATAGGCATTTACAGTTCATAAATTTCCCTCTAAGCACTGCTTTACATTCAGCCCATAAGTATTGGTATGTTATTTTTGTTTTTATTCATCTGAAAGTTTCTTCCAATTTCCCTGTGATTTATTTTCTGATCCATTTGTTATTTAGGCATGTGTTGTTTAATTTCTACATATCTGTGAATTTCCCAAATTTCTTTCTTGTATTGATTTCTGCTTTAATTCCATTATGGTCTCAAAACATATGTTGCATGATTTTAATCTTTTAAAAATTTTGAGCCTTTTTTTGTGGCTTAACATATGGTCTATCCTGGAGAATGTTACATGTGGACTCGAGAAAAATTTGTATTCTGTTATTGAATGGAGTGTTCTATAGATGCTATTAGGTCTAGTCAATGTATAGTGTTCAATTTTCTATTTCCCAATCTTCTCTCTTGTTGTTCTATCCATTATTGAAAGTGGGTATTGATGTCTTCAAATATTAGTACTGCACTATTTCTCCCTTTGATTCTGTCAGATTTTGCTGCATATAGTTTAGGGTCTGTTGTGAGGTACATATAGCTTTATAATTATTGTATCTTCTTGACTGGTTGCTCTTTTATCTTTGTCTCTAGTAAAAATTTTGTCTTGAAGTCTATTTTGTCTGACATTAGTAGAGTTACCATAGCTCTCTTTTGGTTACTGTTTGCATGAAATACCTTTTTACATCCTTTTACTTTCAGCCTAAATCTTTAAATCTAAAATGTGTTTTAAATCTAAAATGTCTTTCAATCTAAAATGTGTCTCTTGTAGAAAGCATATAGTCAGATCACGTTATCTTAAAAATCCATTCTGCCAATCTTTGTTGTTTTTTTTTTTTTTTTGCGGTACGCGAGCCTCTCACTGTTGTGGCCTCTCCCGTTGCGGAGCACAGGCTCCGGACGCACAGGCTCAGCGGCCATGGCTCACGGGCCCAGCCGCTCCGCGGCATGTGGGATCCTCCCAGACCGGGGCACAAAACTGTGTCCCCTGCATTGTCAGGCAGACTCTCAACCACTGCGCCACCAGGGAAGCCCCAATCTTTGTTTTTTAATTGGAGTGTTTAATGTGTTTACATTTAATGTAATTACTGATAAATTAAGATTTTACCTGACATTTTGCTATTTTTTTCTATATGTGTTATGTCATTTTTTTGTCCCTTTGTTTCTCCATAACTGCTTTCTTTGGTGTCAAATAAATATTTTATGAGTGAACTTTTCATTACCTTGGGTTTTTTTTCTTTTTTTTTAACTGTCTTCTAAAAGTTATTTTCTTAGTGGTTGCCCTGGGGATTACAACTAACATCTTAATTTGTAACAATTTAGTTCAGATTAACACCAATTTAATTGCAATAGTATACAAAAACTTTGCTCCTATGTGGCTCTATTTCTTCACCTTCCATTGTGCTGTTATGTTATGAAGATTCCATATTTATACATTGAGTGCTCATCAACACAGATTTATAATTATTGCTTTATTCCGTTGTCTTTTAAATCAGAGAGGAGAGGAAAAGAGTTATGGACAAAAACTATATTTATACTGTTTTAATATTTGCCTGTGTATTTAACTTTACCATTACCCTCTATTTTTTCATGTGACATGAATTATTGTTTAGTGGCTTTCATTTTAGCCTGAAGTACTTCCTTTAGTATTTTTTCATAGTGCAGATTTGTTAGTGATGAATTTTCTAGGCTTTTATTTATCTGGCACTGTTTTAACTTTTGATTCATTTTGAAGGATAGTTTTGCTGGGTACAGGCATACCTCAGAGATATTGAGGGTTTGGTTCCAGACCACTGCAATAAAGTGAATATCACAATAAAGCAAGTCACACAAATTTTTTGGTTTCCTAGTGCATTTAGAAGTTATGTTTACAATATACTGTAGTCTATTAAGTGTGCAATAGTATTATGTCTAAAAAATAATGTACACACCTTAATTATCAATACTTTATTGCTAAAAACGTTATTGCTAACCATCAGCTGAGCAAGTTGCAACCTTTTTGCTGGTAGAGGGTCTTGCCTCAGTCTTTTTTTTTTTTTTTTTTTTTTTTGCTGTACGCGGGCCTCTCACTGCTGTGGCCTCTCCCGTTGCGGAGCACAGGCTCCGGACACACAGGCTCCGCGGCCATGGCTCGCGGGCCCAGCCGCAGCGCGGCATGTGGGATCTTCCGGGATAGGGGCACGAACCCGTGTCCCCTGCATCGGCAGGCGGACTCTCAACCACTGCGCCACCAGGGAAGCCCTTGCCTCAGTCTTGATGGTCGCTTACTGATCAGGGGTGATTGTTGCTGGAGGTTGGGGTGACTGTGACATATTCTTAAAACAAGACAATGATGAATTTTGCCACACTGATTGACTCTTCCTTTCATGAATGATTTCTCTGTAGCATGTGATGCTGTTTGATAGCATTTTCCTCACAGAATTACCTTCAAAATTAGAGTCAGTCCTCTCAAACCCTGCCACTGCTTATCAACTAAGTTTATATAACATTCTAACCCTTTGTTTTCATTTCAGCAATCTTCACAGCATCTTCACCAGGAGTAGATTCCATCTCAAGAAACCACTCTCTTTGCCCATCCCTAAGATGAAGCTCCTCATCCATTAAATTTTTATCATAACATTCCAGCAATTCAGTCACATCTTCAGGCTCCATTTCTAATTCTGGTTCTCTTGCTATTTCCACCACATCTGCAGTTACTTCCTCAACTGACGTCTTGAACCCCTCAAAGTCATCCATAAGGGTTGGAATTAACTTATTCCAAACTCCTGTTAATGGTGGTGATTTTACCTCTTTCCATGAATCATGAGTGTTTTTGATGGCATCTAGAATGGTCAATCCTTTCCAGAAGTTTTCAATTGACTCTGCTCAGATCGATCAGAGGAATAACTATGTATGGCAGCTGCAGCCTTATGAAATGCATTTCTTAAATAATAAGACTTGAATTGAAGTTACTCCCTGATCCATGGGCTGCAGAATAGGTGTTGTGTTAGCAGGCATGAAAACAACATTAATCTCATTGGCATCTCAATCAGAGCTCTTGGGTGACCAGGTGCATTGCCAATGAGTAGTAATATTTTGAAAGGAATCTTTTTTCCAAGCAGTAGCCCTCAATAGTGGGCTTGAAATATTCAGTTAACCATGCTGTAAGCAGATGTGCTGTCATCCAGGCTTTGTTGTTGCATTTATAGAGCATAAGCAGAGCAGATTTAGCATAATTCTCAAGGGCCCTAGGATTTTCAGAATGGTAAATGAGCATTGGCTTCAACTTAAAGCCACCAGCTGCATTAGCCCCTAACAAGAGAGTCAGTCTGTCCTTTGAAGTTTTAAAGCCAGGCATTGACTTCTCTCTAGCTATGAAATTCCTAGATGGAATCTCCTTCCAGTATGAGGCTATTTTATCTGCACTGAAAATCTGTTGTTTAGTGTAGCCACCTTCATTAATTATCTTCGCTAGATCCTCTGGATAACTTGCTGCAGCTTCTACATCAGCACTTGGGGCTTTACCTTGCTCTTTGATGTTATGTAAATGGCTTATTTCCTTAAGCCTCATGAATCAACCTGTGCTAGATTCAACTTTTTCTTCTGCAGCTTCCTCATCTTTCTTAGCCTTCATAGAATTGAAGAGATTTACACTTGCTTTACATTAGGCTTTGGCTTAAGGTAATGTCGTGGTTGGTTTTATATTCTATCCAGACCATTAAAACTTTCTCCATATTAGCAATAAGGCTGTTTCACTTTCCTATCATTCAGGCGTTCACTGGAGTAGCACTTTTAATTTCTTTCAAGAATGTTTCCTTTGCATTCACAACTTGTCTAACTGTTTGGCACAAGAAGCCTAGCTTTTGGACTATCTCAGCTTTTGACATGCCTTCCTCACAAAGTTTAATCTTTTCTAGCTTTTGATTTAAAGTGAGAGACATATGACTCTTCCTTTCATTTGAACACTTAGGGGCCATTGCAGGGTTATTAATGGGCCTAATTTCAATACTGTTGTGTCTCAGGGAATAAGGAGGCCAGCGAAGAGGGATAAAGATGGGGGAACAGTCAGTTGGTGGAGCAGTCAGAACACACATTTATTGATTAAGTTTGCCATCTTATATGGATGAAGTTTGTGGCACCCCAAAACAATTACAATAGTAGCGTCAGAGATCACTGATCACAGATGACCATAACAAATATAAGAATAATGAAAAAGTTTGAAATATTGTGAAAATTACCAAAATGTGACACAGACACAGGAAGTGAGCAAATGATGTTGGGAAAATGTCACTGAAAACTTGCTCAGTGCAGTGTTGCTACAAACCTTCAATTTGTGGAATCTGTGAAATGCAATGAAGTGAAGAACAATAAAACAAACTATGCCTATGTAGAGTTCTTGGTAGATAGTCTTTTTCTTTTGGTACTTGGAATATGACATCTCACTGCCTTCTGGCCTCCATTGGTTCTGTTAAGGAATCCACTGTTAATATTATTGAGTATCCTTTGTATATGATGAGCTGCTTCTCTCTTGCTACTTTCATGATTCTTTCTCTTTGGCTTTAATCAGTTTGATTATGAGGTGTCTAGGTTTGAATCTCTTTGTTATTCCCCATTTGGTGAGACAGCATTGTCATGTTTGATTTTTTGTTTCCTTTAGTTCTCAGAACATATTGAAAGTAGCTAATTTAAAGTCTTTGATTTTTTGTTTCCTTTAGTTCTCAGAACATATTGAAAGTAGCTAATTTAAAGTCTTTGTCTAGTTAGTCCAAAACCTGAGTTTTCTCAGGGACAGTTTCTGTTGATTGCTTTTTTTTTCTTGTGTATGAGCCAATTTTTTTTGTTTCTTTGCATCCCATAATTTTTTGTTGAAATTGGAAATTTTAAATAAAATGGTGTGACAACTCTGGAAATCAGATTTCTCCCCTCCTCAGGATTTGTTGTTGCTGTTTGTTGTGGTTGTTTGTTGTAATGACTTTTCTAAACTAACTTAGTAAAGTCTGTATTTTTTGTCATATATGGCCACTGACAACTCAGCCCAGTTCATTTAGTAGACAGCCAATGACTGAAAAGAGATTTCCTTAAATGTCTGAAACCACTAAGTCCCACAGTTTTTGCTGAGGGGTTCTGTGTGTGTGTTGGGGCACTCCTTCAACACTCAGTTATGCAGCTGACAACTCTGCATTAACCTTTACTTCCTGCTTGTGCAAAGCTTCAAAGTCAGTCACAGGTGAGAACTAGAGCTTTTTTACATCTTTTCTGAGCAGGAACAGAACCCTGGCCATGAAAACAGCCCTCGTATACATGTAGCCTTCTAGATTGCCAGAATTATGTCAAAGCTTATTATTTCCCAGCTTTTCTTTTAAGCTTTCTGATTAGCTTACTCTTAACCCCAAATGTTATCTACTGTTTCAGGGAGCCACAATGTTAAAGAAGTGCCTCTAACTGTTTTTGACAAATGACCCTGGGGAAGAAGCTATGTTCCCTGGACAAGCTCTGAATCAGGTCAAATAAAGACAACCTTTGGAGTGGAGGATTCTAGAGAATGACCAGAAGCGTCATAATGACTGTTCTCTAAGAATAGGGCTTTGAAGGAGCCTCAATGCTCTTTTGCCCCCTCCCATGGCTATTAGGCTGCTGGTTTTCACTGTGACTGTGGGATTTGGGTTTTTAAGGCTACCATGGAGATGACAATAAAGCAAGTTAAAATGCAACAAAGCTGTTGTTCTGACAGCTGTTTGTGGTTTTTGTTTGTTTAATAAACATGCCCTAGGTTGCTACAAGCTTCTGGTTAATTTCCAGAGTTCTGAAAAAGTTGATTATGAAACTTTCTTTGCTAGCTTTCTTGTTGCTATTACAGAGGTCCTTACTCTGCCATTTTCCCTGAGGTCACTGAATCTCCATTTTAAAGTTAATTTTGTTTTGGGTAAATTTCATAATGTACTAAAATGTGTGTCTATGCCTTGAGAAACTGGTTATCCTTACATATAAATTATATTTTTCCTCATTAAAATGTAATTTTTTAAAAGGAGTTCTTTCCTGTTTCAAATATGACCAGAATTTCCTAAAGGGTAGAACTGTGAATAAGTCAGGGAAATTTGGCCAAACCACTCATCTGCTTTATATATATGCCTGAGACCTAGATGGCTAAAGGGGCAGTGACTAAACTCTGCTTTCTGGGGCAACAATGACTAACATTAGATATTTTGGTTTTGACTGAAAGCTCAACTTTTGGCTAAAGTCCCTGAAAACCCTCTTTTAACAGAATGCAGAGTCTAGATGAGCCATGGACTGAAGAGGAGGGTGATGGCTCAGACCACCCATACTACAACAGCATTCCAAGCAAGATGCCTCCTCCAGGGGGGTTTGTAGATGCTCGACTGAAAGCCAGACCCCACGGTCCTGACACAGCCCAGGTGAATCTTATACCTTTTTGCTTGGATGGTGGCTAACTGAACTTTCCTTTTGCTTTCTTCAACTTTATTTTCAGGTCCAGACGGAAAAACTCACAAACTTTTTCCCCTTGAATTTCACAAAGCAGACAAGTAGGGAAGCTTTTGTTTTAACGTCAAATGCCTTGGAGCTATATTGTGATTCCTGAGTCTGGGAGTTCCCTCTTCATCCTAGCACAAATCCCATTCTACTGTGAACTTAATGAGGAAAAGAGAGAGTTCAAGCCTTCTAAAAGGCCTGGGGTGCTTTGGGTTCTCTGAAAGGAGAGTGGATGTAAGCCTTTAACATGAGATATTTTTGAGTTTTTCTGTTTTGCTCATTTCCCTGATTTTCCCTCTAACTCGAAATTCTAGTAAGGCATTCCTTTTCTAGAGTTATGGTATCTCCATGATATCTCTTCGTTATAGGGAATTTTTTGATGTCACCTACCTTATGTGAATGACAATGACACCAATGAAAGTGGCAAATAACATTGAAACCAAGTGTCAGTAGCTCTAACACTGAGAAGAAATCAGCAAGGTGGACTTGCCAAGGCATGAATGGTTATGGGTGTACGTGCTGGGTGGGCAGTATGTTCTGACACAGAGATAATCTTTAACTGAAATCTATTTTAGGTCATGTTGAGTGATGTGGCTACATGTAAAAGAGCTCAATTTATGTCACACTTAGGGGAGGGATGTGGGGGGTAATGAAAACAGGGGGCAGTTTTAGTTTTGATGAGATACAGCCTCTTTCTCACACCCACACAAACTTATTCCCCAAATCTTAATGCCAACCGAGAAGCATGAAGGGAAAATTGGGTGTAATAGGCATGCAATCCATTGGCCATTGAAGGCCCTTCTACTGTACTATGGCTTTTAAAGATGCAGAAACAAGAAGAGGATGACTTTTTCACTCTGTGTATTTACATATGTCTATAGTTTGCAGGAAAAGAGCAAACTTACTACCAGGGGAGACACTTAGGAGACCCGCTTGGCGAAGACTGGCAGCAAACACCTGTCAGGCAAGGTGAGAGGCAAGGTGAGGTGGACAAGAAACATAAAAAATTCTTTTCAAAAGTGACGTGCTCCCTAGTGGGTAGTTCCTCTCCTGTGGAGTGGCAGAGTGACCCACTGGAAATACCTGCTGTGGGTGTGGCTGCAGGTTCCAAGCCAGATCATAGAAATAGAAATAATGGCTGTCGGGCATGTCTGAGGGCACACATCAGATGATGCCGCCCCTGACACCAGAACCAGCTCACTGCCCCCACCCGCCCCATTGCTTCCTGCACCCTGAGACTTTCCTCCTAAGGCCTTTCTCTGGCAGGAGGACTCGCCTGCCCAGGGGCTGAGGAATTCACCTCCCCCAGGGGCACCTGCACCCATTTCAAACGGGGCTGGCTTGGGAGATTGTGGGGCGTGCTTTGTGTTGTCCCTCAGCTCCCTGGCAGGGCTGAACCCCGGTGGCTCCCAACAGTAGCTTGTAGCTTTCCCTTCCTTGCCTCACCCCTGCCTTCCCTCTCCAGAGTCAGCTTCAGGAAGAGCGGAGCAATTCCGGCCCTTGGCAGAGATGGTACCAGGGATACAAATCCCTCACAAGCCCTGGGTCCTCTTAGAGGACACTTCCACCTCTTATCCAACCTCTTAGCATGCACCTAACTCCCACATTAAAAATTATATGGCGGGCTTCCCTGGTGGCGCAGTGGTTGAGAGTCCGCCTGCCGATGCAGGGGATGCGGGTTCGTGCCCCGGTCCGGGAGGATCCCACATGCCGCGGAGCGGCTGGGCCCCTGAGCCGTGGCCGCTGAGCCTGCGCGTCTGGAGCCTGTGCTCTGCAACGGGAGAGGCCACAACAGTGAGAGGCCCGCGTACCACACACACACAAAAAAATTATATGGCTATTTAAGGACCATTTAATTTAAACTAACCGCTAACATGTCTCTATTCTCTAGACAGTTATTTCTACACATACATATATGTGTGTGTATGTATACATACAATTTTAAAGTCTCTTTTAATTTTAAACTTTTTCCCACCTCAAACATTTCTATCATTTTCAATAGCTCTGGGGCCCTGACCACTAACTGTTCAGGGCCTGGAGGAGATGGAGTGACAAATGAGCTAAATCCAATGTACACTTCTGGGTATAGAAATTTACATTTGTTGGTTTAACATTAAGGCTTTTCCATTCATTATTGCCATTTGTACTGGCGAGTAATTGACCATATATATATATATATATATATATATATATATATGTGTGTATATATATATGTGTGTATATATATATGTATATATATATATGTATATATATATATATGTATATATATATATGTATATATATATATATATATATATATATTTTTTTTTTTTTTTTTTGCGTTACACGGGCCTCCCACTGTTGTGGCCTCTCCCGTTGTGGAGCACAGGCTCCAGACGCGCAGGCCTAGTGGCCATGGCTCACGGGCCCAGCCGCTCCAAGGCATCTGGGATCTTCCTGGACCGGGGCACGAACCCGTGTCCCCTGCATTGTCAGGCAGACTCTCAACCACTGCGCCACCAGGGAAACCCTTGACAATATATTTTTAAAATTTCCCCCTGGTGAAAGAATTTCATGTCTTGCCTTCCCCAGCTGAAAGATGACCCATCCATACTGCCCAGCCAATAATCCCTAAAACCCAGTCAGTACACCACATGGCTCTATCTCAGAATAGGATGGAAATAGCACATTAAAGTTATAACTTTGCCAGAGGCACTTTTTTTTTAACATTTTTCATCTTTGTTCTATATACATTTAAAAAGTATTATACAGCAATTGCGTACATAGACATATAACTGCTAAAGACTAAAGGAGACACATTACTTATATGAAATATTTACTCTATTGAAAATTCATCAGGTTTATTTGAAAATGAGGTCTTTTTTGATATTCAAGTTATTCCAGCCTGTTCCAAGAACAGACAATGTAAGAAGTTCACCAGGGCAAAAATGAGCCTTACACAAGTTCTTGTGTAAAGAGAATAAATAAATGTCAAGTTCTTATTTGTAAGCAATAAATATCTTTTCCATAGAACAAATACAAGTGTTCCTTATTGATCTGGTAGAAGCCATTTCCCCTAAATGAAACTGAATTCTGGGTACCAACACCAGGGAGGGTGTGTCTCCCTGTCCCCGACTCAGCACCTGCCACTGTCGGAAGTGGGAAAGGGCCGTCGTCAGCAACTTATTCATTGGGCTTTTGATCTTTTTAAAGATTAGTTTGTAAAGTCATTTTTACAGACTGAGTTGTCTGCAGTTCATACAGACGTCTGAACGGCAGACAGTCATCCCTAAGCCAGGACTCGTAGCTCAGGAACGACCAGTGACACATAGAAACCACATCCAGGGAGAGGAGTAGACACAGCTCAGGAATTTGTGGAGATGCTCCCCAGAGACGGGATTTTCGCAGGACACCTGCATTCTCACGCTTGCAGGCCAGAGACAGTGGTGCTGCCAAAAGTCCTTCAGTGGGCTCTTGGGAAGACTTCTCCAAAAGCCCTGAACCCACTCTTGCCAGCTGGATTGAGCCAACTTCCGCAGCCCACCACCTGGAGAGGTGACCTCTCTCCAGGCCCAAGGCGATCTTGAGAGTGTCTGTGGAAGCCTGTTAGAAACAGCGATCCCATACAAAGAATCGGATAGTGGCTCAAGCAGGGCGACACACTTCATTCGCCTCAGGCAACAAGAACAGGGACAGCCTGACCCTGCCTTGACAGAGTCTTGGTCCAGTTGGGAAGTCCCATGAAGGCACAAGCCTGACTCTGTTTTATAAGGAAGGTGCCTCATTCATGAGGAAGTAACTTTCTAATAAAAGGGGGTCACAGCACCTGCAGTGCATTTCTAATGGAGTTAAGATAATGAAGCATTCCCCTACACTTAAAAAAAGAGCAATGAAAATAAGGCCCGTTGTTCTTCTGCTCAGTTTTTTTTTTTTTTTTTTTTTTTTTTTGCGGTATGTGGGACTCTCACTGTTGTGGCCTCTCCCGTTGCGGAGCACAGGCTCCGGACGCGCAGTCTCAGTGGCCATGGCTCACGGGCCTAGCCGCTCCGCGGCATGTGGGATCTTCCCGGACCGGGGCACAAACCCGTGTTCCCTGCATCGGCAGGCGGACTCTCAACCACTGCGCCACCAGGGAAGCCCTGCTCAGTGATTTTGATCTCAGGCCTTTGTAAAGGGGATGAGGAGGCTGAGGCAGCTTCTGCAGCAGGTGTGCACCCACCCCCGCCACTCCCCCAGCCCAGGTCAGAGGTGCCTAGGGTCTTGGTAAGGCTCCTAACCTTCACGGCGTCCATCATCCTGGGCCAGTAGGTCCCATTTTGACAGGAAGGAGTGGAGAGCATCCTAGCAGAGTACAACAGGGTGTGAGAGGATCAGAGAGGAGACTTAACGGATGGGCATCTGAAAGAAGGATCTTCTTATGAATGGGCTAAAGGAACTTTTCTGTGAATCACTGGATAGCTTAACGTGAATAGCATTACAATCAGAAGAGAAAAGAGGGCTGTTTTCTTGTTGCAGGGTCCTTGGACATCTACAGCATGCCGGAAAGGAAATCGCATGTGGCCCCTACAGGAGAAGCCCCCACCTATGTCAACACCCAGTGCATCCCGCTGCAGGCTGGGCTGGCCACGGGCAGCAGTGCAGAAAGCAGTCCACGGAAAGACCTCTTTGACATGAGTGGGTTTCCATTTGCCACTGGATTTTTCTCTTTTGAGGCTGTTTTTTTACATTGTCTTTTGTTTGAAATCTGTGCAGTTACTGAATTTTCTTCTAGTGGGGTTTTGATTAATGACACTGATGAGCTGTCTTTTTCTGGGTTATGATTGAGCTTTTCAAGGCTTTGAACTTGGCCGACCCCTGCTTTGGAATTACAACCTTCTCTGCAGTCCAGAGGCAAAGCAGTTTCCCCCTCTTTTTTTTTTTTTTTTAATTAGTTAATTTATTTGGCCGTGTTGGGTCTTAGTTGCAGCACATGGGATCTTCGTGGTGGCATGCCGATTTCTCTCCAGTTGTGGCATGCAGGCTCCAGAGCACATGGGCTCAGTAGTTGCAGCATGCAGGATTAGTTGCCCCACGGCATGTGGGATCTTAGTTCCCCGACCAGGGATCGAACCCGCGTCTCCTGCATTGGAAGGCGGATTCTTAACCACTGGACCACAAGGGAAGTCCCCCCACCTCCGTTTTATAATTGACTTTGCTCTTGAAGATCGTATTGAGACAAATGATATACATAAACGCATTCATTTATTTATTCACTTAGGTATTAATTGGATTATTATTTATTATTATTATTATTAATTATTATTATTATTATTAAGTATTATTGGATAATACTTAGGTATTAATTGTGTGCCAAATACTGTATCAGTTTTAAGGATGCCAAGATGAAATGGCTTGGCCCCTGTTTTCATAGAGCTGTTAGGCTGTTGAATAAGACTAACATATAAGCAAGAAATTGTAATATACCCTCTTGTTTGCCTACATACACTCACTTTCCCTCTCACTTTTTCTCTCCCCTTCTTCCACTCTACTGAACACCTACCATGTGTCAAATACTAGTCTACTTACTGGGGATATACAGGAAAACCAAATAGACAAAGTCCCAACTCCCATGAAGTTTAAATAACCACTGTGTGTTACAGGTAGTGACAGGTACTCTGATGAAAAATAAAATGGGATAAGAAGAGTAACCCCAAGCTCCTGTTGATTGCTCTGTAGTATGATGTGTACCATGGACCTCTGTTTGGCATATAGATTGGGAAAAATAAATCATCTGTGAACTGATTAATGAAAGTGCAAATTGTTGTTAAGGAATTTTGAAAGAGCTTCCCAAGCTCATGAACAGCTTTACATCCCCAAATTTCTTTTTCAATTTCCTTGAGAATTTTACAGGTTGAAGAGGGAGGGAGAGGAGACTAGCACTTAGTGAGTTTCTACCACGTGGTTAGGTGCTTATTATTTTATTTAATTTTTGCAATAGTCCTACGGGTAGATATTATTATTATTACCATTTTATAGAGGAGGAAACAGAGAACCCTAGAGGTTTGGTAACTTCACTGCTGGTTCACCACATACAATACATACCTGGTATTGTATGTGGGTGAGGACAGGGCTGAGTGCTTTTATAATCAGGCTGTACTATGACAACAAAAGTCTATTTTTCCCCAGAATGGGTCACTGGACTCCCATTCTGATTTTAAAAATCACCAGAGCCAGAAGAACTGTAGAATCATCTCGTCTAATCTCTTCATTTAAAAAAATGTGGAAATAGCCTAGGAGGTATGAAGCAACTTCTCAAGATGCAGAGCAAAGTGGTAACTCCTGTTGTAACGATATCTCCCAACTTCAGTTTAGTAGTTGTATTTATGGTCAGACAATTTTCACTGTTTAATTTAGTCAATATACCAGTGACTCTTGGCCCCAGAGCCTGAGGAGAGTTAGATTGGGCTGGGGTTTGAGATGGGAAAAATGAACGCCAGACCTCCCTTTTTTCATCCATCAATTTCTACTCCTACTCCCAAAACTAGAGAAGGGGAAACCGAAAGTATAAAGAGCCCTGGAGAGGCTAGTATCTATTGAAAAGTATGGAAAGATAGACCTAGCACTCTGTGTTTATCTTGAACCACTATAGCTAAATAATGATGGTGGTAGTGGTGCTGATAGTGATGGTAATGGTACTGATGGTGGTGGTGATGCTGATGATTGTGGTGATGGTGATGGTGGTGATGGTGATGAAGGTAATGACATGGTGATGGTGATGATGGTAATAGTGGTAATGAAGGTGATAATAATGATAAGATGGTGTTAGTGGTGTTGGTGATGATGATGATGGTGATGATGATGTTGATAGTGATGGTGATGATGTTGGTGCTAGTGGTGGGGCTGAGGTGATGGTGATTATGATGGTGATGATGTTGTGGTGATGGTGATGGCAGTGATGGTGATGAGGATAATGATATGGTGATGGTGATGATGGTAATGGTGGTAATGAAGGTGATAATAATGATAAGATGGTGATAGTGGTGTTGGTGATGATGATGATGGTGATGATGATGTTGATAGTGATGGTGATGATGTTGATGCTAGTGGTGGGGCTGAGGTGATGGTGATTATGATGGTGGTGATGATGCTGTGGTGATGGTGATGGTGGTGATGATGGTGATGGTACAGGAACAGAATACAAATTTTCAACTACTCCAGGTAATCAGGGAAAAAAAGTAGCATAAAAAGAGAAAATCTACGAACAGAATTTTAGTCCATAGTTTTAACCTCTTTTTTGCCCCAAATCTGTAAATCATTTAACAAGTGTCAAAATGATTTAGTTTTGGTTTCATGTATTCACTTCACATCTGCCCATTCTCTACCAACATTTAGCAAACTGGTCTGATTTTACAGCACTCACTGAATATTTATGGGTACAAACTATGTCCCAGGAACAATGTTGGACTAGAGGGATGTAGCTGTGCCCAGGAGAGAACCATTCTTGTTCTTGTGGTGCTTGCATTGTGGCAGGTTGGCAGTGGGGTCCTAAATAATCATCACAACAGCTTACACTTGTGTGGCACTGTGGGCATTTTTCAGAGTGCTGTTGTACATATTGCCTTGTTTGAAAATCGAACATTGAGATTTAATTAGATGAGCCTGGTGACTTCTCTTACCGCTGATATTTGTTGCCGTTAGAGCCATGGCCTGCAGTGAGAAGTATGTTCTGAAGGGCATAAAGTCAAGCTCAATCTCAAACACTCACACAAGAGCCTTTTTCTACAGGGAAACAAGTGAAGGTCAAGGGGAGGTAGAGCTCCTAGCCTGGGGCAAGTCACACAAAAGGCACCCAATAAATGTCAGTTTTCTTCTCTTTTAAGAATTCACCTAATACAAAAATTTTGAAAGAAACACTTGTTGGGCTGGGTTTCAGTTTTGCATGAAATCAAAACCTTGCAACTTTTCTCTTCCTTTGTGTATTTTCTTTGGTATTGGCAGGTTTTTATTCAGAAGAGAACACATTTGTTGAAGAGGCTAGCCAATGTTCCAGAGAAAGTAGATGGCATGTAATATTCATGGCCTCTTGCAGCGTGCAAAAAGGGAGTCATTCTAACTAGTGAGGCAAAGGGTGTGCTTGAGTCTTTGGCACAAGACACAATGCCCAGCTGTCTTGGGAAAGCAGACTCATCAGAATGAGTCATGCCAAGATTTGGGCTTTGCTTTCAAATGCTTGTTATGATGAGTCTTGTATTACCAGCCAGTCATTTTTCTCTACTTCTTATTTTTCTGGTAGAAATTGCCTTTGCATTTCCAACCCTCACACTGTACTGTCTATCATTTGTTCTCCTTGGGATTAATGTGTTGCTGGCAAATGTTTTTGGCAGAACCTTTTGAAGATGCTCTCAAGAACCAGTCCTTGGGGCCTCTGTTGAGCAAGGCAGCCTCCGTGGAGTGCATCAGCCCCATCTCACCCAAAGCCCCGGATGCCAAGATGCTGGAAGAGCTGAAAGCAGAGCCTTGGTACCAAGGGGAGATGAGCAGGAAGGAGGCAGAGGGGCTACTGAAGAGAGACGGAGACTTCCTGGTCAGGAAGAGCACCACCAACCCAGGCTCCTTTGTCCTCACTGGCATGCACAATGGCCAGGCCAAGCACCTGCTGCTCGTGGACCCGGAAGGCACGGTGAGCACAGGGCGGAGTGTGGCCTGCACTGGCCAACCTCCCTCCGACAGTCTACCCTGGGTCACTGCACTGGGGGCCACTTTCCCTCCTCTACTCACATATGCCTGCTAAGTCCTGATGGTCATTTCTCCAGGGCCCTGGAGACCAGGCCCAGAGGACTTATGCTTTCAGGCCAGAGCCAGGCTACAGGAATACCATGGTCAGGGCCCCCTGTGCAAGTTATAAAACTTGGAAATCCCCAGGGCCCAGGTTGAAAGGCTTAATTCTCATGTTCTTTAAAATAAATACAAACACTGAGAAAGTTTTCTTTCCAAATACGTTCATAGTGGACAAAGAAGTACAGGGCTCCTGGGCTTTTAATATTTACCTCAAATATCTCTACAAGTTGAATCACCAGTCTTTAATTTGCAGGTTATAAAATGTGATGAAGCAGTAAGTAAGCCTCCTATTCATTAGTCTCTTGCTTTCCCACCCAGAGAAGTAATACCTCATGACAGTGATTTTGGCACTTCCTGGCAATACAGTTGTGTCTGAATAATTCTATGGGGTTGACTGAATATACCATCTTTCAGTCAATAAATAAATTTGACTTCACCCTGGCACAGTCCAAGAATTACTAAGTTTAATAAATGTAGTTACCTTAGCCTAGCCATTGAGTAAATTCCAGGATTGTTGTTTAAAATTTTTTTATCCAGTGAAAACAAAGCAGCAGGTAGTTATCTCAATAGTGGTTAAGAACATGGCATTTAAAAAAAAATTTATTGAAGTGTAGTTGACTCACAATGTTGTGTTAATTTCTGCTGTACAGTAAAGTGACTTAGTTATGCATATATATATATATATATATATATATATTCTTTTTCATATTCTTTTCCATGATGATTTATCACAAGATACTGAATATAGTTCCCTGTGTTCTACAGTAGGACCTTGCTGTTTATCCATTCTATATATAATAGTTTGCATCTGCTAAACCCAAACTTCTAATCCTTTCCTCCCCAACCTCCCCTTCCCCTTGGCAACCACAAGTCTGTTCTCTATGAAGGACGTTGCATTTTTTGATTGACAGGTAGGAATGAAGACAGTCTTCCTTTGGACTTGGACACAATTTAACTGTGTGTGTTTGGGGAAAGAGGCGGTGTTACCTGAGATGATTTGTTGCCTCAGGTGTCTAGACTAAGTTGCCTGCACACCTCAGCTCCCTAGACCTCTGCACCTTTTCTTCTCTTCCCTTCCACTCTCCAGCTGGGGAACCACTCCCCATGAATGTAACATATATCCAATTCACCTTCTTTCGTTGTGTGGATTTTTTTTTACATATATGCACACCAGGGAAAATACATATTTTGTGTTTGTGTGTTTCAGAAATTTGCAAACAAACATGATGTTATTCCACAAATCATTTCTTTCTTTTTCCCTCCGGTACGTGTTTTTAAGATCTGTCAGTGGTGCCTTCCGTATACTGAATTGTTACTTGGGTGGGCCATCTGGGGCTCACTGGATACACCATCTGCACATCACTTCCTGAGCTCTCTTGTGAAGGATTGAAAAACTGAAGGTGCTGCAAACCTCATGCCTGTTTCCCCTGCACCTGGGACGGTCTCTCTGGGGCATATCCCAGGAGTGTATTGATCACAGGATGGACATACATCTAATGTCATCAGGGGTTGCATCTGCTTCCAGAATGGCTGGGCTACTGACATGCACAGCAGCAGAGTGTGAGGGTCCCACACCCACCCCTTCTCTATCTAGTTTTGCTAATCTGGTGCGGGTGAGGAGTGAAGTGATGTCTCATTGTTTGCTGTGCAATTCTTTGATTGCACTTTAACAGGTTTCTCCATAAATTTTATGTTCCTATCTTTCCCCCATGTTTCTCTTTTAATCTTCTTATTGGGTTTTCTTGAGTTTATTCCAGCAATGGAATCTCCATATGTACTCTCCCACATCTTCACCTATCAGATAGTTGTGTCTGTGACATTCTTCATCAGATAAAAGTCTTTTTGGGGGGAAATGTAGCTGAATCCATCAATTTTCCCCTTTATGGTTTATAGTTTTGAGTTTTAAAAGGTTTCTCACCTACAAATCACAGATGTATGGTACTCTATATTTTCTCCTACTAGCTTTATTGTTTATCTTTCACATTTACCTTTCAATTCCAACTGAAGTTACTTTGGAAGATGATATAAGATAGGACCCAACATTTTAAAAATCGCCATGTAGTGAGCCAATTCCCCCATCACTATTTACCAAATAATTCATCTTTTCTCTGTGGTAGTGATGCTCCTTCTATTACACACTAAGTCTCTGTGTCATGGGTCAGTTTCTGGACTCTCAGTTTTGTTCTACTGATTTGACTGTCTATTCCTTGTGCAAGTTCCATACTGCTTTAGTCGTTACGGCTTTAAACTGTCTTCATATCTGGTGATGTGCGTCCTTCCTCTTGAGTCTCCTTTTTATAAGTTGTCTTAGCTGTTCTAGACCTTTATTCTTTGTTCTGATTTTAGATTCAGTTTATCAAGTCACCAAAAATACATGCTGGGGTTTCGATAGGACTTGCACTGAATTTACAGATTAATTTGGGTCGAGCTGACATTTTTCAATACTAAATCATCACCTCCATAAACATGGCATGTCTCCACTTATTTAGTTTTAAGATGTCTTTTGTTAGAATTTTAAAATTCTCTCCAGAAAGTTCTTCTGTTTCCATTGTTAGGTTACTTCCTAGGGTGTCTAGTTTTAGTTCCTGTTGTAAGTGGTATGTTATTTTTGATCACTTTTTCTCAGTAGTTGTGGCTGCAGGGAGAGGAAAGTAGTGTGATCTTGAGCCTGGAAATTTTGCTGATTGCGGTCGTTTTACTGGACCAGCGGTCATTGCCATTGCAAACACTGAGTTTTTTCGCCTGCCTTCCAATCCCAGACATTAGAGGGCACCTTTGAGCATTGGCCAGGAGAGGGCGCCCTTGTTCAGTTTCCAACCTGAAGGAATGTTTGAGGTTTTGTTCCCTTAAGGATGATGTAAGCTTTGGTAGATGTCCTTATCAACCTAAAAGACTTCATTCATTCATTCACTCAACAAATGTGTACTGGATGACTACTAATCCAGGCATTGTTTTTGGCACCTGAGATATGTCCATGAGCCAGTTAAAATGGCAATCTCTGCTCTCATTACCTATTTATACATATTAATGGCCCAACTACTTTTATCATGTATAAGTATTGAACTTTATCAAATGCTTCTTCAGCAGCTTTTGAGATAATACCATGATTTTTTTCCTAAAGTCCATTCATGTGGGAAATTACACAGGTAGATTTTTCTGATGTTGCATCCTGGCATAAACCCTGCTTGGTCTTGACATAGTAATCATGGATTTGGAGTCCTAATATTTCCTTTAGGATTTTTTCAGGCACAGTTCATAAGAGAAATCTGTCTTCATTGTCTTTGCTTCCTTCACTTGTGTGTGCTCGTCTGGTTTGGGTGTCAAGATCACGTGGTTATACACACCTCTTACAATGATCTAGGCTTACTCAGGTCAGAGGAGACTTCCCCCACCATTTTACCTCAAATAGAATCCCCTAGATACCCCCTATTTCTTTACCCTGATTTATTTTTACCCTTAAGCACTTGTCACAAACAAGCACTCATTTATTTGCTAATTTGTTTATTATTTCATTTCCCCCACTAGACTATAATCTGCATGAGGGTAGCAGTCTTGTTCATTGCAGTATTTCCCACCATCTAGAATAGTGCCTGGCACATAGCTGGTGTTCAATAAGCATTAGATAACTGAATACATAAATCAGCCTCAGGGTTTTTCAGGTTAGGAGTTGAGGACCAAAGAAGGTGACCTGGGGTCACAAATGAGATTTTCTACACAGACTTTGTCCAGAGTTCTTTCCATTTGCATTGGCTGCCTATTAAATTAGTTGTAGTTATCTAAAGGAAAATAGGAGGGAAATAGAAATCCTATGAGAATATAAATATTTCAGTTGAAAATTTTAGGTATTTTTTTAAAGTTAAAATTTAGCTAGGGCTTGCCTGGTGGCGCAGTGGTTGAGAGTCTGCCTGCCGATGCAGGGGACACGGGTTCGTGCCCCGCCCAGTCTGGGAAGATCCCACATGCCGCGGAGCGGCTGGGCCCGTGAGCCATGGCTGCTGGGCCTGTGCGTCCGGGGCCTGTGCTCCGCAGCGGGAGAGGCCACAGCAGTGAGAGGCCTGCATACCGCAAAAAAAAAAAAAAAAAATTAGCTAAATTATACCTCGTTATAGATCAAAGATGATTCATTTTTTTGTTCACTCAGTCCTTATAGACAAAAATATGATTTACAAAAGATATGTACTACTACTAATATATTATACATTCATGAACCAGTATCAAGATAATGTAGAAGACAAGGAGGACATGAAGTTAGACTAGGTGTCTGAGCAAGCCCAAACACCCCAAGCTGTGCTGTCTCTACAGCTTTAATTTTGGAGGAGAAATTTGCAGTATGGTTGGGAAAATCTGTAAATCACACCTACTAATAACTGTTCTTTTGGGGGGCTTTTTGTTGGATCTGATTATCTAGCTTAATTGATCCTATGGAGGACAGCTTTAGCTGAAAAAGAAAATGGAAATGAAAGACTTAATTAAAAACGTAATGTCACTTCCTTGCTTTGAGGACACCAAAATAGACGATGAACACATTCTCTTCAATATTTATTCATCTGATTTTCATGGTAATTGGTTGGTCCCTGACTATAAAGGCGGAAACTTGGCAGAACAGATTACTCAGATAAGTAAGGATGCAAAACAGTTCTACGTCTAAATTTACTCCAGAGTATACCAACCTATGTGCCTTCCCACTGTGCACTGATTGTTCAAGACGAGGGCGCCTGGGGGTGCTGGAAATGTGGGTGACAAGGATCACTGTGGCAGGGCTTCTGAGCTCCTGCAGAGGTGCTGAGGCTACCGACCCTAGATAACAGCAGCTGGAAAGAAGCCGGCGAGTGGGTCTGTAGGAACAGCCTCAGATATGGAGTCTGGTGCACTTTTTTTTCTTTTCAACATCTTTCAGAATCATTTAGTCAGCCCTCTGTGTCTAAAATTATTCCCTGAGTCATTTATCATTGATTCACCACTTTGCCCTTGAAGGACCAGCAAAGTGATGTGGTCACTGTGCTTGCATTTGAACAAGCTACGGCCGCATGTTGCTGGGTATTCCATGGGCTTCGTTAACGTGGTCTCAGGTTACGGCATGTTTGAGAGCGTGTACAGGGGCTTTTGCATTCCTGAACTCACCAAACCATGACAACCATCCAACATCCACATTTATCAGGTTTTTATTTTCTTCTCAGGGTAATTAAGAAAACAAAAAGCCCCCTGATCTCTCCACTTAGTAAAGTCCTGTTGTTATTTTGAAATTCCCTTTGTACCAGTCAGTCTAGCCTGTGCTGCCGTAACAAATAAGGGACTCCCTTCTCCAACAATGAGAAACCTGACTCCCATTATTCTTAATGTTTTTACCTCTTTGATGAACTTCCTTGTAGGTGGAAACCTTCCTCACCAAGCCTGGATTTCGACTCCTCTGCCCAACTGCTCCCCACATGGGTTCCTTCCTCACCCTGTTCATGTTTTGACACCCACACTGCTCGATCCTCTTACATACACGCCCTCCCCGTCCTTGGCTGTGACTTCCATAGTGGGCTGCCCAACCTTCTCCTTGGCATGGATGCTTCTGACACCCTGTGCCAGTCCATCCATCCACCCAACCCTTGGGCACACCCACTCTGCCCGCACTCCGGGATGCCATTTGGGGCCCTTGTGGCTACATGACCCCCACAGCACAGACACCTGTCTTCTTGACATTTGGACTTTTTGTTCGCTTAGGACCGAAAAGGAGAGGAAAGCAAGGGGAAGAGGAGCTTTGCAAGGTATTTCATAACAGGTCCTGGGCCTCCTATCATTCCTACTATAACTACCTTAGCACGCATCTCTACCAATAAGGACATTAAAACAACAACAACAACATGTCATTGTTATAGCCAACAAAAGCCAAAACTAATTACTAAACATACTCAAAATTTCCTGATTATCTCAAAGATATTCTTTTTATAGTAAATTTGTTGGAATCAGAATCCATAGATGGTCCACATCACGCATTTCATTGTGTCTCTTAAGATTCGCACTCTGTAGAAGCGTTCTTTCTGTTTCCCTCTACACTTTGATTTGTTTGATGAACTGGACATTTGTCTGTAGAATTTCCCACGTTGTGATTTGTGTCCTTGCTTTCTTGTGGCATTATTTAACTTGCTTCTTGTCTCTTGTATTATCTATGAACTGGTAAACATAAAGATCTTTAAAAACAGCTCTGTTGGGACAGAATTTACATAATACATACTTGAAGTGTACAATTCTGTGGTTTTTAGTATATTCGCAGATACGAGCATCCATCATCACCGTCCATTTTGGAATATTTTCATGCTGTACCACTTAGCTATCACCTCCCTATATACCTCCCATCCCACAGCCCTAGGAACCACTCAGCTATTTTCTGTCTCTATAGATTATCCAATTCTGGACATATGTGTGAATAGAATTATATAATATGTGGACTTTTTTTTTTTTTTTTTTTTTTTTTTTCTTTTTGCGGTATGTGGGCCTCTCACTGCTGTGGCCTCTCCCGTTGCGGAGCACAGGCTCCGGACGCGCAGGCCCAGCGGCCATGGCTCACGGGCCCAGCCGCTCCGCGGCATGTGGGATCCTCCCAGACCGGGACACGAACCCGTGTCCCCTGCATCGGCAGGCGGACTCTCAACCACTGCGCCACCAGGGAGGCCCTAATATGTGGACTTTTGACTAACTTCTTTCACTTAACATAATGTTTTAAAGGCTTACCCATGCTGTAATATGTGTCAGCACTCCATTCCTTTTTATGGATGAATAATATTCCATTTTTGGACATACCACATTTTATGATTAGTCTGTTGATGGGCACTTGGCTATTGTGAATAATGCAGCTATAAATGGTACGTACAAGTTTTTGCATGGACATATGTTTCATTTCTCTTGGATATATATCTAGGAGTGGGATTGCTAGGTCAAACGGTAACTCTGTAATTTGTCACTTGATGAAATGCCAGACGGTTTTCCAAAGCAGCTATACCATTTTACATTCCAACCAGCAGTGTATAAGGGTTCCAATTCCTCTATATCATCACCAACACTTGTTATTATCTGACTTTTTGATTCTAGACACACTAGTGGATGTAAAGTGGTATACCATTGTGGTTTTGATTTGCATTTTCCTTGACGACTAATGAGGTTGAGCATCTTTGGATGTGCTTATTGGCCATGTGTGTATCTTCTTTGGAGAAGTGTCTATTCAGATCCTTTGCCTACTTTTTCTTCCTTTTCTTTTTTTTTTTTTCTCTTCACTTTTTATTGTGATAAAATATATGTAATATAAAATTTACCATCTTAACCACTTTTTGAGTGTACAGTTCAATGATATTAAGTACGTTTATATAGTTATGCAACCACCACCGCCATCCATCTCCAGAACTCTTCTCATCTTTCAAAACTGAAACTTTATACCTATTGAACAATAACTTCCCATTCCCACCCCCTAGTCCCTGGCATCCACCATTTTACTTTCTGTATCTATGATTTTGACTACTCTAAGTATACCTCATATAAGTGGAATCATACAGTATTTGTCTTTTGTAATTGGTTTATTTCACTTAGCACAATGCCCTCAGGTTTCATCCACATTGTAGAATGTGTCAGAATTTCCTTCCTTTTTAAGGCTAAGCAATAGTCCATTATATGTATGTATCACATTTTGCTTATCCATTCGTCAGTGGATGGACATTTGGGTTGCTTCCATGTTTTAGCTATTGTGAAAAATGCTGCTATGAACATGGGTATGCAAATATCTCTTCCAGACCCCGCTTTCAATTTTTTTTTTTTGCGGTACGTGGGCCTCTCACTGTTGTGGCCTTTCCCATTGCGGAGCACGGGCTCTGGACGCGCAGGCTCAGCGGCCATGGCTCATGGGCCCAGCTGCTCTGCAGCATGTGGGATCTTCCCAGACCAGGGCACGAACCCACGTCCCCTGCATCGGCAGGCGGACTCTCAACCACTGCGCCACCAGGGAAGCCCCCCGCTTTCAATTTTTATAGTATATATCCAGAGGTGGATTTGCTGGATCATATGGTAATTCATTTGTAATATTTTCTTGAGAAACCATCATATTTTTTCCACAGTGGCTGCACCATTTTACATTCCCACCAACAGTATACAAGGGTACCAATTTCTACACATCCTCTCCAACATTTATTTTCTATTTTCTTGATAGTAGCCATCCTAATGGATGTGAGATGGTATTTCATTGTAGTTTTGATTTGCATTTCCCTAATGATCAGTTTTGTTGAGCATCTTTTTATGTGCTTATTGGCCATTTATATATCTTCTTTAGATAAATGGCAGCTCAAGTTCTTTGTGCATTTTTTATATTCAGTTGTTTGGGGTTTTTTATTGTTGAGTTGTAGGAGTTTTCTATGTATTCTGGATATTAATTCCTTATTAAATACATGATCCACACATATTTTCTTCCATTCTCTGTGTTGCCTTTTTATATTGTTGATAGTGTCTTTTGATACACAAACTTTTAAAATTTTCATGAAGTTTAATTTGTCGATTTTTTCTTTGATTGCCTGTGCCTTTGGTGTCATATCTAAGACATCATTGAACGTTCAATGTCTTGAAACTTTTATCCTGTGTTTTCTTCTAAAAGTTTTAGGTCTTACATTTAGGTCTTTGATCCAGTTTCAGTTAGTTTTTGTATATTGTGTTAGCTAAGGGTGCACCTTTATTCTTTGCATGTGGATATCCAGTTTTCCCAGTACTATTTTGTTGAAGAGACTGTCCTTTCTCTAGTGAATGGTCTTAGCACCCTAGTAAAAAAAACACTTGACCATATGTGTGAGGATTTGTTTCTGGGCTCTCTATTCTATTCCATTTGTCTAGATGCCTGTCTTTATACCGGTACCATACTGTTTTGATTACTGTAGCTTTGTAGTGAGTTTTGAAATCAGGAACTGGGAGTCCTCTAACTTTTTTTTTTTCAAGATTGTTTTGGCTATTCATGCCCCTTGATATTCTATATGAATTTTAGATTGGAGTTTTCCATTTCTGCAAAAAAGTCATTGGGTCTTTGATAGGGATTACATTGAACTTGCAGCTTGCTTTGTGTAGTATTGACATCTTAACAATATTAAGTCATCCAATTCATGAACATGGAATGTCTTTCCACTTTTTAAAATATCTATCTTCTTTAGTTTCTTTCAGCAGTGTTTTGCAGCCTTCATTGTACAAGTCTTTTCCCTTCTTGGCTAAGTTAATTCCCAAGTATTTTATTCTTTTTGGTGTAATTGTAAATGGAATTGCATTCTTATTTTCATTTTTAGATTGTTCATTGTTAGTATATAGAAATGCAACTGATTTATTTGTGTCAACTTTATATCCTGCTACTTTGCTGAATTCATTTATTGATACTAACAATTTTTGTGTGTGTGTGTGTGGAATCTTTAGGGTTTCTCCATGTAAGATCATATTGTCTGCAAACAGATAATCTTACTTCTTTCTCTTCAATTGTCTGCCTTTTATTTTTCTTCTTGCCTAATTACTCTGGCTAGAAGTTCTATGTTGAACAGAACTGCTATGTTGAATAGGAGGTGAGGACAGGCATCCTTGCCTTGTTCCTGATCTTAGAGGAAAAGCTTTCAGTATTTTTTACCATTGAGTATGATGTTTGCTATGGGTTTTTCATGTATGGTTTGTACTATGTTGAAGAATTTTCCATCTATGGAAGGGTGTTAAACTTTGTCAAAGGTTTTCTGTGTTATTTGAGATGATCATTTTTCCCCCTTCATTCTGTTAATGTGATGTGCTTTCATAAGTTGAGTCATTCTTGCATTGCAGGAATAAATCTCACTTGGTCATAGTGTATCATCCTTTTAATATGCTTCTGAATTTGGTTTGCTAATATTTTGTTAAGGATATTTACATCGGTGTTCCTGAGGGATGTTGGTCTGTACTTTTCTTTTCCTGTAGTGGCCTTGTCTGGCTTTGGTATCAGGGTAATGCTGATAGAATGTATAGAATGAGCTAAGAAGTATCCCCTTGTCTTTATTTTTTTGGGAGAAATCTGAGAAGCATTGGTATGTGTTCCTCTTTAAATGTTTGGTAGAATTCACCAGTGAAGTCATCAAGTCTAGGGCTTTTCTTTGTTAGGAGATTTTTGATTACCGATTCAATCTTCTTACTAGTTATTAGTCTATTCATATTTTCTGTTTCTTTGTGATTTAGTCTTGGTAGGTTTTGTGTTTCTAGGAATTTGTCTATTTTGTCTAGGTTATCAAATTTGCACACTGTTGTTCATAGTACTATTTTATAATCCTTTTTATTCTGTAGAATCATTAATAATGCTGCCACTTCATTTCTGATTTTAGTAATTTTGAAACTTCTTTCTTTCTTTCTTAGTCTAGCTAAATATTTGTCAATTTTGTTGACCTTTTTGAAGAAACCGCTTTTGGTTTCATTGATTTTCTCTATTGTTTTTCTGTTCTCAATCTCATTTATATTTACTCTATTCTTTATTATTTTCTTTCTTCTGCTTGCTTCGAGTTTACTTTGTACTTTTTGTATCTTAAGTTGTAAAGATAGGTTGCTGATTTGAGATCTTTCTTGTTTTTTAATGTAAATGCTTAAAACTATAAAATTTTTTTCTCATATTGATATTGGGGGTCAGAGAAGATACTTTGTATGATATCTATCTTTTAAAATCTGTTGAAACTTAATCTGTGACCTAACATATGGTCTATCTAGGAAACTGTAATTGAGAAAAATGTATATTCTGATGTTAGAGTGTTGTGCATAGTCTGTTTGATATAGTTGGTGTATTGTGTTGTTCAAGCCCTCTATTTCCTTACTTATCATTATTGAGGGTGGAGTACTGAAGTCTTCAACTACTGTTGGAAAACTGTCCATTTCTCCCTTCAATTCTGTCAAGTTTTGCTTCATATAATTTGATGGTCTATTATTAGATGTTTAAATGTATAACTGTTGTACCTTCTTGCTGTATTGAAACTTTTATTAGTATATGATGTCCTTCTTTGTCTCTTGCAAACTTTATTTAAAGTCTATGTTGTCTGATATTGGTATAGCTACTCTGAGTCTCTTTTGCTTACTATTTGCATAGAATATATATTTCTATCCTTTCACTTTCAACGTGTTTGTGTCTTTGGATCTAAAATGAGTCTCTTGTAGATAGCTTTTAGTTGGAACTTAAAAATTTTTTTTTAATCTATTATTTACATTTCTGTGTTTTGATTGGAGAATTCAGTCCATTTACATTTAAAGTAATTACTGATAAGAAGGGACTTCTGTAATTTTGCTATCTGTGTTCTATATACCCTATAGCTTTTTTTCCCCTCTTATTTCCTGCATTACTGTCTTCTTTTGTGTTTAGTTGATTGTTTTGGTAGTGAAATGTCTTAATTCCCTTCTAATTTTCTTTAGTGTTTATTCTATTTTCTTTGTAGTTTCTATGGGGATGGTATTTAACATCTTAAAGTTATAACATTCTAATTTGAATTTGTAGCATCTTAACTTCAATAGCATACAAAATCTCTGCTCCTTTACAGCTCTGTTCCCACTCCTTTCAGTTGTTGATGTTCCAAAATTACATCTTTATACACTCTGTCTCCAAAAGCATAAACTAACATTTTTAATAATCTCTTTAATTATGTAGAAAACAAAATGTGAAGTTACAAACCAAAGTTACAATAATACTAGCTTTTATAATTGTCCATGATTTTACCTCTACTGTGATCTTTATTTCTTTATACAGTTTTGAGTTACTATCTAGTGTTTTTCATTTCAACCTGCAGGGCTCTCTTTAGCATTTCTTGCTGGGAAAGCCTAGTGGAAATGAACTCCCTCAGCTTTTGCTTATCAGTGAATGTCTTAATCTCTCCTTCACTTTTGAAAGACAGTTTTGTTGGAAATAAGATTCTTAATTGATGGGTTCTTTTTCTTTTAGCTTTTAAATATATCAACCAGCGGCCTTTCTGGTCTCCAAAGTTTCTTTCTTTTTTTTAAAAAAATGTATTTATTTATTTATTTATTTTTGGCTGCCTTGGGTTTTTGTTGCTGAGTGCGGGCTTTCTCTAGTTGCGGCGAGCAGGGGCTACTCTTTGTTACATCGTGCAGGCTTCTCACTGCGGTCACTTCTCTTGTTGCAGAGCGTGGTCTCTAGGTGCACAGGCTCAGTAGTTGCAGTGTGTGGGCTCAGTAGTTGTGGCTCACAGGCTCTAGAGTAGTTGTGGTGCACAGGCTTTGTTGCTCTGCGGCATGTGGGATCTTCCTGGACCAGGGCTTGAACCCATGTCCCCTGCATTGGCAGGCGGATTCTTAACCACTGCACCACCAGGGAAGTCCTCCAAAGTTTCTGATGAAGAATCTGCTGACAACATTCTTGAAGATCTCTTGTATGTGACAAGTCACTTCTTTCTTGCTGCTTTCAAGATTCTCTCTTTGTCCTTGGCTTTGACAGTTTGATTATAATTTGTCTTGGTGTGGGTCTCTTTATATTCATCCTTATTAGTGTTCATTGAGCTTTTTGGATGTTTATACTCATGTATTTAATCAGATTTGGAAATTTTCTGTCATTATTTCTTCAAGTACTATGTCTTTCTCTTTTTCCTCTCTTCTCCTTCTAGCATTCTAGCAATGCATATGTTGATCTATTTTATGGTATCCCACAGGTCCTTTAGGCTCTGTTCACTTTTCTTCAATCTTTTTTCCTTCTGTTCCTGGGACTCAAAAATTTCAATTTTCCTATCTTCAAGCTCCCTGATTCTTTCTTCTGTCTTGTGCTTTTCCACTCCAGAGTTTCATTTTGGTTCCTATTTAGGTTTTCTAAATAGGTTTTATTGATGTTTCTATTATTTTCGTACATCATTTTCTTGACTTTCTCCACATCTTCATTTAGTTCTTTGAGCACCTTTAAGGCACCTTCAAGTTATTTTAAAGTCTTTTTCATGAATATTTATCCCTCTGTTTTTTCTAAGAGTTTCATAGTGTTAGCTTTTCCATTTAGGCTTTTGAGTAAATTTGTATATTTGGTGTGAGGTAATGTTTTGATTTTATTATTTTACAGGTGGATATCCAGTTTTCTCAGCATCATTTGTTGAAAAGACTATTCTTTACCCCATTGAATATTTTTGGCATTGCTGAAAATTGATTGACCATATATGTGTGGGTGTATTTCTGGATCTCAATTCCATTCTGTTGATCTCTATGTCTACCTTTGTGGCAGTACCACGTTGTCTTGATTACTGTTGCTTAGTAGTAAGTTTTTAAATCAAAGAGAGTGAGTCCTCTGACTTTGTTCTTTTTCAAGATTGTTTTAGCTATTCAGGGAACCTCACAATTTTATATACATTTTAGAAACAGCTTGTCAATTTTTACAAAGAAGTCAGATGGAGTTCTTATAGGAATTGTGTTGAATGTATAGATCAATTGGGGGATAGAGAGTATTGCCATCTTAACAGTGCTATCTTCTGTCCATGAACATGGGATGTTTTTCCACTTATTTAGATCTTCTTGAATATCTTCTGACAATGTTTTTTTAGTTTTCAGAGTGTAAGTTTTCCACTTACTTTAGTAAGTTTATTCCTCTCTATATATTTGTTTCTTGGATGCACTCATGAATGCAGTTGTTTTCTCAATTTCATTCTCATTGTGTTCTTTGCAAGTATATAACTACAATTAATTGTTTATATTAATCTTGTATCCTGCAAACTTGCTGAACTCATTTATTAGTTCTAATAGTAGTTTTTAGTGATTCCTTAGTGTTTTCTACATATAAGATCATATTATCTGTGAATAGAGATAGTTTACTTCTTTCAAATCTGGATGCATTTTATTTCTTTTTATTGACTATTTGCCCTGGCTAGAACATCCAATAGAATAATAGAAGTGGCAAGAGTGGTCGTCTTTATCTTTTTACTTATCTTAAGGGGAAAGCATCCAATCTTTCACCATTAAGTATGATGTTGTGAGTTTTTTGTGGATGTCCTTTATCAGGTTAAGTAAATTTCCTTCTACTTTTTTGGGTATCTTTTAACACAAAAAAGTGTTGGACGGCTTCCCTGGTGGCACAGTGGTTGAGAGACTGCCTGCTGATGCAGGGGACACGGGTTCGTGCCCCGGTCTGGGAAGATCCCACATGCCGCGGAGCGGCTAGCCCTGTGAGCCATGGCCACTGAGCCTGCGCATCCGGAGCCTGTGCTCCGCAACGGGAGAGGCCACAACAGTGAGAGGCCCGCGTACCGCAAAAAAAAAAAAAAAAAAAAAATTGTTGGATTTTGTCAAATGCTCTTTATGTACCTATTGAAGTAATTATGTGATTTTTGTTTTTTATTCTATTGATATATTCAACTCCATCAATCGGTTTTCATATGTTAAACCAACCTTGCATTCCTGGAATAAATTCCACTTGGTCATGGTGTATAATTCCTTTTATACGTTTCTGGATTTGGTTTGCTAGAATTTTTTGTTGAGGATTTTTTGCATCCATATTCATAAGAGATATTAGTCTGTAGTTCTCTTTTCTTGTAGTTTCTTTGTCTGGTTTTGGTATCAGGGTACTACTGGCCTCATTGATTGAATTTGGAAGTATTCCCTCATCTTCTATTTTTTGGAAGAAATTCCAAAGAATTTTATATTAATTCTTCTTTAAACATTTGGTAGAATTCAGCAGTGAAGCTATCTGGTCCCGGTCTTTTCTTTTGGGGTACTTCTGTTTACTGCTTAATATCTTCATTTGTTATAGGTGTATTCAGATTTTGTATTTCTTCTTGTGTCAGTTTTGATAGTCTGTGTCTTTCTAAAAATTTGTCCATTTCACTAATATCAAATTGGTTGGCATAAAATTTTCCATGGTATTCTGTTATAATCTTTTTTATTTCTATAATGTGGGGAAAATGCTCCCCTTTTCATTTCTAAGTATAGTAGTTTGAGTCTTCTTTGTTTTTTAATTTGGTCCATCTAGCTAAAGGTTTGTCAAGTTTGTTGACATTTTCAAAGAACCAGCTTTTGGTTTCATTGATTTTTTCTGTTGTTTCTCCATTCTCCATTTTGTTTATCTCTGCTTTAAGCTTTATGATTTTCTTTCTTCTGCTTGCCTTAAGTTTAGTATGCTCTTCTTTTTTTCAGGGTCTTTAGGTGAGGGGTTATGTTATTGATTTGAGATTTTTTCTGTCTTAATATAGACATTTACAGCTATAAATTTCTTAAGTATAGCTGTAGCTCATAAGTTTGGTCTGTTGTGTCTTTGTTTTCATTTATTTTAAGTATTTTCTTATTTCCCTCCTGATATCTCTTTGACTCATTGATTACGTAGGAGTTTTTTTGAATTTCTATGTATTTGTGAGTTTCTGAATTTTTTTCCTGCTGTTGAGTCCCAGTTTCATTCCATTTTGGTCAGAGAATGTATCCCCTTAGTGTGGCATTATTGTTATACATATTAAATCTATTATATTAATGTTACAGACTTAACAATGCATTGTTCTATTACCTTACCCTCTGAAATTATTTCCCTAGCCTAATGCAGCTTTGCTCTGCCCACCTCCTTTGTACTGTTATTGGCAAATATGTTATACATATATTACATTTCTATGTTAGGCCCAACATTACATTATATTCATATTATTTTATACAATTACTTTTAAATAAGTTAATCTTGAAGTTTCCAATTGCCTTCTTCTTGAGAGAAGAGACCTAAGTTTTCCTCACCATGCCATTACTATTATCCAGCTCATTCCATCTATTTTTGGAACATGCATGAAGACAGTCTGATTTTCTCTTCTAATGTGGACTAATAGATTTCTAAAGCAAACCCATTATTCTAAGGACATAGTCTCATTCGAGTCCTGGGTGAGTTTCAACCTGTTGTATATACTATGTCTTCCTCTTTTATGGTTTTCACTCACTTTAATTGGAGTTCTTCCTCAAAACAGGTGCATGGGCATGAACTTTCTCATTCCTACATGTCTGAAAATATATTTTGAAGTCACTTTGATTCACCTTATGGTTGGCTGTAGCATGGCTGCTCTGATTCTTAATCTTTCGTGGATTACTTTTTCTTTACCTACTAGACATTTTTAGTTTTTTCTTTACCTTCTACAATGACATGGTCATGAATCTGTGTGTACCTTTTCTTATTCATTTTTCCAGAGATGTGATGAACCCTTTCCATCTGAAAATTTTTGTTTTTTCTTAAGTCAGAGCAATTTCCTTATATTATTTCTTTGATAATTTCTTACCTTCTTTATTCTTTCCCCTTAGAACACCTGGTTGAGGGGATGGATCTCTTGGATTGATCTGTCTCTTCTTTCATGCAAGTTTCCAGTTCTTTGAAAATTTGCTCTTATGTTCTGAAAGCTTTCCTTGATGATCTTCCAAACTTAATATATGTATAATTTTACAAATTGTATATTTAATTTCTAAAGGAAAATTTGTTATCTTCTGATCGTTTTACTTTTTTGTGCATCTTGTTCTTCTTGTTCTTTTTAATGGTTAAAAAGAAGAAGAACATTTTTACTTTTTGGTGTTATTAATATGAGTTGTTTTAAATATTTTGTCTATTTTCCAACTTAACTTCTGGGGTCAGGTGTTTGTTTGCTTATCATGATTTTTCTTTTCATGGTACTGACATTCTTAAGATGCCCAGTACATTTCCTTGCCATATATAAGAACAAGAGACTGGATTGATTTTCCTGGGATGGATCTCCTCTGCTGTAATACATTTAGGTATCTTTCCCTCTAGTCTTTCCTGGCATTAGCATTGAAGACTGACTGAGATTATGTGTGTGTGGTGGGTGAGGCATGGGGTAGGGATATTTTGGAGGGGATTAGGTTAAGGGGAGCTGTTGTATGACAGATTAGAGGACTGTAGGGTGAGAAGGAGAGGAGGAGGCTTGGACTTTTATGCTGGGTACCTCCCAGGAGCGTTTTACTTGGAATCACCTTTACCCTCCTATAGCCTTAATTTTCCCCAGACGTCTTATTTAATTTCTTTGGATAAACATTCTCTGGCTTCTTCCCTGAAGGCAAAATACTAGTTTAGCTATAAGGAGGCAAAGGGGAAGGAAGGGGTGGTGGAGCTGCTGGCTCAGTTACTCTGGAGCATTCTCCAGGCAGCCTAACTGCTCTCCCTCCCACCATTGCTCCTCTCTCTCCTCAGCTCCAGGATCTGCCCTCCCCCCTACATTCTAGGCTACCCTCCTCCTCACTCTTTTATTTCAACAGGCTTCCTCTTTTCTGCTAGCCCACAGTGTGCTGATGTTACAGTATCCACTGGCACTCCACCTCCTTCTCTTTTGTTTTAGAAGTTCATTCCTCTACTGTCATTTCACTGGGGTTGGTGAAGATGGGATACGACAATGCCTATACTCAGCCTTACATTTTAAATTAGAATTCCTTTACTCATACCTTTCCTGTAAGAAGAGAATCATTTAATTATGTAAAACATCAGCTATTCACCCATCTCTATTTTCTATTGACAATTACATGAAGTAAAAATTAAATTAAAGAAGTAAAAACACATAGGTACATTTTAATATCTTCCCCACTCAATATTTGGTAAGGGACCTTCCCTCCTTTTTTCTGTAAATACACCAGTGCCCTAGGGGAACTTGAAGCTAACATGTCCGCAACATTTCTGTGCTTCTCTGGCATGGCTCTGAAGAAACCCTGACTGGTGAACATTTCCTGTGAATTTCCCTTTTGGATACCGTGGTCAGGCTTATACCTTTTTTCTCTTCTATGATCAGAAACAGACTCTGCTGACTTTTGGGCAAACTTGAGGATGATTGAGGCTCCTTAGTACCTTGGAACTGGAAAAGGAAGGGACGTTACACCTAGAAGGAACCAGGGCCAGGCAGCCCAAAATAGTCCCCTTCACCCTGGATGTGGCTGGTCAGGGAAACCATGGGGTGGGAGGGAGAGATTGGAAGATGTCCAGGATCCCAGCTGTGCAGGGATTCATGACCAGGCTTACAATTTGGATGGAAAATGAGTGTTCATGTGGAGCAAGGCATCAATTGGAAAATGTAAGCAATTGGCCTGCAAGATTCCAAGTACGACCCTTGGCATTGCAGCCCCGGGGGCTGATGTAGAGCCAGCACCGTGGCCGTTGGGTTTAGGAGGGACCTGGACTGTGCCTTAATTTCAAGTCTGGAAGTGGCCAGGGTGGGTCTACATCCTATCTGTGTTAGGTTGCATTCAGGCATGAACTTTTGGGGGTGGGAGGATGTCCCAGTGGATCCAGCCAAAGCTGAGACAGTAGACAGAGGGCTGCAGGTCTGTAGGTGCAACTGTTCCTGTGGAATCAGAGTTTTCATCAGGAGACATCTTCAACTGACAGCTTTGCCTGTTCTAGTGCCACCCTTTGGACAGGGCTGAATGTAATCATTTTGTCATCGATTGAGTGTACCCCTTAAGGCAAGATTTTTTTTTTTTTTGGCCACACTACGTGGCTTGTGAGATCTCAGTTCCCAAACCAGGGATTGAACCCGGGCCGTGGCAGTGAAAGCCTGGAATCCTAACCACTAGGCCCCCAGGGAACTCTCTTAATGTACCATTTTTAAATGCACAATTTCTAAATGCCTACAGAGCAACTCCACATAAGTGTTCTAGGCAACCTGAGCCCACCACGTCTAAAGGGGAAGGTATCATCCCATCGTTCCCAGCTCCTCACCCCAGCCTCCCCCTGGATGCCTTCCCATGGCTTGCCCAGTCAGCAAGCCTCTGCCACCAGCACCTCCCTCTCACACTCCACATTCTCTGACTGACCAATCCCCTAAATATCTCTGAAAGGGTCCCTCTCTCCCTGGATTGTCAGTGCATTTCCCCCCACCCTTCACTGCCAGCAGGAGGCTCCGCTAATGTCATTCCCTGCTCTAAATCTCTCCAGGATGGCCGTTGCCTTCAGGGTAAGTTTTTAATTTTTTTTATTTTTTATTTTTAAAACTTTTTATATTTTTTTATTTTTTTTACCTCTTTATTGGAGTATAATTGCTTTACAATGGTGTGTTAGTTTCTGCTTTATAACAAAGTGAATCAGTTATACATATACATATGTTCCCATATCTCTTCCCTCTTGTGGTAAGTTTAAACTACTCAGTATGGTATGAAAAACAGGAACAGCAAACATTTACTGAGCACGTCCTAGGGGCCCTGCACTGTGTGAAGTTTTTCATGCACATTCATCAGTTACTTCTGATGAGAATCCTATGAAGTAGGACTATTATGATATAACCATTTTACATGGGAATGAAGGCTCAGAGAGGTCAGTAACTTTCCCTAAATGGCACCATTAGGAGGTGGCAGGTGGGGAGGGGAACCCAGGTGCTTGAAACTAGCTTCTTGTCACTACACCAGACAGTTATCTTGGGGGTTAGGGGGGAGGTCCGATGGTAGTTCACAAAGCACACAGGATGCTGCTTGGCACCCAGCTGGGTGACGAAGGAAGGCGCTGGGGTCTGGCTGGTTTACATCTCAGTGGAGCATCTTGAGAATGTCCCATCATTTCTGTTTTGATACTGGGTGGGTGGAGGGGCTGAATGAACAGGACAGGTACTGTCACGTTCCTGTCAACAATGCAATTAGACCCACAGAGCTTCGAGCTGTACTCTTCTCGCTCAGTGGTTCTCAGAGTGGGGTCCCCTGTCCACTGGAACCTGCTAGAAATGCAAATTCTCAGGCTCCCCTGCTGAGTCAGAATCTCTTGGGGTGGGGGTGTCAGGCAGTCTGTGCTTCCAGAAGACCCCAGGGGCTTTTGATGCTGCTCAAGCTGAGAACCACCATCTAGTGAATGCATCCTTCCTGGCTTGTACATTTTGGGGCCTCTGCCTGGGGCTTTGTGTCACAGGGTTGCTTCACGGCTAAGAAGAAAATGTTTGGGGAGGGCAACACCAGATAATATTGAAGGAAGCTTCCAGCTCTCAGTTCAATTTCTTCGCCATTGTGGTCTGCCAGCCACTAGAGGGAGCAAAGGGCACGCAGCTTCTATCCTGGGAAAGGGATGGCTGAGCCTCACCTGTAAGGACGCAGGTGAGCGTCCAACCTCCGCTTCTCAGCAGTCCAGGCAGGCTTGCAGGAGAGCCTGCTGTCCACGGTACTCTGCGCTTCTTCTCTTCCTAGTTTGCTCTGTGTTCACAGATTTTCACAAAGTTATCAGGTTAGCTTTGTGGGATGGCTGTGTCCTCCCTGGGTCTGCATTCTGGGCCCAGGGTTCTCCCCCGCCAAAGTACATTTGGCATGGTCTCTGGTGGTGAGCTCTGCAGGGTCAGACAGCTTGGGGATGCATTGAGTGAGTGCCCCAGCCTTCCTCCTTTAAGCTGGAATTAGGACTTTTTTGATGCTTTCTTGAGCAGTGCCTTATCAGCTGGCACCCTGGAAGCCTCACAGAGGTGAGCACTTAGAACTAGCAGGGCCCCGGAGGATCTTCCTGGGATGAAAGTTCTGCATTTAGAGAGACTACAATTCCATCCATCTACAGAGCTCCTAACAAATTATTTTTAAGGTAGAATTTGCTGTGCTAGTTGATACAAACAACAAGGAATTATTACACTTTCTGAACAGTTAGAACAAAAGTTCATCAACCCAATACTGCTGGAAAGTTAGAGTTCCAAAGGGCTGATCAAGCAGCCCCACATCTGCGAGGGCACGGAGGCTCACCTGTGAGGTGATCCGGTGTGGTCAGACCAGGCTGCAACTTAGCTCTCCTCTCCTCTGCCCTCCCGGATGACTGCCCCCTGCATCACCCCATCCTCATGGCACTCACGTCCACCACTACCCTCTTCCACTGCTCATCAAGGTGAAGAGCCCAGACTACAGAGCAAAACCCGGGCATAGGGTGTCCCTTCTGACAGATGTCCACACCTGGCTTAGCCAATCTCGATGGAGAAAACGTCCAGAATCAATGAAGGGGAGTGGTGAGAAGAGCTCAGAGACTTCACTCCGTCTCTCCTGTGCCCTCAGATCCCAAACCTGATACTCTACTCCAAAAATTAACATCCTGAGGTTGACCCACCACTTCCCACCTCCACTGCTGCTCCCACCCTTGCAGATACTTCTAGGACAGTGAGGTGGAATTGCTGGATCACATGGGAAATCTATTTTTAATTTTTTGAGGAATCTCCCTGCTGCTTTTCCACAGTGGCTGCATCAATTTACATTCCCACCAACAGTGTAGGAGGGTTCCCTTTTCTTCGCATCCTGGTCAACACTTGTTATTTTTTGTCTTTTTGACAATAGCCCTTCTGACAGGTGTGAGGTGATATTTCACTGTGGTTTTAATTTGCATGTCTGTGGTGATTAGTGATGTTGAGCATCTTTCCATGCCTGTGGGCCATCTGTATGTCTTCTTTGGAAAAATGTCCATTCAGGTCCTTTGACCAATTTTAATCAGGTTATTTTTCTTTTTTTATGTTGAGTTGTGTGAGTTCTTTGTATATTTTGGATACTAACCCTGTACTGGGTTTATTATTTGCAAATATCTTCTCCCATTCTATAGGTGGCCTTTTTTTGTTGTTGATAGCTCCCTTCACGGTACAAAAGCTTTTTAGTTCGATGTAATCTCATTTGTTCATTTTTGCTTACATTTCCCTTGCCTGAGGAGACATGTCCAAAAAACTATTGCTAAAACCAATGTCAGAGAGTGTCTGCCTAGGTCTTCTTCTAGAAGTTTTATGGTTTCAGGTCTTACATTTAAGTCTTTAATCCATCTTATTTCTGTATATGGTGTGAGAAAGTATTCTCGTTTGATTCTTTTGTATGTCCAGTTTTCCCAACACCGTTTATTGAAGAGGCTGTTTTTACCCATTATATATTCTTGATTTGGCCCATTTTTAAGTCTGGTTGTTTGTTTTCTTATTGTTGGTTTTAAGAGTTCTTTGTATAGTAGAATATTGTATTGGATAATAGTCCAAACTTATTATTTTATTTTTATTATTTATTGTCATTATATATTATTTTATTTATTAGATAAGTCTCTTGCAAATACTTTCTTCCCATCTGTGGCATGTCTGCTCATTCTCCTGACAGGGTCATTTGAAGGGCAGAAGGTTTTAATTTTTATGAAATCCAGCTTCTCATTTCCTTCTTTCATGGATCATGCCTTTGATATCATAAATAAAAAGTCATCACCAAACCCACAGTCATCTAGGTTTTCTCCTATGTTATCTTGTAAGAGTTTTACAGTTTTGCATTTTACATTTAGGTTTATCATCCATTTTGAGTCAATTTTTGTGAAGAGTGTACGGTTTGTGTCTAGGTTCAGTTTTTTTGCATGTGGTTGTCTAGCACGATTTGCTGTTCTAGGACCATTTGTTGAAAAGACAATATTTACTCCATTGTATTGCCTTTGCTTCTTTGTCAGAGATCAGTCGTCTACATTTGTGTGGGTCTATTTCTGGGCTCTCTATTCTGTCCCATTGATGTATTTGTCTATTCTTTCACTAATACCACACTATCTTGATTACTGAAGCTTTATAGTAAAACTTGAAGTTGAATATTATCAGTCCTCCAATTTTATTCTTCTCCTTTGGTATTGTGCTGGCTACACTTGGTCTTTTGCTTTTCCATATAAACTTTAGAATAAGTTTGTCAATATACACAGTATCTTACTGGGATTTTGATTGGGACTGCATTGAATCTATAGATCAAGTTGGGAAGAACTGACATCTTGACAATACTGAGTCTTTCTATCCATGAATACCAAATATATCTTCATTTATTTAGTTTTTAAAACTTTCTCTCATTATAATTTTGTAGTTTCCCTCTATAATTGTGTATAGATTTTGTTAGATTTATAACTAAAGATTTCATTTTGGGGGTGCTAAATATACTGGGTTGGCCAAAAAGTTTGTTCGGGGTTTTCCATAAGATGTTTTGGGAAAAACCCAAACAAACTTTTTGGCCAACCCAATAAATAGTATTATGTTTTTAATTTCAAATTCAACTTGTCCATTGCTTGTACATAGGAAAGCAACTGACTTTTGTATAGTAACCTCTTATCCTGCAATCTTGCTACAATCATTTATTAGTTCCAGGAATGTTTGTTTGGTTGGTTGTTTTTGGTTGTTGTTGCTGTTGATTTTTTTGGATTTTATTCATAGACAATCGTATCATCTGTGAGCAAAGACAGTTTTATTTCTTCCTTTCCAATCAGCATACATTTTATTTCCTTTTCTTGACTTATTGCGTTAGCTGGGACTTCCACTATGATGTTGAAAAGGAGTAATGAGATGGGACATCCTTGCCTTGTTCCTGGTCTTACTGGGAAAACTTCAAGTTATTTGTAATACTCCTTTATTATCCTTTTAATGTCCATGAGATCTGTAGTGATGACCCCTCTTTCACTTCTGATATTAGTAATTTGTGTCTTCTTTCATTTTTTCTTACTTAGCCTGGTTAGAGGCTTATTGATTTTATTTATCTTTTCAAAGAACTAGCTTTGGGAATCATTGATTTTCTGTATTGATTTCCTATTTCAATTTCATTGATTTCTGCCCTAATTTTTATTATTTCTTTCCCTTTACTTAATTTGAACTTAACTTGCTTTTCCTTCTCTAGTATCCTAAAGTGGAAGCTTAGATTATTGATTTCAGATTTTTCTCCTTTTTCAATATATGCATGTTGAACTAAAACAAAGGTTTTCATCCTCACTTTTATATGCTTTTTTGCTATGCAAAGCCTAACATAGTTTTCTGGGGTTAACATTCATGTGTCATCACTGTAGCAGAATCCCTTTATATATCTGGAGAAGTTTGTCCTAGGTTTGTCTGGGCTGCTGGGCTTTTAAAATCAGCCATTGGCATTTCCAGCACATGGCAGGTGAGTCCACACAGATGGCTCTGTGGGCTGCAAGTTCTCTGGGCAGGAGCCAGATCAGAGTTTCAGCAAGTATTTATAGGAGTGAAGTAAACTGCCTATTTCTTTATATGGCTTACTCTTCTGTGTGCTTACATGTGTGCATGTTTATACTGGCCAGCCTATGTACTACAAAAACACTGACCAGTGGTCCTCAGCTTGGCAGCATGTTGGAATCATGGAGGGAACATAAAACATGCTAGTGCCCAGGCCCCATCCCAAGCTCCTGGTGGAGTTGGCCTGGGCATGGGGTTACTGAGAGCAACTCAGGTGATGCCAACGTGAGCCCAGGTTTAGACCACTGTCTCAGACACTTCCGCAGCATAAATCCTTCTTCATCTGTCTCTATTGCCCCAGAACATAAATGAGTGTCAATCATTAAGAAGTGGAAATAAGGAGTCAATGATGTAAAGGCAACACCCCGATAATACTAGGCTCAAGCTGAGCTCCTGGGTGCCTTCAGCATCCAAGGAAGGGGCCTGTTGTGTTACCCAGGGAGCCTTTCTGGGTGGGGAATTCTAAGGAGCCCCAGGAGGATTAAACAACCTTGATGCAAAGATGCCAGAAAGTCTTGCAAAAAGATTTTTTTCTGAATGTGCCCATCAGATTACACCCTTACTGAGGCTTAATGCCCAAGAGTCAGGGGACCCCATGGCCTGGGAAGTTTCTTCCCCTTCAGTGCTTACAGAGGTGGGTTGGGAGGAGCCTCATATCAGAGTTGGAACCCAGGAGAGGAGAGCATCTTAATTTTAAAAAGTTTAAAGCCCAGGGCAGATGGCCTGGGCAGGGGCTTCTGATATGCACACCTGAAGCATAGATTTAGAGAGAGAATGAGATATGGGACTGAAGACCCAGAGATGGACACCCCATTGGTGGGTTGATGGAGGGGGAGAAACAAGAGTGGCCACATTATGGAAGGAGAGTGAGATTAAGAACTTGGAGAAGGATGGATGGACCTAGAGATTGTCATATTGAGTGAAGTAATTCAGACAGAGAAAGACAAATATCATATGATATCACTTATATGTGGAATCTAAAAAAATGTTACAAATAACTTATTTACAAAACAGAAATAGAGTCACAGATGTAGAAAACAAATTTATGGTTACCAGGGGGGAAAGGTGGGGAGGGATAAATTGGGAGATTGGGATTGGCATATGCACACCATTATATATAAAATAGATAACCAATAAGAACCTACTGTATAGCACGGTGAACTCTACTCAGTACTCTGTAATGACCTATATTGTTAAAGAATCTAAAGAAGAGTGGATATATGTTTATGTATAACTGACTCATATTGCTGTACAGCAGGAACTAACACAACATTTTAAATCAACTATACTCCAATAAAATTAAGAAAAAAAGAACTTGGGGAAAGAATATTGGGACAAGTAAGTGAGGAGAATAGATGTGCCTTCAGGTCCTTGAGGGAGGGATGGTTGTTCCCTGGTTGTTCCAAGGGAGGGACGGGTCCCAGCAATGAGGCTGGAGAGAGAGGTTGGGGTACCCAGGCATCCCAGACCCATTGTGAGGGCCTGGAGCACTAGTGGGTACAGACAGGTGCCTGCTCCCTACCCCATCTGCGTTCCCTCTCAAAGAAGCAGGCCCCCGGGGCTGTATCCAGAGCACGCTGGGAGACTGCTCCTGGCCAGAACTCATACTGCCTCCTTCAGTCTATACTGTGAGTGTACCGGCTCAGGATGGGGGGACTGGTGGCCCCCAGGGACCAGAGCACAGGGCCATTGTGCAGAGGGAAGAGGCAAAGTGCCACCCAGCACCCTCACCCCATCTCAGGCCTTCATCTATTCAGGAGAAGTTCATGGACAGGCACCCTACTAAGCTTTAGAACTGAGTGACCAGAAACGTGCAGCACTGTCCCTCCATCCCAGCAAGGGTCACCCTCCAGTGGGAACTTGGAGCCCCTCCTCACAACTGTGGGCTCCTTCCTGGCAGGTGCACAGGATGCTGACAGCTGGCCTGGGGATGGGTGGTGAGGAAGGACGGGGGCCTGAAGGTGCTGACCTGGAGGCTGAGCTAGGTCGTCAGGTGGAAGAAGCGGTCTGGGCCAGTACTGCCGGGCAAAGGGCTGCAGGTGGCAGGGGCAGGGGAGCCTTCAGACACCGCTGGGTGGTGCAGGACAGAGGTTTCTGGGATGGATCCCATGAGGGCAGGAGCGGAGCCAGAGAGAGGAGGCTGTTGGGAGGCAGAGGATCTCACCACGGCCCCTGGTTGCTGAAGGTGGCGGAGGCCATGGCTCAGTCCCAGAGGGGTGGACAGATGAACAGACTGAATTTACTGGCCAGTGACGGGGACCAGGGACTTAGCAGACACCACCTCTGAAAGCACAGGGAAACCCTGGGTCGCTAAGGAGGCTGCGTCTCCAGTTCTGACTCCCAGTGGGGGGGCGTTCTCCTTCCTTTGCCTGTGGGTGGTGCTAACCTTCCCTCCGCACCCTCACAGATCCGCACAAAGGACAGGATCTTTGACAGTATCAACGACCTCATCAACCACCACCTGGAGAACAGCCTGCCCATCGTCTCTGCCGGGAGCGAGCTCTGCCTTCAGCAGCCGGTGGAGAGGAACCCGTGACCTGCCAGCTGCCCCGTCCCGACACCGCACCTGCAGTCAGGAGGGCTCACGTCTTCCCGGTAGATGGGCGCTGGGCCAGGGGAACTCAAGCATCTGCCCGCTGGCTCAGAGCTTTGTTCAAAAGCCCCAGGAGGAAGGCCTCCTTAAAGTGCAAGTTTCATAAACTTGTTCCGAATTCTCATGTGCATATTAAAGGTGTACATACCTATACATCCTGTACAAATTTTCCCTCTATATTTATATTTTTTAAGACTAAGAAAGATGTAAGACTGATGTCCCGTGCTGTATGTTTTTAATGAAAACAAAGTTTGACTGTAGTTGTCCGGGCAAAATGTTAATTCAGCTGACCCATTCCACTGGGAAGGTGTTACCTACTAAGCACAATACAGGGAATAGAAGCAGCAGGAGGGTTGGTAATAAACACTTGGGATTGTAATAAAATAAGGCAAGATGCTGTCTATGCTCTGCATGTAAAGCCCTGTGAAGTGCTGGTCCTCATGGCTGTCCCTCCTCCTTGGCGACGCCTCCCAGGCTGTCTGCATCACTCCTGTGTGCACGGGGTTTCCAGCACCAGAGATTAGGGCTGCTGCACTGAAGAGTAGGCATTACTCCAGCTGTTTCAGGTAGGGCTGAGCACAGGAATGCTGTCTCCCATGACCCTGGTTGTCCAGGGGTTCTTGGGGATCCACTTTACTGCCAAATAGGGCACAAAATAAGCCTCACTGATCAAGATCTTGACAGGTCAATGCTTCCTTTGTTTTTATCTGTATAAGGACAAAATGAGGAGGTGTGGAGGGGTAGATGGGGGTTTGTACATCCTCTTAGCCAACGGGCTGCTGCAGTACCTGCTAGTAAAACCCCACCCCCTTTATATTCAGTAGAGGAAGAAGCATGTGTACGATCTGCGGAAGACGGGTGCAAACACGTGTGCTCAGAGTTCCTGCCTGGAGACATTCCATCGGCTGTGGCTGATTCAGGTTTCCCTGAAGCTCGGGACCAGGCTCAAGAGCTTTGGGAATCAGTTTGAGGTCCCACTTCTGGAGAGATTGGTGGTAAATTGGCTGGTTTGTCTCTACAATGGTTTCCCAATTGCTCCATGAAAAGGACTCATGTCCTGGGCAGTGCTTTGTCCCGGCTCCTTCCTTCGGGATCAAACACTGATTTCCTACTGGGTCGTTTGGTGTTAGGAAGTCGACAGACAGTGTTTCTAACTTTTAAAAAATGTTTGGCTTGAGATTACCATACGATTTACAGGTGCTGTCTTTTAAAAGATGGAAGGATTCACTCATTCGTTAGCACCTTCTCACTTGTGCTGCCACGTTGGCTCTTGTCCCAGTGAAATGCATTGTGGGCAGCACCCCCTTCGTCAGTGCAACAGAAGGACGCTCTGCACACACTTGGCATTGGAGAGTAATAAGTTTGATGCTTCCAGAATGTGGAGTTAGTGGTAGATTTAAAAAATTCGAATGAGCGCTAATTCCACAAAGTTCTAATGCTACGTGTGTGAACCCTGTTTCTACTTTTAGAGGGTGTGTGTGGCCAGGATGGGAGGATGAGGTAGACCTGATGGCTGAGGATGGCTTGGGGCAGGTCCAAGGATTCATGTTAGCCTTCTGTGGAGCTTTTACCCTTTGAAGGTCCAATGAACCAAAGCTGACAGTGGCTTCAATCTTCTAGAATGTTCTGCAGTGAATTGGAACTTTATGGGGAGTCTGGCACTAATCTAGACCACCCTGCCTCTTCCTAGAATGGTCTGTTTTCAGGTGCAGAACAGATACCCTGCTCCAAGTTATCCAAAAGCAGTGGGGCCTGAACAGGGATGCCGGACAGCAGCCAGGTCGGGCTCTTCCCCTGCGACAATGTAGACTTTGGGGTGGCTGTGAGAATTGCCCTGCACTCTGTCTCCTTGAGGCCTGCAGCCCTGCAGACGTATACATAAAAATCCGACCTCTGTGGGGAATGCATGATCCTTCTCTGTGTGCGAGTGTACACACATATAAAAATGGATCAAATGACTTCTTTCAACAGACTTGCACGCCCCCCTGCATAAGGCCAAAACTCTCATGTTAAGGGCAAAGGAAAGTAGGGAACAAGAGTTAAGAACTGAGAGCCCCTGAACACTTGATCTGTTTTGTTTTTCTCTTGGGAGTGTAAGAAATGGTAATCTGCAGGTTTAGTAGCTCTCTGCTCTGAAGTTAGTGTTTATCTCAATGGTGATAAGCAATATATGTTTTTTTGCATGAGAATCCATATAGAAAATTAAAAGTAATGGGGGATCAACTATTGTTTCAATAGTCATTCAAAATATGTATTTTTCAGCTCAGGTTTTAAGATCGCTTCCCACGGAACAGTGCTAGCGGGACATAACTGGCACTCCTTTGTAGCCATTGGAGCAGATTTGAGGTGTAGCAGATGGCAGCAATTTTCTAGTCTTTGTTTTCTCCCATTTGTAAAGCATGTAAAGCATGTAAGAGCTCACCTGGGTCATCTCATCTCTTCCTTCAAGCGCCACGTGCTGGGTGTCACGGAGCCTCACTCACAGATGGGGAAATTGAGGCTCAGGTAGTGCCCACCTTGCTCAAGGCTACAGGGTCAGTGGGCAGCAGAGCTGTTCCACTCTCTCAGCTGCTCCACAGGGAGCTCGGGATTCAGAGGCAAACTTCGCTGCAGCCTCAGGCGGGGCAGCTCCAGGGCCTCCAACTCCCAGGGCGTGGTCACTGAGCGCCGTGCCGGGCCACCCTGGGCCCTCGGAGTGTGCCAGGACCTGCTGCCCATCCCGTGGGCCCCCTGCCACTTGACCCAGGCCTCTGTGTCTGCCGGGAGAGCCAGGCAGGGTCCAGCAGTCCTAAAATGGCCCATCTTGCTAAGTGGCTCTGGAGACCCCCCCCCCCTTCCCCTTCCTACTCACACCATCCTGTGTGAATTGGCTGTGCTTTCCAGGGACACTCCTATCTGCTGGGGGCCTGCGGGGCTTCTGTGGGGCCGCTGGTCACTGGTTTCAGTCAGCTTTGACGCCTGACTACTAGGGGTACTCTGAAGAGCTCATAGTAGAGGCAGGTGGGGAATTCCCTGGCGGTCCAGTGCTTAGGACTCGGTACTCTCACTGCCGGGGCCAAGGGTTCGATCCCTGGTTGGGGAACTAAGATCTTGCAAGCCACATGGTATGGCCGGAAAAAAAAAAAAAAAAAAGAAGCAGGTGGACAGTCAGATGGTGTGTTCAAATCAAATAACTCCCCACCTAAATCCTATGCTTAAGCCACCACTTCCGGACTTTTTATATTGGAGAGGCCAGAGGACCGGGAGTCTTCCTGGCTTTTACCTGTGTTTCATTTGAGCAATGATTCTGTTTTGGGCCATCTCAGCTGTTGGGGTGGCTGGACAAAGACCCAACTGGGGTCCTCCCGGTGGAGGAGGGTAGCACTGATCATTTCCAATGAGGACAGATGGTGAGAAGCCGAGTGCGAAGGGAGAGGCCTGACCTGAAAGCAGGGCAGGCCTGGGGGAGGAGTGGATGGAACAGCACTTTGTGCGGCCCCCTCAAAGGGCCCCGTGCTTGGGGACAGTGTCAACTCATGTCTCCTGGCTCCGTGTCCAGCCTGCTATCCTGAAGATGCCCACTTCCTGAAATGGAGCTCTCCTTTCAGGTAGCATCAGATGCCTGGGGGACTCCTTTATATAAGTAACACTTGCAAACAAATGTCCTGGTCCTTATTTCCCTGAATCCGTCGCTTCTTGAAGGCCAGTCACACGTTTCCTTGGATCCCAGGCTCCCTGGGCAGCTTACCTTGGCTCCTGCATGCACAGAGCCATGTGGCCTTGAGCTGGTTGCTCAGTTTCTCTGAGCCCTGGCTCTCTGCCTGCACCACCGGGCTGTGCAGTCCCTGTCCTGAGAGGCTGTGGGGGCCGGTGACTATGTGTAAGCATGGAGGACCGTTGTTTCCTGGGAGGCTTCACCCTCAGAAGTGTACATCTGTGCTCCCTCGCTGGCCAAGTATGTAAGGACGCCATCCATAAATGCCTTTCTGTGAACGGTGACAGCCCGGTGGGAAATGGGAAGGAGATTGTGGAAAGATTGCAAATAGGTAACTGTAGGGCACACAGATCTTGGCCTTGGGTTTCAGAAGGATACTCTAGGGTTCTGTAGTTAAACTTTCAGTTGGTCCTGAGAAAGAGAAGTGGAAAAACGACTGGCACATGTTGTAAACCTGGAACTGTCCTGCTCCTCAGAGGACAGCAAGTAAGGGAGCGTCCTGGGATAATACAGCTGGAGGGACCCAGTTTTCAGTGAGGAAACCAGAGCCAATTGACTTGCTGGAGGGTGGCGACAGTCAGTGACTGAATCTAGGACAGAGTGCAGGACTTATTAGGGCCCTTTAGGGCTTGTACATAAAGCTCAGCCCCTGATGGAAAATGGCCAGTAGTGCTTCCCTCCTTGAGTTTACATTTATGTTCCATCTTTTTTTTCCAAAATGCATAAAGGTGTCAGTCATTCACAAGGACAAGGAAGTGTTTCTATTCCTTTGTTTAGTTCGGGGTCCCTCAGAAGCAGACCTTGAGAGAAGCTCAGAGCGTATGTAGACTTAGGGGTGGGGAAAGGAAGGAAGCTGATGAGGAAGGCGTGGTCAGGCAAGTCACCAGGATGTGGATAACAAATTGCACTGGGGACTGAGGGCGGCAGGGCTGGACGTACCTCAGAGCTAATCCACCAGCGTGGGGGGAGAGCTAGACATTTACCCCAACAGCCTAGCACTGGTGGAAGGCTGTTTCTAGCCCCAGTGCCCTGGCCAGTCCTATGCACACCAAGCCAGGGAATCCTTTGGCAGAGAGCCAGGCCTTCATAAGCAGACTTGGGGTGAAAGGCAGGCATCAGAGCCATCGGGAGTCCTTCCCGGAGTTCCTGACTCAGTAGTTCTGGATGGGGCCAGAGAATTTGCATTTCTAATAAATTGCGGGTGAAGCTGGTAGGCAGTCTTGACTTTGAGAACCATCCTCAGGTATGAATTGCTAGCCCTTACCTGTCTCACTGATGGTTTTTCCCCTCTAATATACGATTATGTTTTCATGCCACTTCATGTTATAGATCCCAGCGTCCATGCTGTGAGATTAAAAGTGGAGGATTAATAAGCATTTATAACTCCATGCAATCATTGCTGGCAGATAAAATGCCATCTGCCAGCCACAATTTATTTATAATGGAGTTTATACATATTTATAAGTTTGCAAGCAACAAATAAACAGTTTTAAAACTGGCAAATTTTATAGCAGCCAGAAAAATTGCAACTTTATACCAGGACTTGTGAATATCAATTGCGTATGTATATATACATATATACACACACACATACATATACCTACTGATTACGACAGATGTGCATCTCTGTCTGTCTGTATATACATATATACACATGCATATACCTACCTTGATTACAACGGACTTGCATCTCTGTCTGTATGTGTGCACACGCAGGTTGACTGGGCAATTTGCACCTCGGGACTCCTCCCTGGGTTTTGGTATTTTAACTCACCAGGACAACTAGAAAGTTACACAAACGCAGAGAGTCTGGGGACCGACATGTCCTGGAATTTGCAGACACAGGGAGGAGGGTCCTGGATGCTGCAGGAACAGGACAAGAGGGCCACGGGGGTTCCACTGTGGAAAGTGACAAAGGGACACAAGGGAAGAGAAGTCCATGGGGGAAGACAGGAAGGGAGAGGATGGGAGGACAGAGGAAGAAAAAGAAAAAAGAAGGGAGGGGGTGGCAAGTCCAGACCTACATCCCCTGTTCATCCAGTAGCATGTAAAAAAACCAAGCAGGGGTGGGTGTTGGTGGGGCTAACCGGGCAGGCATGCTTGGGGGCCAAGTGTGGTCTTCCTGGGTACAGCCGCACTGCTTGTTGGCTTTTCTAACCAGCTTTCTCTTGGCCTCAACTTACGTTCGTTCACGTGAGGCAGGCACTGTTCTGGGCTCCTGTGAGTGTGCAAAGGTTCCGTCTGCCTGAGGATATAGTCCAGTAGGAAATAAACGCACAAAGGGTGTGGGAGCATGACAGGCCTGATGGCTGGTGTGGCCAACTTCACTAGGACCCTGGAGGGTGGAAGTCCTGGGTGGGTCTGGGTAGTCTGAAGGCTTTGCAAACTAGGCTGCAGATGGGATGGGGAGGGTAAGAACAGGCAGACGAGGCGTGGGTGGCCCAGGAGGAGGCCGGGACCCCCTCGTGCATGAAAAGTGGTCGGTGTTAGGGATGCTGGAGGTGGAGGTGAGGCTGCTCCTGCCTGCTCTCGCCTCCTTCCTGCATTCACAGGTGCCCAGAATAACGACTCTCCTGGGCCCAAATACACAGGGCTCCCTCCCGAGGGCTGGAAGAGCCATTCTCATGGAAGGAGGCACCAGAAAGGAAATCTCATGCAATGTAAAGTTTCTCTTTTGTTGTTTCACCTTGAAATGCTGTAGGCAGGAATATATGCAAGTGGGACACACACTGTGGCCCTGGTGTTTGAGGTCATGAATTCACACTTGTCTGGGACATTTTTACCACAACCAAAGTTTCTAACCACAAATCAAGTGACAACTAAAGCAGAAATCAATGGGCAAATCCATTTTTGAACACTGAATTAACTTTTTTGTAACAGCTGTATGTTGGTTGCAAGTGGAATGGTCTCTGTTCATTTGACTTTTGAATATAACTTGTTCCTGAATAAATATTGTAAAGTTAAGTACATGAATGTTTCTTTGTATCCAGAACTAAATAAGAATTAAAATTTGATGTTTAAATCCAAGGATTAGGAGAGAACTCCGTGTACATCTAATGTGTAATAATGAGATATTTATTAATTTTTAAAAAGCATTTGGATGGCAAATTATACCTATTGATACATATTTGAAAATTCTGTGTTTTGTTTTCCGTTAACTTTTGTGAAACAAAAAAGAATTACTGTGAAGGTCTATGGTTTATTGCCAATTTACCACTTTCTACGTTGATATTGGAACAGAATCGGTATTTGGACATCTCTGAGGAGTGGAAATACAAAACCAATTTCAAGTTTTCTAATCTCTGTTCTACGAAAAATAATAAAGCCTAAATTATCTGGCCAACATTTGGGATATTTGTTACCACAACGGGTAAAGAGAATTGGCTTAAGTTCCCTCCTCACATTCAGTGAATCCACTTCACTCCTTCAGTAAATGATGTGGCTTCCAGTTGTGAGCCCTGTTGCCATGCTGGGCACATCCCTGAGCTTGTAGGGCAGCCAACTGGAGATGCCACACGTCGTCCCTGGACGCCATCACTGTGGCCCAGGGGCAGAGGCTGTCACACCCACTTAGGCAATGCTGCACTTCTTATCACTGGTTATTGGAAAACGTGCCTTCATTTCCAGAATAGTGGTGTGTGCATTTCTGATTATGTAGCAAACCCTTTGATATTTGACTTAGATACTAAAAACATTTGGGTGTGGAAGTTTTGCACTCGTAGATACATTTAAAAGCATGGACTTGGTCATTTAACTAGAAGTTTTCTATAAAGTACACCTTGTTACACTTCTGTGAAAGGCTCTTTACCAGTGCAGAAGCAACAGGGGTCAAGGGTGGAAACAACCGTTCTCTAAATAGTCTGATGTTAACTGTCAATGTGGGTCTGAGGGCAATAAAGAATATCGTGAAAAGTCTCTCATCTGGTTGGTGGATCTTGCATTGCCTCATGAAGGAGAGGAGTGGAGTTTGAAACCTTTCCGTAGAAAGCAGATAGTCTCTATTATTCCCCAGGAGACCTCTTAAAATACAATCACAGCAGAACCCCGTCAGGGACACCAAAGGTGTGGGATGAAAATGGCGGCCTGGCAAAGGCATTCCTGTTGAGATTTATGTTAACTTCTGTCCACTCGGCCTTGGGCAGTGTCAAAGGTGGCAGAATGTCACTACCAACTAGTGATGCCAAATACTGGTCTCCTTCTACATAGAATGTAGCGTGGAGAAGCGAAAACTTAGCCATTTGTGCTGGAGAAAGCTAGAGAAAGGGTCAGTTCTGATCAAGTCTCTCCTGTTGCTTCAATTACACCAAATGGAACAGAACCCATCATCCCATCTCTTTCAGCTGTACTTTGGCTGCCATGACCCCTACAATTTTCCCCCTATCAAAAGGGTAGTCCATTGACCTCCTTCCCTATTGACCTACCAAAATTGGTGGAAAAGCACCCAATACCCTGAAGTTTCCTAAAACACCAGCTCTGCTAGTGGGAAGCCTAGGGGACATGTTACTGGAATTCTCAGAGGGTTTTAATTCCTAGAGAAACGTCCCAGGTGAGAGGTCACACTGCCACTCTGCACATCACCAGGGGCAGCCCTAGTGTACACAGCCCCTCACATGGACTCCCAAGAATGAGTTTATACAAAGGCTTTGAGTTTTATTTATTTTTTTAACAAACATACATGGGACGCAGTAAAGGTTACTCACTGAACGAGATCTAATGCACAGGTTCTCTGTGGCTTTGACATACTCAACTTCTAAATGATTTCCAGCTAGCTAGTTAGGAACGTACACATCGGTACTAACTTTGATGACGTTTTGCATATATCAAATCAACATAATTACTTTTTTGGAGTATTTTTCATTCAGATTGATTGAAAGTTTTGCACTACCTCAAAAAAAAGTTGAGGTTATAGTGTTATTAATATTAGTGCCAGATATCTGGGGCCCCCAAGCAACTCAGAACTAACATATACATTTCTTAAGTCATTTCACCACCTAAGGTAAAATGCAATACTCAATATTTTGGCTCTCTGAGGCCATTCTGTTGTTGTTGTTCTCTTATCCCAGTATCTGAATGCTTAACTTTTCCAGAAATGCCCTGGATTTTCTCATGCTATTTGACAAGAGAATCAGCTCCTTTTCAGTGATGTAATGAAGACAACAAAAATGCCACCCATGAGCATCTCCTTACAAATAGGATTTATCTCATCAGTAACAAAAATTAAGAAAGATGTTGGTCGGTACATGATCACCCAGGACCCACAGAAATCTTCCTTAATAAAGAGGAACTGGCATCATATAACAAAGAGGAGTCTCTTTCTCTTTGAAAAGTTATTCATGTATTAAGACTACTCTTTTAGTCTTTACTCAGGCAAAAGTCCCACTGAACCTAAAAACTTCAGGGGGTTCTGATGTGACGCTTACCCAAGAAAGAATCCTTTTAAAGGTTGCTTTTTTTTTTTTAACAAAGAACTCAATACATCAACTATATGCTTATGACAGCTCTACAAATTTGTGTATTTTGCACCCATTTGTACTGCATGAAGAATCACTGGGGATGACTGTGTACAAAAATACCTTCTAAGTAATTGCTTCTTAAGGTAAACAGTGATACAGGGTCAACCTGTGTTGAAAAAGGAAGATTAAAGTATTGCTATATTTCTTTGAAGAAAGCACAAGCTGCCAGATCACAGTTAAACTGCTCTAATAGTCATGGTCAGGGTCAGCTTTCGGGAATCCATGAGGCTGCTGACGGCCCCAGCTGCTCAGCTGTGACAACACAGGGAGTTGTTGACTTGGTGCTTTCTGATACAGATTCAAACTCAACATAGGATCACAGTGCTGTCTTGCAAACCTCTTCTAATTCAATAGAAACTCCCCATTACATTGGAAAGGTGAAATGAGCCAGGGGTCTGTCCTCTGCTTCCCCCTCGTGGGTTCTTTTCTTGGTTGGTCTGGGGCACAGCCTCCTGGAATACGTTGGCGGGCTTTTCTGTGATTTGGAGAAACCCCAAACAATCACATAATTTGGCTAATTTGGCTCTTAGATGTGCTTAAGACTGCAGGGACAAATGACAGAAGAGAATCAGGGGTCCCCTTGGGGGATGTACGCCCTCAGAACTTGCTCATTCTCACCAGGATACTCCAGACACTGTCAAGGGTATGTCTCAGGACAGTCTGGAGTCAGACCCACACATCTGAGACCAGCCTCGGACAAGCCCTTTGGGGGGATTTGGGCTTTCAAAACCTGCTTAACGTGAGACTTCATGTCAGTCTGAGGAGGCTGGGACCAGTGTGTCCACCTAGTTCCCAGCCATAGCCTCATACCTGGTGCTTCAGTCAGAACATACCTGTACTCCCTGTTACGTAACAGTATCACATACTGCAGCTTATGCATGTACCAATGGCAGACATGAAACGCAAGTGCTCTGTGACACAGAAATGACGAATATACAGCATCTATCCTGTGCACAGAGTGTAGTGTAAAGTTACCAGACGTCATCCTGATGTTCTGGGACACACATTGTACACTGTGTGGTCCACGACCTTCCTTCTCTAGGCACAGCAGACAGTGGTCAGTGGAATTCAGGGTAAAGCAACTGATGACATCGCCAGCTTGGTACATTTGGAAGACCCTGGAGCCTAAACGGACAAGGCACGCTGTCTACACTGAAGTGGGTTGGCAATTCCTTGGTTTCCCTCCTTAAGAGACGATCCACACCAGGCAGGCTGTTGGCAGAACAGGTTTCCTGAGTCCCAGCTCTGGAATAGCCCCCGTGGGTGAGGCGTGCAATCCATAAGAATGTGGCCGCAGGGCTAGCTGCCGCTGGTTCCATGGAGATGCAAGGACCCCACGTTCCTGGAGCCCGGCGCCCTCACTTGCAGAGGATCCCATTCTGCAGGGTTTTGTTTCTGTCTGTTATGCAGGGCGGGGCAGCTATTTGCGGGAGGTCTTCCTTGCTCTTTGGGGAGGGGCTGCTGTTGTTGCTGCCGCTGGATTTGCTTCTGCTTGGGTCGAGAGCAGGCTGGATGGGGGAGGAACGGGCACCCTGGCCCTTGACCAGGCAGGTGCAGACCAGCCGGAAGAAGGCCCGCCGCATCTCCTTGCTGGCCAGCGTGTAGATGATGGGGTTCATGGCGGAGTTGAGCACGGCCAGCACGATGAACCACTGGGCCTTGAACAGGATGGCACACTCCTTCACCTTGCAGGCCACATCCACGAGGAAGAGGATGAAGAGTGGGGACCAGCAGGCGATGAAGACACTCACCACGATCACCACGGTCCGCAGCAGGGCCATGGACCGCTCCGAGTTGTGAGGGCTGGCCACCCTGCGGCTGCTGGACTTCACCAGGAAGTAGATGCGTGTGTACAGGATCACGATGGTCAGCAGGATGGCCGTGAAGATGCTGATGCAGAACGCAATGTACTTCTTGGAGTACAGGGGCAGGATGGTGGAGCAGTCAGGGAGGTTGTGCAGGCAGTTCCAGCCCAGGATGGGTAAGGCGCCCAGCGAGAACGCCATCAGCCAGCACATCCCGATCAGGAGAAAGACGCGGTGCTTCTTGTTGGCATCGTAAGGTCTCATTTTGATCATGGTCAAGTGCCGCTCGATAGCAATGGCCAGTAGGCTACAGGTGGACGCCCCGAGGGCCACGAACATGCTGCCTTCCCGTAGGAACCAGACCGTCAGAGACAGGCTCAGGGTCCTCTTGCCCGACATCAGAATGTTGACCTTGTAGGCTATGCCGGCCAGCAGGTCGCAGAGAGCCAGGTTGCCAATGAAAAAGTACATGCGGTTGTGAAATTTATTGTTTTTCCAGATGGCAATCAAAACCATCAGGTTCTCCAAGACAATGAAGCTGCAGATTATCAAGAAAACAATGGTGGTGAGCGTGCTGCCCTCGGGGGCATCCTTCAGCCTGTCCTTCAGCTTGCCTACATAGCTGTAATGTTTGTGCAGGGTCTCGTTGGAGGTGTAGGGTCTGGGGTGCAGCGTGAGAACCGTCGCCATCACTTGGAACTCACGATCGGTTAGCTCCAGAATCCACCAGAGGGCGCCCTGGGAACGTCCATTTCCCGGGCAAAGAAAGTCTGCGGCTCAGGCTGCAATAGTGATCCAAGCCAGACCCCGGCTAGGGTGTTGAGAATAGGCTCCTGCAAAAAGATAAAAGGAGGGGGCGCCCAGTGATAAAGTAACAGCACCTAAGATCAACGGCGACAATAAAGTTGGGGAAAGGCACTAAAAATGTGGAAGCATTTGGACGGCTGGTCCGCATGGGCCCAGAGAGGGCCTTTAACACAGGTCAAGATCCTAAGTGACCATGGAGACAGAGGGAGCAGTTCTGTGTCTGCAGTTGCTGAGGAGGGAAATTCGGTGCAAGAGCACCACCATCATTCAGTCACGTCACCATCACACACACACCCAAGTAATACTTCCATCTGGAAATCTCTCTTTTTTTTTTTTAGATGTTGGGGGTAGGAGTTTATTAATTAATTTATTTATTTTTGCTATGTTCGGTCTTCGTTTCTGTGCGAGGGCTTTCTCTAGTTGTGGCAAGCGGGAGCCACTCTTCATCGCGGTGCGCGGGCCTCAAGGCACTTCGGAACGCTAACCAGTTCATACCCATCTACTGCACAGGAGCTGGTAAACCCTTATTCCCAGTTACTGAGAGAGAAACAGTATTATGCCAGGTCCAAAAAATAGAATAGAATCTGGAATAATGCCCGTCCGATTTCTGAAACATCCTTGGTGGGTTTTGGAGCAACATTGTGGGAAGTACTCACACTTCCTGGATGGGATCCCCGGGGAGCAGGGCCAGGGCCAGAAATTGAGTCTAGACGGCCCCCAGGTCTGCCCAGCGGAGAGCTCGGAAACCGACCACCTGGCCACCAAAGGAAGAAGAGCACAGGCCACGCACGGCCCACATGGCCACTCCCCTAGCAAGCAGCTGAGCGTGGAGCCAGGGGAGGAAGAAATACAAACCTGTAAAAGTGGAATCAACAGCTATTGAGACTAAAGGAAGAAAAGAGAGGACAACCAACTGGATTTTCGAGTTTGGCTTAAAATTCAGAGTTTAGCTCTAACTGTCTAAACTGCCAAAACTAAATCGGTGTGTGTGTGAACTGAAAGAAACCAACCTGGGAGCACTAGTGAGAGGGCGGGGCGGAAAACCCAAGAGCCAGACTTCCGATGGTCCTTCCCCCACTGGACTTTGGATGCACCCCACCCCACCTGTGGCTTTATCCATCGGCCTCCTGTGATGTCCACAGTGAAGCAGACCCAGCTACCAAGGCAGAAATGGATTTCACTAAACTCACTTATTCTAAATTAAAATTATTTGAGTATTTAAATATATAATTTAGATCATAGGAGCTTAATTTACAACAGCCGACTGTGTGCAGTTTTTTAACTTTTCTTTTTTTTGTGGTACGTGGGCCTCTCACTGCTGTGGCCTCTCCCACTGCGGAGCATAGGCTCCGGATGCACAGGCTCAGCGGCCATGGCTCACGGGCCCAGCCGCTCCGCGGCATGTGGGATCTTCCCGGACCGGGGCACAAACCCACGTCCCCTGCATCAGCAGGCAGACTCTCAACCACTGCGCCACCAGGGAAACCCGCACCCCACTTTTTAAAACAAATTGCAAGCTGTCTTTTTAAGAGTAGAAATAGGCGCAGCAGCTGACACTCTCAGAGCACTTTCCCCGGAGCCCCTTATTTAATCCCCATGCCGACACCGTGAAGATCGCAGCATCTCTCCTCTCACAGCACCATGTATATTAATGGTGCCCAGTAAACGTGTGTGCCCTTTATTACTGCTCATCTAAGTACTGTCATCTGTGGGCGGCGAATGGAGAATCCGTGCTCCCACTTTGCTGACCCTTCCTGGCTGTTGTAGGAAACCAGGCACAGGAGACCTTAGCCGCCTGGTTATCTTCCCACCACTTGCCACCCCAGAGCACAACCCTGGCGAGTGTACTCTGCATCCCCACATAGGTGCACCACCACTGCACCACGTGTGACCTCATTCATGGAAAAGGCATGGCACAAAGGCAGGGAAGAGGAACACAGGTGCCGCTCCACCAAGAACCACAAAGCAGCAGCATCCTGAGAGCGGCTATTTCCCCGACGGCAATGGGGTCACATGGCTGGCCCGAGGGCCCTACACACGCAACACCCCCCATGCCAGACCCCCTGCTGCCACATCCAAGTGGCCGCCCCCCGTCCATGACACCATCGTGTCGGGTTTGCCTCAAATGCCTGAGACATCTGCTTTCCCATCAGGGGTTTCTCTCCCAGGACCTGATATCGGCCAACATAACAAGAGGATTTATAATGGTAACTGACTCAGCACCAGAGCCGTCTGAATGATAAAAAACATACTAATATTACCTAAAAGGATAGGAACATGAATTGTACAGGAATTCCCACTCACACTGGGGTGAAAGGGCTCTAGGCATCTGCAGCTGAAAGGCTTTTGAAACCAGGGTGTGTCCAAAGTTTGTCTCCTGTGCCTTAGTTTCCCCCATGATAACTCCACGGCATTTGAATACCTCTTGGACAGTCTCCACCCCTCCGACTAGGCTGTATAGTATGGATAGCAGGGAAGCGAGTCCCTTTAAAACTGCTGGATCTGGACTTCTCTTGGAAATAAAGGGCAGAGGAAATACACCACAGGCTTTGTAGACACACATCAACTTTTTTTTTCCTGAATATGTAGAGTTTTGATAAAATGGAGGAAACAAAAGGAAACAATAAAAACTGATAACCAGCAAGAAAACAACCAAAACAAAAATTGCCTAACATGTGCCAGAAACTCATCCAGACCATGAATCTTGAGGGTGAACATATTTTCCCATTAATTCTTGATTTATAGTTTCCCTTAATTAAATATTTATCGCTCAGGGAGCACATATTTTCAGAACCTCTTTTATTAAATGTGAATCTCCGCATTTTGCGTAACTGGAAGATATCCATCTCTCTTTGGAATCTAAAAGCTTATTTTCTTTGGATTATCAACATTAGAAAGTAGACCCCATCTGAGAGTTAAGTGCTGGTTTAAAGATCAGATTGATTTTGGATGCATCTGAACACCACTGTGCATAGTCCAACCATCTCACGGGCGAGTTTGGGCCTCCATCCCGAGGGGCGCAGCACAGACTCCGAGTTTGCCGGAAGAACACCCTGCCCCTCCCAGGTCCTGCTCATGGTGAGGTGGGGCATCGGCCCTCCCTGGCTCAACCATCCTGCTGCTGCTGGGCACTGCGGGCACCAGGGCTCCTGGGAGACCAACCTATCCTATCCCTCATGGCCTCTTCTAGTCACTCCCAGAGAGTACCACTCTCTGGACATCTTGTCCCCTAGAGTAATTTAGCCTGTGTCTGGGCTGCATATAAATGGAGCCATACGATATACAGTGTGCCTGGCACCGTCCTCTCAATGGGCTGCTTCTGTGAGCCACGCGTGGAGATGCCGGTAATTCCTTCCCATTGCTCCCACCGTGTGGATGGATGCAACAGCCTCCATTCATTCCCGGTTGTGGACATGGAGTGGTTTCCAAGTGTTGTTGTCCTTAGCAGTGGTGCTAGGACGGGTTGAGGATGTCCTTGTGGCGAGCATGTGCCTGTGTTTCCAAGGAGTACCGTGGATTTCCTAGCATTGATGTCTAGGTTGGGCTTTGATGGGAGGGTCCCTGCAGAGGCTTATGGGTCTTAGCCCCTGGTCCTGCGAATGGTTTTTGTAGGAAGCTGGAGAAGTCCACACAGAGGGTGAGAGTCACACACTACAAATGCTCACGTTTTGTTTTATTTTAAAAGATAGGTGTCTGGGGCTGGCAGTGACCAGCATCTGCCTTTCCATTGTAAAAGGCTGATCACTGCTTAATTTCCACCTGAATACTTAAAAATACAGCCTGATGCTGAGAAGTGTGGCTGGGTGCTGGCTAGTCGTGTACACATTCAAAAAGCCAGGCATGTTATAGAAGATACTCAGGACAGAGATGCTCCTGCTTATGGGCAGTGGTCTTCCAACAAACCCAGATTCCGACAGAGCTGTGCCTTGCTTATGTCCATAGGCAGAGTTCTCACTTTCAAACTGTGCTCGGGTGGCCCAGACCCCCACAGACCCGTCCCCTGAAGTATACTGCCCACACCTGAGCTTCCCTTACATCTACTCAACAGAGACCCGCTACACCTAAGAGTTTTCACTTCAACCTCATTCAGTTGGGGTCTTCAAGTCTACCTCAAGGCATTTCAACACCAAGCCTTTATCTTTTTGCAGAGAAGGAATACGACACTTTCTAGAAGGTGGTTCAGAGGTGTGTCACCCCACACCTCTTCCCTCCATTCCAAGTTGGAGTATCTGTGGGGAGGGGTGAGCCCGGCAGGGGCCGATGGATTCCAGATGTGCTTTCCGTGCTAGAGATTCACTTTCTCTACACATGTCAATTTGAAAAATAAACAAACTGTAAAAAGAAGGAAAAGGAAAAAAACAAAGGAAAATATTTCCACAATCTGGGGTCTGTCTCTTTCTCTCTGTAAAGGCCAAAAAAAAAAAAAAAAAAAAAACCCAAACGAACAAACAAAAAAGCGCACGCACACACACAATAAGATAGTGAGAAATTTATTTCTCCTGGTCAGATGCAGGGCACTGTATTTTTAAAGGCACGTTCTCCCAGTTCATCCCCAAAACTGAATTAAAACATGAAGCATTTGCCAACAAGCCAAATTTCTTGGAAAGCAAGGGGGTTTTTTGGTTTTTTTGTTTAGAAGAATTTAGAAAGGAAATAATGAGTTGGCCATTTCATGGCCCCAGCAAAATTCCTTTGCTAATGAGTATTTCCCCTCACTCCGAGCATCTTAGGTGACCTCACTCTGCTTTCAGAGATAGTTCATAACAAGAGGCTTCACACACTCAGCCTCGCACGCCTGCGAGTTGCTCTGTGCCCATTAGTGGAGCTCCCAGTGAGAAAACGGCTGTTACAGATGAACCACGTCAGGATTCCACAACTTCCCCTTTCTTCTCTCAAGTGTGGAAGTGAGTTGGTCCCTGATCAGGATTCCTGCTTTTCAGTGGCTTCTCCACAGCTCTTTCTCTCGGTAAACAAGGGTCGGATGCTAACACAGATCTGGGGGCAGTCCAGGGAGCCCCAGGAAAGCAGGTTGTACCCAGGACCTGGTGCAGCTCGAGCATCTGCCTCCGTGCGTGCTCTCCTGGGCATCCTGGCTCGTCGATCGAGGGCAACTGCTTTAGATGCAAAAGGTCTTTACCTTCATTGGTTTTCAACCAGCCTTATCAAACTTTCTCTTCTGTACTTGTTCTAAGGAAGGGCACGGGACTGAATTCCTACCAAGACTGCCACAGGACGAACGAAAGTGTGTGGAAATGAGCTCCTCCAGGCATATGCAAATAAGAGGTGTTCTGCCCAGGAAGTCCTAACTGTGGGGTCCCTGTCATCCTTTCCCACAGCAGGGCTCTTACTCGGTGATACTGCACATGTACCGCATGTTGCACGTTGCAGGTACCATGTCTGATCCCCACTACAGCATCTGCCTTCCAAATGTACATAGGAGGAAACTGAGTCCGGGGGGTTGGGTGTGCGGGCGCAGTGTCCTTTGTAGCACAGCTTGGAAGAGGCTGCGCTGGGCCGGATGCCTGTGTCATTGGATTCCAGTGCACCATATTAGGGATAAGCTCTTCTGGAGGCTGTCACCTTTCCATGTGTTCCTCACCTCGATAGTGACAAGAGTGTCACCACCATGCTTGGAACTGATGGCGGAATGCTGGAATGCTAATGTGGGGGCTTGACTGGAATATATGGAAAACTCTGACCCCAAGGAAATGGAGCGGCATCTTCAAGGCCCAAGAGCCTAGTCAACTGACTCAGGTCTCTCACTCCAGCTCACGGTGCTGATGGGACATTAGAGCCACCCAATCGGTACCACACTCTCCTTGGAACCACCTTGTCACTGATTTACCTGACTGGCCTATTGCCTGGCCTCTTCTAGATGCAGCTGTAATTCCTCACAAGTAGAATGAAAACAAGAGAAGAAAAGGCAACTTTATGCCTAGTAACTGTAACAACAACTTAAAAGTATTAACTAAAGCTAGACAGGATTCCACTCGGTATATCATATTAACTCCAAAAGATCACGGAATACCTCTTAAGGCAATTAATTAATTTTACAGAAAATGTATGGCAAAGGAATAATATGAAATGGCTCCGAAACGGATAAGAAAGGAATCACGAAGCCAAATGTGAGGAAACAGAAAGGCTCGTGTAGCCCACGGCACAGCAGTCTTGGCTAACTGGCCAACGTAACAGATTGCCTGAGGCTGCCTTGCCAGCTGTGGCAGCACCAGAGTCATAGTCCCAAGTCCTGGCAGAAAAACAAGGGTTTCTCCAGTTGGGCAACCCCAAATGTTTCGAGATTATGGTATGCTCGAATCCCCATGTCTTTGCAACACAAATATATGTATACACTGTAGGTCCTGAAACATTTTTAGGAGATGGAAGAGAGACCGTGGAATCTAATCAGTGTCATTATTTCCAGACAAAGAAAAATCAGTTCGTAAATTTTGAGAAGTAAATTCATTAGGCCAATAGGTAAGGCTCCTTGTACAGGAAATGGGAGTTTCAGTATCCACATTATGGTAGAAAATTAGGAGAGTCATGCCTTTAATGAAATTCACACATGTAAAGAGGAAAGCAGCATTTTCAGAGACGAAAACTGGTTGAGGGAACATTTTGTCTATATCTTAAGGGCTGACTTTGTGTTTCAGATCTCTGGTGTCAGGCAACAAAAGCGCCTGGACTAGCAGGCCCTAAGTGAATGTTTGCTGACTGAGAACATCCAGTGTATGGTTCTCCTCCGGCAACAAAAGTATTCATACTGGCACTGAGCTCTGCATCAATTGAGAACTTGTACAGATGTGGATAATTCCACAACTCCTTGAGTACTACACACACACACACCGCACCCTACCACGCTCCACACATATATACACACCAGAACCACCACCTACACCAGCAACAGGCTTGGCCATCCCTTATTACTCATATACCCACAGACCATAATCCTGCCCTCGTACTTTCTAGGAATTATGTTTTTGTTAACCATGCCAGCAAGATTTTCATCAATGAAGAAATAAATGTTTAAAAGGTAAATTAGGAACATGTGATTAAATACAAGGCCTGCAACTTCTAACTCCAGACTTGAAAAAGACGCCTAATTCTGGAAGTACCCAGAGCTCCAGAAGAGCCAGACACAGTTCATGCTGCTACCTTTCTTCAAAGTAAAGCATGTTCACTTTAAAAATCCAACAAGAAGTCCCTCTCTTACCTCTAAATACAAAAACACCACAAAGTAATATGTCCTTGGGAGTGTCCAATGTCAGGAAGAGAGAGAAAGTAAGAAGGAGAGGGATCAGGAGAGAGAACCATTTGGAGACTGGAGGGTTAAAAGTGGCAAAGTTAGCACTTTCCTGCACCAGGCCAAAGAAGGACCTTCCCAGCTTTATCTGTTGTGAATGTAACATACTGATCTTCCCTGGGAACCTCATTTATTGCACGGTAGGCACTTTTTCTTCCAGCCCCCCCCCCCCGATTCTGACAGCCCTGACTGCCTTGTTTGAGACATAGAAGGAAAACTGGAATTTTGTGGCGAATAAAATTAAATAGAATAATTTCCCCAATAGAACAAGCACATATACACACGCTTCCAGAGTCCCCAGGTCCTCATCCTGGGCGGGAGCCTAACTTTTTAATTGTCCCAGGAAAGCGACTGACGGAACGTCCCTGTGAAGAGTCACTACTCTTCCCTTCGGCATTTTAATGCTCCAACTGTACTTAAAAAAGGGACCATCCCCTCCCCCACCCCGCCTCGGCTCAGTCACCAGAATGGATGATCTGTGTGGAGGGGGTGATGCTGATGTAATGTGTTCGCCCACCCAGGTCACCGTCGCGCCGAGGACTGGCTGGAAATTTGTGAGAAAAGTGGACCCGGCTGCCCCCACCCCACCCCGGGTGCCCCGGGCCTTCGGCCGTGCCGTCTCACCTCCGTCTGGGAAGGGCACTTGGGCCACCGGCATCCTGACACCCCTTTCTCCGCTCAGATGCGAGCTGGGCTGGGACGCCGGGATAGTCCTGGGGCTCGGGAGTGGAGGCACGTTCGCGGGCCGGAGCGTCTCGCTCGGGTTCGTCCTGCCACCGCGCCTGGCGCCGGTTTCCTGTCGCGTGTCTCCCAGACCAGCTTCTTCAGCCTCTGTCCCCGCCAGCCGGGGCGCAAACTTTTCCAGCGGCCCGCCGGGGCGGGGCCCGAGCTCCGCCTCCCCGCCCGGCCGCCCCACGCCCACATCCCGGGCCCCACGCCCCCTCCTCCCCTGGCCTCGTACCCCACCTCCCCCCACCCTGCTCCATCCCCCGGCCTCCCGGCATCTCCCCGCCCACCCATCTACCCTTTGCCCCCTCCCCCATCTCCTGGCCCTCTGCCCTCACTTCTTTGTCCCCCGCCACCTTCATACCCCTTCCCTCAGCGCCGCGCCCCCATCTCCGCGTCCCTCCTTCCCCGCCCCAGCATCCCCCGCACTCCGCGCCCGCACTTGCCCCCAAAGCCCTGCGTCCTGCTCCCGGACTCCCGCCCCCGAACTCGTGCTCCGGTCTTCCTGCCTCCCTTGCCTTCCCACACAGTCGAGGCCCTTTCTGATGGGTCCTAGACATTCTCCCATGGCCTCCCGCCTCCCTCCGCAGTCCCCCTGGGCTTGGCTTGTCCCTCCGCCTCTGCCCCAGAACGGCCTTCAGATCCTGCGCTCCTCCTGAGCTCCCGGCTGCCGACCCAGGGGCTCAGGACCCAGCCGGCAGGTCCAAACCGGGTCCGGGGTTGGACTTGGGCAGGGCGCACGGAGGGCGAGTGTCTGACAGATTATTGTTATCATTATCATAATTGTCGCGATCATGATCATTTTGGGTTGGAACTGACTGACCCCCAACTTGAGGGGTAACATCTGGCAACATTTTGGTTTGGACCCTGCGCCTTCCACCTCCCTCGTGTTGTGCTCTGGGCCTCCAGCGCAGAGGCTGTTCCCCGGGGGGCACACACAAGCTCCGAATCCCCGGACCCGCCCCGGGCACAAGAGCTCGTGGATCTTCCGTGGCACAGCTCAGGGGGATTCGTCCCTTTTGTGTGGATAAATGAGATAATCTATGCGAAGAGCTTCCGAAAGAAGAATTCCGAGGGAGGGGACTACCAAATCTATTGGACACGGAAAGTGAAGGTCCTGAGTAAGTGAACACAGCAACCGACCCTGGAAGCTTCTAGCGGGAGGGAGAAAGAAAGAGAACGGGGTAGGAGGAAAAGGAGAGAGGCAAGAAAAAGGAACCAGAAGGCCTGCTATCCAAAGCAAAGCTGTGCATTCCTGGGCAGACCAGACAGGCACTGCAGGGGTCCCTGGAGCAAGTTGGGGAATCTTGGGGAAAGTCTCCCTAGTTACCTGGCTTGTGATTTGCCCTCTTGCCTCCAGAGGAAGAGCCCCAAGCATCCTTCCCCTAGAGCTGGGAGCAAATGCTTATTAGGGGTGGGACTGAGCCCTGAGAGGCATAGACAACAGAGTGCAAGTTGCCAGCGCTTTTGCTGGCCTTCTCAGTTGTTCCCTGTTGAGAAACCCCAGCCCTGGAGAAAAAGCGGGCTGGTGGGGTGGGGGGTACTGCAGAGCTCTGGCTGACCTCTGGGGCTCGGTGGAGGGCTGGTGCTGCCCTGTCCCTGTTTCCACTTAATCTACTGTACTCTGCCTGCACTGCTGTGAGACCCCTCCAGTATGGTAGCCTTCCAAACTGGCTCAGGGTGTCTTGTGCAAGCTCTGAGAAGCCATTTCTGCCCCCAATTATAAGGGGACCTTTATAATTAGGGTTCCTTAATCTTTCCACTCCTACAGCACCAAGTCAGGAAAAGGAGAGGAGAGACTATGCATCTTTAGCCACTCACCGTGGCCAGGGTAACCAGACAGGGTACTGGCCACTGTGCTTACACCTGACCAAAACGGTCAGTTAGCTCATCAACACATCTGTTCATTTAGTTGCGTCACACTACGAGAAATGCACCACTAGGTTACTGGCTGCAGTTTGTTTTGATTGGTGCTCATGTCTTCATTCACTAGACAAAGTCTGAAATCCAGACATTACTAGGGCAACCTTGAGGTCTAGGGATGCCTCCAAAAGCAGCCTCAGGACCTGGACTCCAGAAGGCTGGAAAACAGTGGGACTGTTTAATGTAAATGTCCCAAGGGAGACCAGAGGATTCCTGAAACTCCTCTTTTGATAAGACTCCTTTTGCCCAAAGATTCCCCACCCTGAGCAGCTCTCTCCAAACACAGTCCTCTGGCTGCCCTACTGTGCACCCCTGCTTGCTCCCCGCTCCATGGGCCCTAAAGCTCAGTCACTGGGCCCTGACTGGAGGGCCCTGTGTGCCCTCACACAACCTCTAGACATCATATTCGCTCATAACTTCTCGGGAGAGAACCAGCTCTCCCTGAGTCTGTTGAACAAAAATCCCCCCCTCTGCAGCGACAGCTCTTTACAGAGGAATGGTGGCTCATAAAGGTAGAAGGAATAGGAGAATTAGGAAGTTCCCATTGTTCACCTCTCGCTGAAATAACTGAGTTGAACCAGGTGAATTCATGCACAGCACGGTGAAAGTGTGGAGAATTGGTGAAGCACACAATGCTAACTGGAAAAGGAAGAACGTTCTCTGTTTTTAATGGAGACATCTGGCTGTCAGGGGCTCAAGGTGGGATCAAGCTTAGCATCTCTCATATTGGATCAACCTGATATTATGGGATCCAGAATCCAGCACACATCACCAAGGCTGTGTTCTTGCTAAAAATGCTAAAATTCAGTCAGAGGTCAAGCCTGTGACCTTCACTTCCGGTTTACGGGGAAGAAGGTCTTAACCAGCAGGATAAATGACGCCGGGGAGAAACGATCAGACACGTCCAGAGAGCAGGGCATTCTGTATCAGTTGGCGTGGTCTCCTCAGAAAAGTCAGTGTCAGAGAAAGAATGGGAATGGTTCTAGTATAAAAACAGCTAAAAAGAAGTGACATTCATAACAAACCTGGACCCTGATCAACTCCGGGGTCAACTAACCAGCATTAAAGAATTTGGAGGACGTTTCAACATGATGGTGTATTGAATGATATTGTAGAATTATTGTTCGTGTTATTAGGTGTGATAACGGCACACTACTTGTCTAGAATGACCTTATTTTTAGGAGATGCCTGCTGAACTATTGAAGAGTGCAATGTCTTGCTACCTTAAACTTGTTTTTAAATAATTCAGCAAAAACAGGATGTACACATAAAGCTGATATGACAAAATGTTAGCAGTTATGGGATTTCAGGGGTGGATGGGGGGAGTTGTACGATGGGTTCCCCTTCTCTATGTGCTTGAAATTTTCCCATAGTAAAAAGTTGGCGAAAAAGAAAATGCCAGGTACTAAATAATTTTAAAAATGTGTCCATCTCTGTCTCAAACTATCAAATCAAATCTAGGCTTATGGGACTAAAATAAAAAGATAGGATGATTTATCTCTGTATACTTTTGAAAACCACGTGGCCCCAAACTTGAGTATGATTTGAGCAAATATATATTATGATATATTGATATATGTAATATAATATTATATACTAATTTGTAATTTTTACAAAGGAAATACATTTTATTTTCCCAACACATTAGTGCCTGCAGCCTGGCATGCAGGTACCACTTGGTTAAAAGACATCCAATTTTAAGACTCTAACCCACAGGGAAGCCTTCCCCAGCAGAGCTGAGACATTGAAGGACCCGACTGCAGGAACGGAGAAGCTGGGAAGGCCAGACAATTGTGCCTATAAATGCACCTTCTCTCTCCCTTTGTTCCTCCCTCCCAGCCTCTGCCTCTTGGATCTCTGTCTTGCTTTTATCTTGAGTCATTGTGCCTGCCACTTTTTTGGGGTTTCAGAGGCCGATCCTCAAGCCTACAGTCAGGACAATGTGGTATGAGTTCACACATGTGGACAAGGCTGTGGCAGGAGCCCTGGGCAGGGCATAGGGTAGGCTGGATGGGCCACAGGGAAGGGAACCTGGTAGAAAAGAATCCTTGGGGAGCCCTGGGCAGTGTTGGGGACTGAGGTCTTGTGGTTCTCCAGAAGATCACCACGATGGAAGTCATTTACATAGTGCTGGAGAGGAATAGCTCTGAAACATCCATCTGGATTGGATTTGCAAAAATGAAACTTGGAACTTTTGTACCTAACAACCCTGGCTGGGGCCAAGTGAAGCCTCTGACTAGCTGTCCGAACTCTTTCCCGATAAGTACTCATTCGCTGACAGAGACGCCTACACCTGGACCTCACGACTTTGTGGCTTCACAGTTAGTACATCGTCTGTCCCCATCTTTACGCTTCATGCATCCCCTTTCTCCATTCACACTGTCAGTCAAGGGCAACAGAGATTCCAAGAATTGTTCTTTTCATATTTCATATTTTATAAAGATGTCTCTAATATTCAGAAACCTGACTAGTGTGTGCATGTGTGTTCATGTAAGTGTGTAACTGTATGTGTTTGCGTGTGCATGGGTGTATGAATGTGTATAGGGGTGTATGTGTGTATGCATGCATGTGTGCATGCATGTGTGCATGTAATTGTGCATATATGTGTGTGTGCATGTGTGTGCACATGTGTGTTTGTGTGTGCGTGTGTGTGCTGCAGAAGGACTGTACTCCTGGTGAGGGAGGTAATGTGTCTGACCATCCCTGGAAGATAAGCCGATGGACCTTGTGGTATAAAACAAAATGAATATTCGGTCTTTGCTCCTGGTTCTTGGCACAGAGCTCCTAAAATCCCTGAATTTACTGTCTTTTACATGCTAATGAGATGGCTGGTGGCTGGGCCCTAGATAGGTTCAGGATGGGGGCTGGTTAGCAAAAGAACCAACCATGTGATTACAGGGTTGGAACTTTCAGCCCCATTCTGGGGAGAGGATGGGGCTGGAGCTGGAGTTAATCACTAAAGGCCAATGATTTTTATCAATGAAGCCTAAATAATGAATCCTCCATAAAAGCCCCTAAACAACTGAGTTTGGGGAGATTCTGGGCTGGTGAACACAGCTATGTGCTAGGAAGATGATACACCCAGAGAGGGCATGGAAGCTCCAAGCCCTTTCTCCATACCTTGCTCTATGTATCTCTTCCATTTAGCCTTTCCTGAGCTGTATCCTTTATAATAAACCAGTGACATAAGTAAAGTGTTTCCTTGAGTTCTGTGAATTGTTCCGGCAAATGACCAAACTTGAGGAGGGTGTGGAACCTCCAAATTTGTAGTCAGCTGGGGCTTCCCTGGTGGCGCAGTTGTTGAGTGTCCGCCTGCCGATGCAGGACACGTGGGTTCGTGCCCCGGATCTCCTGTGCTCCGCAACGGGAGAGGCCACAGCAGTGAGATGCCCGCGTACCACTAAACAAACAAACAAACAAACAAACAAACAAACAAATAAGTAGGTAGGTAGTCAGCCAGGCAGAATGTTCAGTGGGAGCAGATAGACAGGGAAATGTGAACTCAGCCTGGGGTTGGGGGGGAGGTGGTGAGGGTCTAGCACGTTTGTGTGTATTCCCACGTGGTGTGTTTTCAGCGGAAGCCCGTGTGCTCTGAAAGCAAGAGGAGAAAGGGTGGTCTGCAAGGCATCCCACTGGGTGGAGGAACCCTTGATTCTCTCCGTTGTTTTGATGAGGAGAGCTGTCTGAGGGCTCGCGGCGATGCAGGCACTGAATCCCACAAACTGGGTAGCCCAGTCTTCGGCAGCCTGATGCTTTGAGTCAAAGTAGTCCAAAAACGTGCCCTTCTTGTTGGATGCTGCGCCTGGGAAAACGTGGTGGGGGCTGGCTTGCTGGAGAAGCGTTTTCCGTTTATGGAGGACTGTTGATATATACAGTCTGGGGATGGGTGTAATTCAACAAAAATGCCCCAGTTGTGTTTATCCAGTCGTTCAGCTAGCACGCAGTGGATGGGGTTGTTCCGTGCACACCTGTCCACCCTCTGCTTGGTCCACTTCTGTGTATTCCTCCCGCGCCCCTGGCTTTTTGAACAAGTGTCTGCAACATTGTTGAATAACTTGGCTTTTTCTTGGCTGCCGAAGGGTTGGTTGGTGATGGGGTGGAGAGAGAAGGTGGTGAGACGAACTGCAACAGTAGTTGCCAATTTCCTCCCTCCTCCACCATCAAACACTATGGATCTTAAGCAGAAAGGGCTGAAGGAGTTTGGTTGGGGGCAGTAAGAACAAATACCAGCATTGACTTGGTGCTTACTCCTGCTAGGCACTGTTCAAAGAGCTTCACACAGAGTAACTCCTTAGCCCTCAGAACAACTCTAGGAGATGAAAACCAATATCATCCCATTTTTCAGATGAGGAAATTGAGACACAGAGATAATCATACATTTGCCCAAAGTCACATAGCTGGTAAGTAGCAGAGTTGGAGCACCCTGTCTGTTTGGAGTTTGCTGATTTATTTTAGCACTTTGGAGGTTGCAACCCTCCTGAAAAACATAGGCTGGACTTTATGCATGGATGCCCAATATCTGGGTCCCTGGCTCCCTTCATCTGGCTTGACTGGAGCCTGAGGGCAGGAAGAGGATGGTAGATGCTACCCACTGACCCTCTCTCTTACAGTCCCCACATCTACTCTGGGTTGTGGACTGTGCATGGCTGGTTTGGGGGAGACTGAATGGAACCTGCCTAGGTCCCTTATGGACAGCCTCTGCCCCAACTGGTGAGGATGGCTAGCACAGGATGGAATGCTATAGTGGGGAGAAGGGTGGGGAATCTTGCTTCCACCATCATTCTTAATTAATAAAGAAACTGTTAAACTTCTGAGTGTCAGGGTTCACGTCTGTAAAATGGTACGTTTTACCGCGTTTAATGGGTAGAATTAAACTAACTATCTGGGCATTTAAATGGATCATAGAAATTCTACAGTTTTTCACAAAAAAGGAAAAGTTTTTCCTTCCATACTCATTGAACTGAAACAATGCACAGACTCTTCTTGATTAAAACATGTTTTAAAAAGCTGAGATTAGAAAAGAAAAAAATGTCTCAAATCAATAATCTAAGCTCTCACCTCAGGAAACAAGAAAAGGAAGGCAAAACAAACCCAAAGCAAGCAGAAAGAAGGAAGCAAGAAAGATAAGAGCAGAAATTCATTAAATGAAAACAGGAAAATAATTAATGAAATGAACAGTGGTTCTCTCAAAGATCAATAAATCGAATCTCTAGCAGGACTGACAAAGAAAAAAATGGGGGAAGACAGAAATTAGCAGTATCAGGAATGAAACAAGTGATCACTACATTCCCTGTAGACATCAGAAAGATAATAAGGGAAAACTAGGAACAACTCCACACATATAATATTCAGCAACTTAGATATAATGAACCAATTCCTTGAAAAGTGCAATCTACCACCATTCTCCCAATGTGAAATAAACCATTTGAATAGCCCTATAACTATTAAAGAAAAGGAATTCATAATTTTTAAATTCTCAGACGTCTTCAGGCCCAGATGGTTTTTCTGGAAATTCTACCAAAGTGTACAAAGAACAATTGATGCCGATTCTGAACAATTCTGTCAGAAAATAGAAGAGGTGAGAACACTTCTCAACTCATTTTATATAGCAAGTATTATCTTGATACCAAAACCAGACAAAGAAAGTACAGAAAAAGACTACAGACCACTATTCCTCATAAATATAGACATGTGCATTCTTAAGAAAACATTAGCAAATAGAATTCAGCAATATATAAAATAGTTATTACCATGAGCAAAACGAACTTATTCTAAGGATGAAATGCTGGTTTAATATTCACAAATCAAGAAACATAATCCATAATACTTATAGGCTAAAGAAGAAAAACCATATGATCTATCAATTGATGCAGAAAAAGCGCTTGACAAAATTCAACACTCATTTACGATAAAACTCTCAGATAACTAGGAATATAGTGAACCTTCCTCAACTTGATAAAGAGCATCTGCAAAATCCCTACTGCTAACATTATACCTGATGATGAAAGACTGAATGCTTTCCCCTAAGATCAGGCACAGGACAAGTATGCTCACTGACACCACTTCTATTCAACATGGTACTGTTAAGTCCTAGACAGCAAAATAAGGAAAAGAAAGGAATAAAAATATATAGGTCATAAAGGAAGAAATAAAACTGCCCCAATTTGTAGATGGCATGATAGACTTCATAAAAATCCAAAAGAATCTATAAAAGACAAACAAACAAAAACAAACATAAAAACTCCTAGAACTGGGCTTCCCTGGTGGCGCAGTGGTTGAGAGTCCGCCTGCCGATGCAGGGGACACGGGTTCGTGCCCCTATCCCGGAAGATCCCACATGCCGCGCAGCGGCTGGGCCCGCGAGCCATGGCCGCGGAGCCTGTGTGTCCGGAGCCTGTGCTCCGCAACGGGAGAGGCCACAGCAGTGAGAGGCCCGCGTACAGCAAAAAAAAAAAAAAAAAAAAAAAAAAAAAAAAAAAAAAAAACTCCTAGAACTAATAAACAAGTTTGCAGGATACAAGATCCATGCACAAAAATGAACTGTATTTTTATATACTAGCAATAAACATAAGGAAACTGAAATTTAAAATATAATATAATATGACTGATAATCACTAAACAAAAAGAAACTCTTAGGTGTAAATCTAACAAAATATGCACGGGACTTGTATCCTGAAAACTACAAAGTGCTGAAAAAAGATATCAAAGATCTTAATGAATGGAGGGATATACCATGTTCATGGATTGGAAGATTCAACTTATTAAAAGGGGTCAAGTCTCCAAAATTGATATAAGGTTTAACACAATTCCTAACGACTTCCAACGAAAGGAAAAATAAGCCAGGCCACATGCCAGGAAATGGTCGTCATAACAGCACCAGATTTCTCAACGGTAGCTTTGACAGACGATGGAGCCCAGAATCCTACACTTAGCCAAATTATCAACCAAGTCTGAGGGCATTATAAAGATGTTTTCAGACAAAGCAAGTATGGAAACAATTCTCCTCCTATGCCCCTTTCTTAGGAAGTTACTTGAGAATGAGGTTCGGCAAAATGAGAGAGTAAACTAAGAAAGAGAACAGCATGGGCCCTGAAAGTAAGAAATCTAAAGCACATGGGGAGAGCAAATCCCATGATGCCTTCCTGAGAAGGAACTTTTCTGGATGATGGGTCTAAGGAGGCTCATCTGTGATTATCTTTACCCTTCTTTCACACCAATGGAAAGTTTAAAAGGGTCAGGCCTGGAAAATAATCTTCCCTCACTTTTCTTTGTAGTTATTCCCCCTTTGTCTTTAAGGCCTCTGTGTGTGAACCACATCAAATATTGCTGTCTCTGGGGAATGGGAAAATCTTGCAATTATTTAGGATGGGAGCATTTGGAATAAGCAGAGGCTTGCTGGGGAAGCATAACCAGGAAGGGAAAGAGAGGAAAGACATTGCTGTGTTTTTGGTAGAGGGAGGGGGTTAGCTACCAAAGGAATATATTAGAATGAACCATGTGAAATGACCACACTGGGCTACTTTAAACCACTAATATGGTAATTTCATGAGGTTCATGCTAATAAGAATAGCGTGAACACAGGAGGTCTTCTGTATAAATGCTTTCAGTCTTCTATAAACCCAGCACATAAATCCACCCTGTCCTCCCACAGTGACTCTCTTGCTCCCTTCTCTATTCCAAACAACAGGGAAAAAATAAAGGGATCTCTCTAGTCCCTCGGCCCAGAAGTCTGTGAAGACATCAGATCATCCTTGCTTCAGAGCTGCAATCTCTAACTAGTAAAGCCAACGAAAGTGCCCCAGACTCCTAGTTCTATGGGCTATAGGATCGTGCAAAGTCAGACAAAAGCAGAGGCAAATCATAAACCGGAAATAAATCCTGCCTGCAAGGCTAACCTGCTGCCTGAAGCCCCAGGGTAACTGAGAATCCTCCCCAGTCATCTGAAAACAGATTCCATTATGCTGGAAGGAATTGACTTTGATTCATAAAGAGTAGAGCCAATTCCATTCAATAAAAGCCACAGGGAATGTTCCAGGGCTCCATAGGCTGTAAGGCTCACCTAGGCACTTAAAAATAAGTAAAGAGGACAAAAAGGAAAAAAAACCTTTGGAGCATTATGATTTTAAATGTAGAGGCTCAGGCTGAGTCAGTGGAGAACGGTGGGTAAACCCAGGAGAAACAAATGCCCGAGCTGCGGAGACTGTGGTTATCAAAAAAGCTGAGTCAGAGGCAATGAGCCACCTGAGAACCTGAAAGAAGGCAGGGCCAGGCTTTGTGCCTGGAAGGAGGAAATGGCCAGCAGCCCTGGCTCTGAATACTTCTCCAGGCGCTCAGAGAGCCTGCAGCTCCATGGTCTTCCTCTAGCTTCGCCCGTCACCTTGGGATCCCAGGACTTGCTGGCTCAAGGGTTTTCAGTTCTGTGCATTCTATTGCATTGTCCAGAAAGGGGTATCTCAGAAAAAACCCACTCCACGTTGAGACCACAAGCTCAGGAGCAGCAGGTCCATGGGCCCTTTACATGGGGTCTTTCTGCCTCCTCTCCATTCTTTGTAAACAGAGAGGTATTCAGTTCTTTCTCACTGAGGGTCTGTACCCTAGTTCTCATAAATATCGTTAGAACATATTTACCCTTCAATTTTCCCACTGGAACGGGGATGTCATGTGTTAAACCTTTCAACAGAAAAAAAGGACTTTTCTGATTTTTAATTATTTAAAATTTTAACTTTTTTTTTTCTGAAGTAATTATAGATGCATAGGAATCTGCAAGGTACCCTTCACCCAGTTCCCTGATGGTCACAGCTTACATAGATTTAGTACAATATCAAAACCAGGAAATTGACATGGAGAGTGTGTGTGTAGTTCTGTGCCCTTTAATCACTTGTGTAGATTTTTTTTTTTTTTTGTAGTACGCGGGCCTCTCACTCTTGTGGCCTCTCCCGTTGCGGAGCACAGGCTCCGGACGCGCAGGCTCAGCGGCCATGGCTCACAGGCCCAGCCGCTCCGCGGCATGTGGGATCTTCCTGAACCGGGGCACGAACCCGTGTCCCCTGCATCGGCAGGCGGACTCTCAACCACTGCGCCACGAGGGAAGCCCCTTGTGTAGATTTTTGTAACCATCACCTGGCTGTGCTCTGAGAACAGGTGGGATGGGGACATAGGCTCCCAGTTGGATTCTCCTGTTTCAGCTCACAGACTGAAGGCTCCCTGGGCTTCTTCTTGTCAGCATCTATCCCCTCCTAAGGCAGTTCCTGCCCCTTCATCCAGGTGTTCTTTCCCAAAAGTACCATGAATGTCTCTTTCCCTGATGTCCCTGTTCCATTTCTCTTTGTCCCTTAGGCCTCCAAACCTCATACATTTATTGCCATTCTGGCGGGGTTTTAAGAAGGAGAGGAGGCAAGTGTTTGGTCAATGCAATATATTCAGCTGGAAAGCCCATGATGGGCTTTTAAACATTCTCATTCTAAACAATTATAACAACAACAACAGCAAAAGAACCCCCTCCCTTGATAACTGCCTCCTCCCCATGGCTACTATCTTTCCTCTCCTTCCTAGAAAGTTGCTGTTTCCTCTCTTTCTGCCTCTCTCCTCAGTTCACTCCCATTTAGTTTGGACCTGTTGCTCCAACCATAACATCTCTTACTAAGGTCACCAAGGACCTACATGCTGCTAAGCCCAGCACCCTATTTCTTTCACTGTGGCCCCTCAGCCGACTGTCACATTGACACATCTTTTGGGCTGTCCTTCTTTCCTTCATCATCTATTTATCTGCCTCTCTGATGTTCCCTTGCTCTTCTTTGTGGGTAACTCTGGCTTCACTAGAGGCTAACCTTTGACTTTCCTCAGGGCTGGATCTAGGACCTTCTCATCTTTAACTTCCACAGCGGGCATACACAAACACAGCTGAGCTGCCCCTAATTCTCCTTTCACACTGCAGCCTAAAGGATCTTTTCAAAATGCACAAGTGGGGCTTCCCTGGTGGCGCAGTGGTTGAGAGTCCGCCTGCCGATGCAGGGGACACAGGTTTGTGCCCCCCTCCAGGAGGATCCCACATGCTGCGGAGCGGCTAGACCCGTAAGCCATGGCTGCTGAGCCTGCGCGTCCGGAGCCTGTGCTCCACAACGGGAGAGGCCACAACAGTGAGAGGCCCGCATACCGAAAAAAAAAAATGCACAAGTGATTACTTCTCTCCTTACCCCAGCCCCTCCCAGCTCCTAGGATAGTCCCCATTCTTCATGGCCTGGTGCCCTGCATGTCAGTTCTCCAACCAACCTCCTACCTTGTCACACCCCATCTCTCTTACCTCTCCCCTCCACCTGTGGAAACCTCTTCCTTGCCACACTGCTTCCCACCACAGGGCCTTTGCACATGCTGTTCTCTCACCATCCTCATCTCATTAGATCCTACCCACACTTTGGCTTCCGGATGAAGAGGCTCTTCCTGCAGGAAGTCCTCCTTGATGCATCTGATTCTCTCTGTGTTCCCTCCTGGCCACGAAAGAGATAAATGCTCCCCTAATTCCTCCTCCCCTCACCCCCATCTGGATTCTGCATCTGCCTCCAGACCCTAGGCTCCATTATCAAGAGGGCTTGGATCTCTGTGGTATTTGAGCAACACATTCCTGAGGGTTTTGCCTCATTTCAGCCAGTCCCAACGCAGAGTGTAGGGTGTTCTGGTCTCCCATGTAGTGGAAACACAATTTACATTCACTCTGCTGGTGTGCTTAGAAGTATGCAGTTCCTGGCCCCTTTTCTGAGGAGAGGGTGTGATTTCTATTTTTTCCAATTTTTTACATGAAGTGATGTTTTTATTTTTTTGAATTAATGTAATTAAAATGCGCATGTAACATCAGTGACCTTTCAGGATGTGGGGAGTGTTTTTGTTCTCACACTGACATGCCACAGCCACCCCACCGTGGGATCTGGTTCACCGCAGCCCCAGGAAACACCTGGGAATCCTGATGCCCTGTGGCTGAGTGGCTGCTTACCTGGGGGATGAAGCCACGGAGGTGGCCAGGTGTGTAGATGAGGTTTCATTTAATTCACAGCCTTCCAGGGTCAAGAGGTTTTCATTCACTAAATTAAAATGTTTGACAGTTGATTGCTTAATATAAGTGGGCAGGAGGGAAATCTACACTTGGAACCAGGGCTCTGGGAAAACAGACGGCCCCTTTGGACGGATTCCAAACTCCGAGATGGGAGAAATGTAGGCTCAGCAACTCTGTGGTCTGGAGCTCAGTGTGACTCTGGGAAAAGTGTACAGTGTGCGTGTGTGTACGTGTGTGTCTGCATGTGTGTCCCTGTGTGTACGTGTGTGTCTGCATGTGTGTCTCTGTGTGTGCATGTGTATACGTGAGTGGGCACGTGTGGAGCAGAGGTCTCAGGTCCAGACAACACTTCTCTGCAGGCTACCTTTGGAGTGGCTGCCATGTCATCCCACTGAGCTCCTTGCTTAGCAGTTGTCTCTGATGGCTGGTGGCTCTGACAATGACTTTTGAGTTTTATGCTAATTACTGCTTTGGTATGTGGTATTTTTACCCTGTTTTCTGTTAACTGTGTTGAAAGACAATTTAAGATGAAATGATTCTTATTTCTCTCTTATTTCCCTCTCCACTCTCAACCTTATTTGATCTGGATTACAATGAAGCAAAGTATTACCTGTGTTCATCTTGAATTTTTAAATATTCCTGCTGGCCTTTAGAGCACTTTCACCTGAATTTGCAGGATAGTAACTATGCCGTGAGTATCCACCAAGTTGAAGGGTAGATCTACTCAGCCCTTCAGCAACAAACGTTTACACTCTTGTCACTTTGCGCTGACGGCTATAAAGGTGGTGCAGCAGCTGCATTCAGCGGGCCCTCTTGCTTACGCACGGTGCCACATGGAGAGTAAGTCCCAAGGCCTTAAAAAGAAATAGGAAACAGGCTTTGGACAGCTAAATTCTTTCCTCTCTCCCAACTTCCCTCCCTCCTTCTCATCTGTTATTCATTTTTTTTTTTTTTTGCAGTATGTGGGCCTCTCACTGCTGTGGCCTCTTCCGCTGCGGAGCACAGCCTCCGGACACGCAGGCCCAGCAGCCATGGCTCACGGGCCCAGCCGCTCCGCGGCACGTGGGATCTTCCCCGACTGGGGCACGAACCCGTGTCCCCTGCATCGGCAGGCGGACTCTCAACCACTGCGCCACCAGGGAAGCCCTGTTTTTTTTTTTAAACTCAATTTATCAACTAACAGCTAACATTTGTGGGGCCACACCCAGAACTGACATTGGATCCTGTGAATAGGACCAAATGTCTGTCCTCAAAACCCTTCTAATCTAGTAGAGTGGGAAGAACCAGAAGGTGGAGGCGATGACAGGGCTGCTCTTAAGGAGGGTGCAGGGGGCGCTCCCAGCCCAGACTGGGGGGTGGGTAAGGCTTACCGAAGGCGGGGGTGGGGCCTGACCTCCGTCTTACAGAACGGATACAAACACGCAGGGCCCAGCAGCGGAGGGCCGGGTGGCCGACGCCAAGCCTGGAGAGCGTGTGCCCTCTGGGCGCTGCGTGAGGTTAGACGCGGCTTGAGATCAGTGTGTGTATCAGGGTGGAGTGGGAAGTCAGGGTTGGCAAGGTGGTGGGAAGGATCCGACCTCTCAGTCGTCACACTGAGGATTTCCAAATGTCCTTTTGGACCAAGGGCCTTTGCAGGCTTCAAAGCAGGGGTTTCCTGACCCAATGGGCCTGTGAGGAGACACATCAGCCTCGCTCTCCGCCCTCAGGCCTCGGCGCGCACACGGTGAGGAAGTGCTCCCTGTGCAGTCTCGGAGGAGAGGTGAGGCTGAGGCCTGGGGAGGCCTGGCTGGGGGCTGCAAGAGCCTTCACCCTCTTAGCCGCTGGAGACGCGAGCTCCGGGGTGGGCAGGCAGACTGGTGGGTGTGGACGATAGCGTCATCGCTAACTGAGAATGTCTTAGAGACAGTGGCGTGTGCTCCCGGTCGATCGCTCTATAAATGCAATAGGTTATCCATCAACCTCCAGGGCACTGCGAGGTGTGTCCCTGCTGGCTGGTGTAAGCAACTGGGCAGAAGAAAACCTTGTTAAAGAGCCCACTTTCTTTATGGAAGCAAGGGCAGAGGTCTGGCATCGCCTGGGAGCTCATGAGAAATGCAGACTCTGAGGTCCCACCGGACCTCCTGCACCAGAATCTGTGTTTTAACAGACCCGCAGGTGTTTTCTGAGGCACTGGAGTGGGAGGAGCCCTGGGCTGCAGGAGCAGTTCCCCGCCTCCCTGCATGTTAGCATCACCCGCGAGATCTCACATTCTCCAGATCCAGCCTCAGGCCAGACCGATGTAGCCAGCTGGTCAGGCGGTGCCCTGAGCAGCTAGTGCTGAGAGCGGCTCCATCTGCTGGATCCACGTCTCTCTCCACCTCCACTTGCAGGGCGATCTCCCCACCCCTGGCTTCAACCCCTGCATCTTGTTGAGGGGTACATGGAGACCCTAGACCTCAAACTCCAACTCCTCAAGCCCAACATGTATGTTCAAATTCAACATATGGCAACATATATGTGTATAATCAACATGCATGTATATAATACAGGTATACAGGCATGTATGCAAATTCAACACACCCTCCTCTCAAACCAACACACATCTAACAAAGGTACCTAAGCTTTTTTTTTTTTTTTTACATCTTTATTGGAGTATAATTGCTTTACACTGGTGTGTTAGTTTCTGCTTTGTACCTAAGCTTTAATATGGGTACACACAAACACACACTCACATGATACACACACTCACTACACATACACTGGCACACACTCACACACACATCTGTTCCGGTCCTAAAGTTTCTACTAAGCAAGTAAATGCTGTAGGAATTGTTTTCACTTGTTTTATTAAAATCCAACTGCGTCTATAGCTGTGTTTTTCCTGCCTGTGATTCTTTGCAGGCTTGTGGCCTCACTTTCAAAGTGAGTCACCTAAGGTTTCACATGAGCTCATCTTCAGAGCTGAGACTCTTTGCATAGTTTGATGTTCACTTGCCATTTCTAGGTTCCCGGTTCCCCGAGCCTGAGTCACAGCAAGATGACAGGGAGAGCGGAAGGCAAACATCACAAATGTACGTTTGAAAATTGTCTTTTACTTTAAGAAAAAAGTTAAGTGTAAGCAGTAAATGAAAAGACGAACTTTGAGAGTGACCTCAGGGCAAGAACTGGGGAGAGAAAAGCTGTGACATTCAGCATACCAGGCATTTCAGTTGGGGGAGACCGGGTGTGCCATTCAGAGAGATGGGGTGCACAGTAGCCTGCCTGTCCCTGAGATCCTGAGAGTCTTAGCTGGAAGTGGCCGAGGCCAGGGCCTAATCCGTTCTCCTACCACATGGAGACCATTTACTTTTACAACCACCTCTTTAACTAGACATCCAAGCAAGATTTCACCCCGCAGGGCCCTAATAATGGCTCCAAAATGATAGCTGGTGGCAAGAAGCCCATGGACCGTGACAAAGCCCCCCCATGCAGGTTTCTGAGAAGCCTGAGGGCCTTGGGATCCAGACAGGGCAAAGGGCAAGCACGGAGCACTGCAGGGTGTGACAGGAACTGGGACCTGGGGTGTGGTGTGGGCAGAGGTCAGCTCTCTGTACGATGTGGGCCGACTGTCCAGACCAGGGCTGTGAGTGGATCCAGAGCACCCACAAGCCTAGCAGCAATGTGATGTGCCAGGGCTCAGATGGCCTAATCAGGGTAAAAACGTTGGCTCTGAGATGGCATATAAGCAAGTAGCTCACAGGGAACCATAGGTCCCGCGTGAAGAGGAAGGGCTTTGGCCAGGTGACAGGTGGAAAAGCCCACCACAGGAAAAGCACGGGCGTGCAGAAATGGTGACAGGACCCAGGTGGCTCCTGAGGAGGTGCAGGGCTCTTCTGGCCCTGATCAGTGCCCCACCTTGGGGCAGAGAACAGGAGACAGCTTCCCCTCTTAGTTTCAACTGGCTGTCAGGAACTGCGACCAAAGGTTCCCAGAATGGTCTGAGACAGGGCAGGATGTGGCCAGCTGTGGTGAGCCGGGTGGGTGGGAACCGAGGCCACCTGATGTCTGCAGTCACCAGCCCTGTGGTGGCTCACAGACCCCTCAGAAGTTTCCGAGATAGGTCAGCAGGAGGGAGGTGGGGGAATCCCTAGGTTGGTAGTCTGGGGACATCCACTCTTCATAACGATGACTTTTGTGTTTGTTTTTGTTTTATTTGTTTGGCTTGTTTTATTCAACATGATGTTTTTGAGATCCATCTATGTTGTTGCATGCATCAATAGTTTGTCACTTTTTAAAAAAAACTGAAGCATAGTTGATTTACACTGTTGTGTTAGTTTCAGGTGTACAGCAAAATGATTCAGTTATATATATATAGTCTTTTCAGATTTTTTCCATTAAACATAATGGTGATTTGAAAATGTATTACTTTACTGGCCATGACTTTCTTTCTTTTCTTTTTTACCTATTATATCAGTTTCAGGTGTACAGAATTATTCAATACAATTTGCCATCTGTACACACTACAGAGTGATCCTAGCTACAAGTCTAATTGCTGTCCATCACCGTATCTTTGACCCCCTTTAACCATTTTGCCCTCCCCTCAACCCCCTTCACATCTGGTAACTACTAATCTGTCCTCTGTATCTATGAGTTTGTTTTGTTTGTTTGTTTTGTTTTTATAGCTTTTACATATGAGTGAAATCATATAGCATATGTCTTTCTCCATCTGACCTAGTTCACTTAGCGTAATACCCTCTAGGTCCAGCCATGTTGTTGCAAATGGCAAAATTTCATTTCATTTTTTTACAGCTGAGTAGTATTCTATATATATAATATATGTATATTTTATTTAAAAAATATATATATATGCTACGTCTTCTTTATCAATTCATCCATTGATGGGTACTTAGGTTGCTTCCATGTTTCTATCTCTTGGCAATTGTAAATAATGCTGCAATGAACATAGAGATGTACAGATCTTTTCAAATTAGTGTTTTCGTGTTCTTTGGGTAAATACCCCAAGTGGAATAGCTAGATCATATGGTCGTTCTATTCTTAATTTTTTGAGGAACCTCCATTCTTTTCTCCATAGTGGCTGCACCAAGTTACATCCCTACCAACAGTGTACAAGCGTTCCTGTTTCTCCACATCCTCTCCAACATTTGTTATTTCTTGTCTTTTCCATAATAGCCATTCTAACAGGTGTGAGGTGATATCTCATTGTATTTTGATTTGCATTTCCCCAATAATTGGTGATGCTGAACATCTTTTCATGTGCCTGCTGGCCATCTGGATGCATTCTTTGGAAAAATGTCTATTCAAGCATGCCATTTTTAAGTGGGTTTTTATTTATTTGTTGTTGAGTAGTATGAGGTTTATAAACATATTTCAGATATTAATGCAAGTATCTTCTCCCATTAGGGAGGTTGCCTGTTGATTTTGATAATGGTTTCCTTCAACTGAGCAGAAGCTTTGTAGTTTGATGTAGTCCAAATTGTTTATTTTTGCTTTTGTTTCCCTTGCCTTTGGAGTTAGATCACAAAAACATCACTAAGACCAATGACAGTGAAATTACCACCTATGTTTTCGTCTAGGAATTTTATGTTTTTGGGTCTTACATTCAAATCTTTAATCCATTTTGAGTTAATATTTGTGTATGGTGTAAGATAGTGATCTAGTTGTTTTTGCATGTGACTGTCCAGTTCTTTTCAACACCATTTATTGAGGAGACTATCCTTTCTCCATTGTACATTCTTCCCTTTGCCATAAATTCATTGTCCATATATGTGTAAGTTTATTTCTGGGTTCTCAATCTGTTCTATTATTCTGTATGTTTTTATGCCAGTATCATACTATTCAGATTACTATAGCTACTATACTATATAGTAGTATAGTTTGAAATCAGGGTGTGTGATACCTCCAACTTTGTTCTTCTTTCTTAAGATTGTCTTGGCTACTTGGGAACTTTGTGATTCCATAAAATTTTTAGAATTATTTGTTCTAGTTCGGTGAAATATGCTATTGGAAATTTGATAGGGATTGCACTGAATCTGCAGATTGTTTTAGGTAGTATGGACATTTTAACAATATTAATACTTCTATTCATGTTTATCTATTCATGTTTATCTTCTATTCATGTAGTTTATCTCTTGCCTTTCTTCTTCTCTTTCTCTCTTCCCTCATGTATTGGTGGTTTTCTATAGTGTTATGTTTAGATTCCTTTCTCATTTTCTTTTGTGTATTTGCTATAAGATTTTTCCTTGTGGTTACCATGAAGTTCACATATAACATATAACATGGAATACCTTTCCATTTATTTGTGTCTTCTTCAGTTTCTTTCATCAGTGTCTTAGTTTTCAGTTGTATAGGTATTTTTACCTCCTAGGTTAAATTTATTCCTAAGTATTTTATTCTTTTTGATGCTATTGTAAGTGGGATTGTTTCCCTAATTTCTCTTTATGATAGTTTGTTATTAGTGTGTAGAAATGCCACAGATTTCTGTTTATTGATTTTATATCCGGCAACTTTTCTAAGTTGATTTATTAGTTCAACAGTTTTTTGATGGAGTCTTTAGGGTTTTCTATATATAATATCATATCATCTACATGATATGATATGACATCATATAAAGTGACATTTTATTTCGTCCTTTTCAGTTTGGATGCCTTTTATTTCTTTTTCTTGTCTAACTGCTGTGGCTAGGACTACCAATAGCATGTTGAATAAAAATGGCAAGAGGGGCTTCCCTGGTGGCGCAGTGGTTGAGAATCTGCCTGCTAATGCAGGGGACACGGGTTCGAGCTCTGGTCTGGGAAGATCCCACATGCCGTGGAGCAACTGATCCCGTGAGCCACAACTACTGAGCCTGCGCGTCTGGAGCCTGTGCTCCGCAACAAGAGAGGCCGCGATAGTGAGAGGCCCACGCACTGCGATGAAGAGTGGCCCCCTGCTTGCCACAACTAGAGAAAGCCCTCGCGTAGAAACGAAGACCCAACACAGCGAAAATAAATAAATTAATTAATAAACTCCTACCCCCAACATCTTCTTTAAAAGAAAAAGTGGCAAGAGTGGGCATCCTTGTCTCATTTCTGATATTACAGGAAAAGCTTTCAGCTTTTCACCATTGAGTATGATGTTAGCTGTGAGTTTGTCATACATAGTCATTATTATGTTGAGGTATGTTCCCTCTATAGCCAGTTTGTTGAGAGTGTTTATCATGAATGGATGTTTAATTTTGTCAAATATTTTTCTGCATCTGTGAGATAATCATATGATTTTTATTGTTTCATTTTGTTAATATGATTTGTTGATGTTGAACATCCTTGCGTCCGTGGAATAAATCCCACTTGATTGTGGTGTATGATATTTTTAATGTACTGTTGGATTTGGTTTGCTACCATTTTGTTGAGGATTTTTGCATCTGTGTTCATCAAGGATATTGGGCTGTAATTTTATTTCTTTGTGGTGTCCTTGGCTGGTTTTGGTATAGGGTAATGCTGGCTCTGTAAAATGTGTTTAGAAGGTTTCCCTTCCCTTCAATTTTCTGTAAGAATTTGAGAAGGATAGGTAGTAAATCTTCCTTGAATGTCTTGTAGAATTCATCAGTGAAACCATTTAGTCCTGGCCTTTTGGTTGTTGGGAGATTTTGATTACTGTTTCAATATCCTTGCTAGTAATTGCTTTACTCAGATTTTTTATTTCCCCAAGACTCAGTCTTGGAAGATTATATGTTTCTATGAATTTATCCATTTTTTCTAGATTGTCTAAATTGTTGACGTATCATTGATTGTAACAGTCTTTTATGATGCTTTGTACATCTATGTATCAGTTGTAACATCTTTCATCTTTGATTTTATTTATTTGAGTTCTTTTTTATTTTCTTGTTGAGTCTAGTTAAAGGTGTATTGATTTTATTTATCCTTTCTAAGAATTGGCTCTTAGTTTGATTGATCTTTTCTATTTTTTTTTTTAGTTTCTATTTCATTAATTTCTGCTTTGATCTTTGTTATTTCCTTTCTTCTACTAATTTTGGGCTTCTTTTTTTATTGGCTAGTATGTGATATGAGGTTAATATATAAAAGAGAAAATGCAAGTCGGTTTTAATTAATTGGACAGAATTCTGTATAATATTTAATGCTCTTGAGAGAACATGAGATATCAAAGATCTCTTAAAACAGAGGTTTCTTCAATATCCTGCTCAAGGTTTTAGCTTTAAAGCCAGGATTAGTTGTATGGAACAGGGGCCATCTTTATATTCAGATAATCTAACTAGTCAGTTACTGGACAAGTACTAACATCTATACTCCATTATAGACAAAGTATGAACTCTAACATAATCCATCATACTTAATATATATTTGTACAAGTCCCTGAATGCCTATTCACAGGATAAATTGTAGTAGCCTTGAATGTATTGAAGCATTTAAGGAGCAGTGTTGTTAAAGTGGGAGTCAGTGTCCTATCTTCTTTTTTTTTTTTTTAGTTCCTTTAGGTGTAGTTAGATTGTTCATTTGGGATTTTTCTTGTTTCTTGAGGTAGGTCCATATTGCTATGAACTTCCCTTTTAGTATTTCTGGGGTTTTTTGTCCTTGGTATTTTAAAATTTCTCCTTTGATTTCTTCAATGACCCATTGGTTGTTCAGTAGCATGTTGTTTAATCTTCATGTTTTTTTGTTTTTTTTCCTTGTGATTGATGTCTACTTTCATACCATTGTGGTTGGAGAAGATGTTTGATATAATTTCAATCTTCCTGAATTTATAGAGACTTTTCTTGTGACCTAACATGTCACATTTCCTAGAGAATGTTCCTTGTGTACTTGGGAAGAATGTGTATTCTGTTGCTTTTGGATGGAATGTTCTGTATATATCTATTAAGTTTATTGATCTAATATGTTGCCTAAGTCCGATATTTCCTTACTGATTTTCTGTCTGGATGATCTATCCATTGTAAGTGGGGTGTTAAATCCCCTACTATGATTTTATTGCTTTCAATTTCTCCCTTTAAGTATATTAACATTTGCTTTATGTATCTTGGTGCTCCTCTGTTGGGTAAATTTACATTTATGAATGTTGTATCTTCTTACTTGATTGACTCCTTTATCATTGTGTAATGTCTTTCTTTGTCTTTTTATTACAGTCTTTGTTTTAAAGTTTATTTTGTCTGATATGAGCATAGCTGCTCCAGCTTTCTTTTTATTTCCATTTGTATGGAATATCTTTCTCCATCCTTTCACTTTCAGTCTGTGTGCCCTTGTTTTCTGAAGGGAGTCTCTTATAGGCAGCATATAGATGTGTCTTGTTTTGTTATCCATTCAGCTACTCTATGTCTTTTTTTTTTTTCCAGCTACTCTATGTCTTTTGATTGGTGAATTTAGCTGTTTATGCTTAAAATAATTATTGTAGGTATGTGCTTATTGACATTTTGTAAATTGTTTTGCGGCTATTTATGTAGTTTATCTCTTTCCTTTCTTCTCTTTCTCTCTTCCCTCATGTATTGATGGTTTTCTATAGTGTTATGTTTAGATTCCTTTCTCATTTTCTTTTGTGTATTTGCTATAAGATTTTTCCTTGTGGTTACCATGAAGTTCACATATAACATATAACATCCTATTTAAGTAGTAGCCTGTTTAATTGGTAGTAACCTAAATTTGAACACATTCCAAAGCTTTATCTTTTGACTCCCCTTTACCACATTTTATACTTTTTATTTTTTTTTATTTTATTTTTTTTTGTGGTACTTGGGCCTCTCACTGTTGTGGTCTCTCCTGTTGTGGAGCACAGGCTCCGGACGCGCAGGCTTAGCGGCCATGGCTCACGGGCCCAGCCGCTCCACACATGTGGGATCTTCCTGGACCGGGGCACGAACCTGTGTCCTCTGCAATGGCAGGCGGACTCTCAACCACTGTGCCACCAGGGAAGCCCTTACAAAATGCATTTTCAAATATAATTTTACCAGGGTGGATTGGCTAATTGGCTCTCACAGTGTATTTCTTATTATGTTGGCAAACCAGGCAGGGTTTGGAAACAAAGTAACTGATCCCTTCAGGAGCCACTTGGATGTTACAGGTATTCAGTTCCTTCCTTCCTGTATCAATTATCTCTTGAGGGTACCAGGCCTCTGTCTCTGGGAACACAAAGCTGAAAGACATGATCACTGTTGGACAGGAGTTTATGGGGGAACGGCGATGGTTGCGGTGTGATGCCCACATTTGCTGGGAGAGTTCAGTGAGAGCAGCTGCGGCGAAAGCCCTGCCCTTGCCCCTGGCCCACTCCAGAGGCCACCTGCTCCTCCCACAGACACCCCGCCCCGAGCAGGCCCAGGCCCCAATGTCAGGAAGGGCTGGGGAGCCAATGCCCAGGGTCACCCCTCACCCAGGAGTGGCTGGGATTGCCAATCACAGTCTTCCTTGCCCCATGGTAGGGGGGTCCCCTCAGCCTTGAGGGTTCCCAGCAGGACTGAGACCCAGGTGCTCTTAGCGCCTCAGCAGCACACACTTCAGCAGCCCTCCTCCCCTCTCTCCAAGTAAGTGTTTCCTGCAACTATCTCCAAATGAACTACTGCAATGAAACTTTGTCTCAGCAGCTGCTCTGGGAAAGACTCAAACTAAGACACAAACGCAAACAGCCTGGAGCCAGGTGGGGTCAAGGGTCTAGGGCTCCACCCAGCAGGCAGGGTGGGGTGGTCTGGGGAGCTGGCATGGGGGTGAGGGTGGGACTAGATGCAACGCTTGGAGACGTGAGAAAGCACAGCATGCTTGGGAGATCTTTTTAACTGAATCATTAAAATACACAAATGAGCTTTTTTTAAAAAAACATGTAAAGCAGGGTTTCTTATCCTTGGTACCACTGGCATTTGGGGCCAGAAAATTCTTTCTTATGGGTCCTGTCCTGTGTGCTGTAGGATGTTGAGCCTCTATCCATGAGATGCCAGTAACATCCCTTCCTCCCAGTTGTGACAACTAAAAATATCTTCCAAGCACTGCCAAATATTCCCTGGGTGGGGGGGGGGTACAAAATCACATTCAGCTGAGAACCACTGTTATAGAGCGTCTGAAGGAGTTTCAAAGTGGCATCCTAATTCCAGAACATCCCTAAAAGTATACAGGTGCTCCTGTGATGGTATTGTCAGGGCTGTCATTGTGCTGGTCCAGAGGCCCACCCCACTGATGGGGCAGCTCTGGGCTCTGCAGGAATGCCGCCTGCCCCAGGCTGCACGCTGACCCCGTGGACACAGAGCTGTGAATTTGAGGGGGCCCCTTGGAAGAGTCGAGTAGGGGAGAGCTGAGCTGAGCTGCCTGATGCCACCCTAAAGCAGCCCCATTCTCCCCACTCCCACCTCTGTGACTGACTCTGGGAGCCCCAGGCTTGGCCCTTCCTTGGCTGCAGGCCTTTGGGCAGTCTTGAGGCTACACTAGTGAGCTCTCCACCGAGGGTTGGGCCCGGCCCCTGGGGAGGGAGGTCCTGTGTGGGACCCGATGGGTCTAGGCTGCTTCCCAAGAGAGCTCCTGGACAGGCCCAGAGAAGCTCTGAATCAAAACATGCTGGCAGGGCTTCCCTGGTGGCGCAGTGGTTGAGACTCTGCCTGTTGATGCAGGGGACACGGGTTCGTGCCCCGGTCCGGGAAGATCCCACGTACTGCGGAGCAGCTGGGCCCGTGAGCCATGGCCGCTGAGCCTGCGCGTCCAGATCCTGTGCTCCGCAACGGGAGAGGCCACAGCAGTGAGAGGCCCGCGTACCGCAAAAACAAAAACAAAACATGCTGGCAGAGCCTCCTGCTCTCGCCCCCAAGCCGGCACAGACCCCAGGGATCCAGCCCACCCCGGAACCCCCAGGGGCAGTTGGCTGTTTCTGCACAGAAGGTGACATTCTCTGTTTAGCAGGCCTCTCTCAAGTGGTCTGTTGGTGTTCACGGAGTGTTCGTGCATACACACAGGTGAGAAGTCTGCAGAGAACACCGTTCCCAGCGTTTTCAAATTCAGTGTGGAAGACAAGGCAGGTCTATCACAGCGGGGAAAATGATCAGTTCCCTGCAAGACGACTTGCTCTCTGGTGCACAGTGATCACTTCAGAGTCCACAAGGCTGAGTCCGCAAGGCTGAGGCTGCAGCGTCACATGGTCAAGCACCCCTCTGCCCCGGCCACCTGGAAGGCTGGCTCTTCTTAGTGGCCCTTCTAGCTGGTCTCTGGCTGACCTTTGCCTGGGAGAGTTTCTGCTTCCCCTCTCCCACCCCTTCTCTGTGATGGTCTAGGAAACCCCCTCTTGGAGTGACAGTGAATGTGTTGGCTGAATGGGTGGAGGTAACCTGGTCCGGAGCAGTGGTTGAGGACGGCTCCCTGCTCTGCAGCCTGCACGGTCCCTAAAGACAAGGCTTCCTCTTGTCGACTCTCAAACCTCAGTTTGCCTGATGGGATCAGGGGTGCTCTGAGATGCAGGTGATGGGGCTCTGGCTCCACAACGTTGGATTTGATCACCTCGGGAAGCAGCTTTTCATTTTAATTTTAAATAAATGTCCCCAGGTATTCAATGGACAATGCTCTGCTCTGAGAAGCATGAGCATCTTGCACTCTTCTGGGGGGACAGAGATAGGGGTCTTTAATTGTGGGATTTCATCCACAAGTTGGAGGGAAGGCAAGCTGGCTGAGGGATAGCCTGCAATCACTCTGGTCTGTGAGATCGTGAGGTCTTAGCAGAGGGCAGATGAAGGCAGCCAGAGGCAGAGGGACCCTGATGTTGACACTGAGACAGAACACGGCAGGCCTCTGGACATGCCGTCTCCCCACTGTGGCAGCCACCAGAAAAAGCCAGATCCAGTCAGGACATAACAGAAACGTGGTTGTGAGATGAGACTCAACCAGCATTCCTCAGCACCCTGCTGATCGCACCTCTGGAAACAGAGTTTTCCAGGGGCTGTTGGATTGAAAAGATTTAAAAATCATCCTGAGAGAAGGACATAAGTTGTGTATGAGTCCACCTTCTAGCCCAGATTCTTGCCTGGGTGACCCAGGAAGCTGGATGTGTGTGGTGGTGGAGACAGGTGAGTGCTGGGGAGGGGTTCACCTGTGACCTCCTTCTCCTTCAATGAGAAGCTGGCACTAAAAACCTCATCTTTTCTTGGGTGGCTTTCTTTTGGGTTCTGGGTAAAGTTGATGACTAAATGGTCCTATAGATTAGCATATGCGACAGTTCACCCACCCCTCAATCTAGAAGTACCACAGATCCTTAAAAATCTATCCCAGTCAGATGGATTCTCAAAGTGTGGCCCCAAGGCCAGCAGCATCACCTGAGAAATGTAAATTATTGGGCCCCACCCAGACCTACTAAGTCAGAAATTCTGGGGTAGGGTCCCTTACTCTGCATTTCAAAGAGTTCTGCAGGGGCCTCTGATGCCAGGAACCATTGCAATGAAAAAAATAATAAGTCTCATAACAATGCAAATCAGTTGAGGCAAAATTAAGTCCATGCTCCCTAACACCAAGGCTAGTGGCCCTTGATGCCATTATTCTGGCACCCATTTTTCCAGAAGAACCAGAAGGCGTTCCACCTCTCTAGCTGTCTCTTTCCAAGCTGGCTTTTCTCCCGCCAGAAACACTCTCTGACATCCTCACTGAAGACTGGGTTATGTCTGCCTCCTCTCAGCTACCCAGTGTCTCTGTTTGATACATCCTTCCCTGACTGGGGCCCCTGGAGAGTGAAGACTGTGTCTCACTGCATGGGTCTGGAGCTGAGAAGGTGTACCATGATGATCGCAGAACATCACTGATGGTGGCTTTGCTTGGATTCCACTCAAGAGAAAGGTGCCATGAACTCATCATCTGGAGTTTTAGTCAGCGTTCTCCAGAGAAACAGAACCAGATAAGAGACTTATTTTAAGGAATTGGCTAACACGATTTTGGAGGCTGGCAAGTCCAAATCTACATGGCAAGTCGGCAGGTTGGAGACCCAGGGAAGTGTTGATGTTGCAGCTTGAGTCCAAAGGTCATCTGGAGTCAGAATCCCCTCTTTCTTGGGGATCTCAAGTCTTTTTTCTCCTAAGGTCTTCAAATGATTGATGAGGCCCACCCATTTTATGGAGGGCTCTCTGCTTTTCTCAAAGTCTACTGATTGAGATGTTAATCACGACTAAAACTACCTTCACAGCAGACATTGGGCCAAACATCTGGGTACCATGTCCTAACCAAGTTGACAGTTAAAATTAAACATCACACGGGGAATTCCCTGGCGGTCCAGTGGTTAAGACTCAGTGCTGTCACTGCCGTGGCCCAGGTTCAATCCCTGGTCAGGGAACTGAGATCCCGCAAGCTGTGTGGCGAGGCCAAAAAAAAAAAAATTAAACATCACACTAGTGACATCGTGGAAGCAATACACTTTTTGGAACTACATGGACAAGAGCCAGGGGGCAACCATTGTTAAGCTGGGTTAGATGCATGTGCATCTGCTTAGGGACACGCTCTCATGCAAACACACACATACATGGGTTACAGAATGTGGCAATAACCACCCAAGAGTGCCTCTGAGGTGAAATGGTCACACTGGGGTTTTCATTTGCACCACCTTCTAAATATACATTTCTATTTGTAACACAAAAGCGGGTCAAAAGACACTCTGTGTTTACCAAAAGCTCAGAGAACACCACTGAGAACCCAGGCAGGTCAAAACAATTCAAAACCTACAGAATTTTGCTGGCTTCTGCTTTGACCTTCCTAATCAGCTGAGGGCTAAGAAAATAACCCTTAGTTTATGAGGAATTAATTTTTCAATATCTACAGCTAAGTTGTGCCATGTTGGCCACCCCTAACCAGTTCGACTCATTCCTTTTCCCCCATGGTGTTTACCTCACAAAAAATATTCTATGTGATGGATGGCTCTCTGAAGGGTTCAGATTCAGGCTTTTGACCTTTAGGCAACTATGACTTCGTTTTTGCTTTGGCCCTTTCTTTTTACCACCATCCATTTCTCTCCTTATTTTTAAAAACAATGGGGATAAAAATAAAAGTGAACAAAGAGCCACATCATTGAATTCTCTAAGTTTCAAACTGCACCTGTCTCACGGATGCATGCATTCTTGTAATAGTAATAATAGAGGAGTAAATAATAGAGAAGTGTGAATTTTCCCAAGCTTTACATTCATGAAACTTTGAATGTTTCATGAGAACAAATGTATGGACACCAAGGGGGGAAAGCGGCAGGGGGGTGGTGGTGGTGGTGTGATGAATTGGGCGATTGGGATTGACATGTATACACTGATGTGTATAAAAGTGATGACTAATAAGAACCTGCTGTCTAAAAAAAATTAATTAAATTAAAAAATTTATCCTGCGGCATGTGAGATCCTCCCGGACCGGGGCACGAACCCGTGTCCCCTGCATCGGCAGGCGGACTCCCAACCACTGCGCCACCAGGAAAGCCCTCATGAAACTTTTGATCCTTTTAAACTAATAATGACAGTGAGCACATTTCAGTGAAAAATTGTAGAAGTTTTTGTCTTGTTTGCCTCTGTCTGTGATGTGTTTGTATAAAAATGTTTCATAAATGTGTTATTGTGAAAGACACAAATAACGCAATAGGATAAACAAGCTCCAACAAAGTCCCAGGTGATTACAATCATGCAGAAAGCAAAGCCGTGAGTGTGAGAAGGAGGCAGCCCAGCCCCCAGGGACGTCAGGAGAATGCAGGAGCCTCTAGGAGGACTTGGTCATCTCTTGAGCAAAGCCAGAGGTAACTGACAGGTAAGGGAGGAGAAGCAGCAGCTGCTGAGATTGGCTGGGAAGATGTCACTGGCAATTGAAGGACAGGCGGGCAGAATGCTTGTATGAACAAGTGCCTTTGTTCTCCTTGGCTTTCATCAAAGTTTCAAAGGGACACCTGAACTGGGGTGGGGGTAGGGTAAACCGCATGCTGTAGGGAGAGTGGTGTTGGTCAGTGGTATAGAAAGTGAGATTGCAGGGCCTCCAGGGTGGTGGGCAGAGCAAGGGGGACTGTCCCACAGGGTGCCGATGACTCTCAGTGGATGATGGATGACACGATGCAGGGTTTCAGCTTCCACCTGGTGGCTGCAAGGGGCGTCTTCAGAATGGGCAAGCCAGCTAAAGAGAGGGTTTTCCAGAGTGTATTGGTATTGGCCTAATGAGCAGGTACTAATTTGGACAAGTCATTTTCTATTCAAGTCTGCACGTCTGTGAAATCAAGCCTGGACCTTCTGTTCGAAATATTGTCAAAAGGAATTAGATAAGTCCTAAAAGAAGTGTCAGCTCTTTAGGCGGGTGGTTTAAATTTTGAAGAGTGTTAAGAGGTGTAGTGACTTTTGTCAGGGAGGGGGCAAAATAAACCTTTCAACAGTAAGCATTAGAGCACGCGCACACTTGTAAGTTCACAGTGCTGGAAGGTTGGTCAGGTCACCTTTGGAATATGAAAGTTTGAACTCCATTGCTCTTGGGCAATTTCTATATACATTTAAAAAAATCACAGTGCATTTTTATGACTTTGTGCTACAAATAGGCTGTCCTAGGACTCCTGTTCATCTTCTGTCCATGCACGTTTTGGGGACCCTGGTCTCCAGGCAAAGGATGAAGATGCCGGTCTACCGAGCACGTGGCCACAAGCAGGTGAGCCAGCGAGGGCACCCGCAGTGAGCCGGGCTGGGACCACCCGAGTCAGTCACGCAGGGAGCGCTGCCGGAAGCAGCAGAGACGCTTCTATTCTGGGAACCGTCTAAGCCACCTTTGAACTTTGCCTATCAGTAAGGAGTGTGTGGGCATTGTTGAGTGGCTGGGTCTTAAAATAAACTGTGTTGAGTCTCCAGGGTCAGATTCCAGATGCCGGACAATGAGGGAAAAAAAGCACACAAAAAATCCTAAAAACAAACAAACAAAGAAACCTCTCAGGGAAGTGATGCTCTGCCTTGATTGCTGAATGAGGCACGTGTCCAGAAATGAAGTCTCCTGGCTGTTCAGAAACTCAGCGGTCTCTGACTTGTTCCAGGACATTTCCCTACAGAATGTGCATGTGCACAGAACATCAACGTGATGGCATCCACTGCATCTTTTCTTTTTTTAAACTGACTTTCTGTAACCTCAAGGGTACTTCTCTGACAAGCTTCATTCATAGGGATGTTAATATTTTTTTGTTTAATTCTCTTTTCCCTTTGAATACTTTTGGGTGCCCGTGCCTCAGAACTCTCCTGAAAGACATAACCACTCCCGGCCAGGCCCCCCACCTAAGGGACAGTACCATAGATGGAGAGACTATGGAGCAGACTGGCTCTGAAGCAATTGCCTTGAGAGCGTTAAAACCTTCCTGATGATCACCTGGAATGAACGGAGACTTGCATGCCTTAGAGAAAGTCAAAAATCAACCAACACACCTCTCCAGTCACAAAGGGAAAAGGGTCACCTGAAAATGTTGGCAGGGGTACATAGGAAAATCCATTTGGCCAAATAGAAGGAAGAAGTTTGATTGGAAGAAATGCAGCAGATGACACCTTAGCCGTCCCCCACTGTAGACACACACACACACACACACACACACACACACACCCCTTACGGTAACACCCCCACCATTCCTCTTGGCTGACCTTCACCTTGAGCCGGGCCCTTGGCGCAGGGCCAGAACTTTCTCATTTTCCCAAACTGAAACTGTGCCCTTATGAAACACTCACTCCCGGCTTTTCCTCCCCAACCCAGCCCCTGGCAGCCACCATTCTGCTTCCCGTCTCTATGTATTTGACTCCTCTAGGGGTGTCATACAAGTGGAATCATACAGTATTTGTCCTTCGTGACTAGTTTATCTCACTTAGCATAATGTCCTCAAGTTTATCCATGTTGTAGCATGTGCCAGAATTCCTTCCTTTTAAAGGCTGAATAATATTCCATTGTATTTCGACATCTTCTTAAATGACTTCATAATATTTCTTTGGCAGATGGTACCATGGTTTAACGAATTCTGTATTCTTAGAGGCTTGATGTATTTCCACTTTTTTATTATTATAAGCAACACAACAGTGGATATTTTCATAGCTAAATATTTGCACACATACCTGCTTTTTCCTTAGGACAAATTCCTAGGAAGAAATGGAATTGCTGAGTCAGTGGGAGAGGATATTTTCTTAGTAGCTACAGGAGGTACTAGCCTTTTACTTTGGTGCAAGTGGCCCCCTCACTGGTCTCTGTTGCCTGAAATTCTGCCTCTAAAAATGTATCTTATTCCAACGGCTCTCCAGTGATAGTTACAACCCTTCTTAAGGAAAAAAGGCAGCTAATGGCTTCCACTTTGGGCTTACTTAGGGGGGCCTATTCTGTTTCTTCAGCAAGAAGAAGTACTTAGGATGGGAAGAGAAGGCACCAACATTTTTTGAATATATCAGATGTATCAGGCCTTTTGTATGGCTATTTCCTCAATAGCCTCTCGTCCTCCAGCATTTGATGGCCTACCTTCTTGCTTTAAAACAATTTAATTTTTTATTTTGAGATAATTTATATTTACAAAGCATCAAAAATAGTATAGAGCACGCTCACCTTCACCATTGCACTGATGCTGAAATCTTATGTAACCATGGTACATTTGTCAAAACTAAGAATCTAGCATTGGTACTGCACTACTTACTGAAATCCAGACCGTTCCGATGTCACATGTTTTCCCACCAATGTCCTGTTTCTACCCCAGAATCCAATCCAGGATTCCACGTTGAGATTAGTTGTATGACTCCCCCTGGGACCTGGGACAGTTTATGGTGTTTCTTTGTTTTTGTGACTTTGATGGTTTTGAAGAGCATGGGTCAGGTATTTTGTAGAATGTCCCTTAGTGTGAGTGTGTCTGATGCTTTCTCATGAGTATTCGGGAGACAATATTATAGGGGTAAGTGTCTCCTCATACGCTCATATCAGGAGGTACGTCCCTGGTTCTCCTGGTTACCGGGGGGTCTCTGTTAGTTGGTAACGAGGCACTAAGTCCTCTTTCAGTAAGTTGGTAACAAGGCACTAAGTCCAGTTCACACTCAAGGGCAGAGGAAGTAAGATCCTCCTCCTGGAGGTTGATCAAAGAGTTTGTGGACTATGATAAACCACCACAGTAATTAATAAACATTTTGCAGTAGGTACTTTGAGGCTATGCCAATATCCACTGATTTTAGCATCATCGGTGGACCTTGCCTGCAGCAATGATTATTGAGGTGTTCTCATGGGGATTTTCCCTTTCCCTCAGTCCTACATTTATTGTTTGGAATTCGTGAAGGAAGTTTTTTCCCATTTCCCCCGTTATTTATTTTTCAATCAGTTGCTTATGTCAGTGTGTACTCATAGGTATTTATCTTCTTCTCTGGGTTACAACCTAATATTCTCCTTATTTATTTTCTTGCTCAACTTGTTCCAGCTTCGGCCACTGGGAGTTTTTCCAGGTTGGTTCCTATGCTCTTTCGAAATGCCCCAGCTGTTATCTTTTTGTTCTTTTTTTGAGCACTTTCTTAATTTCCGGCACAACAAGATGTTCTGAGCTCATCTGGTATTTTCTTTGCCCCTGTCCTAGAATCAGCCATTTCACCAGGGAGTTGTGGTTCCATTTGTTGGAAATTGGTGTTTAGACACTAAGATCGGGGACCTGGATCTGCTTGTTGCTCCTGGAATATCACTGCTTCGAGACCCTCATGGTGGACAGAGCTAGTTAGTGACCCTAACCTTTAATGCTTAGAGCTTAGTGCAGGCTAACCTTTAATGCACACTGATCAACATTTATTTCGTTCTCTATCTGCCCTTTTCTATATGAAAACAAACATGAATTCTAACCAATGTCTTTAGCTTTATTCCATCATCAGTCTATTGATATGTTAGTTAGATTTAGAACAAGAAATGTTAAAAATACCATTTCTTTTTTATTTTACTTTTATTTTTTAAATTGAAGCATAGTTGCTGTACAATATTATATGTTACAAGTGTATAGTACAGTGATTCACAATTTCAAAAGCTTACACTCCATTTATAGTTATTATACAATATTGGCCATATTCCCTGTGCTGTACAATATATCTTTGTAGCTTATTTTATACCTAATAATTTGTACCTCTTAATCCACTACCCTTATATTGCCCCTCCCCCCTCCCCACTGGTAACCACTAGTTTGTTCTCTATATCTGTGAGTCTGCTTCTTTTTTGTTTTATTCATTAGTTTGTTGTATTTTTTAGATTCCATATATAAGTGGTATCATACAGCATTTGTCTTTCTCTGTTTGACTTATTTCATTTAGCATAATGCCCTCTTTCTAAGTCTATCCATGTTGCTGCAAATGGCAAAATTTCATTCTTTATGGCTGAGTAATATTCCATTGTGTGTGTGTGTGTGTGTGTGTGTGTGTGTGTACCACACCTTCTTTATCCATTCAGCTGTTGATGGGCACCTAGGCTGCTTCCATATCTTGGCAATTGTAAATAGTGCTGCTACAAACATTGGGATGCCTGTATCTTTTTGAATTAGTGTTTTTGTTATTTTTTGGGGTATATACCCAGGAGTAGAGTTGTTGGATCATATGGACTCAGGTCAGCAAAACACAGTCATGTCTTCATTTTCCTTGAAATCTGACTCTGAAACTTTATGCTTCTAGGCTGGTGGAGAATTGGACCTCAGGCAGTCTTGGAATCTCCTTTTCCCCCAGATGGCATCCTGGGAGGTTCACATGATGGAAGGGGCCTCTAAGCTGAAATCCTTCTTGGTGGTTGCCTGTGTCCTCACTGTCTAGGCTGGGTGTGGCCTGGAGAACTGGGGACCTCTCTGTCCCCACATGCCAGGCAGGAAACGGGAACTATAGCCAAGCTGAGAGTGCCTGGAGGCTGTCCCTCTCTGGCCTTCCTCCTCCTCTGGTTCCCTTATTTCTACTCCCAACCCTCACACCCATTCTGTCTACCTGGTTGTCCACAGAGGCTCTTAGGATAGTCTTTTTCATAAACTCAGGCCTTAGGGAAACAAAGGCCAGCAAAGGAAGAGTCTTGCAGGCAACCTCTGCTTTGGGCCATACACGAACTGCCCCCAGGAAACAGCCTGGTTGCTTTCACAAATTAGGGCAGTGAGAAACACAGGTAGGGAAGAAAATGACAAATGATGTTAATCCTCTGTACTTCCGTAAGCTCTCTGCCACAGATTTTGCTAGTGTACCCAGGTTTGTCTGGATTCACTCTTCAGCAGTTTCTCTTATGTTACCAAAGACGGAGAGTGACCATCCATGTGTTTGCATTTTGTCCCCTGAAAGGCCGATCTTCCAGATGTTTCAACGACCTGTAGATTTGGTCTCGATAATAGAGAAAGTTTCATTTTCGGGATTGTTGTTTTAATATTCTTGCTCTGGACTCCTACACATCTGAATTTTGTGGAAATGTTTTTAAGTTTATGTTCTTATTTTGGTGTTTCACAGTACTCTAGCATATCATCTTCATAAGTAAACTTTTGTTGCTTCATTAGTTTAAAATGCAGCTGATTTGCATGCAAAAGTTTTTTGAGGAGAAATTCACTGTTAATTTCTGCTAAAAGAATTAATCTAGCTGAGTTAGTATAGGGGAGGGGAAGAAGAATTGTAAGCAAAGAAATAACTCTTACACAAATAGTTCCTGTATCTGTTTGGATGCTTTCAGCTGCAAATAACAGAGGACCCAAATCACATGCCTGAAACAATATGGGTGGGGTTCAGGTAGGGATTGATCCAGAAGCTCTGTGATGGCACCAAAAGATCTGAATACAGGATGTGGAGTTCCTTTTGAATCTTATTCTTGATAATATCTTCTGAAGCTATAGGAATAAATTATTAGAAAAATAGATTGATGGTCTTCACTTTGAGTTTGTGTAGCGCTTTATGTAAATGAGCAGGACCCTATGGGGCCTTCCCAGAGCAGATCCTCCCCCACCCCCCATATCCTCTGTCTACCTCTTGCCTGTAGAAAAATATTAGCCTCCTAGGCCTTCCCCGAGCTCCAAAGAGTAAATTTAATCAGAGAAGTGAGAAAATGAACAAAGAAAGGAAAACAGTCAAGCAAGACAAAATAATAATAGTTCAGCCATTAAACAAAGTCAAGGACTTTTAGTTCCTCCTCAAGGACTGTAGATAATATTCTGGGCCGTATCCTTTGAGCTGTTTTGCAGATACTGAAACCCCCACCAGGTGGAAGAAGTTAACTGTATGCTGCCCACAAGCATGTAGACCCCAGACTGCTTAGAACCAGAAGGTTGATGATGTTGACTCCCAATCACCTCACCACCAACCACTCAGAAGAATATCCACGAGCTGATCACACATCCCCCTGACCCTCCTCCCTCACCCTATCTTTAAAAACCTCTCCCTGAAAGCCATCAGGGAGTTCAGGCCTTTTAAGTACTAGCTAGTTGGACTACTTGCTTGGCACCCTGCAATAAATGCTACACTTTCCTTCAGCACACCCTGGTGTCAGTAGATTGGCTTTACTGCCTGCAGGCAAGCAGACCCAAGGGTGATTCAGTAACATTTAGACTTTGAACAAATTCCATGTTAAACACAATTCTCCCACCAGCCAGGGACACTCCTGCCAGCATCTTGGACCACTACAGTGTCTGTGAACAGCCAGTGTCCCAACAACCTTTACACACCTTACTTCGTGCCCATGCCATGTGTTATCTTGTGATTGTCTGAAGGCTTCCACTTCCAACGTTCTGAGCATAACCCCAGCCCTCTCCTTCCTCCATCTGTGAAGAGCGCTCTGACTTCATGGAGTTGTCTAGTCCTTTGATCCCCTGCCCAAGGTTTTACTGTCTTCCCTCACAACCCAGCTCTCCTCATGCACTATTCTACCTCTTTTCTATACCCTCAAATTCCTGGTCTTCTTGTCCAGCTGCCCTGTCAGTGCCGTATTTTGAATCCTTCCAGCCACCTGTCTTCTTGCCCCCTAAGGCTTCATCCTACAGATGGGTAAAACCCCAGCTTTCCAGCCTCTCACCTCAGCCCGGCTCTCAGAGCTGATGGCTGTACATTCCATCCCCCGTCCTGGTCCCACCCACACTGTCCCCAGCATCACCTCACCTCACGCCAGCTGTCCCACCCATGCCCCTCTCAGGAGGGGGAGACGCTGCACCGCCTCTGCACGACCTGCACTGGCACATTCCTTGCCTCCTTTCTCTGACTCCCTTCAAGGACGCTGCATCCACCTTTGACTTCCCACCCGCCCGTTCTTCCTCCAGGGTCAAACCCTGTTTCCATGCAATGTTTCCAATCAATCATCCTTCATCTCGTCCTCTCTCCTGGCTCCTTCTTACTCCTGGACATCTCACCTCATAGATATTAGACAGATGCATGACAAGCCCTCCCTGGCCCTCCGTCCACACCTCTGCCACGATGCCCTGACTCCCACCTGCCCCTCTACTTCCATGTGGATTCTGCTTTTATATAAACAACAAAAATGTGAAAAGGGCCTGTCACTGCCTGCACACTCCTCCAAAGGGTGCACCCACGCATTAAAAGCAGGAGAAGTTTCCATGACCCACTGCTTGCAGGACCAATGAAGAAGAGGTGTCAGGACTTGTAACAGTGAAGGAGACAGGGTTATGGTGGGCTTCTGGTAACGTCACTCTGATTTAGGAAAGCGTGCTCCTTTAGCCAACCATGCATTTAGGGCTGACATTCTTTCCCCAATTTCCTGTCATTTGGAGAACTTTCAGGATGGTGGTCAGCAGGTTGCCTGCCTTCCCGATGTCATTGTTTTCTAATGAACACTCTACATAGTAAGTATTCTCCGATCACTGAATGCACTTATCTAAAATAACACACGTGTGAAAGTAGGTCATAACAGCACATTCAGGGCTTCCCTGGTGGCACAGCGGTTGAGAGTCCGCCTGCCGATGCAGGGGACACGGGTTCGTGCCCCGGTCCGGGAAGATCCCACATGACGCAGAGCGGCTGGGCCCGTGAGCCATGGCCGCTGAGCCTGCGCGTCCGGAGCCTGTGCTCCGCAACGGGAGAGGCCACAGCAGTGAGAGGCCCGCGTACCGCAAAACAAACAAACAAACAAAAAGCAAACAAAAAAAACTGAACGTGCTGTTATCTTTTTTTTTTTTTGCGGTACGCGGGCCTCTCACTGCTGTGGCCTCTCCCGTTGCGGAGCACAGGCTCCGGACGCGCAGGCTCAGCGGCCATGGCTCACGGGCCCAGCCGCTCTGCGTCATGTGGGATCTTCCCGGACCGGGGCACGAACCCGTGTCCCCTGCATCGGCAGGCGGACTCTCAACCGCTGTGCCATCAGGGAAGCCTCACGTTCAGTTTTATTTGACTCACATTGGGATTATATTTACAACAAACTTCCTGTTTTCAACATTTATAATTAAATCTTTATTAATAACGATAAAAGCAGTAAATAAGTTTCTCCAGAATGTTTTAGTCGTTTCCTTCCTTCATCTCCCTCCTCACTTCACCCCAACAGCCCCCCAAAAGAAGAATTTAGAACTTGTAGTTCTAGGCCATCATTTGATTTGAAAATATCATATGTCTCTTTGTTTGAAATCATCTACAATGCCTGCCTTCCCACACTCGGCCATATCACCACCTTCACTGTCCCTGTGACTCAGAGAACATCCCACTCTATACTTGCATGCCCTGTTGGCCCATTTACTCACCCCGCTGTGCTTCTCATCTCAGCATCCTTTGGTTGGAGGACTTCCCACAGGAGTTCCTTCAGGGAGGCCACATGGACCGACCGACACACAGGTCATATCAATCTTGGCTGGAAGGGTGAAGAAGCAGTGGTTTTTGTGTCTCTGGTGGGAGGGGCAGGAGACTGTTTTCTCCTGCTCTTGGGGACCAAGAGCCATCGGCCCAACAGGATGTCTGCTCTCAGGCCTCCGGAAGGTCTGCGGAGCATCAGGTCCCTGGAACACTACCCTGGGCCGTGTCAGCCTTTTTCGTGAGTACTCGTGTGGACAAGCACACAGCTGCAGTTCACACCAGGCCCCCCGCAGGGCTGTCTGGATCATCTGCAGGTCCTGGGCACCAGGAGGCAGCCTTGCTGTTGCCCTGGGATTTACTCCAGAGTAGGAGTTGGGAGGAAGAGGAAAACATACCAGATTCAAGCCCTCACGTGGTGGCATTTCCAAAAGCCTCGACTGGGAAATAGAAACAATCAGCATTCTCGGTGGAAATAAATGTGCTTGTGGCCTGCTTTCTTGAATAGGTTAACATGGGTGCTGCTGGGTCACAGGGCAGCGTAGAGTGAGGCAGAATTCCCTTGCGAAACACCCCCTCCCCCCCCCGACTTTCTCGCCTCATCAGAGAGTGCTCCTGGGGAACCAAGGCCTCGAAGGATGGGCTCTGCTTTCACCTGGAAATCTCACCCAATACTAATTTAGAATTGCCCTGGGAGTTGAAGCTGCTAGTGGTTTGGCTGCCCCACTGGCTGTAGGCCTTTCTCCTAGGAAAGAAATCACTGCTGTTTCTTACTGCTGTTTTCTGCATTTAGCCTCAGCCTGGCTCCCTGAGGAAGGGCCTAGAATGCAAAGGTGAGGAGGGCCCTTCACAGGTGACCACAGTCTCATCTAATGTGGAGCCATAATTCTTTAATAACGTTCTTTTCCTTGGATTTATAAACATTATCTACATTCACCATAAAAAACTGGAATCTACAAAAAAGTATAATAAAAAAATTAAAATCATCTATTGTTCAGCTACCCCAAATAAATGCTGAAATGTTTAAAATTTTCTTTCCTGTGAACTTTATCGAAAACTGGGAGTCAGTGTGCTTGGGTTCTGGGTCTCTCAGGCACCATTTTACTAGCATTTGAATTCTGTCTCTGCACCTATTAACTGTGTGGCCTTAAACCTACTGATTCTAACTGTCTTTATGTAGCCAGTGGGAATAAATATATTGATACTTTGTAATAATGTCCTAGAGCCACCATAACAAAGTACCACAAAGTACCATAAAAAGAGTGGCTTAAAACAAGAGAAATTTATCATCTCACGGTTCTGGATGCCAGAAGCCTCAAATCCACGTGATGTCAGGGTCATGCTCCCTCAGAAGGTTCTAGGGAGGATGCTTCCTTGCTCTCCCAGCTTCTGGTGGTTGCTAGAAATCCTTGATGTTCCTTGGCTTATAGACACATCACTCCAATCTCTGTCTTCACATAGGCTTTTCCCCTATATGTCTGTGTCCAAATTTTCTTCTTCTTATAAAGACACCAGTCATTGAATTGGGGGACCTCCGTAATCCAGTATGACCTCATCCTAACTTGATCACATCTGCAAAGACCCTATATCCAGATAAGATTACAGTCAGTTTCCAGGTGGACATGAATTTTGGAGGACATTATTCAACTCAGTACATACATCCCTCACCGGGTTGTCACAGGAATAAATGAGATAATGGCTCTAAAGCACTTAGTACTGTGCATGGCAGGGCACACAGTAGGACCACTATATATATATATATATATATATATATATATATATATATATATAGAGAGAGAGAGAGAGAGAGAGAGAGAGAGAGCTACCATATGATGTGTGTATGTGTGTGTGCAACGTATAGGAAGATACCATGTATTGTCTGTGTATTTGTATGTACCTAGAACACATATGTATGAAATCTATAGGGAGCTACCATGTATTGTATACTATAAATTAGTGTTGTGTGACATAAAGTCTCTATTCTACTTGTAAAAATAACTGGTATGTTTTTCTTTATACCATAAAATATCAAAAACATGATTTTCAATAGCTGTTTTCCATGACATGGATGCATGATTGTTTAAGTTACACTCACCTACAGTCTGATGGCTAACATGTTCTGAATCTTCATAGGTCTTGATACTCCTGTAATGAACCTCCTATGCAAAGCCTCACCAGCCTCACTTGGTGGTGCGTTTCTGCCCTTGGCCCTCCCAAGGAGGGCAGTAGCATCTAATGAGATTCTGTGCCTTGTCAGGCCTCCAATTCAGTTTGTTTCCTTCCTATGTAACGTCTGCTTCACCTGAAGGTCTCACACCACTTCTCCAGAGTAGGTTAACAATTTTCCCCTAGGATGGCTGGCTACAACACATGGACCTGCCAATTGGCATATGATGGTTCCTGAAAATGAGGTTGCATGAATCTTTCCCAATGGTTGGATTACTGAAAGAAGTCAATTTGACTTATATAAATGGAACCCTTTTTCTAAAATAAGACACAGGAATTTAGTAAATCTAATCATGGCTAGTTATAACTTACCAACAACCTCAAACAGGATGATTAAAAGAAAAACAAATCGTAGTTATTTGCTAAGAACTTATTAAATTTAACTGTTAAAGGCACATCTGAATTTAATCTCTCAAGTTAAATGCATAGTTTTTCTTGGTCATAATTTGGGGCTAATTTGCTCTGAGTAGAGGTGCTTCAGGCTCAGATGTTGGGCTGTGGTATTATCAACACCCCTGGGTTGCTGGGCAGAGGCAAAGAGAGAGCCCTGCAGGCAACTTATTGAATGAGAGAAGATATTGCAAATGACATATCCAATAAGGGGTTAATATCCAAAATATATAAAGAACTCATACAACTCAATATCAAAAAAACGAACAATCCCATTTAAAAATGGGCAGAGAAACGGAACAGACTTTTTTCTAAGGAAGACATAAAGACAGCCAACAAAAAGATGAAAACATACTCAACACTACTAATCATGAGGGAAATGCAAACCCAAACCACAAAGAAATATCACCTCACATCTGTCAGAATGGCTATTATCAAAAAGACAACAATTAGCAAGTGTTGGTGATAATGTGCAGAAAAGGGAAACCTCCTTTGCCGTTGGTGGGAATGTAAATTGGTGCAGCCCCTATGGAGAACAGTATGGAGATTCCTAAAAAAAAAGAACCCAGAATTATCATATGAGCCAACATTTCCACTTCTTGATATTTATCTGAAGAACATGAAAACACTAATTCAAAAAGATATTTGCACCCCAATGTTCACTGCAGCATTATTTACAATAGCCATAATATGGAAGTAACCTAAGTGTCCATCAACAGATGAATGGATAAAGAAGATGTGGTACACATATACAATGAAACATTACTCAGTCATAAAAAAGAATGAAATTGTGCCATCTGTGACAATATGGATGGATCTAGAGGGTATTGTCTTAAGCGAAATAAGTCAGACAGAGAACCATACCATCTGATCTAATTTATATGTGAAGTCTAAGAAAGAAAACAAATGAACAAACAAAACAAAGCAGAAACAGACTTATAGATACAGAGAACAAACTGATGGTCACCAGAAAAGAGGGAAGTAGGGTGTTGGATGAAATAGGTAAAGGGAATTAAGAGATATAAACCTCTAGTTATAAAGTAAAGCAGTCACAGGGATGTAATACACAGCATACAGAATATAGTCAATAATACTGTAATAACTTTCTGTGCTGACATATGGTTATTAGACTTATTGTGGTGATCAATTTGTAATGTATATAAATGTCAATCACTAAGCTGTATACCTGAAAATAACATAATATAATATAATATAATATAATATAATATAATATAATATAATATTGTATGTCACCTATACTTCAATAAAAAAAGAAAGAGAGCCCTGAAGCTCCTTGGGACTTGTACTGCACCTGGGCTCCATCCCAGTCCCCATGAGTTTGCCAGGAAGAGGCAGGGTCTCCAGGAATACATGCCCTGAGGCTTTGTGCTCTTGGGTGGTGGCCAGAAAGGATAAATCTTCTGAAAAGGCATTTTTCCTACACTTTGCTACAGTTGCTTTGCCATTCTCAATAGAATAGCTATCTGAATACAAACCACACTTTTATTAGTTTTCTATTGCCATGCAACAAATTACCATACATTTGACAGTTAAAAAAAAAAAAGACTTACGGAACTTCTGGAATGACTGAGTAAGGGGCTCCATGGACCCTGTCTCCAACAAAACAACAATTTAACTGGTGAAATTATTAAACAAAACCCCAAACCCAATGATTTAAAGTCTCTGGAAATTGTCCTAAGGCCATACAACAAATGGTGAAACATTCATTTAAGAAAATCTACTAAATCTCATAAAGAACAGTGAGAGTCACGGAATTTGAACCACAACTTGCTCTATTAACCCTCCTCCCCCTACAGCTCCATGTGATTGAAGCTCTGCCCTGGGTATATGCAGCCAAGAATTCAGGGGTTCTCTCGCCCCCAGTCTGCAGTTACTATAGGCCCATCTTGGGATAAGCAGATTGTGGTGTTTCTCATCCCCCACTTCTGTGTTGCAGAAGCTCTAAAGAGACAAGAAGGCTGGCAGGCACAGACAAGAAGACCAGGTCTCTCTTTCCCCACACAGCCCGGCTCATAGGGTGAACATTATATCCCCTGTGTGTCAGGCTGGGTATACAGGGGCCCCAACCACCCCCTGCCATGCTGGAAGAAGCAAGCAGAGAAGACCAGGGGCTGCTACCCACCCCCCATCCAGAATCCATCTGTAAAGTAGAGGTGTCACTCCCAGAGAAGCAAGGTCTGGCCTCCCAGCTCTGGTGCAGGCGTCTTGTCCAGTGGATAGGAAGGCCATAAGATAGTTCTGTGTCTCTAGTGGAAAGGACTGTCTATTTGGTACAGAAAGTGGAGAATCTATGCCTGAAGGTGTTGGGGGAAATGAGCCATATCTTGGTGAAAAGAAGTAAAGAGAAGGCTAATTCCAAGATATAGCAGAATGAGCAGAAGAGCAGAGAAATGTGGGACACCATTAGACATATCAATATGCAAGTAAAGAGAATACCAGAAGAGAGGAGAGAGAGAGAAAAAGGAGCAGGAAGAATATTGAAGAATTATGGCTGAGGACTTCCCAAATTTGCTGTAAAACATTCTTTTCTATATATCCAAGGAGCTCAATAAAATCCAGGTAGGATAAACACAAAGACATGAATACTTAGACACACAAATCAAGGTCAAAAATATTGAAAGACGAGGAGAAAATCTTGAAAGCAGCAAGGGAAAAATGACGCATAATGTACAAGGGAACACCAATACAATGGATACCTGACTTCTCAACAGAAGCAATGGTGGCTAGAAAGCAGTGGGATAACATGCTCAAAATGCCAAAAGAAAACCCCCCAAACTATCAAACCAGAATATCATATATAGCAGAAACTATTCTCCAAAAATGAGGAAGAAATTAAGACATTACTAGAGAAGCAGAAACAGAAAATTTGTTGTTTCAAGATCTACCTTATAAGAAATATTAAAGGAAGTTCTTTAGGCTGAAAGTAAAAGATACTAGACAAAAATTCAAATCCACATGAAAAAACAAAGTGTGCCACTAGAGATAAATATGCAGTTAGTTATAAAAGAGATAAAATTTTCTATTTGTCTTCTCTTTCCTGTTAACTGATTTGGAAAATAATTGTATAAATTGCTATATATATTATATATATATATATATATATAATTTGTATTATATATTTATATATATAATTTGTATTATTCGCCCTATAGATATAAAATGTAATATATTTGAAAATAAAAGCAAAAAGCTGTGGTTGAACCAACACTAAAAATATATACTAGCTCATTTTTTCCTCCAAACTTTCAAAAAGGATACAAAATTACATAAAGTAATAATTATAGCAATGTATTATTGAGTTTGTAACATATATAGACATAATATATAGAGTAATAATAACACAAAAACGGTTATAGGGACTATATATATGTCACTGAAATTGTTAGTGTCAATCTGAACTAAATTCTGATACATTAAGATGTATATTGTAAACCCTAGGGCAATCACTAAGGAAATAACTTTAAAAATGGTTAAAAAAATCATTAAATCATTAAAGGAATTAAAACTTTACACTAGAAAATATTCACTAAATACAAAACAAGTAAAGGAGGAAGAAAGGAACAAAGAAGCATGAGACAGAAAACAAAAAGTAAAATTGCAGATGAATTAAACAATTAATCAAAGGCAGAGATTGTCCAGGTGGGTAAAATTTAAAAAGATCAAATTATATGCTGTTTGTAGGAGACACACTTTAGATTCAGAAGTTCAAATAGGCTGAAAGTAAAAGAATGAAAATATACATACCTTAAAAACAGTAACCAGAAGAAAGTGGAATGGTTATGATAACATCCCCCAAATAAACTTTAAAACAAAAAAAGTCACTAAGATAAAGTGGGGTCACTATATAACAATAAAAGGGTCAATCCATCAGGAAGATATAACAATTAAAAACATACATACATATAACAACAAAACACATCCAAAATACATGAAGCAAAAGCTGACATGACTCAAGGGAGAAATAGAGAGTTTGACAATAAAAGATGGAGACTTTAATTCCCCACTTTCAATAATGAATAGAAAAGCTAGGTAGATGATCGACAAGAAAGTAAGAGACTTGAACAGCACTATAATCAAAGAGACCTAATAGACATATAAAGAACATTTCACCCTTCTGCAAGAAAATACATATTCTCAAGCACACATGGAATATTATCCAGGATATACCATATGCTAGACTATAAAACAAGCCTTATAAATTTAAAAGGATTGAAGTCATACAAAGTATTCCATTCCAATACCTGCAATGGAATGGAAATTAAAAATCATTAACAAAAGGAAATTGGGGTAATTCATAAATATGTGGAAAGTAAACAACACATTCCTAAATAACCAATGACTTAAAGAAGAAAATCACAAGGGACGTTAGGAAAGTCTTTGAAATGAATGAAAATTAAGACATAACATAGTAAAACTTATGAGATGCAGCTAAAGTAAGGCTTAGAGGAAAATGTATGGCTATAAATGACTATATTTAAAAAATAATAATAGTCTCTCATGAATAACCTAAGATTCTCCCTTAAGACGCTGGAAAAAGAATAAAATAAACCTGAAGTGAACAAAAGGAAAGAAATAAAGATTAGAGCAGAAATTAATGAAAGAGAAAAGTAAAACAATAGGGAAAATCAATGCAAACCAAAGTTGGTTTTTAAAACGATCAACAAAATCGACAAATCTTTACCTACATAGATGAAGAAAAAAAATAAAGAGAAGACATGACATTATAGAAATAAAGAGAATTATAAGGGCCAATTATGACTTTTTTTTTTTTTTTTTTTGCGGTACGTGGGCCTCTCACTGTTGTGGCCTCTCCCACTTCAGAGCACAGGCTCCGGATGCGCAGGCTTAGCGGCCATGACTCAGGGGCCCAGCCGCTCCGCGGCATGTGGGATCTTCCCAGACCGGGGCACGAACCCGTGTCCCCTGAATCGGCAGGTGGACTCTCAACCACTGCGCCACCAAGGAAGCCTCAATTATGAATTTTATGCCAGTAAATTAGTTAACTTAGATGAAATGGATAAATTCATAGCAAGATACAAATTATTGAAACCGACTCAAAAGAGAGTATCTAAATGTACCTTAAACAAGAGATTCAATTAGCAATTTTAAAAACTACACAAACTATAAAGAAAAGCTCATGCCCAGATGATTTCACTGGTGAATTCTACCAAATATTTAATAAAGAATTAATATTAATCTTTCACAAATTTATCCAAAAAATGGAAGAAGAAACACTTCCAAACTTCATAATAAGACTAATATTATCCTGATACTGAAACCAAAGACACCAAAGAAAACTACAGACCACTACCCCATATGAATATAGATGTAGAAATCCTCAACAAAATAAAAACAAACTGAATCCAGCAACATATAAATAGTATTATACACCATTAGCAAATAGGATTTGTCTGAGTAATTCAAGGTTGCATTAAAACCAATAAATTCATTAAAAATCATTAAAAATCAATTGGTATAATGCAATATTTAATGGAATAAAAACAAAAAACATAATCATATCAATAGATGCAGAAAAATCACATGAAAAAATTCCAAAACCCTTTCATAATAAAACCACTCAACAAAGAAAAGTAGAAGGGAACTTAAACCAGATAAAGGACATTTATGAAAAACTCACAGCTAACATCATGTTAATGGTGAAAAACTGAATGATTTCCCTCTAAGATCAGGAACATGACAGGGATGTCTGCTCTTAACATTTCTATTCAAACTTGCACTGAAAGTTCTAGTCAGGACCATTACGCAAGAAAATAAAATAAAAGGCATCCAGATTAGAGAAGAGGTAAAACTATAATCACAGATGGCATGACACTGTATATACAAAATACTAAGGAATCTACCATAAAAATCTACCTTTTGAACCTAATAAATCAGTTCATTAAGGTCTCTGAAGATAATATCAATATCCAAAAGGCAATTGTATTTCTATATAGTGGCCATGAACATTTTGAAAAAACAATTTTAAAGGAAATAATTCAATTTTCAATAGTATCAAAAAGAAGAAGATACTTGGGAGTAAATTTAACAAAAGAAGTGCAAAACTTTTACACTAAATACTGTAAAACGTTGTTGAAATTAATTAAAGTAGAGCTAACTAAATGTAAAGACATTCCATTTTCATGGTTTATAGGAGTTAATATTATTAAGATTTCTATACTCCCCCAAATAATCTACATATTCAATGTGAATTAAAATCCAAGTTGGTGTTCTGGGCAGAAATTGACATGCTGATCCTATAATTCATATAGAAATGCAAGAGTCCCCGAATAGCCAAAACAATCTTGAAAACAAAGAATAAGGTTTAGGACTCAACATCTCAATTTTAAAACTTAATACAAAGCTGCAGTAATCAAGATATAAGGATAGTCATATAGGTCAATGGAACAGAAGTGAGAGTTAAGAAATAAATCTTGACATTTATGGTCAATTGAGTTTTGAAAAAGGTGCCAAGACAATTCCATGAGGGAAAGAATAGTCTTTTTAAAAAGTGGCGTTGGGGCAACTGGATATCCCCATGCTAAAAACGAAGTTGGTCCCATACCACACACCATACACAAAAATGAACTCAAAATGAATTATCAACCTAAATGTAAGAGCTAAAGCTATAAAACTCTTAAAAGAAAATATAGGACTGAATCTTCATGATGTTGGCCTAGCCAAAGTGTTCTTACATAATGACACCAAAAGCACAAATAGCAAAAGAAAAAGTAGGTATAAATTAGACTTCATCAAAATTAAAAATTTTGTGCTGCAAAAGATACATCAAAAAGGTTAAAAAAACAACCCACAGAATGGGAGAAAGTATTTGAAAATCATATATGTGTCAAGGGGCTTGTTTCTAGAACATATAAAGAGCACTTACTACTCAATATTAAAAAGACAATTCAATTAAAAATACACAAAAGATTTGAGGAGATATTTCTCTAAAGGAAACAAACAAATGGCCAACGTGTACATGAAAATACGTCATTAGTCATTAGGGAAATGCAAATCAAAACATACCTCACATCCACTAGAATAGCTATAATAGATATGACAAATGCTGACTAGAACATGGAGAAATTGGAACATTCATACCTACTGTTGGGAATGTAAAATGATGCAGTCGCCTTGGAAAACAGTCTGGCAGTTCCTCAAATGGTAAACCTAGAATGACCACATGATCCATAAATTCCACCCCTAGGTATATACCTAAGAGGAGCAAAATATATATCCATACAGAAACATGTACACAAATATTTGTAGCAGTGTTATTCATAATAGCCAAAAAGTGGAGACAACCCAAATGTCCACCAACTTATGACTGAGTAAATAAAATATGGTATATCCATACAATATAATAATATTAGCCATAAAAAAATGAATACAGTAATTATACATGTTAATACATAGATGAACCTTGTATATAATATGGTAACTGAATGTACCCAGTCACTAAAGACCTCATATTATATGATTCCATTTATATGAAATGTCCAGAACAGACAAATTCATAGAGCTAGAAACTAGATTAGTGGTTCCTTAGGGCTGGGCAGGAGTTGGGGGAAAAATATGGAGTGACAGCTAATGGGAATGGGTGTTCTTTCAGGAGGGATCAAAATGTTCTAGAATTGGTGTTGATGACTGCATAACGCTGTAAATATATTAAAATACAGTGAATTATACACCTTTATGGATGAATTGTATGTATGTGAAATGATTATAATAAAGCTGTTTTGAAAACCAAAAAAAACACCTGTTGATTATCTCACTGTACCCATGAGTCAGGAGTCAGGGCATGGCTTGGCTGAGTTTTCTGCTCAGGGTCTCATAGGGCTGCGATCAGGGAGTAGTCAGGCTGCATTTTCCTCTGAAGTTTGTGGTGCCCCCCAGAGCTCCCATGGTTGTTCGCATAATTTAGTTGCTCCTGGCTCAGTTTCTAAAGACCTTCTGAGTTTCCGACCTATCCTTAGGCAGTTCACAAGATGGCAGTTTGCTTCTTCAAGGACAGCAGGCGTCTGTTTCTTACATATGAAGCACAACAAAGACACAAAGTATTGTAACCTCCTCACAGCAGCTACATCTCCACCCCCTCTGCTGTGTCCTCCTGATTGGAAGCAGGCTCTAGGTCCCACCCACAAGCAAGGGGAGAGGCTCACACTGGACACACGGGGGTGGGGAGTTCATGGCGCTCTCTCAGAATTCCCCCTATCTCACCCATCTCCCTTTTCTCCCCTCACAGATTCCGTTCTCAAGAGATATTTCTTTCCCTGAACTGAGCAATTTATTTTTAAACTGGATTTTCTGCCAGAAACTTCTCTCCCTTTCCTCTTTACATTTTCTTTCTACACTTTAACCCCTTCAAATTAAGGGAGACTTGTTTTAAGAGCCACAGCACAACCCTTCCCTAAAAGCTAATTGAAGATTTATAGAATCTTAAGTATTTGGGAGGAAGGTAAACTGCTGAGAGGCCAGTGCATTTAAAATTTTAATAGGTTGAGGAAAATAAGATGCCCTCAAAGCATTTCTCATTGTGCTCCAGTAAAAATCTCCCCATCGCCTTTTAAAGGCTCCTTGTAATTAATCTGGAAAAGTTTTGATGTGAGTTGTTTCATGTTTACAAAGACCTTAAATGATTGTGTTAGTTTCAGGAGAATCACCGAAAACATTTATTCTGTGCCCTTTCTCACACTAAACACAAACCGGAAACTTGCTTCATCTTAACCTTCAGTTCATAACACCCTCCACACACACCTTCCATATATACCCTCTTCATTTACTCTCTACATACACCCTCTGCATATTCCAAATCCACCCTCTACAATCAGTTTTCCTCCCAGGAGATACACCTGATTCAGAGAATGAGTTTATGCAATTCACAGGGTTTTTTTGTTTTTGTTTTTTTTAACATGTTTATTGGAGTATAATTGCTTTACAATGGTGTGTTAGTTTCTGCTTTATAACAAAGTGAATCAGTTATACATATACCTATGTTCCCATATGTCTTCCCCCTTGCGTCTCCCTCCCTCCTACCCTCCCTATGCCACCCCTCTAGGTGGTCACAAAGCACTGAGATGATCTCCCTGTGCTATGGGGCTGCTTCCCACTAGCTACGTATTTTACGTTTGGTGGTATATATATGTCCATGCCACTGTCTCCATTTGTCCCAGCTTACCCTTCCCCCTCCACAGTTTTAGGGGTCCACAGCTGCTATGGGCTCAAGCTCTGCATGTTAGATCAGCATTTGTTGGCAAAAAGAACAAAAGGAAATTTCCCTCTGAAACTCTTGTCCCAGCACCTCCTGCTTGACAGGAGGTAGACCCAGGGCCAGTGAAGGCTGCTCCCCTCTGAGGGATGCTGGCACAGGCAGCTCCTCTTGTTCCTGGAGGTTGGCCTACGTTTGCACTCTCCCCAGCAGGGTCTTTCCTCCTCGGTGAGAGAAGTCTCTGGGAAAAGACTTGGGGTTGATTTCAGATGTCTCCAGGAATAATACTCTTGCTTGGAGGCCACAGCCCTTTGGCAGAATGGCACCGTAGGGTGCGAGAGACATCTGGGCAGCAGGTGGGGCTCATACCGCTTGTGAGTTTCTGCTGAAGGAGTAACTCCTTCTGGTCACCAACACTATTCACCTGCCTCTTCAAGAAAGAAAGCTGATCTGCCAGGTGCAGGAGAAATGGGGAGGAAGCCAGCATGGGGTAGTCCATGTGCCCGGACATCCGTGTTGGACAGATAAGGGGTTATGAAAGATGGAATTTGCTAAATAAACAATCTGTTTTTCATAGAAATGACCTGAGATGGGGATTGAGCTAGTTAGTTCCCAGCAAAAGAATGAGGATATTAGGTTTGAGATACAGACGGAGAAAGGGCTAGAGGATATTTATAGCTGCTAAGAATGAATCCCTTACCTGAGTCACTGAAGTTACCTTTCTATGCCTGCCTCAAAGGATGCTCCAGGGACAGACTGCCTCTCCCACAGAACACATGGCTCAACTGTCCCAGTCAAATCCCATCGAAAATGCTTCTGAAGCGTGTTTTGCCAAAGGCAACTTGAGGTTATTTAAGTGTTTTAAAGGATTCTATTAATGAAGATGCTATTGACCTTGACAAGGATTGGCTTAAACCTTAAATAAAAATAAAAACTGAGTTGACGGAGCTCTGAACATGGTTTTCTCCACTGTTTGAAGGAGGCTGTTGGTGCTTTGGGTCAGGAAAGGGTGGGGAGGATGCTACTGGTGCCATTTACCCAGGAACCAGTGGAGGAGAGTCATGAGACCCCTGGACTTGGGGTCCAGGGGTCTCACCCAGAGCTCGTGTGGCATTTATTGGCTCTGTGTCCTTGGGAAAGAACCGCATCCACTAGGGTTTGAGTTCTTCAATGAATGAGACAATCTGTGTGAATGTTCTTTGTAAACTTAAATACGTGTGGGTCCTCACGCTCAAAGACCTGCCGAGCACCCCCCAAACAACCCATTAGCTCTGGAAGGAATCTGCAAGGGCACCTGGCTGTGGTGTGTTAACGGGGCAGGAAAATGCATCATCTGGAGAGGGTTTTCTGAAATGCCAGCCAGCTGCTCCACAGGTCATGATGCAGCTGTGATGCCCCAGGATGTACCCCAAGTGGGCCTGACCTCACCTGACCACGGACAGGGTGAATGACCAGAGAGGTTGCCCAACTTTCCAAGCTGGTTAGTGACAGCTGGTTGGCGGCAGAGCTGGCTGGAGCCTGGCTGGAGCTGCTCATCCTTCCACAGTACTTCATGGTCACCCTTCTACTTCTTGCTTCCTGAACCAAACGGAAGCCAGCACACCCACCAAGTAACCAATGTCAGCCTTTTAAATGGTTTTACCAGGCTCTCGGTGTTTGTGACACACCTCTGAAGGATGTGTGCAAAACCAGTGTTGGTGGCAGTGAAAGCCAGCCCAAAGCACAGGCTCTGGGTCACCTGTTGGCTCTGCAGCTCCTACAGCCTGTCCTGGGTAATTGACTTAACTGCTGTGACCCTCTCCAGAGAAAGCATATGCTGTGCTGATTCCTGGGCTTTTGGATAGTCTTTTTCTTCATGGTGAATTGGTCAAGTGGCTTCTGGTTATGACTTGCTTTCCATGCAGCCTATTTGCAGAGCAGTGTGAGTGGCCCACGTGGACAGTAACCGGGGGAGCTCCCAGTGGGCACTTTAGTCTCAGGAGCATTTTGGAAGTGGACGTTGGCCTTTCAGAGACTGAGTCTGGATCCTGCAGGGGGCACCTACTCTTCAAAGGCACCAATCAGGTCTGATTGGTCTGATTGTCACATGGACCCGTGACACCTTGCGCTCCGAGGGTGGCTTTCTAGACCACCCACCAGCTTCTCCCAGCACTGGGAGCACAGGGAGGCCACAGCGCTGGAGCCAGCATCCCACCCGGTGACAAATCAGGACCCACATGATTAATTCCTTGGGCTCAGTAGACAGAGCAGCAAGAAGAACACATGCGAAGAGGCACAACCTGGCCTTGGTTCATGATTAATGGAAATGTCCAGCTTCAGAGGTCCAGGATTAGGCTGACTTTCCTGAGGATGAAGAAACCTGTTCTCTGCAAACAACTGAGGAGAGAAAATTGAGAAGGAGTGAAATATATGAGGGAGAGTGAAAAAGCACATGCCCGCCTTGAAGCTCTGTGTTAGTAGGGGAGAACCAGTAGTGCATTTTAAAAACACCTGGAAACAGGCAAAGGAAAGCTAGCTGAATGGACCAGAATCCTGTTGGTGAAGTGGCCTTTCTCATCCTTCGTGCTCTGAAGCTGGGGTGACTCTGCTGAGGGTGAAAGTAACTGTGCAGACAGGCCAAAGGAGTGACATTCAAAACTGCCCCAGTCCCCACGTTTGGCAGCTCTGGTCACCAGTGAGTGATGCTGTGTGGATGGCACCTCCAGACCAGGAATCTCACGCTTCCTAGCATTCTGAAATCTTGTCACCACACTGCAATATATCTATGTTTATAATCCAATGAGGAAGAACACACAAAATGACAAAAAAGAAAAAGGAAGAAACTCTTTCTGCACTGAATTTTAATAACTAGTGTTTTGTCAGGACAAGTAAAAGTTGAACTTAAGAATCAAGGAAAAGAAAAAGGTGGGAAACTACAAGGATGAAAAAGGGTTGGAAAATTAGAGAAAATTAGCCACATGAAACAAAAGTGCACAGAAGAAAGAATGAAAGACAGGAATAGCAAAAGAAAATGGAAAGGTACTGAGAGACCGGAGATCCTTTTAGCATGACTAAAAATTGAAAAAAAAATAGCTCTTTTTATACACCTTTATTTGAGAGATTATCTGGACCTTCAGATTTGAAGAGTTTATGACCTTGAAGTATCACGTGTACATACAAAAAATTCAAATGAGCCATATCTAACCATGTTCACTTGAAATCAAATGTTAGTTTTCAGTTCTTCTATTGGGACAAATAAAGCTGGAGATTCTCAGAGTGTTTGACTTTATGATCTTAGGTATAAGAATGAAAAAAAACCTATATTATTATGTTTAGTAGATTGGATTCAAGTGAAACAACTGATCTGAAGACTGAGGTTTTCATTCGTCTTTCAGTTTTCCCAGGTGGTAAAACATATGTGGAACTGATAAAAAGGAGAAACAAAGGTGGTCCAGTCAATGAGCCCCGAAGTCTCTGAAGATGGAAACAAGCTTTTTGCTTTTTCATGTGTGATAAACCTGCAGAGCTTGTGCCTGTGAACTTTCTAACCCATGAAACTGCAAGCAAACCTCAATGATCAAGGCTCAAGGCCTTGTTTTTGCCACCAGAAAATGTCATTACAGCCTCACAGCTGAGGTTCATTTGTTCCACTGCAACATTGGAGAAAGGAGGGGTCTGGTCATGCACAAGGGGCCGATCTGTTCCAGAGGTTTCTAGTGCTTGCATTTTACAATATCTCTGGGCTTCCCCTGACCCCACCTTTCTGGGTGTTATGGGCTGAATTGTGTCTCCCCCCACCTCAAAAATTCATAAGCTGAAGTTCTAATCTCCAGCACTTCAGAATGTGACATTATTTGGGGATAGGGTCTTTGCAGGAGTAATCAAGTTAAAACGAGGTCATTAGGGTGAGCCCTAATCCAGTATGACTGGTGTCCTTATAGAAAAGGGAAAGTTGGACACAGAGACATGCACACAGGGGACCCATGTGAAGTAAAGGCAGCCACCTTCAAGCCAGGAAGAGAGGCCTGGAACAGATTTTCTCCCACAGCCTCAGAAAGAACCAGCCCTACTGATACCTTCATCTCAGGCTTTCCAGCCTTCAGAGCTGTGAGATGATGATTTTCTCTTGTCTAAGCTGCTTGTGTGGTGCTTTGTTACAGCAGCCCTAGCAAATGCGTACACTGGGCCTACATATTTGGGGGCAGAGAGGATCTGTGGTCATGTAAAGGCCGTGTAATTTTAGAGCCCATTGCTCTGTTTTCCTGCATCCCACATCCCTCTTCCTTCTGCTTGTGTGTGAATCACTTTCGGAGATTTGTAAATGTATAGACTCCCAGGCCCTCCCCATGCCCACTAATTTGGGATCTCTTGGGTGGTCCCCCAAATCTCATGGGGATGCTGTTGCAATGTCAGTTTTATTCAGTACTTCTGGGTGGGCCTGGAGGATCTGAGGCCACCTTTCATTGTCACTTTGGGGAATTAAATGCCTTTAACTTTGCTACACAAAGTATGGTCTACAGACTGCCTGCACAGACACTGCCTGAGAGCTTTGCTGATGTACAGAACCTCAGGGCCCATGCTGACCAGCTGAATGATGCTCTGCCTGGGTGTTTCACTGCATTATTCTTAGACCACACAGGGACTAAGTTTCTAAAAGCAACCATCAACTATTAAGCCAATGTAAAAAGAACTGTTTGTTCTAATGAAGCAACTGGATTTCAGGGAATCTCTAGATTTTGCTTCTTATAGATCATCATCATCATTGGCATCATCTTCTGATCCATACAAAGAAACATTGCAGTAGAGTAAATCTTACAGTTGGCATGAGGGGTGTATCTGGTAAGAATTTGCTGGGAATTTATGCATTCCCATTGGGATTCCCCTTTTGTTAATGGTAGAAGTTCTAAATCTTCCGTGTGTGTGTGTGTGTGTGTGTGTGTGTTTAAGATTAAAGTAAAAACACTGTTCAAAAACATGGTCAATTTGAAACTTAGAAAAGATATTTCTCTTACTGCCGAAGTAGTCAGATACCCCACTTTGCCATCCCAAGGCCTGGCTACCTGTGACACTTGCAGAATTAATCCACTGAGTCTCTCCCTCCACCAGACATCATCAGCCAGTTTCCTGGCTTGAGTCTTTGTTCTTTTTGGAGGCAAAGAGATTTGGAAATTTCTTCAATACAATCCGTCATCATTAGAAGGTAGACTTAAAATCAACATGGAGCTCGTTACAGACCCCACCCAGGTGAAGATGACCGAGATTCCCAAGAGCAGGGCAGGGTCAGCTTGAAGGGGAACCTCCAGCAGGAGCTGAGGGTGTCAAGTTCAGCCCCACCCACTCCTTAACCTGGAGTCCTGGAGGGGCTATTCCAAAATGTGCTTATTCTCCTCCAATTCAGGGAGGAGTGGCCCTCCTCTCAGCAATGCCTTCTAGTCAGAGCAGTCTGTTCATCAGTTTACACCCTGAGCTCTTGTTTACAAGGTATCCTGGGTTTATCCTGGGTATCCAGTTTACACCCAGGCTATTCACTGGGCCCTTATTCTTCCTTTCTTCGCTCAGGACTTTGGCAGATCCTTAGCCCTTCCCAGACCCTGGCTTCCTGGTCAAAGACACACCAATGATCACACCTATGATGGGGTTTACAGTCTGTGGAACAATTCAGATGAAAATGTCTGTATTTTACGAAACACATCAAACCTTTATTCTAGAAGGGCCTTAGAATTTCCCAGGAATCCAAACAGACTCCAGGAATTCTGCTAGCTTTGGATGGCCAGAACTATACAGGCTTCTTAGTAGCTTGAGAATAAAGAGACTGAGGTTGGTAGGGGGAGATATGTGAGAAATAAGGTTTGGAATAAAAAATAATTTAAGCAACCATTTCTGAAAGGCTAATGGCCTCCGGAGATGGCCTTCTCTGCATACACACATTTGTTTTACTTGCCGACCTTGGCCCTGGGTGTCTTCTGTGAAACTCTTGAGTGTCACTCTTCTCAGTCATATAGTGGAGATATGAGTACCGTTTGGATTTTACCAGTAGGTGACACCATCATCACCACCACCCCACCACCACCATCATATCAATGTCTGAGGAGAGGCTTGGGCAAGGGCACCCCAAAGGCAGCTTGGAGTCCTGGTCATGCAAAGCAGCTCCTCAGTCAATGTCTGTGCAGCCGGTGTGGCTCCAACCCTTCACTCATATGGCAAATGACATCCATACAAGGTTGAAGACAGCAAAACCCACAGTCAGCTCTTTTAGCATCTTTAAAAGATGTTAATTGCAGTAAAATACAAACAATGTAAAGTTTGTGATCTTAACCATTTTAGAATACACAGTTCAATAGGGTTAAGTGCATTCACATAGTTTGCACAACCATCACCACCATCCAAGAACTTTTTCATCTTCCCAAACTAAAACTCCATCCCCATTAAACAACAACTCCCAATTATCCCTTCTCCCCAACCCCTGGCACCCACTGTTCTACTTTCTGTCTCTATGAATTTGACTATTCTAGGAACCTCATATAAGTGGAACCATGCAGGATTTGTCCTTTTGTGACTGGCTTATTTCACTTAGTGTAATGCCCTCAAGCTTCATCCCTGCTGTAACATGTATCAGAATTTCCTTCCTTTTTTAAGGCTGAGTGATATTCCATTGTATGCATCCCTCAAGCTTCATCCATGTTGTAGCATGTGTCAGAATTTCCTTCCTTTTTTAAGGTTGAATGATATTCCATTGTATGCATCTCATCTGGTCAGTGGACACCTTTTGGCTATTGTGAATAATGCTGCTATGAATGTGGGTATACGAATATCTCTTCAAGACCTTGAATTCAATTTTGAGGGGTAAATACTAACCATGATTTATTAACAACACATTTCATTCTGAACTTCTATCAGAATGAGGGGAGACTGAGGGCTCTCAAGATGCTTCCAGCCACCAGGGCTCTCAGTGGCTGGTACCAGGTGACTAGTTGATTATCCTCCAAGTGAGTCAGGAGTCTCAGGCCCAACCTCAGCTCTGGCTTTTTTCTGGATGAGCCATTTTATTTCATGGGAGGCTTCAGTTTTCTCTTGTGAAGTGATGTGATTGGTTTGGTGATCGCAGGGGTCATTGCACTGAAATCATGAGAAAGGAATTAATGCTACTCATCAGTTGAACTTCCCAGAAGGCAGGACCTGAGGCCCAGGAGGCTGGCAACAGCCAGAAGGAACAGCATTGGTTCTTCCTCCCTTCTCTCCTGACCACCTGGCTGTTTTCCAGGAACAGGAGCAGCTCATACCTGGTTTGTGAATTGCTTAAGCTATAGGGTCATGCCCAAGGCTCAGATGAAAGCATGGAGTCCACATGGTTCCTGGTAGCCCTGCATTCTTTCTCCTAAGGGGTCCTCGAATGGCCTTCATCAGCTCACCTGCTCACATCTGCTGCTCTTTTCAGTGGCCGTGACCAGATAGGAATGAGAATCCTTTACATTTACCTGTTTTTAGGTTCAATGTTTGGCCCCTGCAAGTCAACACCATTTCTTTGCTTTTGAAAGAAGGGAAATGAGGTATTTATTCTAAGATATGAGTGTTAGCACAGTTGGGCAGTGATCTCCAAAATTCCCTTCTTTGTGGTGATGTGGTGAGAAGCAGGATGGAAGCTTAAAGTTCAGGTTCATTGGACACTTCATTGGATGTGTCTCCAAACACACACACATGTGTGTCCAAAATAATATAAACGCCATAATATAAACCACCTGCGGCTTCATAACTCAGCCAGAAAGCACATGAGAATGGGCTTTTCTGTGGGTTCTGGGACTTCATCCATCCCAATCTCACAGTAGCACTGCTGAGAAGAGCCTTTTCACAGGACTTGGCCATTTGTGATTCTGCTCCCACCTGGGACTGCAGGAAGACCTGAAAAGGAAAAATACAACAGGCATAAATAAAAAAATTTCCAAAACCAGCAGAATTAAACTTTAAGATTTGGGTTGGTTTGGATTTGAGAGGAGGAACAAACTAGTAGTTGTCTCTCACTAGCAAAATGAAAGGCTCTAATTAAATTTTACCACCCAAAGTTGTAGGCATTGCATGATATTCTCAATGTTGATAGAATATGATCTGAAAGAGCCAGACTCCTCTTTCCATGTCAGTTCAAGTGACAAGTGCATCTGAGATTCTTTGGGAGAGTCTACCCACTATAAGCTCCAGGTTTTGATTTCCAGTGGAGAAACAACACTATGCCTGAACAGCCTCAGGAGCTCCCTGAGCAGGAACTGGTAGCCATGTGGTTTGCTGCAGCTTCTTCTACTTCTCTTCCTCTTTCTTCTTTTAATAAACTATTTATTTTATAACAGTGTTAGATTTACAGGAAAACTGCAAAGATAGTACAAAGAGTTGCTGTAACCCTCTCCACCAGTTTCCCCCATTGCTAAGATCTTACCTTACCTTAGTACATTTGTCACAACTAAAGCTCACAGTTTATTCCATTTCACCAGCTTTTCCAGTAACATTCTCTTTGTCGCCCAGGATCCAGTCCAGGGCATCACATTGCTTTTACTAGTTATGCCTGTCCAGCCTCCTTTGGTCAGTGATAAGTTTCTCAGTGTTTCCTCATTTTTGATGACTTTGACCATCTTGAGGAGGACTGGCCAGATATCCTGTAAAATGTTCCCCAATCTGGGCTTGTCTGATTTCTTTTTCTTAGTTAGACTCAGGTTATGGGTTTTTAGAAATAGTACTACCGAGGTGAAGCACCTACTCAAGACATCTTATCAGGAGTACAGGACATTTGCTCAACATCACAGGTACGAGTTAACCTTCACCACTGGTTAAGATGGTGTCTGCCTGGTTTCTCCACTGTCAAGTTACTATTTTCCCTTATCCTATTTTATTCTTTGCAAGTCACTAAGTCTAGCCCATTCTCAAAGGGGGAGGGAGAATGGAATTAAGCTTTACCTCCTGGAGGAAGTATTCCAGTGTTCTTTAGACTTCTTCACTATAGTTACTTTTTAGACTTGTATTTCTGGCACAGTTCTTGAACATTTTCTACTCCTACAAGGACACATAACTGTGATTGGATAAATTGTGACTCTGGGGTGGTGGGACCTTGGTCAGAGTCACAGACCTTAAGCATATTAAAAGCATACATATTACATTGTATGTTCCCTGGCCACAGTGGAAGTAAGTTACAAATTAATAATAGAAGGGCAACCAGAAAATCCATAAATGTTCAGAAATGAACATTTTAAATACATTTTAAAATAACCCACTGATCAAAAAAATTCAATGACTGTTAGAAACTATTTTAGATGGAACATTAATAAAAATGTTATATCAAGACTTGTAGGATACAAATACAGCAGTGCTTAGAAGGAAAATTATAGCCTTAAAAGTATTTATCAAGAAAGAATAAAGGCTGAAGTTAATTACTCATGTGAGCCTCTCAAAAAGTTAGAAAAAAATGCAAGTTTAACTTGATGGAAGGGAATAATGATAAGAGCAGAACCAATGAAATGGAAACAAACATGCAACACAGAAACTCAAAAGGCAACAGCTGGTTCTTTGAAAAGACTAATAAAATTGATAGACCTCCAGAAAGACTGTAAGAGAATAAGAAGGGGAAGAAAGAGGAGAGTGAGGAGGAAGAAGAGAGAAGAGGAGAAATAACTGATAATATGTTTAAAAAAGGACCGTACAGAATTTGTCCATCAAAAGACAATAGTAAGAGCATAAGAAGGCAAGCTAGAAAGTGGCAGAAGATATTTGCTATTTATACAAATACTCAGTAAAGGGCTCATATCATATGTAAGGAATTTCCACAAATCAATAAGGAGGAACAATAATGAATAATAAACATATGGAACCCTTGTACACGGCTGGTGGAAAGATACACTGACACAAGACTTTGGAAAATTGCTTGGCAACATCTGCTCAAGCTGAACATATGCCTTCCAGGTGACCTAGCAGTTCCACCCCTAGGAATATGCCCAATAGCAGTGTGTCCAGATGTTCCCCAGGAGACAAGCCTGAGAGCATGTGTGGAAACTATTCACAAAAGCCCCAAGTTGGAACCCGCCCAATGCCAGCCTCCAGTGGGATGGTCGCACCAGTGGTGGTCTTCTGCTGGAAAAGAGCACCACTCAGCTGGAGAATGAAGAGCCACATCTACACGCAGCCACACAGGTGAATCTCACCGATATAACATGGAGCAGAAGAAGCCCCCATGAAGACTCAAACAAGTCCACATGGCATGGTTACAATTCCAAAATCTAAAAACCAGGCAAGCATGTATAGGACTGGAAATCAGCATAGTCGTATTTGGGAGAATAGTGATAGTGAAGGGGTCGCTAGGGGCCATTTGGTGGTGGTCATGCTTCATGTCGTGATCAAGGTGCTGGTGACCCAAGGGTGTTCGTCTTATGAGCATTTTCGGAGCTGGAGGCATGTCTGTGCGCAACTACCATGTGCTTCTGGGAACAGCCTGCCTCCTCCCGGGTAAGTGGTCCCCTGAGGCTCCCAATGTAGCACGTGAGAAGTTTTTGTCTTTACAGTCTCACGGCTCTCTTCTTGCTTCTATTACAAAACACAGCAGAAGTTAAAAGCGTTTAATAACAGGGTTGTCTCCCAGCCCCACACTGGCTCCCGTCACTGCGATGAATGAGCTGTGTGACCCCATGTAGCTGCCGTCTCCCCTGTGAGCTGGGTGCAAAGCAAGATCAACCTCTGAGTTTATCAGGAGGATTAAGTTCTTCCTACCTAGCACAGAGGCTGGCAATGAGTAATAACCACAACTCAGTACAAATGAGCTTTATCATTAGAGCAAATTTTAAACCATACTTGATTTTAAATACCAATGGATATTACTTTCTTTCTGGCTGTTCAAACCTTTAGCTCTCAACACTCTTTTTTCCCCAATATTAAGAAACAGTTTTAACAACAATTAATATTGAATTATTTAAAAAACAAATATTTGTATCTCTACAGAACAAAACTTTTTTTTCAAACTTAGCTAGTTACAAAAATAGAGTAAATGATAATGACAATAGGTTTTTTCATACTTCTTACAGATGAAAATGACATCTTCTATGATTGCTGTAATTAGGGGCTCATTCTGCATTGGTAAGAAAAACAGTAGTAACAGCATAGAACTACAAAACCAATTGTTGGATGGCATCTTAATAAGCCATCAAGGTCAAGTGTTCCCAGACACACACATCAGAACCTCAGATCTGTGGGGACCTGTGTGTTTAAAAGCTTTTAAGTGCTCTTGAAATATCTTTCAAGGTGATTAGAGCAATCATCCAGGATTGGGAATCACTCTTATGGTTTACCTCCACCTTTAAAAGAAAACTCAGCCACCCAAAACATGAACATCTACCCTCCTATTAAAGGTGTTTAAGTGATGGCTGGTGGGCAGACCTGTTCATGATTTATTTCAGTGATTACCCTTTCTCCTTGAGTGGGCAGAGGTTCTTTGTGCTCCAGTGTAAGTCATCTCTTTTGGGAATGTCTTGCCTGAATATAGAATATCTGAACCCTGTTTTGTCCTAGGAAAGCAGGGGTGGGGTGGGGGGGCGTTTGCTCCTGCCAAGGACCAGAACAGCAAATGCACAGCTGATTCATGAGGCGGGTCAGGACTGAGGAAGTACATGCAGAAATCCAGATGGGTGAGGAAGCCAGGGGGCCATGGAACTTCAGGGTCTGCTGTGCTGAAATTCCAGGGGCTGGAGTTTGGGACAGAACAGGCCAGAGCCCCAACTCAGCCGGTGAGAAGACAGGGGCTGGGGAAATCTCTTGTCATGCCGTCCCAGACCTCACCATGGGGTTCTCCAGCAGGGAACCATACTTCTTATGGGGTGGCCCAGGGGCCCAGGAACACATGACAGGGCTCAGGCTGCAAGGCCTTCTTGGGGTGCAGTCTGGGAATCAGCATTTTGTCACTTCTGCCACTTTCCACTGGTTAAAGCAGGTCCTGGACCCAGCACAGATTCAGGGGACAAGGTTAGCCAAGGACCTGGATCCTGGGAGGGCTAGTTACTGGGGTTACCAGTCCACCGGGCCATCCTTACTCACATCTCTCTCCATCTTTACACTCCACAGAATGGACACAGGGCAGGGGGTGGGCACTCTTTGGTGAGGGAGGGAAGGTGTGTACCAATAACCAAGCCAACCTGCTTTTGTGTTTCAGTCCTAGCCTTTGCCTCCAAATTCATGAGGTTTCAAAGCCTTGTTTCCCAGTTTGTTGTTTAGAACTCGGGCCGCACCTTATTCAAGACATAGCTGTACCTGTGGCTAGTTTCCTAGGCTGGCCCAAAGAAACGGTCATTTTGCTGATAACCTCTGTGATTGTGATATCATTTCTGCTACATGGCATGATTAAAAAATCTAGAGCTTGGGGCTTCCCTGGTGGCGCAGTGGTTGAGAGTCTGCCTGCTGATGCAGGGGACACGGGTTCGTGCCCCGGTCCGGGAAGATCCCACATGCCGCGGAGCGGCTGGGCCTGTGAGCCATGGCCACTGAGCCTGCGCGTCCGGAGCCTGTGCTCCACAACGGGAGAGGCCACAAGAGTGAGAGGCCCGCATACCGCAAAGAAAACAAAAACAAAACAAAACAAAAAATCAAAAAAAAGCGGTGAGGGAATGCCTGGGGTCAGGGGTGGGGAACAATGAATAAGTGGAGCACAGAGGATTTTTATGGCAGTGAAAAATACTCTGTATGATACTATCATGATGAACACATATTATGCGTTTGGCAAATCCCATACAATGTACAACACTAAGAGTGAACCATAATGTAAACTATGGACTCTGCATGATTATGATGCATCAGTGTAGGTTCATAGGTGGTAACAAATGTATCTCTCTGGTGGGGGATGCTGATATAGGGAGTCTGTGCATGTGGGAGCAGGGGATACGTGAGAAATCTCTGTACCTTCCCTTCAGTTTTGCTGTGAACCTGAAAGTGATCTAAAATAAAGTCTATTATTTTTTAAAGGATTGAAAAGATGCCTGGGAATGGGAAGTCCTTCTTCACCTGCCCCAATTTCCTCTGACAGAAACAAGAGAGCAGTTAGGGGTGATGAGCGTCTGCAGTGCTTCAGGGGCGGGGCTAGTCAGTGACATTTACCTGTACAACCCCTGAGGGGTCGCTCCTTTCTCTGGACATGGGGTCTGTGAGGGTTCTCAGGGCTTTTTCTTTATGCAGCATTTTGCAATTTGATGTTTATTTCACAAGTGTCTTGTTTCTCAGGTTGCTGTGAACAGAAACAAAATAATAGGTATGAAAATGGCTTCAGATCTTCAGAAGAAAGCCATCCTATAAACCCAGGTTATTATTCCTAATAAAATGATTCAGGACATCCATCTTCTATTTGTCCACTTCATCAAATAACAGATAATCTCCATTATTTCCCTCTCCAACTCCTACCCACACCTTTCTCCTCCCACCTCCTCTACAGAAAATAAATATCTGGTTTTGTTTAATTATGGGGTATAAAGTTTATATTTGTCTCAGAGATTTCCCTCTTTTAAAACAACTTTGTAGTTTTCCAGGTGGAAATAAAGGATGACTGGGACTTGCTACCTCACTTTTCCCTTTCCTTAAGATTTTAGCACCAGGCACTCTCAATTCTGTAATTGCACAACTTTCCAGTATTGGGTTTTTCAATACAATTGGACGGTTTCCCAAGGAAACTGAACTAGGTCTTTTATCTAATCATTGCCGTTTAACAACTTTTAACTTATGGGGTTATTTCTCATGCTTGGCTGGCTATGAGGTAATTTCTAGTATTTCAGGTTATGTTATGGGAGATGAATCACTGCAGCCTTGGAAAGTGTGGCCATGGATCTGGGGTCTGGTGTGGGGTCTTAGAGACACCGCCAGTGACTTGCTCAGTTGTTAAGTCCTGGGCCCTGTGTTCATGCTCACCTCCCTTGGCTCAATGCCTATGGGCTCTGGCAAAGCCGTGCTCTCTTTTCCTTGCAGAGGAGTAGCTAAGGGAGATTTTAGCGAAGGGGGAAATCTTTTGAGTGTTACAGTTTGCTGTAGAGTTTACTTCCAAACTGAGAGGCAGACAGAGCCAGGGAGTGTGAGATGTGCTTTCTGGGCAGTCCAGTCTCCCTAGTAAAATGGGGATAAGAGCAGCTTGCTTTTGAACTTTGTTGGTGAACTTGGCAAACGTTAGGGGTGGGTGGAGTCTGAGGCCATCCCTGCAATATGGTTTCTCTGCCAGGAACTGGATGCTGAGAATGTGTGAGAGCCTCCCACAGTCTAGACTGTTACTCCAGCAGAGAGCAGGGTCACACGCTACAGCTGGGCTCTGTGCACCACTCCAGGGGGAGTGAGCTGTAGCTTCTGGGTCAGGCTGACATGCTCACAATGTACCCTCAGTTTTATCAACAACCCCCAACAGGAGCACTTCCACTTCCGGAAGTTTTTTGAATCTTGATAAGCCACACACCTCCCATTTCCCCTGCATACTTATGACGTCCGATGGGACCTTCTGAGAAATGGTTCTTTGGAAACTGTAGACTTTTTTTTTTTACAGTGTCTTTGTCATCAGTGTTCTGTTTCTCCTTTATTTATGTCAACCTAATAGCTCTTGCAAATATCTCTCAAGGATTCAAGGCCCCATGTTGGTTTGGTGACCTAAGGACTCCTCATAACTTCACATTCCCATCACCTCATTACTTTGTAAAGTAAAACAATACTTTTACTTTCAAATGGAAATGGCTCTCCACCTGTAACACAGTAGCCTAAGAAAAACAAGCCCAAGTCATCTTCTTAAGTATGGATATTCAACTGTCACAGTGCTTTTTAGTGAAAACGCTGTTATTTGTCCATCAAGTTACCTTTGAAACTTGGTCAGAATCAGTTCTTCATACAGTATGGCTGTGTTTCTGGACTCGCTATTCCATTAAATTGATTTTTTTTAGATCTGTGTTTTCAACAAATTTACACTGTCTTGATTACTGTAAGCTCATTATAATCTGGAAATCAGGTAGTGTTAGCTCTCTAAGTTTGTTTTTGACTTTAAATGTTGTTTTAGCTATTGTAAGTATTTTGAATTTCTATATGAATTTTAGATTCGATTATCAAATTTAAGAAAAGCCTGCTGGCATTTCAACTGAGATTGCATTGATTGTATAGATCAATTTGTGGAATTCACATCTTAATAATACTGAGTCTTTCTACCCATGAACAACCTATATGTCTTCATTTGTTTAGGTCTTCTTTAATTTTTCTCTATAATATTTTGTAGTTTTCAGTGTACAGCTCCTTCACTTTTGTCAGATTAATTCCTAAGTATCTCATGTTTTTATGCTAATGTAAATAGTATTATTTAATTTTCAATTTCCAATTGTTTATTGTGAGTAATAGAAATACAATTGATTTCTATATATTGATCTCATATTCTGGAAAATTGCTAAACTCATTTGCTTTTTCTATTAGCTTTTTTGTAGATTCCATCAGATTTCTATATAGATGTTCATGTCATATGCAAATAATAAAGGAAAGCCTTTTTCCTTTTGTAATATGAATGCCTTCAATTTCTTTTTCTTGCCTGATTGTTCTGGCTGGAACCTCCAGTACAATGTTGAATAGAAATGTGTTGTTTCTGATCTCAGGAGGAAAGCATTATATCTTTTACCATTATGTATGATATCATCCGTGGATTTTTGGTAGATGCCTTTCTAGTCTTTGTTTGATGATGACTTTTATCTTGACTAGACGTTGGATTTTATCAAGTGAATTTTATGTGTCTATTGAGGTGATGATTTGATTTTTCTTTTTCAGTTTGTTACTATGATGAATTAATTGATTAGTTAATTGATTAATTTCTGAATGTTAAACCAACCTTGCATCCTTGAGATAAACCCACTTGGTCATGATGTCTTTTGCTTTTAATATATTGTCAGATAGACTAGCTAAAATATTGTTGAGAATTTTTGCACCTGTATCCGTGCAAAATAGTGATATGTACTGTCATTTCTTTAATATCTTTTTCTGGTTTTTGGATCAGGGTAATGCTGGCCTCAAAATGAGTTGAGAAGAATTCCTTCCTTTTTAATTCCTTAGAAGAATTTTTGTAGAATTGTAATTCTTTCTTCATTCAATGTTTTTTAAAATTCACCAGTGAAGCTACATGGGAGTAGAGTTTTAGTATGTGTTTGTGAGAAGAGTTTTAATTACAAATTATATTTCTTTAATTTTGGGTTATTCGAAGAGACACAGACATAGAGAACAAATATATGGATACCAAGGGGGGAAGGTGGTGGGATGGATTGGGAGATTGGAATTGACATATATACACTACTATGTATAAAATAGATAACTAATGAGAACTGACTGTATGGCACAGGGAACGGTATTCAGTGCTCTGTGATGACCTAAATGGAAAGGAAATACAAAAAAGAGGGGATATATGTATATGTATAGCTGATTCACTTTGCTATATGGCAGAAACTAACACAACATTGTAAAGCATCTCTACTCCAATTTTAAAAAAAGTAAAAACAAAAAATTTAGGGTAAATTAGGCTATCTATTTCTTCTTGAGTGAACATTGGTAGTTTGTGTTTTTCAAAAACTGTCCATTTCATCTAAATTGTAGAATTAATTGACATAAAATTGTTCATGATATCTCCTTATTGTCCTATTATTATTTTGATTCTGATGTGATGTCACTTTTTTCTCCTGATTTTGGTAATTTGTGACTTCTCTCTTTTTTTTCTGATGAATCTTGCCTCATATCTGTCAATTTTACTGATCTTCTTAAAGAAACCATCTTTTATTTTGATTTTTCTTTCTACTTTGTTTATTAATTTCCACTCTGATATTTATTTATCCTTTCTTCTACTTGCTTAGGGTTTAACTTGCTCTTCTTTGTCTACTCTTAATGTAGGAGCTGAGATTTTAAATTTGAGACTTTTGTTTTCTAATATTAATGTTTAATGTTATATTTCTCCCTAAATGCTCTAGTGACATGTCATAAATTTTGATTTGTTGTGGTTTTATTTTCATTCAGTTCAAAATATTGTGTAATTTGATTTCCTCTTTGGCTCATGGCTTATTTAGAAATGTGATGTTTAGTTTCCATGTGTTTGGAGAATTTTCCAGAGATCTTTCTGTTGTTCATTTTAAATTTGATTCCACTGTGAGTAGAGCACAACATCTGTATGGCTTGAAACATTATACATTTCTTGAGACTTGTTTTATAGCCCCGAATTTGACCTATCTTTGTAAATATTATGTGTACATTTGAAAATAATGTGTATTATGCTATTGTTGGGGTGGGGGGAGAGTTCCATAAATGTCAGTTACGTCAAGTTAGGAGACAGTGTTGTTCAAATATTCTATATTCCTACTGACTCTGTTTATTTGTTCTATCAATTATTGAGAGAGGGTTCCTGAATTCTCTGACCATAGCTATGAGTTTATATATTTCTCTGTGTAGTTATATCAGTTTTTGCTTCAATTATTTTTATTTTTAGTTATTGGGTGATATTTATATCATCGTGATGGACTGATCCCTTTGTCATTATGAAACCTCTCTCTTTATCCCTGGTTATTTTCTTTGTATAAAATCTACTTTATCTGGTAGCAGCTCAAGCTTCCTTTGATTAATGTTAGCATTGTATATCTTTCTTCATCACTTTACATATAACTAATTGTGTCTTTATATTTAATATATGTTTCCTATGGGTAACATATAGTTCTGTCTTGCTCCTGGATCCAATCTGACAATCTCTGTCTTTTAATTGGGATATTTAGATCAGTTACCTTTCATGTGATTGATATGGATATGATCATTTGGTGTTTGTTTTCTATTTGTCTCCTCTGTTCTTATTCCATTTTTCTGTTTTTTTTTTTAAAGTTTCATTCTGATTGATTTATTAATTTGGACTGTTATAATTCAAAGCTCATAATTAATTATTAGGATTAATGTTTTAATTTTATCTTCTTTGTCAGTTTTATTAACTATAACTTTTTGTTTTGTTATTTTAGAGGTTACTTTAATTTTTCTATAGACAGTTTTTAATTATCACAGACTAGTTTTTCGTGCTATTACATCACTTCCCATTTTGTATAAGACCCTAACCTTCTATTTTTCTCATCCATAATTTTGTTCTATTATTGTCATACATTTTTATGTAATTAATTACATAACAAATAAACCCCATAGGACACTATTATTCTTTGCTTAAATGGTTGATTATCTTTTAAAGATTTTAAATAATAAGAACAAAACATTATATCTTTATCCATATAGTTACCAATTCTGATACTTTTTATTCCTTTGTATAGATCTACATTTCCCTGTGGTATCATGTTCCATATGCCTGTAGTACATCCTTTACCATTTCTTGTAGTGCAGGTCTGCTGTGGGTGAATTCTTTAAGCTTTTATAGGTCTTAAAATGTCATTATTTTGCCTTAATTTTTGAAACACATTTTCATGGAACATAGAATTCTGAGTTGACAGAATCTTTTCTTTCAGTACTTTAAAGCTGTTACTGAACTAATTTCTCACTTGTATTATTTCTGACAAGAATTCTGCTGTCATTCTTATCTTAGTTCCTCTGTATATAATGTCTCTTTTCCCCTGTCTGATTTTAATATTTTCCCTTTAGCCCTGGTTTTGAGCTATTTCATAATAATATGTCTTGATGTTTCATAATAATGTGGCTTCATGTTTCTTGTGATTGGGGTTCAATGAGCTTCTTGGATCTGTGGATTTATAGTTTTCCTCAAGTTTGGTAAATTTTTTGTCATTATGTCATCAAATATTTTTCCCATCTCTAGCCTCTCTTTCAGGACCCCAATTACCTATATATTAGGCTCCTTGAAGTTGTCTTACAGCTCACTGATAACATGTTCATTTTTAGAAGTTCTTTTTTCTCTCTGTGTTTCATTCTTCATAAAAAGTAAGATTTTTTTCTAGTCTGGTTGATAGGAACAGGCACTATTCCTGGATGTGTGTGTGTTTCAGGCACTGTTCCTTCCAATCCTCTCCATGGGTTCTTCTCCAGCCTTGGGTAGTTTCTTCACACATATATGCTGATCAGTACTTGGCTGAACATTCAAGGAAAACCCAGGATTCTCTCCCCATGCGTTTCTCCTTTCCAGGGCTCTGTTCTGTGACCTCTAGCCACCTTAGTCTCCCAGACATTCAGCTCCATCTCCTCAACTCAGGAGTTTATCAGGATCCCCCTGGAATGCTCCTATCCATGCCCCAACCTGAAAACACTATTAAAGTAGTAGGCTAGGACAATTGTTTGACTCACTTCATTTGTTTCCTGTTTTTCAGGGATTACTGTCCTTTGTTGCCCAATGTGCAGTGTCTGGAGAACAACTGCTTCATCTAATTTGTTACCTACATGTTTGTGGAAAACAATTGTTTTACATAATTTGTTACTTATATGTGTGTAGGGGTAAATCTGGTGTCTGTTATTTTATCTTGGCTAGAAGATTATGTCTTTTCAATACTTTTACTTGAAACCCTGGATAAACTCGATGATTTCCTAGGAATATTTAATTTACTTAAAATGACTTGAAAAATATAAAGACACTCTTTCCCAGAGAGGAAATAGAAAAAGTTGCCCTTTAAATCTTGAGAAATCATTAAATTCAGTTGTTTCACAAAAAATTCTACCAAACTTTTCTACAGTAAAAACACCAGTGTTATTAAATGGTTCTGTTCTAGAACTTAGAAAAAGAAAGGAAGTTTCTAAGTCATTTTTTATGAAATGAGAGTGGTAACCAAATTCAACAAAGATGGCAAAAAATAAAATTACATATGAGTGTAATGTATGAATATTGATTTAAAATTCATAAGTAAAATATTACTGCAGCAAATAAAAATAACAATTCATCACAGCCAAACAAGTTTTATTCCAGGAATATAAAAGATACTCAATGGTAGGAAATCATTACTGTGTTAGTAGACCTAGATTGAAAAAGCATATGCTTATTTCTGTAGATGCTGAAAGGCATTCAGTAAAATTCAATATCCATTCATGATAAAGACTGCTTAATAAATTAGTTATATATGTATGCTATATGAGTAAGATAAAATATGCCTATTTCAGCCTCAAAGCAACAGTATCTTTTTTATTGGAAGGTATTTCTATTGAATTAAATAATAAGACAAGAATGCCCACTTCTATCATTGTTATTTTGTTTTGGAAGTACCGGTCAATACAATCAGAAGTACTAGTAAGGAATAAAAGGTATATTATTAGAGGTATAAAAATTGGAAGTAGAAATAAAATCATGATTAGTTTTACATAACATATAAATTATATTTTATCTATTAATTCATTATATACATGGAAAATCAGAGTATCCTCAGGAAAAAAAGTATTACAAACAACAGGAGAATTCAATAACATGGCTTGATACAAAATTAATATACAGAATTCTACAACCTTTATGTATAAAAGCAAGAACCAAATAGAAGAAAAGATCCCATCTAAAATATAAGGAAAAATAATAAATGTATGAAAAATGTGGAGAATCTATGAGAAAAACTGTAAGATTCTTGTGAAGATCATTTAAAAAACCCACCTGTACAAGTGGAAATACAGCTTAAGTACTTGACCAGAAGACTCAACATTACAAAAATTTAAATGCTACCAGTAAAAATATCACTAGGAGTTTTTTTTTTTTAAACTAGGCAAAGTTCTTGTGGAAAAAATAAATCAAGGGAAAAAACTACATGAAAAACAAAAGTAATGAGCAGGTACTAACACTATTAGAAGTTCAAACATATTACAAAGCTTCAATAATTAAAATGGTGTGGCATTGGTACTTGGATTTATAGATCAATGCCACAGATTAGAATGTCCAGAGATAGCTCTATAGACTTATGAAAATTCACTATATTATAGAACTGGCATTTCACAGGTGAAAAAAAATGATGGATTATTCAATAAATGCTTTTGGACAAATAGGGAGGCATCTGAAAAATATAAAACTCTACCTATATCTCACAGTTTACTTTAATTGTAGGTAGATCAAAGATTTCAATATTTTTTAATTGTTAAAAACACTAGAAAAGATGGTCCAACATATAAGGAGCTTGGAAGTCACCACTCCCATCCTCACACTAAGAAAAAAGCTGAAAGTTAAAATCAACAAGTCTTTTTAGATCCATCAGAGAATTGAGGTCACAGCACAAACCACCACCCTGAAAACTGGAGACACAGGAAGCTACAGAGAGCCATAGCTTACCTGGAGCAGATACCACTCAGAAACCATCACTGGACCCAGCATCAGGTAGGAATTTTTAAAGTGTAATTGACTAATTGCAAGAGCTTGTGCATGGACTAGCTTGAGAGCTAAAAATTGCTGGAGGCCGAACCTTGTGAGAAGGGGCTTATGATTTCCTGAATTTTATCTCTAAGAGTCTTATCAGGTTCTCAGGGTAAAGATCAGAGAAAAGTCTTCTCATGCTTCCATTTGAGAGGGCAAAGGAGGGGGTTTTGGTAAAAGGTAACCATTTTGAGATATCCCCAGAGCATTCTTTTCTTAACAAAGTCTTCCCTCAAAGGAAAATATTTCAGCAGAGACTAACCAACTTGGGTTTTTCCAGAGCCTAATAACCTAGGGAAATACCCAACTTCAGTCCCCTCTAGCCTTTCATGTGAGAGAAGGGAAATACCAACCCAAATCTCCTCTAGCTGTCCCTAAAGGGGAAGGGGACAAGAAATTGAGAGGCACTTCTGGAAGACCCAGCCCAGGGGCACAGGCTCACTCAAAGACTAAAACTAATCACAGGGCTATTGAACACTTCCCATTTCCCCCAACACCTCATCATCACATTACTAAAGACCTAATTACCACAGATAATTTTACCCAGGACATCATGTCCTGCTTCCAACAAAAAATTACAAAGCATAATAAAGGGAAAAAACAGAGTTTAAAGAGACAGAGCAAGCATCAGAATCAGACTCAGATATGGCAGAAAGGTTGGAACTATCAGATTAGGAATTTAAAAGAAGTATAGTTAATACACTGAGGACTGTAATGGAAAAAGTAGACAACGTGCAAAACAGATGGATAATGTAAAGATGGTAATTCTAAGACAAAATAAAACAGGAAAGCTAGAAATCAAAAACACTATAAAAGAAATGGAGAATCCTTTGGGTGGGGACATTAGTAGACTGGCCATGACGGAGGAAAGAGTCTCTGAACTTGAGAATATGTCAATAAAAACTTCCCAAACTGAAAAGCAAAGAGGAGGGACTGAAAAGAAGTGGAGAAAAATATCAAGCACTGTGGGACAATTACTAGAAGGAAAAGAAAGAGAGAAACGAACAAAAGAAATATCTGAATCAATAATGACTGAGAATTTTTCAAAATTAATTTCAGAAACCAAAGCACAGATCCAGGAAGCTCAGAGAATACCAAGAAGGATAAATGCCAGACACTACACTTAGGTATAGCATATTCCAACTACAGCAAATAATAAGAAAGAAAAAATCTTGAAATGAGTCAGAGTGAAAAAAAAGGAAACCTCACTTATAGAGGAGAAAGGATAAGAACTACAGTGGACTTCTTTGCAAAAACCATGCAAGCATGAAGAGAGTAGAATGAAATATTTATATTATTGAAGAAGAACAACAACAAAGAAGCTTCTACCAACCTAGATTTTTGCAGCCAGTGAAATTGTCCTTCAAAAGTGAAGGAGAGATAAAGACCTTCTCTGACAAACAATAACTGAGGAAATTTGTTACCTGTAGATCTGCTTTGCAAGAAATATTAAAAGAGTTCCTCAGAAAGAAAAAAAATGTTATGGGTCAGAAACTTGGATCCACTTAAAGAAAACAAGAGTGTTAGAGAAGGAATAAATGAAGGTAAATAAATCTTTTGTTTTTCTTATTCTTAATTGAGCTAACGGATAACCATTTAGTCAAAGTGATAGCAACAGTGTATATGGTGATTATAGCATATTGATAAATGAAATTAATGATAACAATGATATAATGGAAGGGAGGAAGGGATTGGGAATACTCTATCTTAGGGTACTTACCTACCTGTGAAGCAGTATAGTGCTATTTGAAAGTCGACCTAGATTAATTGCGATTGTATATTGCAAACTCTAAGGCAGTTACTAAAAAAAAAAGAGAAAAAATGTATAATTGAGATGCAAGAAAAGGAGAGAGAATGGAATCATATAAAATGCTTCATCAAAACCACAAAAGGCAGAAAAAGAGTGAAAGATAGAAACAGAAACAGAGAATAAGGGCAAGAAATAGGAAAAAATAACAAATATGGTAGCTGTTAATCTAACCATATCAGTCATCACTTTAAATTTCAATGGTCTAAATGCACCGATTAAAAGAAAAATACTGTCAGAGTGGATCAATAAAAAAGACCCAACCTTATGTCATCTATAAGAAACTACTTAAATATAATGACACATACAATAATAAAGTAAAGAGATTGGGCAATATATATCATGCTAATAGTAGTCAAAAGAAAGCTGGAGTGACTATATTAAATTCAGACAAAGCCAACTTAAGAAGAAGGAAGATTACCAGGTATAAAGAGGGGTATTACATAATGATAAAGGGTCAAGTCTCCCAAGAAGACATATTCTCCTTAAGGTATATGTGCCTAACAACAGAGTTTCAAAATACATGAGACAAAAACTAATAGAATTTCAAGAAGAAATAAATACCCCAGTACTTGACAGTTCCAGCAATCAGAAAAATAGGAAGGACATCAATTAACTGAACATCACAATCAATTAACAGTATCTAGTTGACATTTATAGTCTGCTTCACCCAACAACTGCAGAATACACATTCTTCTAAAGCTTACATAGAACACTGACCAAAATGGATTACATTTTGGGTTATAAAACACATGTTAACAAACTTAAAAGAATAGAACTCATACAGTGTGTGCTCTCAGACCACAGTGGAATTAAACTAGTAATCAATAACAGAAAGGCAGCTGGAAAATCCCAAACTTCTAAATAACACACAGGGCAAAGAATAAGTCTCAAGAGGAATTTAAAAATATTTTGAGCTAAATGAAAATAAAAGGACAACTTCCCATAATTTGTGGGATGTAGCAAAAGTAGTATTTAGAGAGTATTATTTTGAATGCTTCTATTAGAAAATAAGACAAATCTTGAAAAAAATCTAAGCTTTCATATTAAGAAACTAGAAAAGGAGGAGCAAATTATGTCCAAAGTAAGCAGAATAAAAAAATAATAATAAAATTACAGCAAAAATCAGCAAAATAAAAAACAGGAAATTAAGAGAAATATCAACAAAATTAAAAGCTGGTTCTTTGAAATGATCATTAAAATAAATTGATAAACATCCTGCCAAACTAAAAAAATAGAAGAGACACAAGAAACTGATATCATAAATGAAAGAGGGGCCATCACTACTGATGTAATGGATGTTAAAAAGATAATAAATGAATATTATAAACATTCTATATTCACAAATTTGATAACTTAGATGAAATGGACCAACTCCTTGAAAAGAGTTGATAACTTAGATAATCTGAATAGGTCTATGTCTAGTAACAAAATTGAATCAATAATTAATAACCTCCAAAGAGATTATTATCTGGGCATCATTCCCAGATGGGTTCACTGGTGATTTCTACCAACATGTAAGGAAGAAATTATACCTATTCTTTAAAATCCATGTCAGAAATTAGAAGCAGAGAGAATACCTGCTAACTCGTTCTATGGGGCCAACATTACCCTAATATCAAAACCAGACAAAGACATTACAACAAAAGAAAACTATGTTTCTCATGAACATAGATGCATAAATCCGCGACAAAATATTAGCAAATTAAATTCAACAATGTGTGAAAAGAATTATACACCACAACCAAGTGGAATTTATTCTAGGTATGCAAGTCTGGTTTGATATTTGAAAAACAATCACATCAACACTAAGGGAAAAAAATCATGATAATATTAATAGATGCAGAAAAATATTTGACAAACTTCAACACCCGTTTATAATAAAAATTGTCTGCAAACTAGGAAGAGAGAACTTCTTCAACTGGATTAAAAAAACAAAAAGAGCTGTTAAAAGACCCCTACAGCTAACTTCATACATAATGGTGAGAAACTAGATGCTTTCTCTCTAAAATCAGGAACAGGACAAAGATGTTCCCTCTCATCATTCCTATTCAACATCATACAGGAAAACCTAGATAATGCCATAAGACAAGAAAAGGAGATAAAAGGCATACAGTTTGGGAGAAGGAAGAAATAAAACCGTCTTTGTTTATAGATGACACGATTGTCTACGCAGGAAATTCCAAAGAATCAAAAACAAAGAAACAACAACAAAAACTCCTGAACTAATAAGATATTGTAGCAAGGTTGCAGGATACAAGGTTAATATACAAAAGTCAATTGTTTTTCTATATACTAGCAATGAACAATCAGAATCTGAAATAAAAACATAATGGAATTTACATTAACAATGAAAGAATGGAACACAGGTATAAATCTAACAAAATATATACAAGATCTACATGATAAGAACTACAAAACTCTGATGAAGGAAATCAAAGAAGAACTAAATAAATGTGGAGACAACCCATATTCATGGGTAGGAAAACCTAAATATTGTTAAGATATTAGCTCTTCCCATCTTGATCTATAGATTCAATTCAGTCCCAATCAAAATCCTAGTGAGTTACTTTGTGGATATCAATAAACTTATTGTAAAGTTTTTTTGGAAAGGCAAGAGACTTAGACTAGGCAACACAATATTGAAGGAGAAGAACAAAGAAGACTGACAGAATACCTGACTGTAAGTCTTGCTATAAAGCTATAATAGTCAAGACAGTGTGGTACTGGTGAAAGAACAGACAAATAGATAAGTGGAACAGAATAGAGAGCCCAGAAATAGACCCACACAAATATAGTTAACTGATCTTTGATGGAGGAGCAAAGGCAAATTAATGGTGAAATGATAGGCTTTTAAACAAAGAATCTTTGAATGATTGGACATACACATATAAAAAACAGTTCTAGACACAGACCCTATACCTTTCACAAAAATTAACTCAAAATGAGCCATAGATTTAAATGTGAAATGCACAACCATAAAACTCCTAGAATATAACATAGGAGAAAATCTAGGTAAACTTGATTTTGTGATGACGGTTTAGACACAATACCAGAGGCACAATCCATGAAAGAAAAAATTGATAAGTTGGACTTCATTAAAATTAAAAGCTTCTGCTTTGCAAAAGACACTGCTAAGACAATGAGAAGACCAGGGACTGGGAGAAAAAGTTTGTGAAACATGAACCTGATAAAGATCTGTTACCTAAAATATACAAAAAGCTCTAAAATTCAACAATAGGAAAATGAAAAACTCAGTTAAAAATTGGCAAAAGATGTGAATAGATACCTCACTAATGAAGAAATACAGATGGCAAATAATCTCAATGTCATATATCATTAAGGAATTACAAATTAAAGCAAAACTAGGATACCACTGCACACCTATTGGGCTGGCTAAAATCCAGAACACTGACAATACTAAATGTGCAGCACAGGAACCTTCATTCATTGCAGATGGGAATGTAAAATAGTACAGCCACTTTGGAAAACAGTTTGGTACTTTTTACAAAACTAAACATACTCTTAATATATGACCCAGCAATCATGTTCCTTGATATGTAGAGAAATGAGTAGAAAACTTACGTCCACAAAGTAAAATTCTGCACACGAATGTTTATAGCAGGTTTATTCATGATTGCCAAAACTGGTAAGCAACCAAGATGTCCTTCAACAGATGAATCAATAAACTGTGGTACATCCAGCACTAAAAAAATGGGCTAGCAAGCCATGAAAAAACATGGAGGAACCTTAAATGCACATTACTCAGTGAAAGAAACTATTCTGAAAAGGGTATGTACTGTATGATTTCAACTATATGACCTTCTGGAAAAGGTAAAACTATGAAGACAGTAAAAAGATCAGTGGTTGCCAGAGGTTGGTGTTTAGGAGGAATAAAGGAATAGTCAGAACAAAGAGAATCTTTAGGGCAGTGAAACTCTTCTGTATGATACCACAACAGTAGATAACATGTAGATAAAGGTAGATAACATTTGTCCAAACCCATAGAATGTACAACACTGAGCGTGAATCCTAATGTAAACTATGAACTTGGGGGGTGATTATTTATCAATGTAGATTTACTGATGGTAACAAGTGTACAACCTGGTGGGGGATGTTGAAAGTGCAGGAGGCCCTGGGGGGGCGGGGGGCATGCAGGGAGTGTATGGGAAATCTTTGTACTTTCCACCCAGCACCTCCCCCTTTTTGATCCACATTCTCCAGTCTCACATATGGTGCAAGACTACCACCTTCCTGTTTTTGTTACCTGGTTTTGAAGGACATGTCAGGCAGTTTTTAATTTTCCTGGCTGATCACTATTTTACATGATGTTGAACTTAGCCTCTCATTAATGCCCTGGGTAGACCTGACCATACTTTTGCTTTTTCACACAACCACATATGCATTTTTTAAATTGAATCACTTTAAAAAATTTTTAGTCACTTGTTTTTAGTCAGTTGGTCACTTGTTTTGACCAATATAACATCATCCTTTTTAAGTTAAAATAATTAATTTTTAATGTTCTGATACGAGTGGTGGTTTAATGCAATTATTGCTTATAATTTTCTCAAACAAGAGCTATAAGATACCAAACTAGAGATGTCAAAGTTTAAGATCATTTGCAAAGGACAATAATATTAATTGGCACCTATTAGTGAATCAGAATCATGTTCAAGAATAAATATTCTTGTAAATTTCCAATTTGCTGGCACATTTCTTACTTCTAAGTTTCTGTGCAAAAGCCTTTTTCTTTCTAATGAGGACCATGATGCTGTGTTCCCTTCATTTGATTTATGAAGGCTGTCTTCTTTTGACTCAGGGTCTTTATGCTGAGTTTCTTCAAAGAGAACACACTCACTTTACCCCCTATAAAGATTACTGTTCCTTGGCACACATGGGATGTGGAGATTTACGCTTCCCGGTATGTCTTGTTGCCTGAGGATGAGGGAGGCGTGCCATAAAGCTGCAGTAATTCCTTAATGGAGATCCACCTAGGGGCCTGTGAAATATTTGTGCAGTGAAAATAGAAATCTGATTTATACAGGTTTTTAGTATTATCCCAGAACCACTGCTCCATGAACTCTAAAGGTATCCTGAACTTACTTTCAGTAAATCCATAACTGGAATGTGTTTGGGCATGTTGTCTGCTCTTGACAGGCCCACTGAAAATACGTTTGGGGTTTTCCAGAGTAACGTTTTTAATTCATGGCAAAAAGTGGTTCCCAAACTTTTCAGAAATAATACCATTTGCTACTAGAGAATAACTCAATGAACAAGACAAAATACCAGATTGCCAGCTTTTAAGAAAGAGATGTTGTTTCACTGAGAAAGAAAAATATCTCCTGATGAATCCGACGTTAGCACCACAGTGGGCTCTGAGGGACTGCTTCCTTCTACATTTGGCCCCCTCTCCTTGTCCTAAAAATGGGATTCCCCCATGGTGTGTGTGTGTGGTGTGTGTAAGTGTGCAGTATGTGTGTGTGTATCATGTGTATGTATTCTAATCAAGACATAGTTACAAACAGTGGAATGCATGGGTCTTAAGCTCACAGTTCAACGACTTACCAAATGCACATAGGCCTATGCAAGCAATGCCACAGCCAACGCATAGAACACCTGCATTAACCTCCAATGTTCTTTTCCAGCAACTATTCTGATTTCAATTCCCGTCTATTAGTAAGTACAATAGGAACAATTTTTGTCCAGCTTTTTTTTACTTAGCATAATGTTTTTAATATTCATCTATATTGTTGTATGTATCAGCAGTTTGTTCTTTTTAATTACTTAGTGACACTCCATTGTATGAATATAACATAATATGTTTATCCATTCTACAGTTGATGGATTTTGGTTGTTTCCAGTTTGGGCCATTATTGATAAAACGAGTATTCTAGTGCAAGTCTTTTAGTGGATATATGCTTCTGTTTTCTTTGTGTGTGGTGGGGTATAGGGAGAGTTTATACATATCTACAAGTGGAGTTCTTAGATCGGAAGAAGAGTGTATGTTTAATTTTATAAGATACTGTCAGCTTTCTAAATAGTTGTATAATCTCACACCACTTCCAGCAATATATGAGAATTGCAGCAGCTTCATACCCTCACCAACACTTGGTATTGTCAGTCTTTTTAATTTTAGCCATCGTAGGGTTTGCAGTGGTTGTACTGGTTGTAATAACTTTTTATGTGTTCATTAACCATTCATACACACACCTTCTTACTTGAAAAACTTGACACAAATACACATACCTTTGCTTCTGAGAAACTAGAGATAAGATTATTTATTGATTCTTTCCCTATAGCCTTAAAAATATAAGTGATAGGAGAGACTGAGAGTTCTTAATAGAGAATTCACTCTATTAAGCAGAGTGAATGCCAACAAATTAGCAAAATAGGTTTAAAATACTGTGGGGTTTTTGCTTTTCTATTTTGGTTCTTTGTCCCTCAGTTTGGGTGTTATAGTCCTTGTGATGATATTTATCCTTATTTACCTACCTAATGAGACAAACTCTGTTTTCTTCATGACCTTCAAGACTTAGCTACCTGTTGTACATTTCTCTTATGGCCTTGCCAAAATAATCAGATATCAAAAGTAATCACAAATTTCAGCCAAGATAATGACAAATTATGAGGGCCACCATGTTACCTGCACACATTTTACTGTAGTATACATACATACCCACATACACAATTCATGAATATTCAGCCAAACGAATTTGTATAAAATGAAGACATTCAGATCAAAATGTAAACCATTTTTAACACTATAGCATATTCCCTAGCACCCCCCCTTAATGATTACAGCCACAATTCTGATTTTCATTAAAATATATTGGTGTCACTTGTTTTTCAAAGTTTTTATAAATACAGTTATCCTATATGGACTCTTGTGACTGGCTTCTTTCCCTCAGCATTATGTCTATGAGATTTACCCATGTTGATGTGCAGAACAGTGGCAGCTTATTTTTCATCACTGAATAGTATTCCATTGTAAAAATGCACCACAATTCATTTACCCATGCTAGCCATGGGCACTGGGGTTATTTCCAATTTTTGGCCTTTGCAAATAATGCTATTAGTATTTATTTATTTATTTATTTATTTATTTATTTATTTATTTATTTATTTCAGGTGCACATATGTATGAATTTCCGTTTGATATGTATTGGCTGTGTGTATGTTCTACCTTAACAAAAACTAGTTTTCCAACATAGTTGTACTAATTGACACTTCCCAGAAGTGCATAAGATTTCTTGTTGCTCTATATTCATACCAACATCTGATATTATCAGGGTTTTTTTTTGGTATTTTAGTCATTGTGGTGGGTGTGCTATTATTGTGTGTGCTCACTGTGGTTTTAATTTGCATATTCTTGATAATTAATAGAGTAGAGAATTTGTTTTTTGGAATAGGTTTTATTTTTCAGAGAAATTTTAGATTTAAATAAACTGAAAGTAGAATTCCCATATATTCTCTCTTCCCTGCCCCACTAGAATTTCCTGTATTATTAACATCTTGCACTGATGTGGTACATTTGTTACAATTGATGAAGCAATATTAATACATTATTATTAACTAAAGTCCATAGTTTACATTAGGGTTCACTTTTGGTGTTGTATGTTCTGTGAGTTTTGACAAATGCTTAATGACATGTGTCCACGGTTACAGTCTTATACAGTATAGTTTCACTGCCTTAAAAATCCTCTGTGCTCTGCCTATTTATCCTCTCCCTCTTTCCCAATCCCTGAAAACTATACATCTTTTTACTGTTTTTATAGGTTTGCCTTTTCCAGAATGTGATATAGTTAGAATCATATAAAATGTAACATTTTGAGACTGGCTTCTTTTACATGGCAATATACATTTAATGTTCCTCCATGTATTTTCATGGCTTGATAGCTCATTTCTTTTTATCACTGAATAATATTCCATCATTTGGATGTACCATAGTTTATCCATTCACCTACTAAAGGACATCTTGGTTGCTTCCAAGTTTCGGCACTTATGAATTGCTGATATAAACATCCATGTGTAGGCTTTTGTACGAATGTTAAATTTTCAATCCCTTTTGGTAAATACCAAGATACATGATTGCTGGATCATGCAGTAAAAGTATGTTTAGTTTTATAAGAAACTGTCTTCCAAAGTGGCTGTACTACCACCAATATGGATTTCTACCACCAATGAATAGACTTGCAGAACTTTGATATATTTATTAACCATTTGAATATTTTTTGGTGAATTGCCTGTTCAAGTAAACTGCACATTTTTTAATTTGGTTGTCTTTTTTCTGTTTGTTTTTAGAAGCTTTTATATAGTCTGGAAACCAATTGTTTGCTGATATATATATATATATATATATATATATATATATATATATATATATATATATATATATATATATATATATATATATATATATATATATATATTTGTTGGATACAACTTTTGATGAAATGAGATTCTTACTGGTTGTTTTTGATGAAGAGAGGCTCTTAATTTTAATATAGTCCAAGATATCAATCTTTTATTTTATATTAGTAACTTGTGTCCTGTTTAAGAAATCTTTGCCTACCTGAAGGTCATGAAAATATTTGCTTGATACATTCTAAAATCTTTATCATTTTCCTTTTTATGCTTAGGTCTTCAGTCTATTCAAAATGGATTTGTGTGTGTGCAGAGACATGGATCACTACTCACATTTTTCATATGGATATTTAATTGATACAGCACCACTTATTGAAAAGACTCTTCTTTCTCCATGCCCTGCTGTGGTACCCTTCTCATACACCAAAATGACCATATAAGTGTGGTCACGTCTTGCCTCTCTTGTTTCATCCTGATTGTCTATTTGACATTCCTTCTGCCAATGCCGCACTCTTCATTGCTATAGTTTTGAGTCTTGAGGTCTGTAGTGTAAGGTCTCCAACTGTGTTCTTCAAGATAGTGTTTGCATTTATTAACTCTATACATCTTATATTGATTTTGAATCAACTTGTCAAATTTCCCGAAAACACCTGCTGCAATTTTTATTGAGATTGCACTGAATCTATAGATCTGTCCAGCAATATCTTGGCTTCCACCTCCAAACACAATCTTTGCTTTCATGTATTTTTGTCTTCTTTAATTGGTAGTGTTTTAAAGTAAATTGTGTAATGGGCCTGTATATCCTTGGTGAATTTATTCCTAGGTATTTGGTATTTTTCTGATACTTCTATGTGTGGCATTATTATTAAAAATTTATTTTCTAATTTATTTCTAATACATGAAAATACCATTGATTATTGTACATTGGCCTTTTATCTAGTGACTTTGCTTATTTCACTTATTATCCTAATATTATCTATAGATGGCTTTGGACTTTGTACAAGTATGATCTTCTGAATAATCACAATTCAATTTTGTGATTAGGTTTTAATGAATATTTTACATCTTAAGTTCAATGATGAGATGACTGCTAATTTAGTAACTATCTGCTTCTCAATGCAATGAAATTGGGAAGGAGATCAATGACTTCATGATCTTGGTCAATACTTGGTCAATAAAGTGAGGGTTTTGAAGCCTGTAATAGTATGACAATGCATGGGATATATTCCTAAGTGACATCAGGAGGGTACAAAAGTGTTTGTATAGCTTAATTACAATAACTACTAAAACAGGTGCGTGTGTGTAAGCATGTTTGCACTTGAAAATCTGCATAGCTTTTGACTCAGCATTGCACTTCTAGGAATTTAACTTAAGAGTAATTTTAAACATGTTTGAAATTTCATCTAAAAGGATATTCATTATACCATTTTTCATCAAAGTAGAAACTTAGAGAAATAGCTTAAATGTCCAACCATATAGCCTGGGTTCATTTCATTATGATAGTATGATGGAATTATCGATATATAGAGACATTCAGAATGATATCATAGAATTAATTAAGGGAGAAAAATGTTCATGATAAAATAAGTGAAAAAACAGGTTGCAAAACCAAACAATCCCATTTTATCTGTCAATAATTATGGGTGCATATACTCAAAGTATATTGGGGGAATTTCCAGATTTGTCAACAGTAGTCATGTCTGTGTTGGAATTGGGGTAGATTTTATTGTCTCATTTCTGTTTTTACTGCTTTAAAATAATCGCCTATGATGAAAATGCACAAAATTGTATTTTAAGTAATTCATACATGTGTATTTGGAAATATAAATGATATATGCAATAAAATATAAATAATGCTTTTGTTAGGGGGTTAAGATTGTTTGAAGGTTTTTATTTTCTCTTTTATTTTTTTCAGTTTTCAATAATATTGCTTCTAAATGGAGGTATATAATAATTTGGAAGACCTCCAACAGGGAGTAGTTTATGATGAATGTACTAAGAGCCAGAGTGACATTACCGGAGGAGGCTGGTTCCTGGTGGAGGGTGAGAACAAGCCACAGCTGTCATATGTCAAGGCCATTTGGACTCTAAATTGCTCCTTCAGGCTGGCGTAGGGCTCAATTTCTTGGACAGAATTTACATCACTAACATCTCACCAGAACAGGTTTTTTAAATAAAAAAGAATGCACTAGAACAGTAGAGAATCTTGTGCTGTTATCTCATTATTTTAAACTTAGTTTTAAAAATAAAATCAAAACTATTTTTCGCCCCACTTCTCTTTTAGGCATAGAAAGGCTGATGGACCTGTAATAGTTTGCTAGGGCTGCTGTAACAGACTGCATGACTTAAACAACAGAAACTTATTGTCTCACAGTTCTGGAGGCTAGGAGTCTGAGATCAAGTTGGCAGGGTTGGTTCCTTCTGACAGCTGTGAGGGAAGGATCTGTTCCAAGCTTCTCTCTTTGGTGGTAGATGGTCATTTTCCCCCCTGTATCTTCATATTGTCTTCCTTCTCTGTGTGTTTCTGTGTCCAAATTCCCCCTTTTCAGAAGGACACCAGTCATGCTGAAGTCACACCTAATAAACTCATTTTAATTTAATTACCTCTTTAAGCACCCTATTTCCAAATATGGTCACATTCTAAGGTACTGGGGTTTAGGCGTTCCAACACATGAATTATTTTTTTTTTTTGCTTGTTGAGTTTAATAACCACATTCTTGCAAAGGGTATAACAGAAAGAGAACCGAGTCATAAAAAGCAAAAATGTTTGTATTACTTTCCTAGGACTGCTAACTCGGTGACTTACAACAAAAATGTATTCTCTCACAGTTCCAGAGGCCAGAGTCCAAAATGGAGCTGTCGGCAGGGCCATGCTCCATCTGAAGGCTCTAAGAGACAACATTTTCTTGTGTCTTCCAGCTTCTAGTGGCTCCGGGCATTCCGTGGCTTGTGGCAGCATCACCTCAATCCAACACATGAATTTTGGGCAACACGATTCGACCCACAAAAGTGACATTCTTATTTGTGGTAATTATATGTTTGTCAGCTTAGTTTATGAGTTATAGCAATCATTTACAGTCAATTTTTTCCCCTCACCCACCTAACCTGGCATCTGGTTCATGGTAATGGTCCTGTGGTAACCAACAATATAACCAAGGCTTCTGATTGGACTGTGCTCTGGTATCTTGATTTTCATCTGCTGGGCATAGATGAACTTCTCATAGACATTGACTTTCAGTGGTTTTCACTTCCCAGAGGTGGGGAAGTCCTTCAATCTGACAGGACTTTTGTGATGACAGATCCTAGAGCTATTGGAAGGAATTCTTGTCTCCAGATCATATCCTACCTTGTCAAAAGCACTGAGCACAAAACCTAATAGCTGGTAGCCATTGTAACCTTTACACATAATAACTATCCACTTTCACCCTATGGGATGCTCAGTGAGGCTGAAGATGGACACACCAGAGATGAATTGGAGAGTTACAGGGTGAACAACAAGGCATAGGAAGATCAGTGGTTTCCAAAATATGGATGAGTTTTTAGAATTGGGATAGGTGATAAATATGAACTGGCTGGCCCACTCCCTCATTTGTGATAGGACCCTAAGTGTCCAGTAGTGGGAGAAAGGTTAAATTCAATAGAATGATTACATAACTACAGCAAACACTTACATGCAAAGCAGGACGGAAACACATTAGTAGTTCTATGCCTAAGAGAATAGAAACATATGTCTACACAAAAACTGGCATACATATTTTCACAGCAGTACTATTCATAATATCCAAAAAAAAAAAGGAAACAAACCAAATGTCTTTCAGTGGATGAATGGGTAAATAAAATGTGGTACATCCATGCAATGGAATATTGTTTGGCCATGAAAAGGAATTAAGTTCTGATACATGTTACAACATAGATGAAGTTTGAAAAAATTATGCTAATCAAAATAAGCCAGACACAAAAGGCCACATATCGTATGAAAAATCCAGAATTCACATGAAATATCCAGAATAGGAAAATCCACAGAAACAGAAACCATACTAGTGAGGAACAAGGAGTGACTGCTCCTGGGTATGGGATTTCTTTTCATAAAATTTCCCGATGGTGACAGTGGCTTAACTGAGTATGGTAAAAAACACTAAACTGTACATTTATAGGGATGAATTTTATAGTATATGAATTATATCTCAATAAACCTGTTTAGAATAAGGAGATGTATGAGAAGGCAGGAGAAAGCTGTATACAGAGTCTCTGGTTTTGAAGTGGGGTGTTCATGTTATGACTTAGGTGTTCCTCTGAGTGCTGGAGGGGTGTAGCCTGTGGCCCATAGGACTGTGTGGCGGGAGGGGACAGGGTCACTGGAGGAACTGAGATTGGATTGCTGGAGGTTGGACGGGTCAGCCAGGGGATGCTGTTCAAGTCACCAAAAAGATGGCAGGAGTAATAGACAGGAGGACTGTGAACCCAGGTCCAGGGTCTTCCATGGGTGAGTAGGAGAGATGAGAAAGTCAAATTAGGTTTAATCAGCTCCTGTAGCCCCTGGGAGCCATGAAGACTATAATAAAGACTGTTTTACTTTAGACAACAGATTCTCTTTTTCTCTTTTTTAAAAACATTTTTATTGAAGTATCATGTAGGTTTCATGTGTATAGCACAGCGATTCAATTATACATATGTATGTTCTTTTTCAGATTATTTTCCCTTACAGGTTATTACATAATATTGAGTATAGAAATCACAGATATTTTCATTTTGTACTACAGTAGTTGTAGATATCACCAAATATCATTTACTCTCTCACTTCTTTAGTTATTTACACTAGTTATGAGACTTGTGGCTAGATCCTGTTTTTCTTCTCAATTTTTTATACAACAGATTCTTATTAACTAATAATAAGTTATCTATTTTATACATATTAGTGTATATATGTCAATCTCCATCTCCCATTTCATCCCCCCCTCCCCACTTTCCCCCCTTAGTATCCATACATTTGTTCTCTACATCTGTGTCTCTATTTCTGCCTTGCAAACTGGTTCATCTGTACCATTTTTTAAGATTTCACATATATGCATTAATATACGATATTTGTTTTTCCCCTTCTGACTTACTTCACTCTGTATGACAGTCTCTAGGTCCATCCACGTCTCTACAGATGACCCAATTTCCTTCTTTTCTATGGCTGAGTAATATTACATTGTATATATGTACCATATCTTCTTTATCCATTCGTCCATTAATGGGCATTTAGGTTGCTTCCATGATCTGGTTATTGTAAATAGTGCTGTAATAGAACAGGATAGAAAGTCCAGAGATAAACCCAAGCACCTATGGTCAACTAATATATGACAAAGGAGGCAAGGGTATACAATGGAGAAAACACAGTCTCTCCAATAAGTGGTGCTGGGAAAACTGGACAGCTACATGTAAAGAATGAAATTAGAACACTCCTTAACACCATACACAAAAATAAACTCAAAATGGATTAAAGACCTAAATGTAAGACCAGACTCTATAAAACTCTTAGAGGGAAACATAGGCAGAACACATTTTGACATAAATCACAGCAAGATCATTTTTGACCCACCTCCTAAAATAATGGAAATAAAAACAAACAAATGGGACCTAATGAACCTTAAAAGCTTTAGCACAGCAAAGGAAACTAGAAACAAGACAAAAAGACAACCCTCAGAACAGGAGAAAATATTTGCAAAAGAATCAACAGGAAAAAGACTAATCTCCAAAATATATAAACAGCTCATGCAGCTCAATATTAAAAAAACAAACAACCCAATCAAAAAATGGGCAGATGACCTAAATAGATATTTCTCCAAAGAAAACATGCAGATGGCCAAGAGGCACATGAAAAGCTGCTCAATATAACTAATTATTAGAGAAATGCAAATCAAAATTGTAATGAGAAAAATCTTCCAACAAACAAAAGCCCAGGACCAGATGGATTCACAGACGGATTCTATCAAACATTTAGAGAAGAGCTAACACTTATCCATCTCAAACTCTTCCAAAATATAGCAGAGGTAGGAACACAACCAAACTCATTCTATGAGGCCACCATCACTCTGATACCAAAACCAGAAAAAGATGTCACAGAAAAACTACAGGCCAATATCACTGATGAACATAGATGCAAAAATCCCCAACAAAATACTAGCGAACAGAATCCAACAACACATTAAAAGGATCATACACCATGACCAAGTGGGGTTTATCCCAGGAATGCAAGGATTCTTCAATATATGCAAATCAATCAATGTGATACACCATATGAAAAAATTGAAGGATAAAAACCCTATGATCATCTCAATAGATGCAGAAAAAGCTTTTGACAAAATTCAACACCCATTTGTGATAAAAACCCTCCAGAAAGTAGGCATAGAGGGAAGTTACCTCAACATAACAAAGGCCATATATGACAAACCCACAGCCAACATCCTTCTCAATGGTGAAAAACTGAAGCCATTTCCACTAAGATCAGGAACAGACAAGGTTGCCCACTCTCACCACTATTATTCAACATAGTTTTGGAAATTTTATCCACAGCAATCCAAGAAGAAAAAGAAATAAAAGGAATCCAAATCTGAAAAGAAGTAAAACCATCACTGTCTGCAGATGACATGATACTATACATAGAGAATCGTAAAGATGCTGTCAGAAAACTACTAGAGCAAATCAATGAATTTGATAAAGTACCAGGGTACAAAATTAATGCACAGAAATCTCTTGCATTCCTATACACTAATGATGAAGAATCTGAAAGAGAAATTAAGGAAACCCTCCCATTTACCATTGCAACAAAAAGAATAAAATACTCAGGAGTAAACTTACCTAAGGAGACAAAAGACCTGTATGCAGAAAACTATAAAACACTGATGAAAGAAATTAAAGATGATATAAATAAATGGAGAGATACACCTTATTCTTGGATTGGGAGAATCACTACTGTGAAAATGACTATACTACCCAAAGCAATCTACAGATTCAATGCAATTCTTACCAAATTACCAACAACATTTTTCACAGAACTAGAACAAAAATTTTCACAATTTGTATGGAAACACAAAAGACCCTAAATAGCCATAGCAATCTTGAGAATGAAAAATGGAACTGGAGGAATCAGGCTCCCGGACTTCAGACTACCCTACAAAGCTACAGTAATCAAGACAGTATGGTACTGGCACAAAAACTGAAGTATAGATCAATGGAACAGGGTAGAAAGCCCAGAGTTAAAACCACGCACATATGGTCACCTTATCTTTGATAAAGGAGGCAAGAATATACAATGGAGAAAAGACAGCCTCTTCAATAAGTGGTGCTGGGAAAACTGGACAGCTACATGTAAAAGAGTGAAACTAGAGCACTCCCTAACACCATACAGAAAAATAAACTCAAAATGGATTAAAGACCTAAATGTAAGGCCAGACACTATAGAAGTCTTAGAGGAAAACATAGGCAGAACACTCTATGCCATAAATCACAACAAGATCCTTTTTGACCCACCTCCTAGATTAATGGAAATAAAAACATAAATAAACAAATGGGACCTAATGAAACTTAAAAGCTTTTGCACAGCAAAGGAAACCATAAACAAGACGAAAAGACAACCCTCAGAATGGGAGAAAATATTTGCAAACAAAGCAGCAGACAAAGGAATAATCTCCAAAATATGCAAGCAGGTCATGCAGCTCAATATCAAAAAAACAGACAACCTAATCCAAAAATGGGCAGAAGACCTAAATAGACATTTCTCCAAAGAAGATACACAGATTGCCAACAAACACACAAAAGGATGCTCAACACGACTAATCATTAGAGAAATGCAAATCAAAACTACAATGAGGTATCACCTCACACCAGTCAGAATACCCGTCATCAAAAAATTTAAAAGCAATAAATTCTGGAGATGGTGTGGAGGAAAGGGAACCCTCTTGCACTGTTGGTGGGAATGTAAATTGATACAGCTACTATGGAGAACAGTATGGAGGTTCCTTAAAAAGGCTAAAAATAGAACTTCCATACAACCCAGCAATCCCACTACTGGGCATATACCCTGAGGAAACCATAATTCAAAAAGAGTCATGTACCACAATGTTCACTGCAGCACTATTTACAATAGCCAGGACATGGAAGCAACCTAAGTGTCCATCGACAGATGAATGGATAAAGAAGATGTGGCACATATATACAATGGAATATTACTCAGCCATATAAGAAACAAAATTGAGTCATTTGTAGTGAGGTGGATGGACCTAGAGTCTGTCATACAGAGTGAAGTAAGTCAGAAAGAGAAAAACAAATACTGTATGCTAACACATATATATGGAATCTAAAAAAAAAAGAAGTTTCTGAAGAACCTAGGGGCAGGGCAAGAATAAAGACACAGACATAGAGAATGGACTTGAGGACACAGGGAGGGGGAAGGGTAAGCTGGGACGAAGTGAGAGAGTGGCATTGACATATGTACACTACAAAATGTAAAATAAATAGCTAGTGGGAAGCAGCCACATAGCCCACAGAGATCAGCTTGTGCTTTGTGACCACCTAGAGGGGTGGGATAGGGAGGTTGGGAGGGAGACACAAGAGGGAGGGTATATGGAGAGATATGTATACGTATAGCTGATTCACTTTGTTATACAGCAGAAACTAACACAACATTGTAAAGCAATTTTACTCCAATAAAGATGTTAAAAAAAAAACTGCAATGAGGTATCACCTCACACCGGTTAGAAAGTGCATCATCTAAAATCTACAAACAACAAATGCTGGAGAGGGTGTGGAGAAACAGGAACCCTCTTGCACTGTTGTTGGGAATGTAAATTGATACAGCCACTATGGAGAACGGTATGGAAGTTCCTTAAAAAACTAAAAATAGAACTACCATATGACCCAGCAATCCCACTACTACACATATACCCAGAGAAAACCATAATTCAAAGTCTTTTGATGTTTTTTTTTTTTCCAACAGAAAGTCCTATATACCCTGGCTCCTCCATTACCTCTTTGGAACAGTCCCTCAGAGCTATCTAAGAAGCTGTATCCCAGGCTAAAGTCTTCAGTAAGTCTGCTGAATAAAACATACTTCTCAACTTTCAGGTTGTGCATTTTTTTTGGTTGACAGCACTGAGATTGCAGTTAATTACAACATTACTTTTTTATATCTCTCAGCATTTTCTAAATTTACTACAATTCACATTTTAAATCACAACAACAACAAACAAACAAAGAATCAAAGTCATAGCATACTGCATTTTTTTTTTTTTTGGTGGGATGGTTGGTGAAAAGTTTGCATTTCAGAAATCTCCTGTTATTTATGCAGTTCTGTTAAATCTCCACCAAGACATCAGGAAAGGAGGTTTATAAAAATTTATTCAGCTGTCTTTGGATTGTAGGGAAGCAAAACTTGCCACCCCAAAATATCTCTTTGACATGCTGATTATTTCAAGCTGATAACAACCAAGGCCCAAAAGACTCAGAAAGAAACTTTGGCCTTCCCCCTAATTTCCTGAAAGAATTTAGATAGAGGGCCTGTTCCTGGACTAGAGCTATCACCAGAGATAGCTGCAAGGAATATGGGCTAGATGTGGTGGGGGAAACTCGACAGGGCCTAGAGATCAGAGTCCACTGTGTGTCGTGTTGTCTCTGCAGGGCCCAGCAAACATTTGTTTAACAAACACTTGCATTTACCATCTCCTCTGCTTTGAAGTCCCAAACCACTACCCTCAACATCTTATTTCATCTCTAGCTGAAGATGGTATTAAGGTGAGGGTTTTGGCCATTTTTGCAAGTTAGTCAGTTTTCCTGGGTCTCTCCCATGTATACATACTATTAAAGTTTTGTTTAATATGCTCCAGTTAACCTGTCTCATGTCAGTTTAATTCTTAGACCAGCCAGAAGAACCTAGAGACGTACAAGAAATTTTCTTTCTCCCTGAAGGAAAATCTTGAAAATTCAGGAGATGGTCTCCTGGAAGCTTCAATACCTGGCACAGTCTGAGTGGTGTTGGTGCTGGACCCTGCTTGCTGTCCTGCAGCAGACCCTGGGAATCCACAAAAAGGGATTCTCTTCTCCATCCCTACTTTCTTTCAGCAGAAATTACCTAAAATGAACCAAGAATGCCTTGTGATGGCAAAGCAAGCTCTCGTGTGCAAGAGAGTGCAGGCTACTTGTCTCTGTTCGGAACTTAGAGATGATTTTTAGGGTGAAGGGGACACACACTTTTCTCTTCGTTGGTCACTGGGGCATTGTGGGCATGGTAAGCATAAATGCACTACCACGCTGTACCTGTCCCTTAGACACAGAGGGTTTCTGCATCTCTCCACACCGCACCCCCTTCCATGACTTCCAGTGGGTCCATGTAGTAGTTGCTTCTGATGCAGGAAGGCTTTACATATGCTGTCTCATGTAATCTTCACAGTGGCCCATGCCATTTGGGTTTTCCTATTTCCATTTTACAGATAAGAAATCTGGAAGCTTAGACAGGTTGAATGATTTGGCCAGAATCCCACAACATGGAGCCAAGTTTCCTGCAGGACCTCTGAGTTTTCCTGGGCAATTATATAAGCTTGGGGAGTGACCGCAGGTGACATGGTGGTCCCTCATGGGTATGGACAGTGTGCTTGCTTGCAGAGAATGACTCACTGGGAGTTTTACTGTTTCTGAGCTGGGAAGTATCTCGGGGCTCTAAAAGACACTCCTGTGTGAGGAAGCTCCTGCTGCCCTGTAGGCCTTTGGAGGGATGAGACGAATCAGAAGTTCCCACACATTCTTTTCAGGCATCACAGACCATTCCTCCAGAATAATAAGGGTTCTGCTCTGTGGCTCCTTCCTAGTGGTAGAGGTGGTTCCCCATCATCTGTGGAGACCGTTGAGGGTCACACCTGTATGAAGAGGCTGCAAGCCATGCTCTAACACCAAATGAAGGACCAGATGAACTGTGTGACTCTTGGATTCATGACCCGCAAGTGTACTATGGCAACAACACAGCAGTCAGCAGACCTCCTCCTGAGTGTCTTCTGAGGGTGTTTCCAGCAAAATCCTGAGAGGTCCTGCCAATACAGAGGAAGTACAGACTCCCAACTAGTCTGGGTACCCGAACACCATGTGAACTAGGAGATGTTTCAGAGCAACCAAACTAGCTTTAGAAGGGCTTCCCAGGAAGCTTTTACACTTGATCCTTCATACACTAATTTATGGGTGACTTTCTTATTAATGGATGGTATAGACACTCCTCCCAGAAAACTCACTTACATGTGCACACAGTATTCGTTGGCAAGCTGGGAAGCTAGCATGTCACAGCACATTTGTACATTACACTGGAGGACATCATTAAAAGACCTCATCTTTCTTCCCCCTTGGGTGCTTTAATTCACCATGTGAGTCTCTGGGGGAGACATCCACCCTCTCCCTTAATGGGCCACCACATCTACAGGGCATGGCTTCTTTAGACCTGTTCAGAGCAACTCAGCCAACAGGCTCGGCTCACTGTCTACAGATTTGGGCCAACCCTGGAAAGACTGGCTTGCCAAGGTCTCAAAAGAAGGACAATCACGTGAAGAATAACTTTTACTTTATTGGATATTTAACATCTATTTTATGATATGGAGCATATCTCCAGCCATTTTACCAGTGATCTATTTTTGATGATTGCTCTATAGTTTTTTCTCTCTATTCACAGACCAATGCTGTACTATGACTAAAGCAGCACAAACACTACCATTTGCCCCTCCAGGTTGATCCAGATTATACACCTAGGTGAAGATGCAGAAAACAGTTTCACATTGAGAGGCGCCAGAACTTAAATAGAAGATAGACCTCTACTTCCCAAGAGCATTTGCAAATGCTCCCTGAACGTTCCCACAGAATGTTCCCTGATGCAGCTTTGCAGAGTGAAGTTCTGAGATGCCAGATTTAGTACACGTTCCTCTCACTCTGCAAATGCCAAGATATGTGAACACACCTTTTGCAATGGGAACAAACACTGAGATATTCACATCTTTGATGGCTTTGGTCATATTTCTTGGAAACATTTAACAACATTTCTAAACTGAATATTCAAGTGATGGCTTCTCAGAGTTCCTTAAATGTCTTCAGCAAGACTGGTTTGAAGTGGTTCTCTCCTAATATGGGTCAGGTGGGCCTCTGTGGGGCCTGGAAAGTTCACTAACACACAGGAGTAGTTTCCCAGATAGGAACCACCCAACTCCTTGGGCGGTGGGGGGACCTGTCTGGGAAATGGAGAGTGAAAGGACTCGTGCTCGGGTGGGACCAGGCCACACACAGCTGTACTGCTTGGAAGATATTAGGAAAGGAGTGTTGGCAGATGGGCCTCACAGCCCGAGGGGCCTGGGTCCTCCCAGGTTTGCCACCTATTAACTCTGTGATTTTGGGCAGATCACTTAACTCCTCCAGTGATCAGTGCCCTTGTCTGTAAACTGCAACAATAAAAATATAACAACAATGTAAAATTCAGTAGGTTGCTGGGAAGATTAAATAAAAAGAGGTATTTAAATCACTTGATATGGTGCCTGGTCAACCATGAGGGAGTATAAAATGGAACACCATTTAACTATCTCTGACAGGTTGGTCGTTGAAACTTTCTGAGCTGTGGTTTTCTTAACAATTGGAACTATTGCATGTGGGGTGTCTGGGCACACAGGCCATCATTTTATACCACCACAGCCTCTTCTATGGCAAAGACTTACGGGTGTCCACCATTGTGTCCCTGTTATATGGGGTTAGAAGGGCCCCGGAGAGAGGGTTTTCCATGTCCTGTCAGAGGAACTTCTGATTCTAACAACATCTGCCCCAACTCCTGGGGCTCTTCCCATCACAATTCCTGCCTCTGTAAATCAGTGATCCTGTTTCTAAAAATCAGAACATCCTTAGCTTCAGATTGCTCACTGCTGAGCTGGTTCAAAGAAGGCGACTTGGGTTCTGTTAAGAAATTTTAAAGGAAGTTTGGAGCAGTGGTAGCATTCTTGAAATGGCCAGTTTGGTGAGGGACACAGGGCACAAAGGGCTGAGAGACAGAGGAATGGCTGGGATAGAAGGCTGGTGCTGAGGTCACCTGCGAGCAGAGCTTGGGGCAAGGACTGAAACCGAGCAGGACCCTATAGGGATCCTGGGTACAAAAGCATTTATGTGTCCCATTCTCTGAGTTCCAAAGGGCAGGTTCAAACAGTTGCTAATCAGGGAAAGGAGGGGCTGCAGAGGCAAGGCAGGAGGAGTCAAGAAACAATAGTGTAGCCTTGAGGCAGGGTCCTGGTTTCCCTTCAAGGGATACACATAACATGATCTCTGAGCTCTTCTGCAGAACTAAAACCCCCACCAAATGGAAGACTTGATGAAGCACTCTTCATTCCAGAGAACGTCACAGTTCGCCTATCATCACCTGACTCCAGATCATCTCTGGATTGAAGGAATGTGGGCCCTGCACCCACCCTAATCCTTATCAGCAACCTCACTGCCCCTTGACTTTAAAACTCAACACACTCTGCCCCTCCATTGGGACACACAGTTTTGAGGACATTAGCCTGTTGTGGCCCCCTTTGCCTGGCAAAGCAATAAAGCTCTTCTTTTCTATTTCACCCAAAACTCTTGTCTCCAAGATTTAATTGGGTGTCAGGGTACAGAGGCCAGATTCGGCTTCAGGACCAGTGGCTGAACACCTGGCGGGAAGTTGTAACAGTCAGCTCTGGCTGCCTAACAAAGTACCAAGAATGGGGTGGCTTAAACAGTAGACACTTATTGTCTCACAGTCCTGGAGGCTGGAAGTTCAGGATCAAGGTATCATCAGGGCTAGTTTCTCCTGAGGCCTCTCTTCTTGGCTTGTAGATGACCATCTTCTCTCTGTGTCCTCACATGGTTTACCTTCTGTGCATTTCTGTGTCTTAATCTCCTCTTCTTAGAAGGATGTAAGCCAGATTGGACTAGGGCCCACCTTAATGACTTTATTTTAACTTAATCACTACTTTAAAGATTCTCTCCAAATACAGTTCCATTCAGAGGTACTGGGGGCTGGAACTCCAACATACGTCTTTTGAGGGACACAATTCAGTCCATCATGAGGTTAAGCTTGATTCATGGGCCTGCAGCTTTCCCAGAACGGAAAGTGAAAGGGGGAGGACTGGAGACCAAAGGACAGAACTTTGCTGCAGTTCTGCTCGTTCCCACACCACAGTACCTCAATTCCTGCTGCCCACTTCCTACCAACTCCGGGTCTCACATCCATCACAGAAGCCCTGAGTCCTGCTCTGTGGCTGGACTCTTCAGTAACAACATGTCCAGTGTTGATGGATCACACATCGTCTACCAGTCCCCAGGGTGTTCCATTTCACAGGCTGCTTGTTTGCTTATTTGCCAGGAGCCAAGGGGGAGGGGAGGGGGAATTCCACTGGTTTTTTTTGCGTGATCTGTGTGGGTGGCCATGGGTGCACCCACTTGGTTGAGAACTCAGCGGGAAGGTGATAGCTGCTGCTTGAGCTCATCCCCTGGCTTGTACTGGCTACTTTACATCCACATCAAGAAGGTAGATGGGGATTTTAACTTAAACCCATTGTTTTAGAAGTTTTTTAGAAGATATATAAATAGTTTGATAGTACCAGTGTTCTATATCATTAGCTAAAATTTTTAAAGTAACATATCTATGGAGCTCCTTTCCATGTGGCCGCCCTCTTTGTCTCTGTGTTGGGAGAAAAATGACTAGGTTTGGGAAACCACGTGCAGGGTTGAATGGTGCATACAACCCAAATGTCTCAGAAGCACACATTTCCCTGAGTGTGCACGCCTGGTCTTACCCAGTTTGGTGGCCTCCACATTTGGTGTTGGAGGGGGCGCAAATGCTCCCATGACAGTGGCTGCTGGGGGATGTTGAGCATGGGAATGGTGGGCATGTTTCCTTCACATCCAGCTTCTCTGCTCCCAGGCTCAGCAGTCCCCCTCTTGGAGCCTCAGCTGATTGTCTAGAACTTGGGGGTGCCCAGCAGCACAGGCCACATGGAATCATTATGAGGACCCTCAGAACAGGGAGTAGCTCAAATATACTCTCAGTGATGGTTATCATTTAAAGGGAAGCTTTCCTCTTTTGATTTGAAACACACTCTTCCAGTGTAAACGCCCCCTTTGGGTAACAGGATTTCAAAGTCCAAGCTCCCAAGGCCATCCCTCCCCTCTCTCATGTCAGCATGGGTAAAGGGGGAGTTTGGTCTGTGTCTGGCCACTGGGACTGAAAGGCCTCCACTAAGGGTTTTTGGTCTTGTCCATGAGGTCCTGATGATGGTTTTCTGCAGGCACCTGATGCTGAAGTTCAAGGTCTCTGTCATGCTGCCTTCCACTCACTGGTGTCCCCACAACGGCAGCCACCCTGAGCCTCTGAGGTCCATTGGTCTCTTTATTACCTCCCACCCCTCATCCAGGGGACTCAGGGACTCAGAGTCACCTGCACTCCACAGGTGTGTCTCCAAGAGATGAGGTAATTATTTCAGGTTCATCTTTCTAGACCCCTTTTCTGCTCCACCATCCCCAGACATCCTGAGAGGGGCAGGGAAGCTGTCCTGGGCTTCTGGGCTTGTACAGGAGTGTCTCTCACAACCTACTTTTGCCCAAGTGTGGAGGACAAGGGTGCTGGGCCACCTTTCAAAGACTCAGGGAATATCTCCAACTTTCTTTCTCTTCCTTCCCTGTTCTAAAAGGACATCTGTTCCTATCTGGTTGGGAATGTCTCCTCTATTATATCTTCTCACTTCCTTGCCTCATGACATCTCCATCTCCTGTCCCATCCTTTCTCCTGGGAGATAAACCTTATTCTCTTGATCCTAATGACAGAGGGGTTCAGGCTTAGGGGGAAAACTGATTGACTGGCAGAGAAATATTAGGAAATATTGTTTATTGATAAAAATATTATCTCTGCTAGTAATCAGAGGAAAGAAACACAGCCTGTTATTATAGAGGTGTCAACCCTACACTATAATTAATCCATTAAAAATCAAAGATAGAAAATCCTTTCATTAGCTGCAGAAACTTATACTATCTTAGGGGGATATGTGTAAGAACCCTCATTTTCTTGGGCTAAATCAGAGGCCAAAGAATGTAGAATCTGTCTGCTTCTGGTGGGTTGGTCTGTTTTAGGGCTTAGCACATCCATAAGAGTATGAATTTGAAAACTTGAGAATATATTTCCAAACTTTCCTTCTATTTAATTCCTGGATGAGCACTGAAATCAAAGAAGTTAATAGCGAGCAAACACACACCTTTGAAAAGGGTAAATTTTATAAATAGACAAACTTGACTTTCTAAATTTATTAGGGGCTTTTATTTAAAAGTAGGGTATAGAAAGAGGAGCACTCAAAATTGAGATGAAAATCCGTGTCCCATCAGTGCCAACACATGGTACAAAATGGTCCAAACTGAATCACAGGTGGTAGGTGAAAATGGCTTCTGTTTGGAGCTAAAGTCTGCCAAGCTCTTAAACTTGGATTCCCTTATTTCAGAACTTGAAGATAATTTAGATTTCACTTGTAATAGAGTTTGAGATGGTAGTATAGATAAAGAAAGAGTTTATTACACAAATTAATGTTGTATCCAAGGTTGTGGAAAGACGTTTAGCCTTGTGAACCAAACTACTAAAGTACTTAAAATAATCTGTAAAAAAAATTAAATAATTGCCCAATAAAACAGTTTATTATTATATATAATATTAATAATATATATTAAAGCAGGTTCCATGAAAAGGAATCTATTTCAATCAATTTGTTTATCTCTAAACACACATTATTTTTTGTCAATGGTTGAATTCAAGCAACACATTGCTTAAAAATTGCGAGTCAGGGCTTCCCTGGTGGCGCAGTGGTTGAGAGTCCGCCTGCCGATTCAGGGGACACGGGTTCGTGCCCCGGTCTGGGAAGATCCCACGTGCCGCCGAGCGGCTGGGCCCGTGAGCCATGGCCGCTAAGCCTGCAAGTCCGGAGCCTGTGCTCCGCAGCGGGAGAGGCCACAACAGTGAGAGGCCCGCGTACCACAAAAAAAATAAAATAAAAAAATAAAAATTATTAAAAATTGCGAGTCATTAACCAATTATTAGTATATAGTAAGATTCAAAATATAATGAAAAAACAGAGAAAGGAAAATATTGTGTTCTAATATTTTACTGGAAAAAAATTACCTTGTTGATATAATAGCCCAGAAGGAAAGAATATGCTGTTTGAAACTTTTTTTATTAAAAAATGAAATCATTTCATTTGTTTTCCTATCATGAAAGGATGTATCTCTTGAATGCACCCATTGATTAAAACACTCCCCACATGGGCCAGGGAGTGAGGGTTCTGTTTCCAAAATTTACCAGGTATTTTGCCTCCAATATGGTGGAGTGAAAACACATAACAAACTGTAACTCTTGCAGATAAGAACTCTAGGCTTTGTATAAAATATAGAAAACAACTATCAGAGGTATGTGGGGGAATTAGAAGACAAATAATCTATTTTTTAAAAAGACAAAAAAATTGAACAGACATTTCTCAAAAGCAAAGTTATAGTGGCTAATTAGCACATGAAGAGATTCTCAAGATGATTAGTTACCAGGGAAATGCAGATCAAAATCAGGATGAGACCCTGCTCCACTCCCACTGGGGTGAATAAAGGAAGAACACTGTCCAAGTACTGGAATTCGGCCAACTGGAATGGTGCATCACTCTGGAAAATTGGCAGTTCTTAAAAAGTTACAGTGACTATGTAACGTAGCCATTCCATTATTAGGTATCTATCCATGAAAAATGTCCACACACAGATGTGTAGATGAATGTTCACGGCAGCTTTAGTCACAATATCCTAAAAGTGGGGGCCACCCAAATGTCCATCAACAGGAGAATGGGTAACCAAAGTGAGGTATACCTGCGTAATGGGTAGTAAGCAACATAAAAAGGACTAACTACTGGGGTACATATGGGTGAATTTCAAGGTCGTTATGCTGAGTGAAAGTAGCCAGTCACAAAAGACCAGGTACTATGTCATTTTTTATTGTAAAATCTTAGGAAGTGCAAATTGACCTTTAGTGACAAAAAGCCGATTAGAGCTTGCCTGGGGCAGGGGTAGAGGAAGGGATGAACAGCAAAGGAACTGGAGGAAATTTTGGGGGCGATGGAAGTGTTCTGTCTCGTTTTCGGTATGTATAGCTGTCAAAACTCACTGAACTGTAGACGTTAATATGTGCAAGATATCATGTGTACATTATACTTACGTCCATAAAGCTGATTTTTAAAAGTGTTCTAGGATCTTGCTTAACCAAAAAGAATAAAAAGCGTTAGGAGATCTGTTTTTGTTTGTTTGTTGGTTGGTTTGTTTGCAGTACGCGGGCTTCTCAGTGTTGTGGCCTCTCCCGTTGCGGAGCACAGGCTCCGGACGCGCAGGCTCAGCGGCCATGGCTCACGGGCCCAGCCGCTCCGCAGCATGTGGTATCTTCCCGGACTGGGGCACAAACCCGTGTCCCCTGCATCGGCAGGTGGACTCTCAACCACTGCGCCACCAGGGAAGCCATGTTTGTTTGTTTTTTATGTGAGACTGGAGATGGGAGCCTTCTTTGAGTCACTGATTTGAGAGCACTTGGAACAGGCGTTGTCATTTCCAGGGCACCCTCGGGCTGCAGAGAAAGAATCTGCCCAGTATTTCTATGCGGCAAACAGGGCAGTAGGTCATCAGCAGGTTTCAGCCTCTGTTTTGGGAGAGATTCTTTTCAATACCAAGTTCACTCGAAAAAGTAAGACTCTTCGCCTCAAAAAAGAGAGTAGTGCCTTGAAACATTATAGTCTCTGAGGAGACTGGCCACTCTCAGCAGGACGCCCCATAGACATCTAAGCACTCAGTCGCCATGGCCACTTCTCCCTCTTGCTCCCAGTGATGACCCCCCCACTGACACGCAAAGATGCCAACTTGCACATCCAGTTTCTCCCTCCTGGGAGAGACACTTGTCTCTAAGGGGCTGATTTTTTCACCTACTCTAATCCAGCTCTTTGCTGTGACAACCTGGGGCCTGGGGTGGATGTGTGTGGCGGAGGAACTGGGTGACTGTAGTTGCCCATCAGCATGACCCAGGCTTGTCAGCATGGTGTCCAATGCAGACAACTTGGCTGAACTCAGAGGCCAGGTAAGCCTCGGGTGGGTGGTCAGGTGCAACCCACCCTGATGGGTCCTTCACTGTTCATGTGTCAGTGCCAAACACAAATGGCAAATTAATGGGAAAAGTACTTGTTGTTATCCCATTAATAATAAAATAAAGTAAAAGTACAGGTTTGGGGTCCATATCTCCTACTTAATTCCTAAATTCCTCTGTCACCCATTAGGTGAAAGTAGCAATACATATTTATCCATGATATTCATGTTTGAATGTATGTTAAAGAATGAAAATCATCATTAGCATCCCAGAAATCATTACTAAAAAAATTAAAAGGAGAGAAAAAGAAGAACAGCTCTTCAGCTATGAACCAGCCATACTGAACAGCTAAGGACCTCCAGAATGGGCTCTGTCCTGGTGGAGGCCGTAGAACCTGGCCGTCCCCTCCCGCCTGGGGCTGAGGAAACACTCCTGGGAGTTGCAGCCCTCCTGGGAAGTGTGCTCACATCTAGGACACAGCAAGGACGCCAAGGAGTGGGGGCGAGGGGGACCTCCGCTCCAACAGAACCAGCCTGGAATGGACACCTGAGACACAGCTACTGGCTGCTCTGGCCCCAGAGGAGGCAGGACGGATCCCTCCCAGCAACTGTGGCTCTTAATGGAGAACTGCCCAGAGCCCACAGCCGTCCCACCAGCAATGTGGTCACACCAAGTACAAATTGTAGCGTGTCAAATCAATCAAATTAAAAAAAAAAAACTGATTAAAAAAAAAGGAAAACTGGTTCCTTAGTGCTCAATCTCAATATTTTCCAATTAACATGTGAAAGAGGATTATTGATTAGGAAAGAAAAGTAGATCTAGACACATTGGTTCTGGGTTCTGTAACTTTCCTGGATTCTAGTCTGACTCTCTCCCTGCCTCTCCCATTTGTCAATGCTTATAGCCTCTCTCTCTCTCTCTCCCTCTGTCTCTCTCTGGCTCTGGGAACTGTAGTTACCCTTGTTGTGGGCAGCTCTGGGAGGGGTGTGGAGGAAAGGAATGAAAGGTCACTGAGGACTTGGAGCAGAACCAGCTCTGAAAGACCAAATTCCAGGCCCTGAGAATGTCACATGTGTCAGATCAAGGTTAGGAACAAGAAATTGGGGCTGACGTTTGGAAGGGTTGATGGGAGAAGGAAGGGGAAAAGGAACATGCGTAGAGATGGTTTTCATATGTTTAACTTTTTTGCTTGACTTAAGCATATTGTTTCCCCAAAGTTGAACACATCCTTTATCAAGAAAGAATAAAATAAAAGAAGCTTAGACGTCGTACCAGTAACTAACTTACATCTGAATTTCCTGGAGGGTGTGCACAGAGAGGAGACAGAAAGAGGCAGCCCTAATGACAAGGATGAGCTCTGGAATGTTGACAAGGGGAATGACTGAGTAGCAATTTCTTTTTCCACATCAGAGTAGAATTTACATTCAATTCAGGAGCCCTCCGAGGAATTTCCCCCGTCTTTCATTTGGCCCATGAATTTTCTGGCTAGGAAAATCTCTGAGCAGATGCAAATGTCAACAGTGGGGAGATCTGGCTGACAAAGAGAAGCAGCCTTTGTATCTCACTGCAGTTAAAAAAAAATCAAATTCCTAGTTTCATGGGCATGACTGCCCTTTTGTCAAAATCAGGGATCAGGGACAGGCTGGGGGTTGAGTGGAGCAGGCTCTTCATCCAAAAAGGCATCTTTTAGTGACTTGGCCAAGGCTGGAGGAATGGGGGACAGGATAGACCCCATGGACGTTTTTCCCAGAACAAGAGTGCAGGAGAGAGAGTGAAACTCAGCTCTTGTCTCCCGAGAGAACGGCGACCATGTGCCGAGCAAAACCTCTGCATTAAGGAAAGGATGCTTGTTTGAGGCCCAGTTTACAACTGAGCAAAGGTAAAACCAGTGCTGCCTGCTGTTTAACACCCATAAGGCAACATCCCTCCAGACTGCCCCCTGCCGGTGGCCAGGGCACTGGGCTGCAGGGGAGGGTCTGGTTCTCAATGGTCTCTGCTGCTGAGAGCCCATGCAGCTTCCAACAGGTTGCAGCTTCTCCACACGGAGGTGACCACTGAGATCTGGAATTCCAACCAAGAGTGGAGAAATACATTAAAAAAAATTGACGAGACACATGTCTAATCCATCATCATGATTATTGATGAACATTCATTTGCAGCTCCTGACCTGTGCCATGGTCTGTGAAGGTGAGCAAGGACAATACATGGTCTCCCCCTTGGGCTGCCCAGTATGTGGTTAGAAAGAGGTATGTGCTCTTAAAAAGGATGAAACAAGAGCTGTCACACAGAGCCATGCACCAAAACCTCCTCTTACTAGATATGTGTATATATACAGATATACTTTGCAGTTTTATATAAATATGTAAATACATAAATATAAGTATATTCATATTTTTGGTTCCAGAACCCCTCTCTCCCTATACCAAAATTCACAGATGCTCAAGTCTCTTATATAAAATGGCATAGTATTTGCATATGACCTACACATATCCTCCCACATACTTTAAATCATTTCTAGATTACTTTTAATATTTAATACAATGCAAATGCTAAGTAAATAGCTGTAAACACAATGTAAATGCTATGTAAATAGTTGCTAGTGCACAGCAAATTCAAGTTTTGCATTTTGGAAGTTCCTGGAATTTTTTTTTCTGAATGTTTTCTATCCACGTAGGTTGAATCCTCAAATGCGGAACCTGCAAATACAGCCAACTCTGAATATTAAATCTCACAAGGAAAGTAAAATTGGAAAGTCCTTAATTTATTGACTCAGCTCTTTAAATGAGTTAGTTCACAAAATGCATTTTACTAATTTCTAAAATTCTGGATTCAGAAACACGAGAGAACTCTGGAAAAACCAAATTGGTGGTCAGTAAATGCATATATCTTGACCACCATATAGGGACTGCTGACTCCCTAAAAAGGCCAAAAAGCAAAGTCATCTCATTCTTCTTCTTTATAACTGATGGATCTAGAATTTTTATAGGCATCACCTGCTTTGAGGGTCTTCTGCCAAGCAAAGCTATTTCTACAGAAAGAGTGGCAGGTGCTTGCTGGAGGCAGTTTCTCATGCCAATTGTGTGCAAACAAAGAAAGAGCAGAGAACATTTCCCTCACCATCCAAGTCTACAAAGGTTAACCCCCTGCAGTTGCTGACCTACAGTGCGCTCAGGGCTTCAGATGGAGATTAAGGCAATAACAGGGTGCTCTGTGCTTTGGACCAGCAGGCTCTTAGATAGGTAGATGGATTTCAGGGAGAATTTTAATGAACCCTGACTCTTTTTTTTTTTTTTTAAATTTAGTTTCGGTTGCACACAGGCTTTCTCTAGTTGCGGCAAGCAGGGACTACTCTTTGTTGCAGTGCGCAAGCTTCTCATTGCAGAGGCTTCTCTTGTTATGGAACACAGGCTCTAGGAGCATAGGCTTCAATAGTTGCAGCACATGGGCTTAGTAGTTGCGGCACGCGGTCCCTAGAGTGTGCAGGCTTCAGTAGTTGTGGCGTGCGGGCTTAGTTACTCTGTGGCATGTGGGATCTTCCCAGACCACAGATCGAACCCATGTCCCCGGCACTGGCAGGTGGATTCTTAACCACTGTGCCACCAGGGAAGTCCCTGAACCCTGTTTCTTGTATCTTCCCATACACAGAAAAGCACTACAATCATTAACTTGAGACCTCTGTTTTGTAACTAGCAATAATCTTTTACCAAGATGTATGCTTAACTGCATGTATTCCCTAACAAAAATCACATATAAACTAGCCTCCCATGCTTACCTCTTTGGAGCAGTTCCTCAAAGCCTTCTGACAGGCTGTCTCCCAGGCTATAGTCCTCAGTCAAGACCCTGAATTAAACCTACCTCACAACTCTCACACTGTGTGTTTTTCTTTCCTTTGACATGTGTGTCTTGTGACACAATGCTTAGAGATAAATTGCTATATCATGCCTTAAGAGATGGACTTCATCTTTTAAAGCCTGTATTTTAAAATATGGACTTTAAAGAAACCTGGGAAGGAGACTTCCATGCATTTCAAGTGCTGAACAAGATGCTTATAAGATATTGATGTCTCTGTTGCTGACTCTGGGCTCTTCCCTCTTGAAGCTGGGCAAGTACAGGCCTTGTAGGTCTGTGGGGTGCAGCCCAACACTCCTACTATAGATGATTATGGAGCTTGTATTTTTCTGTGTCTAACTTGTTCATAAGAAGTAAAGCCATGAGTTTCGAATGCTCAGAGGCCATTCCTCACCTCAGCTTAATTTTGTTCAGGTCAATAGCATTTTTTTTTTAAAGCTTACACATTTTGTTATTTTTAAAAAATCTTCAAGTTCCTGGATTGGGGCTTAAAGGTCCTAGTTTTTGAGCAGGAGTCTGTCCTTGAAATCTATTTTCAATCAAGCAGAAACTCTGCCAGCTTCAGTATTTCTTCTGTACACAAGCAACATGCCATTTTCATTGGTCCTGGACACAAATACATTCCTGGAGTGGCATGGTGTCAAATATGTTCCTAATCCTCCAGGATGCTTAACAAAATAAGGTAATCCAAGCCCCTGAATTAGCTGTTCACTGACTGCTGTGTGGTGCTATTTCAGAGAAGCAAAGGGAAAAGAAACTCTAACACAAGATATTCCCTCTGAAATAACCAAAATTACCATGACAGCTGCTAGCACGTGCTGCACACATAACAGGTACATAATAAATACAGAGGAAAGAGTTAGCAAGTACACAGGCTAATGTTGTCCATAATGCAGAGTGACAGGGTGGATGGCCTGAGTCCCATCCTCTCCATGCTGGCTCTAAGTGTAGGCTCACAAACCCCAAATGGGCCACCTACTTGCTTTCCCTTTATGTCAAAGTGTAATTTTCAAACAACTAAACACATGACTCTCATACCTTCATAGATTGAGGGTGTATCAAAGATTTATTTATTTAACTCATTAAAGAGAAAACTAACAGGCAAAGGATGGCAAAGGCAGTTCAAAGGACAATATGAGGAAGTATAAACATGCATATACACATTCAGTGGGGGAAAATACTGCGTGAGCTGTACCATTTTTATCACACAGAAATTATTTCCATCTCTAGTGGACAAAAATCACTGGCAATTCAACAATCTTGTATTAAATTAATATCTAACTGTACAAAGTCTGGCAGTAAATAATAGTAAGCAGAAAGCCCGATAGTTTTTTCTTCTTAGAACATCAAATGATTTTTAGGTGGGCTTGTTGGACAAGGTCGAATTATGACATTGACTCTTTTTATCATTTTTCCTCTTTTTTGATGTTTTTTCTTAACAATCAATGCAAACAAGGTATATCCTGACTCTTAGAATGTTGAAGAAGCATAACCCTAAGTAGAAAAAAATAAAATGACTCATTATCCTAGTGTGATTTAGGATTTACCATCAATAAAATGATTATTACATTTGATCTTTCCCAAACCCTTTGATTTACTGTGCATCAAAAACAATCGTTCTCCTGAATCTAAGAACTTTGTAAAGGCATTTCTCCCACTGTACTTGCTTATATAACATGAGCAATTCATTAAGGAAATAATTTGCATTTAATAGATGGTTATAATAGATTGTTATTAGGATCTACTGTTCGAATCAGGAGAGGAAAGAAAATGAAAAAAGATGTTCCTTTTTGAATAGCCATCTCTGCTTGGTTTATCAAAATAATAGCCAAAATCTGGGTAGGAATGTGTCAGAAGCCCCGTGCTCAAGGCAGCGCTGGTCAAGCTAGGAAAAAAACTTCTTGCTCTTGGGTGGGAATCATTTTCATTCAGTATTATTTTTCAGACATCATTTATCAAGTTAAGGAAGTTCCCTTCTCTTCCAATTTGTTAAGAAATTTTATCCTGAATGAATGTTGCATTTTGCTAAATGCTTTTTCTGTGTCTGTTGAGATAATCATATTAAATTAAATGTTTTACTTTGAGATTCTTGTAGATTCACATGAGGTGAAGAAACAATGAGAAGGATTCTGCACACCCTTTACTCAATGCTTCCGCCCAAGGTAACATCCCCCCGAACATCCCCCACAACCAGGATATTGACATTGATACAGTCCAGATACAGAACATTTCCATCACCTAAAGGCTTCTTCCTGTTGTCTTTTCATAGGTACCCACACTTTTCTCACCTATTTTTGGGTTTTCTATTCTGTTCCAATGATCTTTTTGTCTACTCCCCCCAATACGACATACTCTTGATTACTGTAGTTATAAAATAAGTCTTAAAATCTGGTAGACTGATTGCTCCTACTTTAAATTTTTAAAATTATTTTAGCTTTTCTAGTTGCTTTGCCTTTTCCATACAAATTTTAGATTATGTTGTCTACATCTATAAAAAATCCTGCTGGGATTTTTATAGGAATTGTATTAAAACTGAATATAAAAATTTTGTAACTATGTGTGTGGTGGATGTTAAGTAGACTTCTTGTGGTGATGATTTCACAATATATACAAATATCAAATCATTATTTTGTACATCTGAAGCTAATATAATGTGTCAACTATAATTCAATTTAAAAAAACTGAATATTAATTTGGGAAGAATTGACATCTTTACTATATTGAGTCTTCCAATCAATGAATGTGGTATGCTTCTTCTTTTATTTAGAAGTTATTTGTTTTCCTAAACCATCATTTTGGAGTTTCTAACATATAAAACCTGTACATGTTAGATTTACACTTAAGTACTTCATTTTTTGAGCAATTGTAAATGGTACTGTAATTTTAATTTTGGTTTCCACATGTTCATTGCTAATATATAGAACTATAACTAATTTTTGAGTGTTGATTTTGTATCATAAGACCTTATTAAACTCAGTATTAAACTCACTTATAGAGGGTTTTTTTTGTCCTTGGGTTTTCAACACAGATAACCAAACCACATTATTTGAAAATAGAGCCAGTTTTCTCTCTTTCTGATCTATATGCCTTTTATTTCCTTTTCTTTCCTCCTTGAACTAGCTAGAATTTCTAGTACCACATTGTTCAGTGGTGGTGAGAGCAAACATCCTTGCCTTGTCCCTGACTTTAGAGGAAAACATTCAGGTTTTCACCACTAAGTATGCTATTAGCTGTAGGGTTTTTGTAGATTTTCTTTACCAAATTGAGGAAGTTCTCTTTTATTCTATTTTTCTAAAAGTTTTTTTTATCATAAATAGGTGTTAAATGTAGTGAATACTTTTTCTTTATTGATTGACATGTGATCATGTAATTTTTCTTTTGTATGTTAATATTATGGTTTACAGTGATTGATTTCTGAATATTGAGCCAGCATTGCATCCCTGGGATAAACCCCACTGGTGATAGTTTATAATTCTTTTTTATATATGCTGAATTCTATTTACTAATATTTTGTTAAGGATTTTGCAACTATATTCATATATTTTTCTGTAGTTTTATGTTTGCAATATCTTAGTCTAGTTTTAGTACCAGGGTAAGACTAGCTTCAAATACTAAAGTGGAAAGTGTTTTCTTCTTTCTTATCTTCTGGAAGAGAATGTGTAGAATTTGTGTTAAGTCTTCTTTAAACATTTCATAGAATATTCCAGTGAAACCATCTGGGCTTAGAGATTTCTTTTTTAGTGAGTAATTTTTTGTGAGTTCCATTCCCTTAAAAGATAAAGGGTTACTCAAATTGTCATTTTCATGTTGTTCAAGTTGTGGCAGATTGTATTTTCTGAGGAATTGGCCCATTCCATAAAAGTTGTCAGACGTGTGTGTTTATTTGTTCATGGTACTCGCTTATTATCCTTTTGATATCTATAGTGTTTACAGTGATATCTTCTGTGTCATCCTTGATATTGGTAATTTGTCAGTCTTAGAAGTTTGTCAAATTTATTGATCTTTTCAAAGAACAAACTCTTTTTTTCATTGATAGTCACCATTGTTTTACTGTTTTCAGTTAAAGTGATTTCTGCTCTCGTTTTATTATTTCCTTCCTTCTGCTTGCTTTGAGTTTATTTGGCTTTTATTCCATGTTCTTGGGGCAGGAGACTTTCCTCTTTTCTAACATATGCATTTAGTGCACTAAAATTTCTCTTACCACTGCTTTAGTTGTATTACACTGATTTTTTTTTGGTATGTTACATTTTCATTTTCATTCAATTCAATGTGTTCTTTTGTTTCTCTTCAGACTTCCTTTTTGACAGTGGATTAAAGTATGTTGTTTAGTTTCCAAGTGTTGGAGATTTTCTTATTATCTTTCTATTACTGATTTCTAGGTTGATTGTATTATAAACAGAAAATGCACTCTGTATGATTTCAATATTTTTCAATTTCTCAAGGTTTGCTTTATAGTCCAGGATATGATTTGCCTTTGTATATGTTCCATGGGTGCTTGACTAGAATGTGTATTTTGTGTTGTTGGCTGTAGTGTTCTATTATGTCAATTAGATCCTGTTGATTGATGGTGTTGTTGAGTTTCTCTATAACTTTGCTGATTTTCTGGATGGGTGTATTAATTGGTAAGAGAGAGATGTTGAAGTCTCCAATTATAATTGTGGATTTGTCCATTTTCCCTTTCAGTATTTTTCATTCTTTTAATTACTGTTTTTTTCTTCACATATTTTCCTGCTGTCTTGTTTAGTGCATACATGTTTAGGATTGCCGTATTCTTGGTGATTGACCTGTTTGTCATTATATAATATTCCTCCCTGCCTCTGGTAATTTTACTTACTCTGAAGTCTACTTTATCTAATATTAATATAACCACTCTTGGGTTTTCTAAATTACTATTTGTATAAAATATATTTCTTCATCTTTTACTTTCAACCTACCTATATAATTTTATTTGTACTGAGTTTCTTATAGATAGCATGAGTCATGTTTTCAATCCATTCTGTCAATTTCTGTTTTTTAATTGGTGTATATAGACCATTTACTTTAAACATAATTTCTGATATATTAAGGCTTAAGTCAGTCTTTTTTGTGTGTGTGGTATGCAGGCCTCTCGCTGTTGTGGCCTCTCCTGTTGTGGAGCACAGGCTCCGGACACACAGGCTCAGTGGTCATGGCTCACAGGCCTAGCTGCTCCGCAGCATGTGGGATCTTCCTGGACCAGGGCACGAACCCGTGTCCCCTGCATCGGCAGGTGGACTCTCAACCACTGCGCCACCAGGGAAGCCCAAGTCAGTCACTTTATTTTTTGTTTTCTGTTTGTTCTCTCTGTTTTATGCTTCACTATTTTCTTTTTTCTACCTTGCAGTGAATCACTTGAACTTTTCTTTGGAATTCTATTTGATTTATTTATAATGTTTAAACATAGTTTTTGAGACTATAGTGTTATAGTGTATCTCTGTATAGCTTTTTTAGTGGTTGCTTAGGTATTGCATGTATATGTATGGCATCTATCTAGTAGTGTCATAATTTCACCATTTTGGATGAAATGTAGAAAACATATCTGCCTTTGCATCTATGTACCTTCCCCCATTTATAATATACTTGTCTTAAATATTTTTCCACATACATTTAGAACCACATCAGACAGTATATAATTTTTTGCCTCAGACATCAAACATAATTTAGAAAACTAAAGAAGAGACAGAAAGTCTGCTGTGTTTACTCATATTTTTGCAATGTTCTTTCTTTCATTCTGATGTTCTCAAATTCCTTATTTTATTATTTCCTTCATGTTTAAAGAACTTTCTTCAGCTATTCTTTTAGGGTAGGTATGCTGGTGACAAATTCTCTTCGTTTCCTTCATTTGAAAATGTCATGTTTACCTCTTCACTACTGAAGGATGTAAGATTCTGTGTTGACAGTTCTTTGATGCGTCTTCGTGTGGATTTCCTTGGTTGATCTTATTTGGCGTTTGCATAGCTTCTGGAATCTCTAGGTTTAGGTCTTTTGCCAAGTTTGAGTTGTTTTCAGCCATTATTTATTGGAGCCCTGATATCTTTTTTTCTTTTCTTGCAGCATTTCCATTCTCTTTTTACTGCCAGTGGGGATAGAAATCTAGTCTCCTCACATGATCTCCACTGACAGCATGGTGGTGAAGGCTCCTTGTGATGGAGTAGGAATGAAGGTCTTGGCTGTCTACTCAGGCTTCTCTGACATCACCTTGGGTGGTGGACTGGGGGCTGGGAGCACATTGTTACAGACTTATGAGGTTGGAAGTCCAGGCTCCCCACTTGGCCTTTGCTAATATTGGTAGGGATGGGTCCACAGTGTTTTCTGCATTGTTTGGCTGGAGTAAAGCTGATATTGTTTAAAAGTTTACTGACTTTAGAGGCTACTCTTCCTGGTCCTTTGGCTAAAGAAAGTAGGCTTTTGTTCAGGCTTTTTTTAGTCTGAACCCATTGGCCTGTCTGGTTGCCAGCTTCTCTAACACCCAGTTTGGGATACATGAGGCCAAAAGAGAACCCACGAAATTCATCACCATGTTGGTCCTTAGGTCAAGGTTTCTAGCTGGTCTTCCTTTTTTTCTCTATCTTTGAGAGTCCTCTTACTTTTTCTATTAGTGTGTGTGGGTATGTATGTTGAGAAATAAGGAAAAGTACATCTACTCCATCTTCCTGGAATTGGAAATGGGAATGTACTGATTGGTTTCTGAATGTGAAACCAACCTTGCATTCCTGAGATAATCCTCACTTTGTCATAATTTATCTTTTTATATGGATAATACAGTCCTCAATTTAGAGTTAATTATGCCACATAATTGAGGCAGGATTTTTCTGTGTAATCTACCCAAACTCAGTGAATTCAAAGTGTTATCAGCCAGATGGCAGGAAGAGGCACTATCCTAAGCCCTGTGTGAACATCAGACACCTACTTTTAATCCTTCCAGATGGTTCTTTCACAAAATGCTAATTATCATCAACAGATGAATGGGTAAACAAATTGTAATACATGCATAAAATGGAACACATTTTTAAACAATGAACTATTGATAGGATTGATAAGTGCTACAATGTGGATAAATCTCAAAATAACTTTGCTTGGTGAAAAACTCCATACCAAAACAAATATATACTCTTCTATTATATAAAATTCTTTAACTTATGGTGGCAGAAACCAGATGCACAGATGACTGTCTGTTGATATGGGTGCAAAAGGGAGAGATTACAAAGGGGAATGAAGACACTTTGGGGATAATGTGTATGATCACTATTTTGATTATGGTGATGGTTCATAAGTGTATACAAATGTTGATAGAGTTGTACATGTACATTTTAAATGTGCATTTTTTGTTGATTATGCTGTCTGACATCAAACTGTTAAAGCTGGTAAAAAAGGATAACCCCAAATATTATGGCTCTCTTGCCATGTAGGGCATTAATCCCTTCTCTTCATCTAACTTAGAATTCTAATTTCAAGTAGCCTTTTTCTCACTGACTATAGGTACTTGAGACCCTCAAATTCTCCTCTGAATCTCATTTGTCATCCTGCTGGTTCCCTCATTAACAAGTTAGGCATGTGCTGACTGTGTACTTGAAGGAGAATTATGTTGCTATCATTTTGCAAGTTATCCTTTGACAACATTTATACCCATAAAAGTAACTTTATTTAAAATATCCATACAAATTCTTCAAGAGCAAATATCTATAGATTTAAGTCTGAAATATTCTTCTATCCCCCTTCCTCTACCACTGAGCATACAGAAGCAAGTGTTTTATAATCAGATATTTGACAACTTGAGGATTCTTAGTACACTATGAACTTAGAACACTATTTCATGATGTAAGGCATTATGTGAAAATGAAGATAAGACACAGGAACACATGTATATTTCAAGACAAATATTAAGATCTGCCTGGGAATTTGGGGAGATGGTGCAGAGTCCAGGAAAACAGTATAAGACAAAAAATACATGGTCTTTAAAAGGAAGTACATATGAAAAATTGGGGGTATTGTTGACTTGTACTTCAGTATTTGGACTCATATATAACTGTCACAAGAGTAATTATCTCTTTGTTATGCACTCAAAGGAATAAGCCAGATGTCAAAATAATAGACAGAGGTGCTGTAGAGAGGAAAGGGACTAAAAAGAAAACTGGGCAAGAGAGAGAAAGTAAAAGAGGGTTTGGATAAATGTATTTATGTTGACTTACCATTAAAGTTAGAGAACAACCTTTTGAAGCAAGAAGCTCTCAGCAATTCAGCTGAGGACCACGGTTGTCTGAGAAAACACAAGCAAGAAAGGATTCTGTGAGGTGTGCAGGCTCCCCTCCCCAGGGCTGCTGCTCCTCCAGACCTCCTGAACACACCCCCAAGGGCAGATGACTCAGCAGACATGTTAAAAAGTATTCTAAAGAGGCAGACCTGAATTGAAGTTTCCAACTGACCTGGCTTAGTTTCCAGCATCTGGCACCCTATTCATGAAAAAAATTATAGGCCTAGATGGAATTTCCTTCTTTCAAAGGTGATTTATGAGCAAGAAATGTTCAACATCAGATCTATATATAAATATTACCCTCACATCTATTGTTGCTACCCCCTTGGGAGAGGAGGGATGTAAATAAATGTAAAAATAAAGAGTACATTTCAATTGCAATTATACCTTAATAAAGCTGGAAAAAAATAAATCTAATATCATGAATAAAAGCTACTTGCTTTTTAATATATAGTAAAAATACATCTCAAGATAAGAATTGTTCCAAGCATAAGAAAAAAATTCAGATGATTGTAATCTAAAAGTCAAAGAAATTAAAGAAAAAATGGAATACTGAGAGAAAAAAAAAGGAGCTCAAGGAAGAGATGTTTAAAATTAAAGAAAAGACAAGTTAATAAGAAAAGGTTAAAAGTGAGTTGGAAGGTTTGATGAGAAAAGAAATTTAAGATAGCATAGCACTATTCATTAATGAAAACTACATTAGAAGGAGCAAGAATAAAAATAGAGACTGCTGGAAACAGATTCAATGCAAAAACAGCTTTAAAAAGATCACATAAACAAAATGGAAAACTAGAAAAAGTTTTGGAGAGAATAAAGTATGTAGGAATGCAGATTAAGAAAATTCAACATGTCTATAATCGGGTTTTCTGAAAGACAGAAGAGAAAAATATTTGAAGTTCTGGTGGTGTTGGGACTTCAAGGATAAAAATGTGAGAAAAAAAAGCCAAGTTGCCTAGAAGAAAGAAAATACATTGACCTCATAATTCCCCAAATAATTATTTTCAGTGGCAGAATACAGTGGAGAAATATGTTGATGATTCTGAGAAGAAAAAACCTGACTCCAAATATTATGTAGTCAAATTATCCTTCACTTAAAAGACTAGAGAGTGTGGGCTTCCCTGGTGGCTCAGTGGTTGAGAGTCCGCCTGCCGACGCAGGGGACACGGGTTCTTGCCCTGGTCTGGGAAGATCCCACATGCCATGGAGCGGCTGGGTCCGTGAGCCATGGCCACTGAGCCTGCACGTCCGGAGCCTGTGCTCTGCAATGGGAGAGGCCACAACAGTGAGAGGCCCACGTACCGCAAAAAAAAAAAAAAAAAAAAGAAAGAAAGAAAAGACTAGAGAAAGACATTCTTAAGCTTATATTCTTAGTGTATATAGCACCTATGTGTCCTCCTTAAAAAAGAAAGTTGACAAATCCAATCAACTGAAGAATTTAATGCAGAATCCCAAAAAGTGAAGCCATATTGGGAAATATTGCATCTGTTAAGATTAAATGTCTAATCTTTCATGATGTAAGTAAAGTTGATACTCAAATTTATGAATTAATAAAGATGTTGGCATGTATATGTATAATACACACACACACACACACACACATACACACAAAGGTAACCACTAAAAGAAATAAAAAGAGACAATAAAACTTTTAAATTACTAGGAGAAAAATAAGTACAACCTCCCCACACATACCACTCACCTAAACACACACACACACACACTCAAAGCAAACCAAATGTTAAATTTTGCAAATATATCAAGCATATGTGTTACAACTATAGATATAAAATTTGTTAAAAGACATAATTTCCTTGTTAGATCCAAAAGCTAATTCAATTACATGCAAAAGTAAGAGATACATTAAAATTTACAAAGCTTGAAATTAGAGGTTAGATAAAGATAAATCATGCTATTGGCATGAATATTTGAATTTAAAACAAAAGACATTAAAATTTATAAGTTAACTCATTTTTAATGATGCAGGATATATTCACAATAAAGATTAAAATCTCAGGGGCTTTCATGGACCAGATAACGTATCAACAAAACATGAAAGAAAAAAACCTACTCAAAATACAAAAAGAAATGCACAAAAAAAAAAGTATAATAGGAAGTGGTAACCCCTTTCTTTCAGGACATCACAAAGTACAAATACCTGCTAAAATAAGGAATATAGAGAATTTAAAAAATGCTATTAATCATTTGTATTATATGTGATATAAGTGTGTGTACTACATATACATAAATTTCTGTATCTTACAGACAAATATATCTGCTTTTAAGCACCCATTCAACACTGAACTCATTAAACATTTATAAAAATTGACCACAAAGAAGCCACAAACATTTTTTAAACAAAAATAAAACTGGTACAGATCACATTCTGCACTTAAAACAAAAAGAAATAAGAAATTAATGATACAAAAAAGAGAGGGTGCCAAGATCATTCCTTGGGAGAAAGAATAATCTCTTCAATAAATGGAACTGAGACAGCTGGAATTCTTTCACACAAAAGAGTAAACTTAGACCACTAATTCACACCATACATAAAAATGAACTCAGAGTGGACCATCAACCAAATGTAAGAGCTAAATTTATAAAAATCTTAGAAGAAAAATATAAGGATAAGTCTTCATTACCTTGGATTTGGCCATGGATTCTTAGATATGAGAATAAAAGCATATGGAACAAAAGTAAAATAAATAAACTGAGCTTCATCAAAATTAAAAACTTCTGTGCATTATAGAACATTACCAAGAAAGTGAAAAGACAACAGAATGGGAGAAAATAATTGCAAATAACATATCTGTGAAAAGACTCTAGTGTCAAGAATATATTAAGAATTTGTACAACCCAGAGAGAAATATGGATCTACATAATGAAAAGCACCAGAAATGGTAATTACATGAGTAAATTTACAACATATTTTTCTTATTATCTAAATGCTTGTAAATATAATTGTCTGTTTGAATGAAAATAATAACAATGTAGTGTAGGGTTTATATTTTGTAAAAGTAAAATATTTGGTAATATTATGAAAGAAAGAGAAGAGAAATAGAAGTATACTATTTAAAGTTCTTATACTGTATGTGAAGTGGTATAATATCTCTTGAACGTAGTTGGTGATAAATTAAATATGCACATTATAAAGCTTAAAGCAACCACTAAAATAACAAAACAAAGCATTATAGTTAATAAACTGACAAAGAAGATAAAACAGAATCACCGAAAATACTCAATTAATGCAAATGAAGTTAGAAAAAAGAGGAAAATGGAAACAAAGGAGAGATATAATGAAGAGCAAATAACAAAATAATATGTTTAAATCTAACTATCCCATCTCCATTAAATGTAAATGATCTAAACACTCCAATTAAAAGACAAAATTGGGACTTCCCTGGTGGTGCAGTGGTAAAGAATCTGCCTGCCAATGCAGGGGACATGGGTTCGATCCCCAGTCTGGGAAGATCCCACATGCCACAGAGAAACTAAGCCCGTGCACAACAACTACTGAGACCATGCGCCAAGAAGCCCATGGTCTGCAACGAAGAGTAGTCCCTGCTCGCTGCAACTAGAGAAAGCCCACACAGCAAAGAAGACCCAAAGCAGCCAAAAAATAGGGGAAAAAAAGACAAAAATTGAAGGCTGTCAGAATGGGTTAAAAAGAGCGATTCATCATGTACATGTACTCAACTACATGTATATGATGTTTCCAAGAAATGCACTTTAAATATGACACAAATATATTAAAGCTAAAAGAAATGAAAAGATACCACATCAACACTAATCAAAAGGAAACTGGCATAACTTATATTAATATCAGAAAAAGTAGATTTCAGAGCAAAAAATATTGTCAAGGATAACTAGATCATTTCAGAATGATAAAGAGGCAATTTCATTAGGAGGACATGATAATCTTATACATATGTGCACCTAATAGCAGAGTTTCAAAACAAATGAGTTAAAAACTGAAAGAACAGCAAAGAGAAATAGACAAATTCATAATTATAGTTGGAGTTTCAATACCTTCTCTCAATAACTGATAGAATAAGTAGGCTGAAAATCAGTAGTATTGGGTTGGCCAAAAAGTTTCATTCAGCTTTTTCCATAAGATGTTATGGAAAAAACTGAATGAAACTTTTTGGCCAACAGTATATAAAAGACTTGACAACACAATCAACTAATGACCTAATTGACATTCATAGACTATTTTACATACACACACTGCTGTTTATGTTTATGTAGAATATGTTTATATTCTACAAGTGCACACAAAATGTTTACCAAGATAATGATATTATGGACTATAATCAAGTCTGAATAACTCTAAAAGATTCAAGTCATGCAAAATATGTTCTCAGATTCGAGTGGAATTAAATTAAATCAATAAAAGAAAAACATCTGGAAAACCACAAAACATTTAGAAACTAAATGTCACACTTTTAAATAACCCATGATTCAAAGAAAAAAGCAAAAGAGAAATTAGGCAGTGTTTTAAACTAAATGAATATAAAACACAACATATTAAAATTTATGAAATGATACTAAGGCAGTAGTTAGGAGGACATTTATAGTACTAAATATCTATACTAGAAAAAAAAAAAGGTCTCGAATAAGAAACTAGAGAAAGTAGAGCAAAGGAAACAAAGAGTATGCAGAAGAAAGGAAATAATAAAGATCAGAGAAGAAATCAACTAAATGGAAAACAGAAAAACAAAAGAGAAAATCAAGAAAACTAAAAGCTCTTTCTTTGAGGAAGTCAATAAAATTGATAAATCTTGAATCACATTTATCAAGAAAGAGAGAAGACACAAATTACAGTTATTACGAATGAGAGATGTCATATTAGCACAAAATCAAAAGGTAATAAATGAATTGGAAGGGAATGCTATGAACAACTTTATGCTAATAAATTCAACAAGTTAGATGAAATGCACAAATTTATTGATAGACACAAACTACCAAAGATCACTCAAGAAGAAACTGATAATCTGAATAGCCCTGTATCTACTACAGAAATTTATTTTGTAATCAAAAATCCTTCTTCATATCCTGGATGAGATCCTGGAACAGAAAAAAAAAAAGTACATTAGGTAAAAACTAAGGAAATATGAGTAAAGTGTGAACTTTACTTATTAATAACATCAATATTTGCTCATTAGTTATAAAAAATGTACCATACTAATATAAGATGTTATAATAGGGGAAACTGGGTGGGAGGTTTATGGGAACTCTTGGTACTAGCTTTGCAAGATTTCTGTAAATCTAAAACTGTTAAAAGGTAAAATGTATTTTTTTTAAAGTTAAAAAATAATATGGTGCTCCTTCACACACATGTACACACACAAATCCCTCCCACAATGATAACTCTAGGTCAGAATGACTTCAATGGTGAATTCTACCAAATATTTAAAGAAATAATGCAAATCGTACATAATTTCTTCCAGAAAATCGAGGAGGAAGAAGGTATACTTCTTAACTCATGTTGGGGTTATCATTTCCCAATACCAAAATCTGATAAAGACATTCTAAAGAAACTATAGACCAATATACCTCATGATTATAAACACAAAAATTCTAAATAAAATTTTAGAAAATCAATCCAGCAATACAATTGATCCTCATAATTTGTGGATGCCATTTTTGTGAATTTGCCTACTTGCTAAAATTTACTAACAACTCCCTAATCAATAGTTGAGGAAGAACCGTGAAATAGTTGAGCCTCCGTATATGCACATTCCCAGCTGAGGTTCAACAAAGTGCTGTTCTCTTGTCTTATTCCAGCTCTTATATTGTAAACAAGTGTTCTCTTTGCAGTATGTTTAGTGCTACTTAAAAATTTTTTTCTTCATTATCTTAATTGTGGTGATGGTTCCATAGGTGTATATGTCAAGACTTAAGCTGTATACTTTAACTATATACAGTTTTTATGTTGTATGTCAGTACTTTACTATATCTCAAAAAAGCTATTTTTAAAAGTCTATGAGATACCAGCAGAGCTGTTCCCCAATTTAAAATTCATAGGTGTGAAACTTTACATTGCTTAATGAGAAATAATGACATAAATTAATAAAAAATTAGCCTCCAGAAATAAGAAAAATAAACAATAACCAAAAATGAATCAATGAAAAACCAAAAGAAGAAGTAAATACAGAAAAAAAAAAAAAAAAAAAAGAGCTGACAAATCTCAGAGCTTGTTCATTGTAAATGCCAGGGAAAGGCTGCTGCAACTACCCAGGCCTATTAATAAAAAAAGGAGGAAAAACATAAACACAAAATTAGCACTGTGTATAGGAACATAGCTACAGGTTCAGAAAAAATAAAGATGAATAACAGGACATATTTACTAATTTGTGCCAATAAATTTGAAATCTTGATTAAATAGTTAATTTTCTAGGAAAATATAAATTATAAAATTTGACTGGATAAGAGATGAACAAAATTGACAAGACTTCAGCTACACTCACTAAGAAAAAAAAAGAGAGAAGCCTCAGATAAAAGCTGAAATTAAAGAGAAGAAATTACACTGGATACAAAACAAAATCTAAAGAGATCAACAAAAGCAGAATAAATTGTGAAAATTCTTAAAGTGTTATTGCCTACATTGCCAAGCCCAAAGTGCTTTCCTGCTTTCAAAGAAAATATGATGTTGATGATATTTGTATTGTTTGGAGGCTACAGGAAGACAAGAGGCTTCCAAATTTATACAATGAAACTGACATAACAATAGTTTTTTTTTTTTAGACCATACTTCATTCAGATTTCTTTTGCTTTTTTTTCCTTTAATTTTATTTATTTATTTATGGCTGTGTTGGGTCTTCGTTTCTGTGCGAGGGCCTTCCCTAGTTGCGGCAAGTGGGGGCCACTCCTCATTGCGGTGCGTGGGCCTCTCACCATCGCGGCCTCTCTTGTTGCGGAGCACAGGCTCCAGACGTGCAGGCTCAGTAACTGTGGCTCACGGGGCCAGCTGCTCCGCGGCATGTGGGATCCTCCCAGACCAGGGCTCGAACCCATGTCCCCTGCACCGGCAGGCAGATTCTCAACCACTGCACCACCAGGGAAGCCCAACAGTAGTTTTAATACTTGACAAAGAGAACAGAAAAAAACGAAAACGGAGTTTGGCAGTATTAATATCCCCATTTAACAGATAGAAATCTTTAGGTTTAGAAATATCAGGAAATTTGCCCTGAGCCACACATTGTGGTCAGAAATAGAGTTGGCATTTGAATCCAAGTAAAGCAATTTTCAAACCTAAATTATCAACTGCTATTTAGCAATAAAAACCAAAAGTATTCCTTTTAAAGTCAGGATAAGACAAGGACCCTCACTCAGACCTCTGTTGTTTAGTGTTGCTCTAAATGCTTTGCCAAAGCAATTAAATAAGAGGAGAACTCAGACTAAAGTGAAAGGGAAAAGATAAAATGAATATAATGAATTAATGTGACTCCATGCCTGGGAAACCATGATGACAATTATGTAGTCCCAAATGTTTTGGCAAAAATAATAACGATGATGGTATAGTAAAATGTATTAAGGGATATGTGGGACTAGGGAAAAAGTTTTAAGGGAAAAATGAATGATGTGAGCCGAGCTGTATCTGTTAATAACAATACATTATAATGCTAATATGTGATGATACAGCATTGCCCAGGGATAGACTAATAGAAGGGGCTGCTAGTTCTGCTCCTGCACAGCACCACAGTCTGAAAGCTCAGAAACAGACCCAAATGCACGCGAGAACTCTGTGTATAAAAGTTGGCGTTTCAAACAAAAGTGCGTTTGTGTGTGGAAAGAGAGCTTATCATTTGGAATCACAAATATGCTTACTACCTACCTTATTCCAAAATACATTTCAGATAAATAAAAAATTAAGTGTAAAAAATTAAGCCACAGAAGTACTGTAAACCAAACAGGTGAATTTTACAGAACTTTCCAAATCATGAAAATACTTTCTAAATATGCTGTAAATTCCAACATATTTGACATATTTGACATCACAAAGGAAAAGACTGATACGTTTGGCTCCATAAAAGCTTTCCTCATAGCAACAAAGGAAATAAACAAATACCATGCCACCATGAAGTAAAAATTACTAGCATTACATACATAACAAAGAGAAAATTCCTTAATATAGAAGAGGCTCATACGAATCAATAAGAAAAAGATAAACAATCCTTTAGAACAGGGCCTGCAAAGGATTTGAACAAGTAGTTCACAGAATAAGAAACAGCAGTGAGAGTAAACATATGAATAGAGGCTCAACTTCACCACTAATTTAACACATGTAGATCTAAACAAGGTACAAGGTACCATTTCGTATCCATCAGATTAAAAGATTGACATTATCCAGTGCTGGCAAGGATGCGGGTAATCTTTTCTAAGGGAATGTAAATTGATATCACCTTCTTTGGGCAGCCATTTAGCAATAATTTGCAAAATTTTAAATATGAATGGCCTTTGATCTAACTCCATTTCTTAGGAATTTATCCCACAGAAATGCAGTACTGACATAATTGTACAAACACAGACACACACACACACATCATTGTGGTAAATACGTTGCTTTCAGGAGCTATTAAGTAACTTACAATTTCCCTTAGGTATGAAATTTTCAGTAGCATTTTGAAATGAAATTGAACGCAAGCTGTCTACGTATCTCTAGAGAAGGGTGTTTTGTGCTTGAAAATAATTCTTGATTTGCATACAACCTGTTGATGACTTCACTGGAGATTGGTGATTGCAAACTTCTTTTTTGCAAACTGGGAAAACCACCAGCGCTTCCTCGTCAGGCAGAGGACACTAATTTATTTCTGGGAAAAGAAAGACACAGCATTTTATAACTGCTTGCTCAGGAACCGCAGACACAGGAATGCTTTTGTGAACCACTCTGTAGATATCCGGCAGCAGCTGTGTGGTCCCACTGCCTGGGAATGAAAACTGGCTCTGAGGCAGGGGAAAATCTCTTTGAGACAGGGAGCAGCACATTAGTAATGGGCTGGTGCTCAGCAGCCAAGCCAAGAGTTTTCTGGGAAGAGAGCTCCTGTAGCCTTAGTTCATTAGCAACATAATCTGAGAGATCTGACTCAGATCCAGAGGTTTAGCCCCCTAAATGTGTAGAGAAACAAGAGAACTCTTCACACATTTAGGGAAGTTAAAATATGTTTTCCGTTTGGTTTTCAATGTGAAAAAAATGAATCGTGAAATGCAGTACCTATGGTCTTTAGAAGAGCTTGTTGAATTTAGAAGAGCTTGTTGAATTTGCTGGAATTTGATCTTGTTTAGACGCTAAATAAATAATAATCCATATTAATGGACAAACAGCTCAAGATTGCTGTATTTGTCAAAGCAGGGATCTGGCATTTAAAATGATCCTATCACATTTTTTGCAAAGTGAATTCCTGGCTATGTCTCAGGTGTCTGTCCTGGAGCTGTCTCAAGTGGCCTTTTCCATTAAGGCAGGTCAACAAATGGGCTTCTTAGATTATTTGCTAAGAGTAAGTCAATTCTGAATGAAATGTCATCATTGTATTCCATAAGTGAGGGGTTATTTTCTCATGTACCTAAAGAAGCATCAGCGGACTCATGGAGATAAATAGACACACTATTATTGGACTCTAGAATTTTTTCGTGGATGCTAATTATTTGCTGGCAGTGCTTAAGCTTTGCCCATGACAGGGCCACACACCTGGGGATGGCAAATGTGAGGCATTGTAAGATGCCAGCTGTAACCCACACAAACCTGGGCCATCCTGTTCTTATTTTTAGGACAGTCTCCCTGAGCATCCAACACCCCCTGCCAAGCGCCCACTCACCCGACTCCAGAGCCCTGCTGCAAAATATGGGTCTTCAACCTGGGTTTTTCCTGAGAGAGCAGCAAATGCACAGAAGAGAGAGAAGCACCCAGGAATCCTCTTTTGGCACTTCCATCTCAAGGCTCCATTTCTTTATCCCTTCCCTCCAACCACACGTGGCCCAGCCTCCACCCACATAGGAATAATGACTGTTCCTTCTCGACCTCCTCCTTCAACTCACTGCGTCTCGTTCTCCCCCAGCTGGCTCCAACCCATTTCTCCATTTCTCTGCAGGAGCCCCTGTTCTTTCTCATCTTCTTTAATTCAGCTCATCCGCTCACTTCATTTCTCTGCCAAACAGAGACCAGCGGATGAGGAGAAACACACTGTCCCATAGAGGGTGGGGAAGGGAAAAGGTTATACATACAATTATCGTAACTTTTTCCCTGTCAAAGAGTAAAGAGTTTCTTGTCTTCCTTTAAGTTTTGAGCACTTGCTACATGGTAGGGATTGTGGGGGGAGGGGAGGAGGGTTGACGAAAGCACAATTTCTGTTCTTGAGGAGCTTACTATTTCCAGCTTTGACAACTCAGACAAACTTCTCTAGGACAAAAACAAGAAGAAAGAAACTAGTTGTTGGTCTAAATAAAGTTGGGTTCTCTCCCACTCAGCAGGTCATTAGTTTTCATCATTCTGAGGAGCAACCATCTTCCTGAGTGTTCTAGGAAGATAATTCTATTTGCAGTTGCTGCTCTGTCTTTCAAAAGTTTTCCCGAGAGACTCTCTCTACACTGGCAATCTTAGGAGTATCTTTGGAGTTCCTTTTAGAAGCCTTTGCCTTAACCCTAAGACAAGGATCTAAGTGTTCCTACCTTTTTTGTGTGATGATGCCATATGGTTTCCCAGGAGTTGAGATTATAAGTTATCTGTAAGTCAACCAAAACAGATGGTAAATTCTAGAATATTTCTTTTCCCCTTCTATAACTTTCCAATGAAATAAGAAACGTAAATTTATCTTCTAACTTGCTAGTAAAACGTTGGCTTTTGAAAACGATTTGAAGGTTTTAGTCAAACAATGAATTGAAGGTCTGGTGCTCTGAACACTTGAACTTCCATTGTCTCCCTTTTAAAATGTAATTCACAAGGACCGGTGCTTAAAACATTTCTTTAGTGGTTGCCATTTTCTTACTGGTATACTTACACATTTTGCGGATCAAGAAGCATAAGTAAGTGATTGGGAAGAGTCCTAGACAGGAAACAACGTGAGACCATGACTGTGCATTGTTCACCAGCTCTGAGCGTCGACCTGGCACATGTGATCTATTCAGTAATTATTTTGTTTAATGAACGAGTAAATTAAAGAAAAGGAATCTGGGGTTTCTACTCTGTTTCCTTGCTTTTCATAAGCGTGACACACTCCAAGCCATGGAAAATCCTTTCAAGTGTAAAAGACAAGATGTAATCTTTGTCCTTCTTACATAGCTTCTTAGAGACTGTCATTGAAGATACAGGCTGGCATGGAGAAACTCCTCTGGAATGAATGGCATGCTGAATGCTATGGTTTAGCCCCAAATATCATGGGTTAGAATTCCCTTCCTATGGACGATATGTTCAAAGGATGATGATGACGAAAGTATTTCAGGATGCTCTTCCTGCAGAAAATGTGACCTAATTTTGCCACATTCTTTCCCTTTGAACAGGGCAGTGGTGCCCTTGGTCAGTAACTCTGTGCATTTGCTTAAGCAGTGCTGGGCATGGCCTTTGTCATGTTCACTGGTAGAAACTGTGTAATGTGTGGTTGTAAATGCTCAGATTGTAAATATTATAAACCCAAACATCCACTGCATTGTTTTGCTATTTTTAGGTCATTCTTCCCAAGATTTCAAGGCTTATGTAAATTTTGAGTTGACTCATTACATTTACTGTATGTACATTTTGAAATTCTGGAGACTGTTCGGGTTGCGGTGTCCACTTGGCTGTACACTTTCAAAAGAATCAGTGAGAAGATTCCAGGAGCACCAAACGCAATTAGAAACTTGGTCTTTGCTAAAAAAGGAAAGAAATAGTAACAGTAACTTAAATATTCAGGGTAATAACCTTTTAGTAAGTATTTAATTTTAAAAAGTAAAATCGATTTTAAACTCTAGTTATAGATTGTTAAAATCAGTGATTGGGCTCAGTATTTACGGTGATAGTTTTGGTCCTTTCATTCTTTCTAAACTGCTTACTGGCTGGCTGCTTGTATGAAATTGGAAGCTTTTCAGTGATTTGTCTTTTTCATTTGTAATGGACAATTGGAAAGACACTTATTACTAGTGGGAGTGTCTTCATTTGTTTTCTACTGTGAACTTCATAAGTTTTGAATATGAGGTTAACAACATTGTACATTTGGAAGTTTGAAACCTTAAAGCAAAAGATACTCTCAGCAAAGGGATGTGCTTGTGGCAGAAGATGTGACCTGGACAAGTGGCTGCCTTGAAGGGACTTGGGTAAGTTTCTCCATGAGCCCCTGTAAAGTGGGAAGCAGAGAAAAGAGCCCGTGAGGTTGCCCCAGTGCTACCAAAGCACAAGTCACAGAGTAGGCACAGTGCTATTGAACAAACAAATGAATGTTGAACAAACAAACGAATGAAGAATGAATGAATGAAAGTGAATTGTGGAGGATATTTAGGCTTTAGAAAACTTCCGGAAGTTTGAGATTTCCCAAAGTGAATGTTTTCCTTTTAGTTTTGATGTGCCTTATTTCCTTCCTACTTGTTTCAGAAGAAGGCCATGTTCTTGAGGAAAGTTTACCATCTGTAATCTATAGGGAGAAACATCAGGTCACTGCCCCACAGGCTGTGGGGGAGATCAAAGGGCACAGGGGCTAGGGGTTTTGGCTAAGAGACCACAAAAGGAAGGAAAAATGCTAAGTTTGGGATTAATGTGGAGGGACAGTGACAAAATGGGAACTGTCAGGGAGCCACTTAGAGAGGAATAATTGCATTTGGAAAATAAAACAAAGTTTTACTGGATGAGGTACAGGCAAATTGCACAAGTCTCTGCATGCCCATGCAGTTCATGAATGGTTGACCTGGGTAAACTGGGTATTGTATTCATTTCTGAAGTAAAACAATAGATAGTAAAGATCTAAGCTAAATTACAAACACGATAAAGTAAATTTAAGATGATGTTTCATCAAAATGATACATGGTTAAATTATTGTCATACCAAAAGCCTTGCAAAACCAATCCTGCCAAAAGAAAGCCATCATATTTCTCAGTGGCAACCACTTTAACTTTTTTATTTGTTTCTTTGAGTCATTATCTCCATTACTATAAATAATATGCTTATGTTGTTTTTTCATTCCTTCAATTTTAGATATTATTTAACTTCTGATAATTGAGAAGTTAGCTCTCTAATGCTACTGTCCACCTCCCTTCATCTACCCTTAAGTATTGCAGTAGCACTACTTTTAGTTAAGAGACACATTATTGTGCTTTTGGAACTATGGTATACCACAGTTTTCCTTTCTTTGAGTCTGGTTTCCTCCAGTGTCTTTTAGATCTGCCATTTTATCTAATGATGCCTTCCCTTTAATGGCCTTCACTTCTCCCTCCCATTCCCAAACCTCAGTGTTTCAGTTTCTTCCTGGAATTCCTTCCATTCTCCTAGGTTGGTTGTTTCCTAGGACCACTAAGCAGATGCTGTCCTGGAATTTCCTCACATCACTCTTCCTAGTGGAGACACTAGGAGTTTTCCAACTCCAATGATGCTCTTTGACATGATTTAGTGCCTCATTTTAGATAAACCCATCCTTAAGTATTTTCCAAAGAATGATCACAGGGAAAATAAGCTTCTTAAGTCCTTGCATGTTTACAATGTCTTGATTCTGTCATTACACATGTAATATTTGGTGTGGTATTAGAACTATATGTTCAAAATTATTCTGCCTCAGAATTTTGAAGGCATTTCTCTATTGTTTTCAGCATCCAGGCCAATGCCATTCTTAGCCATTTTCCTTTGAAAGTGGTATGTTTTTCTGAATTTTTTTTATTTTTAAAGTATTTATTTATTTATTATTGAGGTATAATTGACATAGCATTATAGTTTCAGGTGTACAATATAATGATTAGATATTTGTAGATATTATAAGTGATCACCACCACAATAAGTCTATTTTTGACTTCAGAAACTTTCTTTATGGTTTTGTGACTTGAAATTCCATAATTATGTACCTCTCTTTGTTTTTTTAAATTTATTGTGCTGGACTTTTAGAAGGTATGTTCAATCTGCAGCTGAAAGTCCTTCAATTCTGAGAAATTTCCTTGTATTATTTCTTGGATAATTTCTTCTCCTTAATCTTTTTCACTCTTTTCATCTAGAACTCCAGTTCCTAGTAGGTGGACCACTGGATTTATCCTCTAGGTCTTTGTCTTCTCTATTTCATTTCTCTCTGTCTTTTCTTATTTTCTGGGATAACTCCTTTTCCTTGTCTTCCAGCACATTTAGTGAGCTTAAGCAACTCAAAACTGTTGCTTCCCCTATGTTCATAGTAGCACTATTTACAATAGCCTAGACATGGAAACAATCTAAATGTACATCAACAGATGAATGGATAAAGACTATGCATAGCTGCTGCTCTATAGGCTGGCAGCCCATCAGAAATCAAAATGACATTTCTGTCTCTGTGAAATCTTTTCAAGGAATACTCCATAGTACCCTATTCTCCTTGCACCTCTCAAAATGTTTCCTAAGCATGGATTTTTTAAAGATATTTTCACACAAATTACTTGCCTTAATTTATTTTGTACTTTCTCATCAAAGGGGATACAGTGGTAGTCATCTGGCCTTTATTCTGGGAGGATGACAAATGAACTTATCTATGAAATAGAAGCAGACTCACAGACACAGAGAACAGACTTGTGATTATCAAGGGGGAGGGGGGTGGGGAGAGATGGAGTGGGAGTTTGGGGTTAGCAGATGTAAACTATTATATATAGAATGGGGAAACAACAAGGTCCTACTGTATAGCACAGGGAACTATATTCAATATCCTGGGATAAACCATAATGGAAAAGACTATAAAAAAGAATGTATAAATGCATAGAACTGAGTCACTTTGCTGTACAGCAGAAATTAACACAACATTGTAAATCAACTATACTTCAATAAAAAAAAATTGAAAAATAAAAATAAAATCAGAAAAAAAACCCTCAACTATTTAAAGTTTTTGGAAATTGTCCAAAGAGCATACAGAAAATGAAGAAATATTTATTCAAGAAAACCTATCAGATTTTGGCAAGAGTCTGTGGCACTTGAGCCACAGTTCTTTCTTTTCCCACTCCTAGATCAGCATGCTAGGAAAACAGGGATACCTCTACTGCTGTCCCCAGTCAAAGACTGTGGTGTTTCCCTGGGAGGGACAGGATACCAGCTTTACTCATCCCCCTCCAGCTTTGTGTTTCAGAGACTAAATTCAAAACAAGTGCCGCTGAGCGGTCAGTAGCCTCATTCCCCAGCCCTTGCTCCACTTATAGGATAAAACCTCTACACCAGGCATGCAGCCATAGAATACTGAGACCCTTATCATCCTCAGAGCAGGTTACTCATGAGGCAAAATTTCCATGCAAGTAAGGTCAAGTGGAGAAGGCCAGAGGCTATATCCCCCAACAAGTCCCTTGCCTACAAACCAGGGGTATCATTCTGAGAAAAGAGGATCTTTGTCCCTGGCCCCAGTTCCAGGCCTGTTGCTCAGAGATTTTGCTCAGAAGGAGAGTCATGCTATAAGAACAGAGAGTTCCAACACTCTCCTCAAAGAAACTGACTTCTTTGGAAGAGAGTATGGAGTAAGTGTAAGCCTGAGAGAATGCTCAAAAACAATGGAGACTTTGACAGTAAATAATGAAGAGGAGGCTGGTAGCTTCTTGAAAGCAACAAGCTAAACCATAAGTTACAGAGAATAACAGGAAAGAGACAGCTAATAAGAACCAACTTTAAAGTATGGCCTCAAAAATTACTCCTGTGAGGGACCTGAATTTAAATCGATTAGACAGTAGATTTATTCCTCGAAATATTCTTGAAAATAATAGAACAATCAGCTCACAATTCAGTGTAGAATGATAACTGATGTGATATTAATAGAGAAAAAAAATTTTAAAAGATGAAAAAGACAGCCAAGAGATCCCTGTTAAAACTGCTGTCATCCAGAGTGACTGTGCATGTGTCCAAGATAGTGCCCTGGAGAAGTGATATCAGAGTGAAAATAGATTACAGTAAAATACTCCAGCCAGATGATTAAACAAATAAGCAAGCAAGTAGAAACAACAAGACCTGGTAAACTGGGGTGGGGGTAGGCTTGTCAGTATCCAGAACTGTGAAAATATATTATCTTCATTTTAGATTTTCACTAAAAAATTTTAAGATGTGCAAAGAAACAGGAAAACGTGAATACACAGGAAAAAAATCAGACAACAGAAAGTGCCTCTGAGAGGGCCCAAATGTCAAATTTAGCAGACAAATTATATAGATTTGCCTATTCTAGCTTTTTCATATAAATGGAATCATACAATATGTGGTCATTTGTAACTGGCTTCCTTCACTTAGCTTAATGTTTTCAACGTTCATTTATACTGTAACATGTATTCACACTTCATTACATATTGTCTTATGCAGCTGTTTCTTAAATAAGACAGTAGAGAAAAACAGAAGTATGCATCTATACTGCCTTTTATAATTACACAATTACCTTTAAAGACTAAAGAAAAGAAAGCCATGCATAAAAAATTAAAGAGGAGACCTTCAAGATGGCGGAGGAGTAAGACGTGGAGATCAACTTCTTCCCCACAAATACATTAAAAATACATCTAATTGTGGAACAACTCCTACAGAACACCTACTGAACACTGGCAGAAGGCCTGAGACTTCCAAAAAGGCAAGAAAATCCCCACATACCCAGGTAGGACAAAAGAAAAAACAGACACAATAGAATAGGGATGGGAGCTGCACTTCTGAGAGGGAGCTGTGAAGGAAGAAAAGTTTCCACAGTCTAGGGAGCCCCTTCACTGGCAGGGATGGGGGGTTGGCAGGGGGGAAGCTTCAGAGCCATGGAGGAGAGTGCAGCAACAGGGGTGCAGTGGGCAAAGCAGAGAGATTCCCACACAGAGGATCGGGGCCGACCTGCACTCATCAACCTGAGATGCTTGTCTGCTCACCCGTCAGGGTGGGTGGGGGCTGGGAGCTGAGGCTCAGGCTTCGGAGGGCCCCAGGGAGACGACTGGGGTTGGCTGAGTGAAGACAGACTGAAGGGAGCTAGTGCACCACAGCTAGCCAGGGAAAAAGTCTGGACCTACCAAAGAGGCAAGAGAACATTGTTTTGCGATGTGCGAGGAGAGGGGATTCCTGCTGCGTGTGCCCAGAGAAGGCAGAGTACTGCCTAAGCAAGCTCCAGAGATGGGCATGAGCCATGGCTATCAGCTCAGACCCCAAAGACGGGCATGAAATGCTAATGGTGCCGCTGCTACCACCAAGAATCCTTTGTGCAAGCACAGGTCACTACCCACACCCCCCTGGGAGCCTGTGCAGCCTGCCACTGCCAAGATCCCAATATCCAGGGACAACTTCCCTGGGAAAACACACGGCAAGCCTCAGACTGTTGCAATGTAATGCTAGCCTCTGCTGCCGCAGTCTCACCTCACATTCTGTACCCCTCCCTCCCCCCACCCCCGGCCTGAGTGAGCCAGAGCTCCCTAATCAGATGCTACTTTAACCCCGTCCTGTCTGAGCGAAGAACAGAGGCCCTCAGGCAACTTACATGCACAGGTGGGGCCAAATCCAAAGCTGAACCCCAGGAGCTGTGTGAACAAAGAAGAGAAAGGGAAGTTTCTCCCAGCAGCCTCAGGAGCAGCAGATTAAATCTCCACAATCAACGTGATGTACCCTTCATCACTGGAATACCTGAATAGACAAAAAATCATCTCAAAATTGAGATGGTGGACTTTGGGAGCAACTGTAGACTTAGGGTTTGCTATCTGCATCTAATTTGTTTCTGGTTTTATGTTTACCATAGTTTACTATTAGCTCACGTTGGAAATGTCAGATATTAATTTATCTGAAAATAACAGATATTAACTTTCCTAGCTTTCTTTACAGCTAAAGATGTCCATGTGACACAGTTCTGGCAAGTGGAATCCAAGGAGAAATCTATTGGAGGATTTCTAGAAATTTTTTCCTCCCTGATGAAAGAGGAAAGGAATGCAAGAAGAGCTCCTTTTCCAAATCTTATTTTTTCAACCTTTGGAGATGTTTGTGTGAGGTTGTGATAATTAGAGCTGTGACAGTCATCTTGTAGTGACCAAATGACAAGACTGAAGAATGGAGGATGTAAAATAATGTGAAATGCCAAGAAAAGAAAACAAGAGAGGAAGAGCGGAGCAAACGAGGTGCAAAAACAGACAAAAATAATTAACAAAATGGAAATAGTAAGTCCTTATTTATCAATACTTATTTTAAATATAAATGGATTAAATTTCCCAATCAAATGACATAGAGTGGTCAAATGGATTTACACAAAAAAGATCTAACCAATATGTTATCTATCAGAGATGCATTTTAGAGTTAAGGACACACGAGGCTGAAAGTAAATGAATGGAAAAAGATGCTTTATGCAAATGGTAACACAAAGAAATTATGGATAACTATACCTACATCAGATAAAATAGACTTTAAGTTAAACACTGTCACAAGAGACAAAAAAAGTCGTTACATAATGATAAAGGGTCACTTCATTAGGAAGACACAACAATTATAAATATATATACACCCAGTATCAGAGCACTTACATATATAAAGCAAATATTAAGAGACCTGAAGTGAGGAATTGACAGCAAAAAGGGATTTCAATATCCCACTTGAAATAATGGATATTGTAATTTCTCCTCTTTCATTTCTATTTATATTTATTTGAGTGTTTTCTCTTTTTTTGTCTTATTTCAGCTAAGGGTTTGTTGATTTTGTTTGTCTTTTCAAAAATTATCTTAGTTTTATTAATATCCGATATTCAAAAAGGGTACTAAGAACACAAAACGGGGAATGAATAGTCTCTTCAATAAATGGTGTTGGGAAAACTGGGTATTTACATACAGAAGAATGAAACTGGACCCTTATTTCATGCCATACACAAAAATCAACTCATACTTGATTAAAGACAAACATAAAACTTGAAACCATAAAACTACTAGAAGAGAACATAGAGAAAAATCTTGACATTAGCCTGAGCATGATCTTTTTGGATATGACATCAAAAGCACAGGAAACAGGGCTTCCCTGGTGACACGGTTGTTGAGAGTCCGCCTGCCGATGCAGGGGACACGGGTTCGTGCCCCGGTCTGGGAAGATCCCACATGCCGCGGAGTGGCTGGGCCTGTGAGCCATGGCTGCTGAGCCTGCGCGTCTGGAGCCTGTGCTCCGCAGCGGGAGAGGCCACAGCAGCAAGAGGCCCCTGTGCCGCAAAAAAAAAAAAAAAAAAGTAAAAATAGACAAGTGAGATTACATCAAACTTCAAAGCTTTTGCACAGAAAAGGAAACAATGGAGTGAAAAAGCAACCTATGGAATGGGAGAAAGTTGATCAAGCTGTATATATGATAAGGGGATAATATCCAAAACATATAAGGAACTCCTTCAATTCAAAAGCAAAAACAAACAGACAAACAGACAAAAAAACGATCCCAAATAACCCATTTTAAAAAAGAGCAATGGACTAGAATATCAACCAGTTTCTTCAGGAAGACATGCAAATGGCCAGCATGTATATAAAATGCTGCTCAATATCACTAATCATCAAAGAAATTCAAATCAAAACCACAATATGATATCATCACCCACCTGTTAGAAAAGTCATTATCAAAAGATGAAAGATTAACAAGCATTGATGAGAATGTGGGGAAAAGGGAACCTTTATACACTATTGGTGGGAATGGAACTTGGTTCAGCCATTATGGAAAACAGTATGGGGTTCCTCAAAAAATTAAAAATAGGATTGCATATGGTCCAGAAATCCCATTTCTGGGTATATAGCCAAAGGAATGGAAATTAGAATCACCTGATACAAGAGATATCTGCCCTACATGTTTACTGCAACATTATTCACAATAGCCAAGATATGGAGACAAATTAAATGTTGACCAATGGATGAATGGATAAAGAATGTGTGTGTGTGTGTGTGTGTGTGTGTGTATGGATTATTAAGCCTAAAAGGGAGGAAATCATGTCAATTTTCCCAAGAAGAATAGTACTAGAAGACATTATGCTAAGTGAACTAGCAAGCCACAGAAAACAATATACTGCATGATGCCACTTATACATGGAATCTATAGTCAAATAAAACAGTCCAATTCATAAAACCAGAGGGTAGAATAGTGGTTTCTAGGGTCTTGGGGGTAACGGGAAGTGGAGTAATGTTGGTCAAAGATTACAAATTTTCAGTTATGCAAGATGAATAAGTTCTGGAGGTCTAATGTACAGTATGGTGACAATAGTTAACACTACTGTATTGTATACTTGAAATTTGGTAAGAGGGTAGATTTAAGTATTCTCATCAGGAAAAGGTAACTATATGATGTGATGGATAAGTTAATAAACTTCATTGTGGTGACAAGGTATATGTATATAAAAACATCAATTGGACACCTTAATTATATACATTTTAATCTGTCATTTATACCACTATAAAGTTGAGGAAAGTTTTTGAAGATTGAATTCATACCAACTATTTTTTTGATCTCAACAGAATGAAAGTAGAAATCAGTAACATAAGGAAAATGGGAAAATTCACAGATATATGGAAATTAAACAACACACTCAAAGAACGAATAAATTAAGAAATCACATTGTGGTCAAAAATGTACTTGATATGATCTTAAATATGTTAAGGCTTGTTTTGTGGCCTACCATGTGATCTCTACTGGAGAATGTTATGAATATGCTTTAGAATAATGTGTATTCTTCTGCTGTTGGGTGGAAAGTTCTGTACATGTCTGTTAGGTTCATTTGGTCTGTAGGATTCAAGTTCACTGATTCCTTATTGATTTTCTGTCTGGATAATTTATCTATTATTGAAAGTGGGGTATTGAAGTCTCCTACTATTATTGTATTGCTGTCTCTTTCTGTCTTTAGATATATAAATATTTGCTTTATATTATTAAGTCTTCTGATGTTGAGTGTGTATGTTTATAAATGTTATATCTCCCTCTTGAATTTACTCTTTTGGTATTATGTAATGACCTTCTTTGTGTCTTATGACACTTTTAGACTTAAAGTTTATTTTATCTATTATTAGTATGGTTACTCCTCCTTCCTTTGTGTTACTATTTGCATGAAATACTTGTTTCCATCTATTCATTTGCAGCTTATGTGCGTCTTTAAAGGTAAGATGAGTCTCTTGTAGACAAATATGGTTTGATCCTGTGTGTTTTTTTTTTAATCCATTTGGCTACTCTGTGCTTTTTGATTGGTGAGTTTAATCAGTTTACATTTAAAGTAATTATTAATAGGTAAGAACTTACTATCGCATTTTGTTAATGTTTTCTGTCATTTTTCTGTCTATTTTTTTGTTCATTTTCGTCTTTCCCCCCACCGGAAATCTCATAATACGCATTTTGGTCTGCTTGATATTGTCCTATAAGTTCCGTCATCAGTTTTCTTCCTTCTTTCTTTATTTATTTACTTATTTATTTGTTCCTGAGACTTGATAATTTTAATTGTCTATCTTCAAGTTCACTAAACATTTTTTCTGTCTGTTCAAATCTGATTTTGAACCCCTCTAGTTAATTTTTTAATTTTAGTTACTGTACTTTTTAGCTCCATAATTTCTGTTCAGTTCCTTTTTAAAATTTCCATCTTTTGTTGATTTTCTCATTTTGTTTATACATCATTTCCCTGATTTCCTTCCATTCTTTTTAAAATTATTTTTTAACCATATTTAGATGTCACAAAGTAGATGGCAGTGTCTTAAACTGTCAGGCCTGAAAGCCTCTTCCATGCATCAAGGGAAAACTAACCTTTTCTCCTTTCTGATAACAGCTGATTTCCTTCAGTTCTTTGTTTGTGTTTTTCCTTAGCACTTTGAGCATATTTTAAACATTTGTTTTAATGTCTTTGTGTAGTAAGTTTGATGTTTTGGGCTTACTCAGGAATGATTTCTTTCAACCTAATTTGTTCATTAGAATGAGCAGTGCTTCCCTGTTTCTTATTATGCCTTGTAATTTCTTTTTTCAAAGCTTGCCATTTGACCGTTATAATGCAGTAAATTTGGAAATCACATTATCTTCTTTCTCCAAGGTTTGATCTTTATATTGTTGAAGGTTATGTTAGTCTGTTTTGAGAATTTTTCAAACTATTATGCAAAGACTATTCCTCGATGTGTGTGATCACTGAACTCTCTGTTCCTTTAACTCATGCTCAGCTAATGTTTGACAGAGATTTCCTTTAATGACAGGAATTGAAACTAAGAAACAACAACAAGAAAAAACAGAGAGAGAGAGAGAGAGAAAGACACACACACAGAGGGAGAGAGAGAGAGAGAGAACAACAGCCACCTCTTCCAGTCTTTGCATGCCTATACCGCTTGGCTTAGGGATCAACCCTGGTGAAATCTTAAGGTTTTCTCAGGACTTTTCTCAGAAAAGTCCTGTGCATGTGAATGGCTTTCTAAATTCTGCCATACATATGACTGCTTTTGAATACTTTACTTGCCCAAAAAGTCTCACTCCAGCTTCCTCTCTATGCCTTAGGTAGTCTATTGTATGTCCATCTTGTAGTTTTATGAGCTACTCCTGACACTTTTCCCGCCTGGATTCTGAGTTATGCAAAACAGATGAGCACCTGACAGCAGTCCTTCAAGTATCCCCAGACTGGTTAGAACAGTTGTACACAGTAGATGGCAAATAACATCTGCTCTTCTCCCTCCAGTTCTGATGGAAGAAGGGGACTGGAAACTGAGCTTCCACCTTCTCAAAACCAAGGCCACCGCCATGCTGAGAAGGGGGTGGGGCAAGTGTGAATAAGGGTGTTTTTTTCTTGATTGGGTGTTTTCATGGTGTGTAAAGCTTTGACTATTTTCCAGAGCTTGTATCAAGTTGTTTCAGACAGTCTCTAGTTGTGTTTTTAATATTTCTTGGAAGAATGAGAGCTTGGAGCTTCCTAACCCACCATTCTACAGATGCTATCCCCTCTTTATTTTTTGATAAACAAGAATTTACTCTTTTTTGTTCCTCTTCTTGGGATGCTCTTCCCCAGATGATTTCCTGGTTGGGTCCCTCTCCTTTGTGGTTTAGCTCAAGTGTCACTTGCTCCATGAGACCTTTTGTCTCCACTTTGTCCTAACATTCACTATCCCCCTTTCCTTTTTTAAACTTTTCATTTTGAGGCAATTGTGAACTCACAATAAGCTGTAAGAAATAATATAGAGAAATCCCGTATACCATTTACCCAGTTTCCCCCAATGGTAAAAATTTGCAAAACTGCAGTACAATGTCACAACCAGAATATTGACATTAACACAGACAAGGTACAGAATTATTTCCATCACCCCAAGAGTCCCCCATGCCACATTTTTATAGCCACACTCATCTCCCCATCTCATTTCACCCCATCTCTGACCTCTAAAAACCACTAATCTGTTCTCCATTTCTATAATTTTGTCATTTCAAGAATGTTATATAAATGGAATCATATAGCAGGTTATCTTTTGGAATTGGCTATTTATTTCAACATAATTCCTTGGACATTTATCCTAATTGTATCAATAGTTTGTTCCTTTTACTGCTGACTTAGAGCCCAACGTATGGGTGTACTAGAGTTTATTTAACCCATTGACAGACATCTAGGTTGTTTTTAGTTTTTTACCATTAACAATAAAGCTGCACTGATCATTTGTGTGAGGTTTCGGTGTGAACATGAGTTTTCATTTCTCTGGGACAAATGCCCAAGAGTATAATTTCTTAGTCAAATGGTAAATGCATGTTTCAGAAGAACAGGTTTTTCTTGGAGCTTTTTTGTCTGTGTCTGTTGGCAGTCCCAGATTGGAGGCTTCTATAGTCCTCTGTGTGGGATATAAAGTCTGCAATAAAAAAACCCAGGGAACTTGCTTCCATGGCACACCTCAAGCCCTGTGGTCCCTAGGCAGTTTATTTTCTTTTTCCACCTTTCAGAATCTCCCAATGCTTGCTATTGTGTTTTCTCCAGGGTTTTTAATTTTAAGAGGGAAGATGGATGTGGGTATTCCATCCTACTGAATGGGAAGTCCTTCTTTACTTTCTCCAAAAATCTTATCACCACCTAGCATAGTGTACAGGTTACTTACTTATTTACATATTTGCTTATCCTGCATGGGAATAGAATCTCAATAAATCAGGAAATTGTTGTTGTTCTCTTGCATCTCTCTGGAGCATAGAACAGAGCCTGATTTAATAAAAACTTGTTGAATAAACAAATGAGTAGTTGGCTGCAAGAGGGAAGTGGGTTTGGGGAATGGAAGGAAAGGGGGTCAAGAGGTACAAACTCCCACTTATAAAATAAATAAGTCAGGGTGATATAATTTGCAGCATGTTGACTATAATCAATAATATTGCAGAGCATACTTGAAAGTTGCCAAGAGAGTGAATCCTAAAAGTTAACTTTGTATGTTGGCGAATGGTAACTGGACTTATTGTGGTAATCATTTCGCAATGCATACACGTATCAGATCATTAGGTCATACACCTAAAACCAACAGAATGTTATATATCAATTATACCTCTATTTAAAAAAATGAAAGAGAGAAAAACAAAACAAAACATAAAAGAAATTAGTAAATGACTGCTACCTTTCTTTTCTTTACACTATTTCCTTGGTGTAGATTTCTAATAAACTATAAATTTACTAGATCACAGGGCAATAAAATTTTTGTGAATATTGAAAAATGTTACGATTTTTTCTCCAAAAGATTAGATCACTTTGCCCTGACACCATTAAAAAAGTCTCTGTACAGTTTTCACCTTTTAGTATTTCATGTCTGCAAAGGGGGAACGTCCTCTTACAGTGGGTAAGGAGAAAAATCACCTGTGTACTTTCCTTCCCTGAGACCCCATCCTTAGGCCCAGGCACATCCCCTGCATTCTCCTGGCCAAGTCAGTCACTTCCTCTTGCTGAGTTCTTGCAGCAGCCTCTCCCCACCAGCCTTCTGGAGTCCCAGTCTCACCCTCCTGCTGTATCCAGGCCTCAGAGGGAATGGGGGCTCTGCACAGGAGTGAGCTATTGAAAAAGACTCTCCTTGACTAAACTTCAGCCAGACTCCTCTGAACACCCTTCCCAAGTAGAATTCAGCTTTGAACTTCTGTGTCTGCCTTTGCATTGCCCAATTTTAGCAAAACTCCTGCTAAGTCAGTTTAGACAGAACCTCCCACCCTCAATATCTGATCACCCTCAATACCTGATATCCTTCTCCATCCTCCAGGTGATATCTGATCACCCTGGCATGCCATCAGCATTCCTGTCAATTTGGTTTAGCCAGAATCTTCCCTTACTTGTGATTCTTCCTCTTAGTAATTTTCCATCCACTGTCCACCACCCCGCTCCGTGGCTATAAATCCCCATTTGTCCATGATGTACCTGGAGTTGAGCCCAGTTCTAAACTGAGGCCTCTTTTCTTTTATTGCAGTGATTTCTGAATAAAATCTGCTTTCACTTCTTTCACATCTGTCTGGCTCTGGTTTTCTTTAACACTATGTTCCCAGGACTCCACACTGGAAGTCTAGATGTTCTTCCTTGGAAGCACCGGTCCCTTGGCAGTGGACTCATTAGTCCTATGGTCAGTGCATTGTGGATTAAATTGGCATTTATGGTTTGGCCTGGAGCCTTACTACCTTTTATCATGTCAATAGAAAAATGAGTTTTAGTTCCAAAAGACAAAATTACAAATGAGATTTCAGAAAGTGAAGTTTTGCCTCCACTTCTGGCCTGGTTATCCTGCCTTTTTCTTAATCCAGCCTTCCAGGAACTGGACCCTGCCTGCACTGGCTTGTAACTGTTTAGCTAGGTGTTCAAATCAAACATCCGCATGTTACCTTTGACACCTCATCCCTTCCTTAAGATCCATCACTGAGTCCTGGTGAGGAGACTCTTAAAACCTAACCCAACTCTCTCTATCTGGGTATCTTTGTTTCAACCATCCTGGACAAGTCCCTGAACTACTGAGTCATCTTGTAGTGACCTTTGGTGCCTCACAGTTCATTGTCTATGTATCAGCTAGGATGAGCATTTGGAAACATAACTCACTGGCTATGGCTCCCCCACTCAATGCCTGCACCAGCTCTGGTCAGATGTAGAATAAGGTACAATCTCCTTACCCACTTTCATACCAGCAGAAGCTAGCCTTTGACCTCTTCCTTAAGCTTCTCTCTTCCCTGCTCCCCTTGTTCTCATCAAGTTGTGACCTCACAGGTGGATTTGTTTGGAGATGCTGAGCTCTTATCACCGGCGCTTACTGCTGGCCCCTCCTTCCGCCTCTGAACCTTTACTCTTGTGCACATGACTGTCTCCTGCTCGGCATTTGGGGCTCAGTATAGATGTCACCTCTGCTTCCTGGTCTCCCAGGACAAAGCAGCCACTCAAGCTTACTCTATCCAACTGTAATTTGATCCCTGGATTGCACATGTCAACGTGTGATATTGTGCTCACACGGGTACGGGTAATTGGTGTTTTATTGTCTGCTCCCACTAAGTGTAAGCTCCGGATACAGGTGTATGTCTTGATAGTCTACACCATTGTATCTCCAGTGTCCAGACAGGGTCTGACGTAGTAAGTGCCCAATGTGTATTTGTTGTATGATGCTAAATGAAATTCACACATTTCTCGCAGATTAGAAAAACATGCTATTGAGCTCGGGTCCCCTTGGCTTGGGGTCTGCTTGGGAGAAGACAATCTAAACACACATTGCTCTGGTCCTTCTCTTTCCTAGGCATCTGTGACTCAAACAGAAGCTGATATCTTTCATTTTTTCTGGGATGTGGGCAAAGCAAAGACATCCATTTTCATCTGGTCTGGAAAACAGACTGTAAAATAATTGTGAGACAATATGGTAAGAACCATACTGGAGTTTTGGAGGTTGGGGGATCAGCAGGTGAGATGGTGAGGGGAATCCTAGGCAGGTGGGTCATGGCAAATGTGTTCATGGGGGCATGAAGCAGATGTTACTCTTTAGAATTGTAAGTGGCTTATAAAGGCTGGTAGCATGCAGCGGAAGGCATGGCTGGACCGGAGATATGGGCCTGGACAGTGAGGCCCTCAGCCCAGCATGAGGGAGTCATGGCCAGCGCTGGTCCTTAGAGGGCCCACGCAGGTCTTGCTCTGCCGGGTTCCTTCCTGCAGAGAGACGCCTTCAGCAGGCCAAGAGGATGTATCCACCTGAGACCTGAACTCCTCCTTCTAGATCATGTGTGGGGTACTCTAAACATCCAGAATTCTCTGTCCAAACATCCCGAGGGCTGACCACCCCTCCAATGTACACCCCTGGGCCTGAGGGGTGGCTGAGCATATGCGTGTGCACAGAAATTGGAGGTACAGACTGGCGTGTCCACATGCATGTGCATGAGTTCCTGGGTTGGGGTTTCCTTTGGACTGAGGCCTGGTCTGGGACCAGGGCTTTAAAATATTTAGACATATGGGATGTGGACCATCCCTCCCCTTCCTACTCTGGGAGGGTTTGTGTGGACCTGGTCTTGGAAGTGGTGAGCCACAAGAGATTTATTTAGTCAGCAATCACCCAAAGAGTCTAGGGGAGGGAGTGAAAGATCAGATGTGAATTTCCAAACTATCCCTGCGATGTTGTGTAAATGGATGATGGATTAGAGGGGGCTTGTGACAGGAAGTTGTGCTAAAGTGGCCCCCACATGGCTGTGGATGGGGGGCATGGGCTCTGAGGTGGACTCGGGTTCTTCTTCTGGTTCTGCCTATTAGTTAGGTGGGCTTGGTCAAGTTACTTATTTCTCCAAGTCTCATTTCCCACAACTGTAAATAGAGTAAATCATCCAGAATCATCTGCAAATGTGAGTTCATTCCCATGCCATTATTAAGGAAAGTCTTCCTGTGGTGCCAAAGCAGCCCTGGGAATGTATCCCAGCATGGACCTTCTCTCCTACCAGAAAGGAGGTGACCCATTCAGGAAATGAAACATTCCTTTGAGCTTCACCTTGGCCTGCTGGGGTGGAAATGTGTGGCATTCTGGACCTGTGGACGCTCCTGGAAAGCTCGGAGAAGGCTTGGCTGCACATGTATGGTACATTTGTGTGTCTGTGCTTGGTGAGGCCCTGTTTGTGGGCTCTGATGGCTGAGTTTGTTTTTCTGCCTGGTGAGGCTACAGTATTTCATTCTGGAAACCTCATTCAGATGACGTTGTCCTAATGGCTTTTGCAGAAGGTCAGTTGCCTTCTGAGAATCCAATATCTACCAGAGAAGGATTCAAGACTTCCTCAAAATATGATGGGAATAATTGTCTCTGGATTTCCCCTAGGAATTTAGGGGGGATATTTTTTCTCTTATTAAATTTAAAAAAAAGGAAAGAAATTGCAGCTTGTGTTGTGCTTGGAAAGGAGGAAGAGCCTCCAGATGTTCTTTGTTTTCTGCTTCGATGCAAGTACTACCACTTTCAAGATGTTTCGGGGGCGGGGGTGCATTGCTTAGTGTGGAAGAGAGAAATTCCAGACTGGGACTGCGGGCGCCTGGCGTCCTGTCTACCATGGGGTGTCAGGGCACTCGGTGACTTCACCTCCTTGGTGGCCCTGTGGACCAGTGGGTAAGGACAAATAATTCTTCCAAATAAACAAGATCAAAACTTTTATTTAGTGCTTACTGTGTGTTAGACAATGGAAACATTCTGGGATTCATTTAATTCTCATGTCTGTGGGCAACTTAAGCAGTCAGAGCCCTAGGTTCCTCAGCTGTACAATGGACAGAGCAAGAGAACCAAGCCCTTTGTCTTTTGGTGAGGGTTGGTGTGCCTCTTTTGCCTTCTATGTGGCTACCACCTTCCTCAGCAGCACAGACAAGTGTGAGTGACAAGTGTAACCAGTCTTCATGCTGGGCTCTGGGGGTCCTTGACCATAGACTGTTGGAATGAGGTGAAGATATGTCCACCAGAAAAAAAAAAAAAAGCACAACCAAAAGTTGAGAATTATGTTTTATTCGAGAACATTACCGAGGACTATAGCCCGGGTAGGCAGCCTCTCAGATAGATCTGAGGGACTATTCCGAAGAGGTAAAGAAGGAGTCAGGATATATAGGAGTTTTTGCTGAAAAAACAAACAAACAAACATGTAGTCAAACATCAAAAGGTTGCTGCTGAACACTAAAAACAGAGATCTCAAGTTAATGATTTTTGTACTTTTCTATATGGGAAGATGTAAGAGTCTAGGCTCATAGAAATTATTCCTTTGATATGCATTTTAACTATCTGGGGCCAGTACCCAGTTTGTCTCCATCCTGAATCCCCTCAGGGTGCATTGTCAGGGGTCGTTGCAGTGGCTGAGGGCTTGATGGTGGGCATAATTCATTGTTTACCGGAATGGCAGGCAACATTCTTTGTTTACTGAAAAGGCAGGCAAAATTTTTTGCCCACAGATAGATGGTGAACAACTTGGTTAGGCATGTATATAAATGCCTCCTCCTATGACTGTAGTTTCTGGAATGTCCATCTTTTGACAGGTACTGTGTTAGGGCTCTGCTTATATTATCAGTCAAAAAAAAAATATTGGTTGGCACCTATTTTAGCTATCAGGCTGGGCTCTGGGTGCCAGGGAGCCATCCTGTTCTTCAGCAGACAAAACATGTATTTCCCAACCACCCCATGATCCAGTGGGCAGAGATGTACACTTGCTCTTCATGACAATTCTTAGTGGCAGTCACCACACTTCATACAGGAAGAGCCAAGACAGAAGTCACCCAATTTGCCCAGAAGTGACTTGGCACTGGCTCTGGCCTGGAGGCCTGGGTGTGAACTCGGCCATGCCGTTCTTAGGGTCTACAAGACTACAAAGTCCCTTCCTGAGCCACGGTGACATGAAGACAAAAGCACCTCGTCAAAATTTTAAGGAGCTCTCAACAAATGAGAGGTTTAGACCACTATCAAGGCACATAACTGCCAAGTGGGTTGGGATTCACAGCCCAGGTCTGACTTCCCATTCTTTGCATCAGCCCTACAGCCCTCAAGGTGGGTCCCACACCACATGGCTGCACAGGAATGAACGAACAGAGTAGCAACACTGCAGATTTTTCCAGAGAGGTTTCAGAGGGAGAGGCAGGTAGAGAAGACTCATGGAGAGAAGGCAGGAGGTGCGTTCTCTGCAGGGACAGTGGAAGAAAAGAGCCTGGGGGGCATTTGCACAGCCAGGTGGGTCAGAGGCCAGGTGAAAAGAAATTGTAGAAATGGAGATTAGGTTTGACCAGGGTGTGGAGATGAGAATGAAGACAGGAGAACAGGGTATGCCTGCTCTGAGGGTCAGGCCGGAGTGTGAGCTCCCAGGGTGCCCTCCACAGCTGGTAAGGGCAGGATCGGGGTATGCATTGCTGCATTATAATTCCCCCTATTGTGCCATTTAATTCCACAAGGGGAATAAATTCTTGATGTTGCTTGTTTCCTGACCCAGGGGAAGAGACCCAGGCATAGAAGTGGCCCAGGACCCATGAGTCCTTCTCCTGTGGTCATCCATTAACGATGGAGGGGAGATGGATCAGGACATCAGTGATAACAGGAAAGAGCAATCTGGGATCCTAGCAGCCGATCCCATGGTGAGCTCATCACAATGTTCTGAGTGCACTAGAGAGAGGCGATAACAGAGTCCCTGTTTGCAGAGTCATAGTTGAAGGAATTCTACTTGGAGGATATCCCGAGTGTGCCTAGAGGGACCCATGAAGGTCCAGGATTGTCCAGTGCTTGGAGTGCTCCTGTTCTCCTAGTTCTCACTGTGACTGTATGTTCTTGTGTCTTATTACCTGACACTTTTATTGGAACTAGAGGAAGGTAAGCTAATCATCTTGGGTTAATTCCGATTCCACGCTCCAGATGGGATTTGTACCCCTATTCCATGCATGTGTGTGGCCTAATGGGGTATAAGGGCTTTTGTATTTACTGTCTGGATTCATCCTCCTGACAGCCTCCCGGGTGGTGGAGGTGCTATTAGACCATCTCATAGGTGCACAGAGATTCAGCATCTGCCTGGGAACTAGAGCTAGATTTCAGGACAGCAGACCCCAATGTCATTGCCCAGCAGTGTTACGTTTTGTAAAGCTTTTTCTTTTCTTTGTCATAATAATTGTAAGACACATTGGAGAATGCCAAAGAGAAATAAGTAATAATGATTGCTAATATTTATTGACCTCCATGCCAGGCTGTGTTGTAGACTCAAAAAGCACTACCTCAATTGAAGGCTCCAGGAGTGACCTATTATCACTGTACTAATAAGCCTGGATTTGAGCTGGTGCACAGGAGCCTATGAGGACATAATTCCTTGACAGGCCATGGATTTCAGCAGAAGCCAGCAGCATGTGTATTGGCTGTTTCTTTCACCCACATCAGCTCAAAATTTGCCTCTGTAAGCTCCCGTTTCAGCAGAGCCTGAGGGCTGCACTGTGTCATTTTGTGAGGGGAAGGTGGTCGGCATTGAGTCAACCTGGTGAACACGCTGCTAAACAGCCCTAAGTCCTGCATGCGCTGGTGGCTGAGGGCTGGCAGTGAGTCCTTCCGGACTTGGATTAAATAAAAGTTGCCACTATCTGTGTTTCATCAGTACTTAAAAAATAAAAACAATCTGACACGGGTAAAAGGAAATAATTTTGCTGAGTATTTTGAAATGCTTAGGGAATTAAATACTTCATAAAAAATTAGGCAGGCTTGTCAGGTTTTATTAAAACAGCACATTTATGACTGCAGAGGTCCAGACCTAAGTTTTCCTGTTTGTTACTTTCTGTCTCTGGGGAAGTGGACCTTGAACACAGCTTCTGTGGTAATATTCTAGGATGCTAACAGTCACGGGCCATCCCTGGAACCACTTGGGCAAAGAGAAAGAGGGAGAAAACGTTCACTGCTTGCTGAAGGCTTTTCCTTTCTCCATTTCTTCCCGTTAAGTTCCACGTTTTAGCTCTTCCTTCAAATCCCTATCTGCCTCTTTCCTTCCCACTCAGCAGACATCCGAGGCTCCTGGCCCATACGTGACTCTATGCCGATTAGGAGGAGGTCCTCTGTGTCATAAAACGATGTAAATCCAGATCACGTGCCTCAGGAATGATGGGTTTTCGCCATGATGAGGCCCCTTGTGCAGTTCCCAACCTGTGCAACTGCACACGATTACCCGACTGAACCTCCATCTCAGCACGAAACGCAGAATGATATCCCTCAAGTCCCGACTGCCTCTGGAGAACGTGTCCTTGCTCCTGATGGGCCTTTCTACTGAGCTGTGAACCCCCCTCCTTTGCCCGCTCCCTTCCTGTTTCTCTAAAACCATCACGTGGCCTATGCCCTTGGCCCTCCACCCACAAGCCACGCATTTGCGGACCTCAATTCCATTTGTCACCCGGCCCCCCATCTCCCCCGCTCCCAGTCACAGCCGCGCTTCCGGGAAGCCTCCGCTTGCCCACCGCCTTCTGCACCCCCCGCGCCTAAGCCACTGCTTTCGCAGCATCTGGGACTACCTACTAGGCCCACAGGATGCAGCCGGAGTCCCATCCTTGCCGCCTTGCGCTTCTCCCTTCACCCACCCTGGCAAGCGGCACTTGCACTGGGACTCCTGCTGCTCAGGGTGGCGCCGCGGTTGCCCCTCCTGACCCCTCCTCTGCCAGGCGCAGATCTCACGTGGGCTGCGTGGCACGCGTACTCCCTGTGCCCCCAGATCCTCGCACGGCCCCAGGCCTACGCCCGCTCTCCGCAGAAGAGGAATCTACACAACTCCGACGCCTCCCTTCTCTTCCAGGACCCACTGCTTCTCCCGACAGCCTGCAGGCCCTACACTCGCCCCTCTCTCAGACCCTCACGCAGCTTCCTGCCAAAGGAAACGTAGGGAACCCACTTGCTGAACGGGAGTATTTGGGAGGACTCCATGAGTGCTGCTGATGTCCCGTCACCTCTGAGCCTGTCTGTGGCCACCACGTGCACACTCTGAACACCCCCGTGCTTGGCCATGCCGCCCTGCATCAGCGCCGCCCACGGGTGGCACCCCAGAGGGTCCATCTCCTCTGAGGAACCCCCCTCTTGGGGCTGCCAAAGCCTCGAGGCACCCGCGGCCTCCTCCTTGCTCCCAGCACGTTCGGGTCTCTTTTCCTGTGCTCCCTAGCTAGCTGGGCATCTTGGTCACAGCCCTAGAGGCTGCTCTGAGATCCCCGAAGTTCTCTTGTCTGACTGTGCTTTCTCTGTGCCCTCCCACCACAGCCTCAGGCTGACCTTGTGCCCTTGTCCCCAGGCCTGCACGGAGCCTGCAACCAGAGGAGCTCAGGAAATGTTTTCTGGGCAAATGAAGAGGAAGTGCATTTTTACAATTATGCCCCTGAAATGTTTGTTCATTTGTTTTTGCTTTCCAGCCTTCCTCCTTAAAGATTTTTGTTGCATTCTCCAGTCCCTGGCCTGCTCCTTGTAGAAGCCCCTCCCCCAGAAAGAGAAACAAGGAGAGTTTTCAGATAAGGCTCTCCACTTTGAAGTGCTTTGGATGTCCCAAGGCTGGTGTTCCAGACGACCTCCTGAGCCTCTCAGCCCCACCTTCGGGCCCACACACCAGGGTCCACGCCCCACTCCAGGCAGACCTTGGCAGTGGCAGAACCAGTTATTTCCTTCTTAGGTTGCAGCTCCCAGATCCTTATTTTGCCAACATATACTTTTCTGAAAAACAAACAAAATTAGCCACAGCATATAACCTAGCCAGTGCTTGCACAATTCTTTCTCCTCTTACTGTTTGTCTAACAGGACATAGAGAAAGAGTACAAGGGGTTAATTGGAGCCCCAGTTGGCAATTTTGCTAGAAATTAAACCCTTTTTTTTAGTAGGTCAGCAGGTGAGTGTGGCTAGCCTGTTTCAGCTCATAACTTTCCTCCTAGAGACCTTCCATGTGTTCCTGAAAAATGCCTGGTTTGTTTTGTTGTCTTCTTGTTTTGTGATTGTATTATTTTAATTACATACATGTTGCAAGGTTTTCGACCCACAACTCCTATTTCCAAAGAGCGCGGTCTTCCTGGAGAATCTCCACTCATGTATAAGCGGGGAAGAGCCCCTTACAGCTGGGCCTTCCATACTGGTAAGAGCACTGGAGGTCCAGTGCCCTGAATCTGATGTTCCCTCTCCCCACCTCTGCCTTCAATGGCTTAAAGGAAGAGGCAGGGAGAGGATTCCTCAGGTTTCCTGGCCCTGCAGCACCCACTAGCCTCTGCTGCTCTGATCTCTCCCTCCTAGTGGCAAGATGGGTGGGGGGGGGGCCCACGCCTGGGGACTAGTGTTGTGTCTTTCCCCTGCAACTGCCAGGATCTGGGGTCTGGCTCGGATTTGGGGGTCTAGTCCCCAGTGGCCCTCGCTGCCTGGAGGCCACCCTGGCCTTGGCAGCATCTGCGCCGATGGTCACCCTGCTGTTCCCACACTCAGGGCCACCCCCCAAGGTGAACCCCTCCAAAGAGACCCTCAATCATCTCACCCGTCTCAAAGTCCTGCAGATGCAGTGTCCTACCACACATGGGAACACAGGTGGCTTCAGAGCCTCTCTGCCTTCAAATGCAGCAGGAGCCCTGTGGCGGCCGAGATGTGGTGAGCATGGCTCGAGTGAGTGTTGGGGTTGGTGTGTTATCAGTTTTGTTCCAGTCGTCAAATATGACTTAATGAACTGGTGAGAAGGGTAATCGATTGTACTTACCCATATTTCTGCTCTCTCTAGTGTTTTTTCTTCCTTCCTGGTGCCCCAGGATTCCTTCTCGGTCATTGTGTTTCTGTCTGAAGAACTGATTTGGGCCATTCTTTAAAGGGCAGCCTTCTCCACACAGACATGAGAGCCTGTGGGCAGCTTGCCTGCAGCCATCTGTGTTCCAGGGCTCCTTCTGCAACGCCCACACAGCCCCTGGAGTCCATGCAGCCCCTGGGGTCTGTAGGAGGCACGCAGAGGCGGCTGCCCCCACGGCACGTGCAGTCTGCCTGCCCTAAAGTCCTCCTCCTCCAGCCTACAGACCCCATGCCAGCCCCTCCCACTGGGTGCTGACTACCTGCTCCCTGTCCATCTCACTCTGGGGGTGGGGTGGGGTGCCTGAATTACCCAGCAACTCCAGTCTGGCTAAACCAATGAGCTCCTCTGCAGTTTGGTGGCCAAACCACACCTTCTTCAAGGAAGTCTGAGCACCTTCCGATGTTGTCCTTCTTTGGGTTTCTCCTTCGGGTTTCTCCTTCAGCCTTAGGAGAAGCCCTATACCATGTAGATTTCTGTATATCCTATACTTATTATTTTATTACAGTTAATAATTCTTGTATTAAACTTCTCCCATTTAACATACTGCTTGGTTTCTACCTCTTGTTTGGACCCAGACTGATGTGTAAGCCCAAACGATTGTTGACAAATGTGCAGAAGGGATTCATTGAGGAAGAACAGCCTGTCCAACTAATGGCCTGGAGCAACTGGATATCCACAGACCAAAAAGTCAACCTTAACATAAACTTTACACAGATTGGGAGAAGACACAAATCTATCAAAGGACTAAATCTAGAAAATATATAGAACTCTCAAAACTCCACAGTGAAAAGAACAAGCTATCCAATTAGAAAATGGCCATGAGATCTGAATAGACATTTTACTGACAAAGATACGCAGATGGCAAATAGGCCAATGAGATGGCCAACATCATTAGCCATCAAGGAAATGCAAAATGAAATCACAGTGGGACATCACCATGTACCTGTCACAATGGTGAAAATAAAAAGTGACAATTCCAAATGTTGAGGATGCAGAGAAGCTGAAACACTCAGATGTTTCTGGTGAGAATGGAAAATGAGACAGCCCCTCTGGAAAACAGATTGGCATTTTCTTATAAAATTAAACTGACATTTTCTTATAAAATTAAAGCTGCATTTATCAGATGATCCAGCAGTTGCATACATAGACATTTATTTAATAGAAATGAAGACATGTTCTCACAAAAACCTACAAACAAATTTTCATAGCAGCTTTATTTGTAATAGCCAAAATATGGGAAGAACCAAAATGTCCTTCAATGGGTGAATAGTTAAACTGGTATCTCTTTACCATAGAACATCACTCAGCAATAAAAAGAAATAAAGTAGTAAATGGAACATCACTCAGTAATAAAAATTCAAACAAGTTGCATGGATTGCAAGGGAATTATGCTGAGTGCAAAAGACAATCCTAGAAAGTTACAGACCCTGTAATTCCATTTGTATAACATTCTTGAAGGACAGAATTAGAGAGACAGAGGACAGATTGGTGGTGCCTGGAGTCAGGGATGGGAGTGGGAGGAAAGTGGGTGTGGTTATAAAAGGACCACATGTGAGATTTTGTGGAGATGGAGATGTTTATTATTTTGTCTGTGGTAGTGGATACATGATCTTACTTAGGATAAAATTGCATAGTACTAGATACACACAGATATACACCTACAAATGAGTCATATGACGTGTATTGGGGAGATCTGAACAAGTGTGGAGTGTATCAAGATCAATTTCCTGTTCTAATATACCACTATAGTTTTGCAAGATGTTACCACTGGGAGAAACTGAGTAAAGGATACACAGGATCTTTCTGTTATTTCTTACAACAACGTGTGAATCCATGTTTATCACAAAATGAAAATTTTAATTTAAAAAGTCTCCCGTGGCCTCACATCACCTTAGGTCCAACTTTTTCACACTCATTTAGCAAACATCTGTTGGTCCTTACTCATGAGTAGGAAACATGCTAGGAGTTTGGGACACAAAGGAGCATTACATGATGAGCTCTATAAAGAGATGATCACAGAATTGGGATCGAATATGATGATAAAGGTACACAGAGAGTGCTCTGGGAGGACCAAGAGGGACATTGAGCTTGACTGAGAGGACGTCTGGTGACAGGGGTGGGAGGTGGGCTTCCACAGCAGGTGCCTTCTGTATCAGTTATCTATTGCTGAATAACAAACTATCCCAAAACTTAGAAGTTTAAAACAACACACATTACCTCATGGTTTCTGTACTGTCAGGAACACAGGCTCATCTTACCTGAATCTTCTGCTTCAGGATGTCCAGTAGGCTGCAGCCAAGCTGGGCCACGTTCATCTTAATGCTCACCCTGTGAAAGGAGCTGCTTCCAAGGTCACATGGTTGTTGGCAGGATCCAGTTCCTTGCAGGCTGTTGGACCAAGGATCTTAATTCCTTGCCACGTGGGCCTCTGCAATGTGGCAGCTTGCTTCATTGAAACGTGCAAGACTGGGTCACAGTCTTTGCAATCAAGTCATAGAAGTGAGGGCCCATCATCTTTTCCATCTTCTGTTAATTAGAAGCAAGTTAGTAGGTTCAGCCCACACTCTGAGGATGAATACCAGGGTGCAAGATTGTTGAAGGCCTTCTCTGAGCTGACCCTGCCCCCACCTTCTAAGGCAGAGTTTGGAGAGCCAGGAAGGAGCTGGAGCAGTTGTGCTCCAGACAATGGGAACACCGTGTGGTCAGGGGGAAGCTTTGCTGGGGGCGAGGGAGGGGGAAGCAGCCTAGGGCTTGGCATGCCAGGACCAAGGAGTGGAGGGGAGATGTAAGAGGTAAGAAATGGTCCTGGAGACCTGGCCAGTGGGGGCACAGGGGCCCTTGCCATCTCAGGCTGAGGGTTTGGACTTCATCAGTATGAATGAAGTGCTAGAGTAACAAAACGCCGTAGCTGCAGGTTGAAACCATTCTAGCCTTTTCCTAATGACCCTCATGCTGAGTCTGAGACAGACCCTGCAGTGTGGTGTGAACAAAGCAGCCTCTGAACATGGGTGAGAGCAAGTCCGAAGGGCGGGGAGGGAAGAGATGCCAGCAAACCCGTGAGGCCAGCAGTGTGCCGTGAAGGCCATAGGTCGAGGGCAGTGTAGGTCATGAAGCAAAGGCCAGAGAGCGTCTGAGAGCCTGTGGGGTCACAGGTAAGTCTACGGAGCCTAGCGGGCTTTGCTGGGATGCCTGTCCTTAGCTTAACGCCAAACAGATTTCTCCCCTTGTTAGCTGGAAGGTGGCAAGTCGTTTCAGATTCCCGCTCACACTGAGTGTTCCATTTACACCAAACTCCTCACTATGACCCAAACATAACATGGGCTGTGTGGCATGTGGGACTCTGTCATGTGCACACCCTTTGCTGGCACGCTTGGCTTGCCTGTGAATCCACCTATGTCTGGGGACACAAGTGATGTGTGAGGGCTCCTGGGCAACACAAACCTTCAGATATCCTTGTGCTAAGGCTTCTCTTTAGCTCAGATGTGCTTCCCCCATATACTGAGATGCCCTGGGGGCTTGGCTGGTATCCATTCATCTCCGTAACTCTGGATTGTGGTGCATGTCGAGTACAGGGCAAAGCTGATTACATGGAGGACATAAAAGAGAAAAAAGGGATCAGAGTAAGACTTAAGGTAAGCAGAAAAAAAAAAGAGAAAGGCAGGAAAACAGAGCAAGCAGGAAGGAAGAAAGGAGGAAGGGAGGGAGGGAAGGAGGAAAACCTGCTCTCCATATTAGCCATCTCCACAGGACCAGCACTGGGCTTGGCACTTCTTGGTTCTTAATGCATATAAAATGACAATATTAAATCCAAAATCAGATCCTCCTTGTTTGTCTTGATGAATTGCACAACTGGTCAACCCTATGGAGATCAACCTCACAGTAATGTTAGGGGTAGGGGACTAATTCACTGAATAGAAACACCCAAGTTTTAAACACTACAGCAGAGATTGCAACACTTTGGCAGCCACGGGATACACAAAGGGAATTTAATTAAAGTCATCTGGTATCTTCAACATCTTTCGGTACGATGTCATTTTTAATGACCTCTGGGGGTTCCATCACTACAGATGTATCGAAGCTTAGAGGGCAGGTGGACACCCTTCCTCCTCAGGCTAAAATGGTGATGACCATTTTAGCACCAAGCTCAGATAAGCAGCAGGGCAACCTCACTGGTGAGCCACCTGGTGGTCGCATAGGCCCTGCACACAGAAGGGCCACACCTGGCTGAATGCTCTGTTGTCACCATCTTGAATTTCTTATTAACTTGGAGCAAGAGGTCCCACTCCCTCATTTTGCACTGGGCCCACAAATTATGTAGTTGGTTCTAATAAGCAGCTTAGGAGAAAGTAGGATCTTTAATTCTAGTCAACTGGCTTGGAGCCTTCTCAAGTTCAAGCCCACAGCAGCTGGAGAGCATCATCAAAGTATTCTTCCCTTTTTCTCTCTGGCATCTGAGGGCTCTCCTTTCTTCTTCATTTTCCTCCCACTGTGTTCCTTTAATTTAGTAATGAGCTGCTGGGCTCTCCTTCCAACCCTGTGTGCGCACCCAGCACACGCCTTCCGACCATATGTGAGCCCCAGTGTTTGAGACGGAGCCTTCACTGGGAAACGCTTTCTCAGCCGCCACAGAGAAGAGAACACCCGAGCTAATAACGTCTTTCCCAAAAGCTCTTGAAAATGAATATGGATTTCAAGAGATAGACCAAGAACACAGTGTTATCTTAGGGAAATGTTGTGTGGAGAAGTCAAGGTGATGACTTGTCCAAGAAGCAACCAAAAAGGCTGAACACAGGCCAGCTCTGGTTCAGACACACTGAGGGACAGTGGTCTTGGATGACACCCCCAAGATGAAAGGCATGAGAATAAATGGGGAGGGGTGGGCATGAATGGCTGAGGATGACACTTACCAGTTAGAAGAGACTGAGATGGATATTAAGAAGGAGGCAGTGACAATCTGACTTTGAAGGACATGCTATTTGCCAACCAGCCCCCACAAGCAGAAATAGAAATGGTTGAAGGTAAGTGCTGGACCTGAAATGTTACTGAGATTTGGGGGTCAAGCATGGTGGCAAGCAGGAGAAGGAGGAAGATAATTTAAGGAAGAAAAGTACTGAAAGTCTAAGAGAATATTGCTTCTCAGCATCAGCTTACAAGCAGAAACACACACAGGGGGCCTCTCCAGCCTTCTTACTGCACATTGGCCCCTCTGCATGGTCTTCCTGATCACTGCTGTCCTGAAAAGAAGGAGAGGAAAGTTCATTTCCCAAGCTCCAGCCTTGCCAAGAATCTCTAATTTTACTTCCATCAGTGTGTACTGATGGATTTTGAAAGGGAGGAGGTGGATCATAAATAAAACACAGCCCAGAGCTGAGCCATAATCAGCTGCAGCTGCTGCTGGGATGGAGGCCTGACAGGCAAATTGCATCATGATGAAGCATTCTGAGATATGACACATTCTGTTTCCAGCATGGGTGTGGGGGAGGGAAGAGTCTATTATTAGGAGTAGCCCTGAGACATGAGTGTGCAGAATGCACTGCTCTGGATTAAAACCACATTTGCAGGGAACAAACTACAGAGGTGTGTTCAGACTTTCCCCAAGCTTGCAGGGAGTGGGCTTTGGACCATACATTTGCAAATTCCCTTATAATATAGTTAGGTTTCTATGTTTTTCATCTAAATCTAAAAGCTGATGCCTTCTTTGTGAGAATGTGGTTATTAGGTCACCAGAAAGTGTCCTAGAGCAGAGGCTGTTTAAATAGAACAACTAAGGTGCCCAGGAAAAGTGGGCACTCTGACCATGATCAGGGTCCTGGGGATGCACTTGGCTCAAGGTTGGACTTGGAGTGGGAAAATCTCTCTGATCATGTTTCTAGAGGTTTACACACTCTCCTTGTTTTGATAAAGAGAATTAGAAATCTCATTGCTTTGTATATCTAATACTTTCAATTGAAATAATTCCTTTCCAGATATAGAGAGAGGAAAATAAGTGTAACACAGTGTTAACATGAAGCTGCAGTCCAAAAAGAAAGGATGTTAATGCCTACATTTCTTTTTCTTTTAAAACCACTTTATTGAGGTATGGTTGCACCATTTTCATTCCTACCAACAGTGTACAAGCGCTCTCTTTTCTCCACATCTTCACCAACACTTTTTTTTTTTTAAATATAGTCATCCTAACAGGTGTGATGTACTATGTCAATGTGATTTTGATTTGCATTTCCCTGATGATTAGTGATGTTGAGCATCTTTTCATGTACTTTTTGGCCATTTGTATGTCTTCTAAATGGAAAAGTGTCCATTTAGGTCCTTTGCCCATTTTAAAATTGCATTATTTGTTATATTGATATTGAGCTGTAGGAACCCTTATATAGTTTGGATATTAACCTCTTAGCAGATATATAGTTTGCAAATATTTTCTCACTGTTCTGTACATTGCCTTTTTATTTTGTTAATTGTTTCCTTTAATGTGCAGAAGCTTTACTTTGATGTAGTCCCACTTATTTATTTCTGCTTTTGTTGCCTGTGGTTTTGGTGTCATATCCAAAAAATCATTACCAAGACCAATATCCAGGAGATTTTCCCCTGTGTTTTCTTCTAGGAGTTTTATGGTTTCATGTCTTATGTTTATTTTTAATCCATTTTGAGTTAATTATTTTGAATTAATTTTTATTGGAGTATAGTTGCTTTACAGTGTTGTGTTAGTTTCTACTGTACAGCAAAATGAATCACCTATACATATACATATATTCTCTCTTTATGGATTTCCTTCCCATTTAGGTCACCACAGTGCATTAAGTAGAGTTCCCTGTGCCATACAGTATGTTCTCATTAGTTGTCTATCTTATACATACTATCAATAGCGCATACGTGTCAATCTCAATCTCCCAATTCCTCACTCCCTGCCCACTGTTTCCCCTTGGTGTCCATACATTTGTTCTCTATGTCTGAATCTCTATTTCTTTTTTTATTTTTATTAACATCGTTATTGGAGTATAATAGCTTTACAATGTTGTGTTAGTTTCTGCTGTACAACAAAGTGAATCAGCTATATGTATACATATATCCCCATATCCCCTCCCTCTTGTGTCTCCCACCTACCCTCCTGTATCCCACCCCTCTATGTGGTCACAAAGCACCAAGTTGATCTCCCTGTGTTATGTAGCTTCTTTCCACTAGCTATCTATCTTACATTTGGTAGTGTATATAGGTCAATGCTACTCTCTCACTTCATCCAAGCTTACCCTTCCCCCTCCCTGTGTCCTCAAGTCCATTCTCTGCATCTGAGTCTTTATTCCTGTCCTGCCCCTAGGTTCATCAGAACCATTTTTTTTTTTTTTAGATTCCATATATATCTGTTAGCTTATGGTATTAGATGGTATTTGTTTTTCTCTTTCTGACTTACTTCACTCTGTATGACAGACTCTAGGTCCATCCATATCACTACAAATAACTCAATTTCATTTCTTTTTATGGCTCAGTAATATTCCGTTGTATATATGTCCCACATCTTCTTTATCCATTCATCTGTTGATGGACACCTAGGTTGCTTCCGTGCCCTGGCTATTGTAAACAGTGCTGCAGTGAACATTGTGGTACATGACGCTTTTTGAATCATGGTCTTCTCAGGGTATATGCCCAATAGTGGGATTGCTGGGTCATATGGTAGTTCTATTTTTAGTTTTATAAGGAACCTCCATACTATTCTCCATAGTAGCTGTATTGATTTACATTTCCACCAAAAGTGCAAGAGAATTCCTTTTTCTCCACATCCTCGCCAGCATTTATTGTTTCTAGATTTTTTGATGATGGCCATTCTGACCGGTGTGAGGTGGATACCTCATTGTAATTTTGACTTGCATTTCTCTAATGATTAGGGATATTAAGCATCCTTTCATGTTTTTGTTGGAAATCTGTATACCTTCTTTGGAGAAATGTCTATTTAGATCTTCTGCCCAGTTTTGGATTGGGTTGTTTGTTTTTTGATATTGAACTGCATGAGCTGCTTGTATATTCTGGAGATTAATCTTTGTCAGTTGCTTCATTTGCAAATATTTTCTCCCATTCTGAGGGTTGTCTTCTTGTCTTGTTTATGGTTTCCTTTGCTGTGCAAAAGCTTTTAAGTTTCATTAGGTCCCATTTGTTTATTTTTGTTTTTATTTCCATTACTCTAGGAGGGGCGTCAAAAAGGATCTTGCTGTGATTTATGTCTAAGAGTGTTCATCCTATGTTTTCCTCTAAGAGTTTTATAGTGTCTGACCTTACATTTATGTCTTTAATCCATTTTGAGTTTATTTTTGTGTATGGTGTTAGGGAGTGCTCTAATTTCATTCTTTTACCTATAGCTGTCCAGTTTTCCCAGCACCACTTATTGAAGAGGCTGTCTTTACTCCATTGTATATTCTTGCCTCCTTTATCAAAGATAAGGTGACCATAGGTGCGTGGTTTTAACTCTGGGCTTTCTACCCTGCTCCATTGATCTATACTTCAGTTTTTGTGTCAGTACCATACTGTCTTGATTACTGTAACTTTGTAGTATAGTCTGAAGTCAGAGAGCCTGATTCCTCCAGCTTTGTTTTTCTTTTTTAAGATTGTTTTCATTATTCAGGGTCTTTTGTGTTTCTGTACAAATTGAGAAATTTTTTGTTCTAGTTCTGTGAAAAATGCCAGTGGTAGTTTGATAGGGATTGCATTGAATCTGTAGATTGCTTTGGGTAATATAGTCATTTTCACAGTACTGATTCTTCCAATCCAAGAATATGGCATATCTCTCCATCTCTTTGTATTATCTTTAATTTCCTTCATCAGTGTCATAGTTTTCTGCATACAGGTCTTTTGTCTCCTTAGGTAGGTTTATTCCTAGATATTTTATTCTTTTTGTTGCAATGGTAAATGGGAGCGTTTCCTTAATTTCTCTTTCAGATTTTTCATCCTTAGTGTATAGGAATGCAAGAGATTTCTGTGCATTAATTTTGTATCCTGCTACTTTACCAAATTCTTTGATTAGCTCTAGTAATTTTCTGGTAGCATCTCTAGGATTCTCTATGTATAGTATCATGTCATCTGCAAATGGTGACAGCTTTACCTCTTGTTTCTGATTTGGATTCCTGTTATTTCTTTTCCTCTCTGATTGCTGTGGCTAAAACTTCCAAAACTATGTTGAATAATAGTGGTGAGAGTGGGCATCCTTGTCTTATTCCTGATTTTAGAGGAAATGGTTTCAGTTTTTTACCATTGAGAAGGATGTTGGTCGTGGCTTTGTCATATGCAGCCTTTATTATGTTGAGGTAAGTTCCCTCTGTGCCTACTTTCTGGAGAGTTTTTATCATAACTGGGTGTTGAATTTTGTCAAAGGCTTTTTCTGCATCTATTGAGATTATCATATGGTTTTTCTCCTTCAATTTGTCCATATGGTGTATCACATTGATTGATTTGCATATATTGATGAATTCTTGCATTCCTGGGATAAACCTCACTTGATCATGGTGTATGATCCTTTTAATGTGCTGCTGGATTCTGTTTGCTAGCATTTTGTTGAGGATTTTTGCATCTATGTTCATCAGTGGTATTGGCCTGTAGTTTTCTTTCTTTGTGACATCTTTGTCTGGTTTTGGTATCAGGGTGATGGTGGCCTTGTAGAATGAGTTTGGGAGTGTTCCTCCCTCTGCTATATTTTGGATGAGTTTGAGAAGGATAGGTGTTAGCTCTTTTCTAAATGTTTGATAGAATTCGCCTGTGAAGCCATGTGGTCCTGGGCTTTTGTTTGTTGGAGGATTTTTAATCACATTTTCAGTTTCAGTGCTTGTGATTGGTCTGTTTTTATTTTCTCTTTTTTCCAGGTTCAGTCTCTAAGGTTGTGCTTTCTAAGCATTTGTCCATTTCTTCCAGTTTGTCCATTTTATTGGCATATAGTTATTTGTAGTAACCTCTCATGATTCTTTGTATTTCTGCAGTGTCAGTTGTTATTCTCCTTTTTCATTTCTAATTCTGTTGATTTGAGTCTTCTCCCCCCCCCCTTTTTTGATAAGTTTGGCAAGTGGTTTATCAATTTTATTTATCTTCTCAAAGAACCACATTTTAGTTTTATTGATCTTTGCTATTGTTTCCTTCATTTCTTTTTCATTTATTTCTGATCTTATCTTTATGATTTCTTTCCTTCTACTAAGTTTGGGGGTTTTTTGTTCTTCTTTCTCTAGTTGCTTTAGGTGTAAGGTTACGCTGTTTATTTGAGATTTTTGTTGTTTCTTGAGGTATGATTGCATTGCTATAAACTTCCCTCTTAGAACTGCTTTTGCTGCATCCCATAAGTTTTGGGTTGTTGTGTTTTCATTATTATTTGTTTCTAGGTGTTTTTTGATTTCCTCTTTGATTTCTTCAGTGATCTCTTGGTTATTTAGTAGCATATTGTTTGGTCTCTAGGTGTTTGTATTTTTTATAGATTTTTTCCTGTAATTGATATCTAGTCTCATAGCATTGTGGTCAGAAAAGATACTTGATATGATTTCAATTTTCTTAAGTTTACCAAGGCTTGACTCTTGACCCAAGATATGATCTATTCTGGAGAATGTTCATGAGCACTTGAGAAGAAAGTATATTCTGGTTTTTTTTGGATGGAATGTCCTATAAATATCAATGAAGTCCATCATGTTTAATGTGTCATTTAAGCTTGTGTTTCCTTATTTATTTTCATTTTGGATGTTCTGTGCATTGGTGAAAGTGGGGTGTTAAAGTCCCCTACTATTTTTGTTTTACTGCCCTTTTCTCCTTTCATGGCTGTTAGCATTCACCTTAGGTATTGAGATGCTCCTATTTTGGGTGCATAAATATTTATAATTGTTATATCTTCTTCTTCGATTGATCCCTTGATCATTATGTAGTGTCCTTCTTTGTCTTTTGTAATAGACATTTTTTAAAAGTCTATTTTGTCTGCTATGAGAATTGCTAGTCCAGCTTTCTTTTGATTTCCATTTACATGGAATATCTTTTTCCATCCCCTCACTTTCAAACTGTATGTGTCCCTAGGTCTGAAGTGGGTCTCTTGTAGACAGCATATATATGGGTCTTGTTTTATATCCATTCAGCCAGTCTATGTGTTTTGTTTGGAGCATTTAATTCATTTACATTTAAGGTAATTATTGATATGTATGTTCCTCTTGCCATTTTCTTAATAGTTTTGTGTTTGTTTTTGTAGGTCTTTTCCTTCTCTTATGTTTCCTGCCTAGAGAATGTCCTTTAGCATTTGTTGTAAAGCTGGTTTGGTGGTGCTGAATTCTCTTAGCTTTTGCTTGTCTGTAAAGGTTTTAATTTCTCCATTGAATCTGAATGAGATCCTTGCTGGCTACAGTAATCTTGGTTGTAAGTTCTTCTGTTTCATCACTTTAAATGAGTTAACTTTTTATTTTATATCCTGTAACTTCACTGAACTTGTTGATATTTTCTAACTGTTTTACAGTGGAGTTGTTAGGGTTTTTCTCTATTTATAAGATCATATCATCTTTGACAGTTTTACTTCCTTCTTTACAATTTGGATACCTTTTATTTCTTTTTTTGCCTAATTGCTCTGAATAGGACTTCTGTTCAACTTCTATGTTGAAAAGAAGTGGTGAGAGTTGGCATTCTTGTCTTGTTCCTGATCTTAGAAGAAGAGCTTTCAGATTTTCACCATTGAGTATAGCTCTGGGCTTATGATAGATGGTTTTTATTATATTGAAGTACATTGCTTTTATATGTATTTTGTTGAGAGTTTTTATTATGAAGAGATGCTGAACTTTGTAAAATGCTTTTTCTGCATCTGTTGAGATGATCATATGATTTTAGTCCTTCATTCTATTCATGTGTTGTATCACACTTATTAATTTGTTCCAAGGAGGAGTGAACCTGGAAAGGCCAGGAGAACATCCCTGAGAAAACCAGATGGAGGCAGTTTCCAGGCCCTCTGGTCAGGTTTCCTCCCACTGTCTCTCCTTTAAGCCTTACTGTGGGGACATTAAACCTCAGTGTGAGTGGGAGAGGAGGTCAAACACAGGAGAAGGCTCAGGCTGCAGATTGCCCACCCCATCCATATGGGCCTTCTAGGGGAAGGGGGTGAAATCTTACCTTTGAATCAAGTTTATTCAAAGTGAGGTGAGGTGTAGTGAGATGTTTATTTGAGCTCTTTCTTCCTCTTAATGCATGCTTTTATCACCATAATCTTCCCTCTTAGAACTGCTTTTGCTGTATCCCATAAGTTCTGGCATGTTGTGTTTCTATTTTCACTTGCCTTAAGATATATTTTCATTTCCCTTTTGATTTCTTCTTTGATCCATTAATTCTTCAATTATGTGTTGTTTAATTTCCACATGTTTTTGAATTTTATGATTTTCCTCCTGTTATTGATTTCTAGTTTCATACCATTGTGGTAGGAAAAGATACTTGACAGGATTTCGATCTTTTAAAATTTGCTTAGACTTGTTTTCTGATCTAACATATGATCAATCCTGGAGAATATGCTATGTGTGCTTGAGAAGAATGTGTCTTCTGGTGCTCTTGGATGGCAGGTTCTGTATATATCATTAGGTCAATTTATTCAATATTGTTTTTCATGTCCACTCTTTCTCTATTGATTTTCCATCTGAAAGATCTGTCCATTGTTGAAAGTGGAATATTGAAGTCCCCTACTAGAATTGTATTGCTGTCTATGTCTCCCTTCAGTCTGTGAATACTTCTTTTATATATTTAGCTACTCTGACATTAGTTGCATAATATTTACAATCGAGTCTATGGTGAAGTCAGAAGTCCACCTCATTCTCTCTCCCCCGTGGGAGAGCTCTATAGTGGAAGGTCTCTCTCTTGGCCTTACACTGCATAGGCTTGGGGGAGAGGTAACTCAGATAGAATGAAGCTGTCCTTCCTACCCTCTTCAGTGTGACTTTTCTCATGTCTGTGTTCCACCAGGTGCTGTAATCTCTCACCTGGGATCCAGATCTCTCATGAAGGCATTTTCCTGTATGGATAGTCGTTTATCTCACTGTTCCTGTGAGGCGATATGGACTGTAATGTCCCATTCTACCATATTGGTGTCATCACATCCTAATGGCTGCATTTCAAGCAGGTGCAAAGCGTATAAAGGAATCAGTTAAAAATTGGTCTTGCCACTATGGGACACATTCAAACACATCTAGACCTCATGCGTGAGAGATCATTTGTAAGGAGGATAATTTGGGGGGTGGGGTGGGTAGTTATGTATTATCCCAGCCCCCTATCAGGGGTGGAGGGCATTTCCCCTTTGACCTCTAGTCAACAGAGGGGCTCCACAGGAGGCCTTGGAGAGTCTGCCCTGCCCACAGAAAGTGTCTTTTTCCTGTGTAAGAGCAGGGAGTAGAACCACTGATGCTGGATGTGGGCCTCATGCAGGAGGCAGCCAGCACTGAAGACCAGCTTAGCTCCCTCTGTTCAGTGAGGAGAAGCTGGGCTGACCTCCAGCTTCCTGAGTAAACAACTAACAGAAGAAAGTGAACCCAACTACAGGGGAAAGGGCTGCAGGTGAGAGAAGCCCCAGGGAGAAGTGAGCCTAGAGAAGCCAGGAGAACACCCCTGAGAGAACCACATGGAGGTGCTTCCCAGGCCCACTGGGTAGCCTTCCTCCCATTTTCTCTCCTCCAAGCCTTAGTGTGGGGGCATTAAGCCTCAGTAGTGAGTGGGGGAGGAGGTCAAGCAGAACAGAAGCCTCAGGCTGCAGATGGCCAGCAGACTTAAAGTGACCCTCAGACTTTTGAAAACTTGATAATAATCAGAACACTTCCATCAAGAGGTTAAAAGAAGTATGAGGTCTGCTGGAATTTTCATCCAGGGCCAGGGGAAGGCATACCTCCATTGGATGCCTTGTCAAGGTCTGTGCCTTAAAAGAGACAAAGAGAATGACATTTTATCATTGTGCTGCCTGAGTCCTGACTGTATAAAGTACACTTAGATGGATTCTATTTCTTGTTAGCAACAACGTGGTCCTAGGAAGAATTGGAAACATTCAATGAACAATGCAAATTCAGAAAATCCAACAAATGGAACCAGAAAAGAAAAGAAAAAAACCAAGAGACTCAAAATATGGTCCAGGGGACAGGCTACCACTTGGTTAAGGGACCACAGAGAGTAGATCCTGGGACCTAGACTGGGCAGGATTTAGGGTGGGCTTATCCTTGTCCTCTTCCTTTTCCCCTCTCTTTATTCCCCTCTCTTTATTCCCTCTCTTCCTTTTCCCCTCTCTTTATACTATTTGGAATATCCTCTGCCTCACTTGGATAAAGCAATTGTTTTGGAGTGATTTACCCAGAAAAGGCAATGTGTCTTTCATACTAAACATCCCTGCTCTGTGCTTTATGACACTGGCGGCATGAGTCACTGTTCCAGGGGACTTCCTGTAGCTCTCCAGACAGCTCCCATCTCAGGCACCGTGGGCGCAGATCACAGACCTGCAGGCCATGAGTCTGTCCTGGGATGGCTCAGGCAGCCACAGGCAACCCGCCAAAGGATCTTAAGAGCCTGGTCCAGACTGAGAACTTGATGGCCACAAGCAAATAAAAGCAATTGCCCTGAAGGCAGAGAGAAAAAGGAAAGCAAGAAAAAATAGTTTTTTCTTTGAACCGATTCTTTTAGATGAAGAGAACATTCTGCTAACATGAGAGACCGCAGGTGAGGCTGGCGGCTCCAGGAACAGGAGGCCCCCAGCCAGGGCTCTGTGGTGTCCTCACAGCTCTATCTTCCTGACCTGCTGAAGCAGTGGACATCCACGCTCGCGTTGGCTGCCAGTCTGAAGTTGGTGTCCACAGTCACTCTGAAATGCCACCTGCCAGATTGGCTTCCCAAGCTGCACTTATGCTTCACAGAAGCCACATTTCTGAGAATTAGATAGGAGAGGGCAGGGCACAGGCCCGCTGTGGCCCACAGACAGCAGGTGGGCGGCTGCAGTGGCCAGCCCATGTGCTGGAGCTGCAGACAGCCACCAGCAAATCCCTGCCTGTTCTCACCACAGAAGAGGCAGCTGCTTCACCAGAGATACAGAAAGCAGACTTAGGGTTGCTTCCTTGATATTTTATTTCCTTTTTTAATAAAATAGGAAGTTGATGGCTCTCAGAAGTGTCATTTTATACTGCTGTATACTAGATGGGTTTCTAGTATTTTTGAGGAGAAGCTGTAGAAATGTATGATGTTTGGCGGAATTCAAGGTGGATGAACACCCGCCTCTGAGGCCCAGAAGCACCACTCACAGCCTGTACTTCTGTCCGGGACTCACAGGAAGCCTTGTGGTCATAGCGTAGCCATGTGGTCTGGGTTACTTCACTAAACTATTCAGGTGCCCTTGTCTCACGTGTAGCCTGGAGATAATTAGCCTCCATCTCATAGGGCTGTGGTTTGAATTCTATGCAATACTGCATATAAGGCCTCTGGCAGACCACAGGCCATGGCTGCCTCCCTGGGTCCTCAAACCTCTGCTGAGGTCGGTCATCCTCCCACGTGCCCTTTTCTGAGACAGCCAAGGAGGAAGGAGGCCGAGGGAGAAAGGAGGCTGGCAGTGGCACCAACCTTCCTTCTCTGTCCACCTGGGGCCGGGGCACAGGCAGGAGGGAGAGCAGGGGGCCTGTGTGAGGGGCGGGCCATGCGGGAGGGAGGTGGGCTGGTGCTGGACACCTGGGGAGGGCCTGTCTGGGCCCCACTGTCAATCATAGGTAAGGTTTTCCCAGTCCCCTGTAGAGTGAGCACATCTGTTGGACATCTGCACACTGAGAGGCCGGGTGAGATGCAGACCAGATAAACCCACCTTATTAGAAATACACAGCCCTTTGAAATAGCTGTTTAAAATTCCCCACTTTTTCCTGCAGTGGATGCTCACTCCAAGCCCTCCCCCTCTGATGGATGTGCGGTTTAACTCCTTCTTGAAAGCAAATTCTCCGGGCTGCCTCTTCCCACAGGCAGACAAAGCATGGTCACTGCAGGGGCTCAGAGATGACATTCCATTCCCTGCAGGATGGACCCCGGGACACATGAAGGGAACATGAAGGCTGTTCGTCCTGCACCGAGGACACGTAAATGACAGTCTCCAAGTGAACTGTCATGCTGGTGGCCCTGTGCAAAGCCTCCAGGCCAGTTATGTCTTCGCGCTGAGTAACCATCTCATGCCTGCATGTTCTCTAGCTCCATGTGAACATGCGGGGGCTTTGGATACGAGCTTCTCCTGGAAGTTTGCGGCAAGACACTAAATGAGGGCAGGCTCCTCCTGGAGCCGCGGATTTCCTGCTTACTCAAGATTAGTCCCCACAGGCCCTGAAAAAAATCTAGTTCAGTGATTTTTCACATGCTTAAAGCAACTGAATGCTATCTTCAGATAAATTTTTATGCAAAACCTAATATATGAAACCCATGCAAGAATAGCTTCTCTGATAGAAGGGGAGGGTCTCCCAGCCCCGGTTACAGGGATGCTCTTGGCCTTGCCCCCAAGGCACTTTGCTGGAAACCCCACTGTTCCTCAAAGTGCACTTCGAAAACTCACTGTGCCAACAACTCAGGCTGCTCGTGAGTAGAGGAGACTGAGGCCACAGAAGCTGGTCATTCTACCTGCCTGCAGAGGAAGGCTGAGCCCGTGTCCGGAATTATTCTGCAGACACTGTTTTGAGGCCAATGCTGATGTCCCATTCATGTCTTTAGTTTCTGTGCTCTCTTAAGGTGCAAGGAAGCGCTCAGGTTGCCTCATTAATAGAGGAATAAGGAATTAGGGAGAAAGACTCTCGCAGCAAATATCTGCTCTGTGTAACAAACCATGCCAGAATTTAGAGGCTTAAGACAATAATGCTATTTCTCACGGTTCTGTGGGTTGACTGCACTGTTTTTCTGCCGGCCTCACTCTAGGTGACTCATACATTCAGCTGGAGATGGTGTTGCTGTTTTCTGTGATCCCCCTCTCAAAGAGGAGGAGGCATTGGGCCAGGGCAGGATTTGGGCTTCCTTTTCGAATACCCTATAATGTCCCAACATACCCATCCAGCTACATTAAAAAAATTTTTTATTGAAGTATAATTGATTTACAATATTGTGTTAGTTTCAGGTATACAGCCAAGTGATTCAGTTATCCATCCAGCTAAATTTGAAATGCATTCGACAATCAGTCATTCATTCAACAAACATTTGTTAGAGAGCCAGGAACTGGGTAGAGGCTGGTTGGGTGGACACCATTCCTGACCTTTCCGAATTCACATGTGGAAAACAGATAACAGCCAATTACCCCAGTGCCACGCTTTGCTGGAGTCATTTTGAAAGCACAGAAAAGGAGCCCCAGGTGCTGCCTGGGGAAGTCAGGGGGCTTTTCAGAAGAGGATAAGTCTATGCTGAGTCTTGAAAAGTGTGCATGGTGTTGTCAGGGAGACGTTGTGAGAAAGGACATCCATGAGAACAGATGATAAAGTGGAAGGTGATGGGTACAAAAGCTTGTCTTCTTTAGAAGACACCAAGAAGTACTACTCTATTGAAAACAGTTTCTTACTTAAGAATAGGTTGCCACCCAAGGGAAAGCGTCACTTTTCATAATAAAGGGAGAAAAAATTGAGTGAACAAAAGTCTGAAGCATAGGTTCCATCCAGGAATAAGTGTCTTTGTCTGTATGTGTGTGGGTGGATTGGGAGATGTCTATGAGGGCACTCGGTTAATATCAAACTGTGGCTTAAGTTATTTATTAGGGGCTTAATTCCACCCAAATAACTTGAAATTCTTAGGAAGGCCACCCAGGTCTGGTACAATGATTCCATGATGTCTCAGTGCCCCGTTCTCTTGCTGGCTTTACCCTCTGACATCTTTAGAACTCACCCTCAAGATTCCCCCGTCCTGGGACATGGCCTTCATCCCCAAGTTTTTCTCATCATCCTAAATGACTGCTGCACCTCCAACCAATATATCTGCATTCCATGTTCAAAAAGGAAAAAAAAATGAAGGGAGTAGAAGGCACAAAACACCAATAGGATCAATTTCTTTAAAAGACTTTCCTTTGAAACCCTACCCACTATGTCCATATTCATCTCATTGTCTAGAATTGGGTTGCTTGACCACTCCTGGCAGCAATGCAGGATTAGAAGTCTCATTTTGTGGCTTGGAAACTAACGCCCAGGAAAAAACTAGACTCCTGCTAAGGCAGAAAGAAACAACGGATCCTGGATAGGCAGTCAGCCATTTCTCCACAAGAGGCAATTGGGAAGCCTGGGAGAGAGGCTAAGGAGAGAACGGCAAGAAGACTTTGAGAGCAAACTTTCCTCAGCTTGTCTTTGCTGGGAGACCACGCGGGGAGAGGTATGCATAACCTGTGTCAGTAGAGAGATGTCACATGCAAAGGTTCTAAGTTGCCCTCAAATGCCTTTTGTAACTAGATTCCTTTTCTTAAAGGATAAATAGAATAGGCCATGGTATGTCACTGCAGTTTTCAGGTGAGTTTTAGAGATCATCATTAATTCTCTGAAACTTTAACAGAGGGGTTGTTTTGATGGGCAGTGAGGACCCACTGCTGCCATAGAGCTGACTCGTGGCTGTCCTAACAGAGCTTCCAGGAAAGCCAGAAGTGGAAAAATTCCCCATTTCATGCTTGCGTTTCACCATCATGCTCCAGTTAATTAAAGTGACACAAGACTATTTTCCAAGATCCATAAAATCTATCTTGTCTCTCTGAGTCCATAACACAGCCGCAAGCAAGCAAATTGGGGCCAATTCATCTCCATTTGATTTGTTGATTTTGGGTGTCGCTCCCAAGTCAACAGCTTCTCAAATGTATTTTGGAAGTTTGCTGTGTTTGAATTTTGGTGTCGTTTGCAGACTGGGTAATGAAAATGCAAAATGTAGTGGCGGCGCTAACAAAATAAATAAATGTGATCGAGAAAGGGCAACGTCATTTGGGTTCTGCTCATGGCAGTTCATACAAGTTCATGATTGTTGTTGACTTAACTAATGTGCAGAGATAAAGTTGACAGGACTGGCTGCCTCATATTTGAACTTTATCCTTTTAAATCTTGTCTTTCCAAAGTCAAGCAAAAGCGCTGTGCCAGGGGGATTGAGTGGCAGTTACGTTTGAATTGCCTAGAGACAGAGGGTTTTGTCCCTGCGGGCAAAAGCATCCATGCTGGTGAGTTCCTGGGTAGGCATGGCTGCCTGCCTCATTTCCACTTCTGAAGTGGTCCATCCATGGGACACTGCGGGCAGCTGTCCCATTCACAAGATGGCCTCTTCATGAGGTTAGAGTTATGATAACGACTCTCCATCATTATCATAACTTGCATCAGAGACACCCAAAGTCTCTGATGCAAGATTTGCCTCCTCTCCCCTTATTCTTTCAAGAATAATAAGCAACTCCTTATCCAAACTCTGGGCTGATATGTATCTTTTGGGTTATGGAGACATGGAAAGAACAGCGACAAAGATGGCTTCCTACTCAGTTGAGAAATTCTGCCACTTGAAGCTTCAAACAATGAGCTGATGTTTGTGAAACACAAGATGTCTAACTGTGAGCCCCTCTCAGGCTGAAACTTAAAATCTGTGTGAGGACAAGGGTCCCTACACCCATGTTTCAAAAACATTATATGTTAATAGAAAACTGGAGATATAGTGAGGCCAACAGATCAGGAGATCCCTGCTGCTGAAAAAATAGTTTGTTACAGTTCCCAAGCAGTGGGGGGGACATAACATGCCATGCAGGGCCACAGAGGGAGGCACCAGTGTCAGTCAGGAAACAGGGAGAGGGGGAAAGCATGGGCAAGAGCCTTTATTGTGCCTTCCATGGGAAGGAATGGGCAATGCAGGATAAGCAGGCTTAGGATTGGCTATTTTCAATAATTTCAGTGGGCTCTGGGGCACGGGCGTGGTCCCTGGCTGTCTGGTACCTAGCCCTGGGGTGATTAGGATAGGTGGTTAGTGGACCACAGTGTGAGAGCCTTAGAGAGGAAATGAGTGGGATGTGGGCTCTGGATTGGTCGATTGTATTCGAAAAGAATTGGCTAATTCTGGGAAGAACAGTCCCTCCAGGATCAGGAAGGCCCCAGATGGCAAAGCTTCAGAATACAGAAAATAAAAGGTCTGGCTTGTAAAACCCAGCTCAGGCTGGTGAGCCAGGGAAAGTGTCTTGTGGAGCTGTATTTATTGGAGCAGGCATGGAGGACAGGCATAGTGCCTGCAAGTCTGCAAGAGCAATAAATGCCCAGGTGCTTCTCTTGTAGTACAAGCTCCAGTCTCTGGGAAGCAGCAGACCCTGGGGGCCTCTGCAAAGGCATCTTCCAGTGAGCACTCCAGAGGCAGGCTGGACCTCTAGTGAGGTAGTTAGCCTGGCACCAGGCAGCACCACCCTGTCCTTCAGGGTGCAGGAGCACGTGAATTTCTAATAGAAGGTGTGCTTGCCTCCAACTGCTTACCTTCTCAGGTCTTTTGACTCCTTTTTAAATACAGAATATAATCTGCTTCCTGGAGATGTGGATTAAAGAGCAAACCTTTGAGAACACTCGTGTGGAAGAAGTCATACCCTAGTACAATATCTATGATGTCACATCCTTGATCCTTGCTTATGGCCCGTCAGGCCAGCTGCCTCCCCTGTTACACTCCAAGTAACAAGGTCAAAGCTTCTGCCTCAAACTCTCCAAGACTCCTTTGTACAGTAAGTATAAATACAGACTCTGGGGGTGAACAGGTGATGGGAGCAGGGCCTTCTGCCTCAGAATTCCCACAGACAATGCATTTTCCCCTTCCAGCAGCCTTGCTCCCTTTATGGACACAGTGCCTTGTGACTTTGTGTCTGCTTGGTTCCCAGGTGGCTGGCTTTCAGGCTGTTGCCCTGGGCAGGATCCAGGGTGGGGTGGGTGGTGACACGTCACCTTGCTCCCCCGGCAAAGGCAGGGATGCTTTCAGGCAACAATTGACGCAGGGCCTTTTGGAGTCAATGTGGTGAAGTTTTACAAGGCAGGAGCACCTAGTCTGTTTACAGTTTGGGCAGGTGGTATCCTCTATGCGGTAAGGGTATAAGACTTCTGACAAATTCTGCAAAACTACTAGAGCATGGACTTGAGGATATGGGGAGGGGAAGTGTAAGCTCTGACAAAGCGAGAGAGTGGCATGGACATGTATACACTACCAAACGTAAAATAGAAAGCTAGTGGGAAGCAGCCCCATAGCACAGAGAGATCAGCTCGGTGTTATGTGACCACCTAGAGGGGTGGGATAGGGAGGGTGGGAGGGAGGGAGATGCAAGAGGGAAGACATATGGGAACATATGTATATGTACAACTGATTCACTTTGTTATAAAGCAGAAACTAACACACCATTGTAAAGCAATTATACTCCAATAAAGATGTTAAAAAAAAAAACTACTTGTAGTAAACCTTGTTTGTGCCCTGTCCACACCACACATAGGCACTTTCCGAGGGGTTCTGCAGTCTTTGTGGTGACAGTAGCCATGTTTCCGCTCTAAGAACTGGAAGTGCAGGCACTCCTTCCCTGGCTGGGGGCTCCACAGCCACGACCTCTCTCTTGACTTCACAGCAATTCACATGTTAAATAGGCCAAGAGTGACCATCCCCGGCACATGTGAGGAGTAGGGTTTCAGAGAGGCAACAATTTTAGTTTAAATGAGATGAGAACTCAGAGTTCCTGATACCAAGTCTAGAACTACTTTCCTGGTGATTCTCTGTCACAGCCATAGGAGCAAGGGGCTCTGATCTAAAGTGTTACATCCAGAGGGAGACCTTCAAGATGGCAGAGGAGTAAGACGTGGAGATCACCTTCTTCCCCACAGGTACATCAGAAATACATCTACACGTGGAACAACTGCTACAGAACACCTACTGAACGCTGGCAGAAGACCTCAGACCTCCCAAAAGACAAGAAACTCCCCACGTACCTGAGTAGGGCAAAAGAAAAAAGAAAAAAACAGAGACAAAAGAATACGGACGGGACCTGCACCAGTGGGAGGGAGCCATGAAGGAGGAAAGGTTTCCACACACTAGGAGCCCCTTCACTGGAGGAGACTGGGGATGGGCGTGGGGGAAGCTTCGGAGCCATGGAGGAGACCACAGCAACAGGGCTGCAGAGGGCAAAGCGGAGAGATTCCCTCACAGAGGATCAGTGCCAACCAGCAGTCACCAGCCTGAGAGGCTTGTATGCTAACCTGCTAGGGTAGGTGGGGGCTGGGAGAGGTCAGATCCCAGGGAGAGGACTGGGGTTGGCTGCATGAACACAGCCTGAAGGGGGCTAGTGCTCCACAACTAGCTGGGAGGGAGTCCGGGAAAAAGTCTGGACCTTCCCATGAGTCAAGAGACCATTGTTTCAGGGTGGGTGAGGAGAGGGGATTCAGAGACCTACTAAACGAGCTCCAGAGATGGGGGCGAGCTATCAGTGTGGACACCAGAGATGGGCATGAAACCCTAAGGCTGTTGCTGCAGCCACCAAGAAGCCTGTGTGCAAGCACAGGTCACTATCCACACCACTCCTCCCAAGGGCCTGTGCAGCCTGCCACTGCCAGAGTCCCTTGATCCAGGGACAACTTCCCTGGGAAAACACACGGCAAGCCTCAGACTGTTGCGGTGTAATGCTAGCCTCTGCTGCCGCAGACTCACCCCACATTCCGTAACCCTCCCTCCACCCACCCCCGACCTGAGTGAGCCAGAGCTCCCTAATCAGATGCTACTTTAACCCCATCCTGTCTGAGCGAAGAACAGAGGCCCTCAGGCAACTTACATGCACAGGTGGGGCCAAATCCAAAGCTGAACCCCAGGAGCTGTGTGAACAAAGAAGAGAAAGGGAAATCTCTCCCAGCAGCCTCAGGAGCAGCAGATTAAATCTCCACAATCAACGTGATGTACCCTTCATCACTGGAATACCTGAATAGACAAAAAATCATCTCAAAATTGAGATGGTGGACTTTAGGAGCAACTGTAGACTTAGGATTTGCTATTTGCATCTAATTTGTTTCTGGTTTTATGTTTACCATAGTTTACTATTTAGAGTTTATTATCATTGGTAGATTTGTTTATTGATTTGGTTGCTCCATTCCTTTCTTTTATATATGTATATATATATTTTTTCCCTTTTTCTCTTTTTGTGAGTGTGTATCTGTATGATTCTTTGTGTAATTTTGTGTGTATAGCTTTGCTTTTATCATTTCTCCTAGGGTTCTGTCTGTCCGTTTTGCTTTTGTTTTTGTATAGTTTTTAGTACTTGTTATCATTGGTGGATTTGTTTTTTGGTTTGGTTGCTCTCTTCTTTCTTTCTTTCTTTTTTTATTACATTTTAATTTTTCTATTTTTAATAATTTTTAAAATTTTTTATTTTAATAACTTTATTTATTTATTTATTTATTTATTTATTTTCTCCCTTTTCTTCTGAGCTGTGTGGCTGACAGTGTCTTGATGCTCCAGCCGGGTGTCAGGCTTGTGCCTCTGAGGTGGGAGAGCCGAGTTCAGGACATTGGTCCACCAGAGACCCCCTGACTGCATATAATATTAAATGGTGAAAGCTCTCCCAGAGATCTCCATCTCAATGCTAAGACCCAGCTCCACTCAACGACCAGCAAGCTACAGTGCTGGAAACCCTAGGCCAAAAAACTAGCAAGACAGGAACACAACCCCACCCATTAGCAGAGAGGTTGCCTAAAATCATAATAAGGTCACAGACACCCTAGAACAAACCACCAGATGCGGTCCTGCTCACCAGAAAGACAAGATCCAGCCTCATCCACTAGAACGCAGGGACCATTCCCCTCCACCAGGAAGCCTACGCAACCCACTGAACCAATCTTACCCACTGCGGGGAGACACCAAAAACAATGGGAACTACGAACCTGCAGCCTGCAAAAAGGAGACCCCAAACACAGTAAGTTAAGCAAAATGAGAAGACAGATAAACACACAGCAGATGAAGGAGGAAGGTAAGAAAACACTAGGCCAAACAAATGAAGAGGAAATATTCAGATTATCCCCTGTCCTTTGCTGACAACTCTGATTCTCTTGGAAAACAACTTGTGGTATGATGGGGGCAATTATTCTGCACAAGGGAGATGTCAAAGAAGTTGAGCTTGCTAGAAAAGGTTCCTAAAGTAATCTGATGAGGGGAAATCTCTTCAAAGCCGTATTCTCATGCCATAAAATAGTAAAATACTTAAAACAAAGTAACCCAAGAGCTTGGTATCTCCAATAGATAATTTTTAAGAGTGGCAGAGCTAAAAGTGGAAAGGAAAAAGGACAGGAGAAATGAGTTTGTGGCCATAATTACACGTGTTCTTAGGCACAGGTTTGGCTAAGAAATACAGCTTCTGTACCACATGAGACTCTTTGATTGTGTTCTGTTCTGTCACTGTGGATTTGTGTTCTTCAGGCCAGATATGACAAAGCTTTTTATTTTGTCCCAAATACTGTGTCTATCATAGGACACATGACCACCACGTGGTCAGCAATGCCTTTTCCTAAATAAGATGAAGTGAGAAGAAATCTAGCACCCTTCCCCACTCAACTATTCTTTTCATCAAAAAGAAAAATAAAAAATAGAGCTCTAAACAAATCTGGTACAATTAATCACAATTTTAAAAAATACCCAGGTTGGCAAGTTGCAAAAAAGTACTGTCATTGAGGTATAAGGAGAAAGACTAAATATGGCTCAATTTCTTAGAGACTATTCATCATGGCTCCATATTCTACATTAAGGAAACTAGACACAGTTAAGTGTTCCTGTTCTCATAGGTCTTACTCATGGAACTGGAGCTGAATTCATTATCATCAACCTCCCGGTAATCAATGGCTCTTCTCTTAAGTGTTCCTTAACTGTCAAAGCTAAGACTGCACACAAACCAATCTAACTGTAACGTCATATGGAAACAAATGTTCTCAAGGTAAGATTACTGAATCTTCTGGCAATAGCCTCATTTACAAGATCTGGCCAATCCCTGCCAAGACCATCCTGTGACTGCTTCCGGCCCTCATACCTTCTAAATCATGTCTAAATGGCTTCTGCCCCACCCATCACCCGCAGTTCCCCATGGTGAGTGGTCTCCTTGCTGTATCAAATAAGAAATCCAATGTTGTCAACTACAGGTTTGCTCCTGTTGGTTGTTAGCTGATAGAAAACAAATACCGTATGCTAACACATATATATGGAATCTAAAAAAAAAAAAGGTTCTGAAGAACCTAGGGGCAGGACAAGAATAAAGACGCAGAGGCAGGGAAGCAGCCACATAGCACAGGGAGATCAGCTCAGGGCTTTGTGACCACCTAGAGGGGTGGGATAGGGAGGGTGGGAGGGAGAGGTAAGAGGGAGGAGGTATGGGGATATATGTATATGTATAGCTGATTCACTTTGTTATAAAGCAGAAACTAACACACCTTTGTAAAGCAATTATACTCCAGTAAAGATGTTAAAAAAAAATAAATATTATAATATATACATGGCAAATACAAATTTGCATGAAAATATTAATAAAATTATAACCATATTTCATCTTTTTCCAGGAACAAGCAATCTCAGTTACTTTCAGTTTTCTTTATATTCATATGATTCTGCTGAGTACACTTCCTAATTTTCAGTTTTAATCAGGAAACAGTTCAAACCCAACCAATACAAGTAAGGATATACCAGACGCACACATACCACCAAGATTCAATACTTGCAAACATTTTATCATCATGCTTCAGATCCTAGAAAAAACAAAAAGAAATAAAATATTATAAATAAAGTTAAAATCCCTTCATCATCTGCTTGTTCTCCCTCTCACTGCAGAGGTAAGTTGTGGGTTCATTTAAATCCATATATGCTGTGAACAGTCCCTATGGACGTGTGTATCCAAAAATAAGATAGATTATGGCTTTGGGTACTTTTAAAAATATGAAGTACTAATATTACACTTCATGTATTTTTTGTCATATACCTTTTCCTTAAATTATTTTTTTTGCTATTTTATCCTAGTTAATTATATGTAGATCTAGTTCATTTAGTTTAAATACTCTGTAATATTCCATTGTGTGGATAAAACATTTATTTATCTATTCCTATGGATAAATAAACAGTTAATTGTTTCCAAAATTTTCACTATTACAAACAATACTGAAAAATTCCCTTATCCATGTGATCCTGTGCTCACCAGGAAGTGGGGTTTCTGATCAGAGGGTTTGTGTCTCTTCATGTCTAATTGTGCTGGCAAAGTGCACCCCAACGGTGGTTGTAGAGTTAGAGGAAAATCATCTCTGGTTGCCTTCAGCTGCCTCTCTAGGCCGCATCGGGTTTGTCTGCAGTGGCAGTCGTGGCCGTCCCCACATCCTCTCCCTTTCATCTGGGACACACATAAAGGAGTTTGCCCTTGAATCTTGTGGTTCACAGAGCTACCTTCTGATCTCCCATCGTCCTGCTCCCGGGTGGAGCTCTGCGTGCTCTGGACGTTCCCGGAGACACAGCCGGGAGCCCACCCCCTGCTCCCCCGCCCCCGCCCCCACCTCCCCGCCGCCCCCATCCTTCTCCTGATTCTGTCAGCACACTGTTATCTGCAGGAAATCTTTCTGTTTAAAGTATTTAGATCCATTTCTGTTTTCTACCCTGAACTCTGACCCCTGCATACTCCCACCACCAATGTCGAAAAATTTCTATTTTTCCTCAATATGAATGGTCTGCTTTTTGCCAATCTGATAACTGGAAAGATGGTATTTAAGTGCTGTTTTGAGTTTTACCATGCTAAGCATCTTTTCACTTTTATAATCCATTTGGGTCTTTTCTTCTTTAATATATCTATTCATATTCTTTGCTTATTATATTAGACAGGCTAATTAACCCTACATACTGTAATATGTGGCTTAACATTGAGAAAAGTTAATTTTGCTCACTGCATGTCTGCTGTGAATCAGCTGTTTTGGGAATCGGGGCTTGTTTTACTGAGTGACTCAGCCATCTTAGGATCTTTTGCATTCAGCCATGGAGATAGAGAGGGAGAGAGAGAAAACATAGATGATGATATGGGACATTTTAGGAGCCAGGCCTGGGAGGGGCTGCCCACATTCCACTGGCCAGAACTCAGTCATTTGGTCAACCTAACTTCAGAGCCTGGGAAATGTGAAGGTGTATATGGATCAAGGTGAGGGCTAATACTCTCTGTGAATTCTGCCCTGCTGGTCACAAACTATCAGGTTATTGCCCTCTGCCCATATATTCAACATCCTTATATCCTTCCCCAAGGAGACCATGCAAAATGCCATCAAGTCCCTGCATCCAGCTCAGAGTCCAGGTGATGGATATTCCTCTCCATCAGGTCCAGAGAAAAAAATTCTCTATGGACTAGAAAGTCAAGTCATAACCCTCCTCCCTGTAGATCCTATGGCAGCAGTAGAATGGGGCAGGACTCCTGCAGTAAAACCTGTTCAGAACAAGGGAGAGAGGAAGACACAACATAGTTATTGTTTCAAAGTTGTAATGGATTCCCACCAGTCAGTCTCTGGGATGGTGGGTGCCCTGCCCTTGGAGTATAGATTCCTTGATTAGGCCTTAATTAATCTCTCTAGGAGGAGCTCTCTGTTCCATTGTGTTTGATGATACAATATCTGGAAAGCTCCTCCTCATCCATTTTATTGACCACATATGATACATGTGTTGAGGAAGGATATATACATTTGTCCTTGGGAATGTATAGACTTTGAAGCCTGCATCTTGCCCTTAAATCTGTTCTGGTCATCTACTGCTGTGTAACAAACACCCCAAAAGTTAGTAGCTTAAAAAGAAAAGTCATTTATTTAGATCACAAATCAATTTGACCTGGGCTCAGTGGTGTCGGCTAGGATCACTCAACTTGAGCTTAAGGACCCACTTCCAAAGTGGCTCACTCACATGGCTGGCAAGTTGTTGCTGGAGCTTGGCTGGAATTTCATCCAGAGCTAAGGGCCTGGTGCCTCTCAGGTGGGCCTCATCAGGGAGGATGGGCATTCTTAGAGAATGGTGACTGGGTTCCAAGAACAAACATCGAACAATAACCAGGTAGGAGATGGATCACCCTTGATGACCTAGCCATGGAAATCCCATAATGGCAGTTCCCCATAGTCCCAAGCATGCCCAGAGTCCAGGGGAGAGAACATAGACCTCCATCCCTTGATGGCAGGTATGTTGATCACACTGTAAAGGAGCATGTGGGATGGGACATTGTGGTGTGGCCACTTTGGAAAATACAACCTGCTACAGAGACCCAAGTAGAGTCTTTGAACATTTTCATTGTCACCATTGTTTTTTCCATTAGTGGTTTTGTTGGCAACATGATTTCCTCAAAAGTTTGATAGGTATCTGGTCTATTTGTTTCCATTTAGGTCCAAACTCCAGTAACTATACCCATAGTTGTTTTTCTTCCCTGAATGTAGATTCAAGTCTTCTTTATTACTCTGTGTCTTTACCTCATTCCTCTTCCTCTCAACTTTCTGGAGGCTTTCTTGGGGCTCTCAGGCTTGTGTGAGAAGGCCACACCTACAGCCTCATCTTTCTCTTTATCCACTGGAGAAGTTTTACTGTTCTGTTGCTGGCCAAATTTTTAAAAAAATCCCGTCTCTTATTGCCTGTAATCTAGAAGCCCTTGCCTTTTCCAATTCTGAGTGACTGGAATTTGTGGAATTTTGCCCTGTTTCCTTTTATTTCTCCTTGTAAACTGCCTTCTTGAGCTCATCTCATTCTTGGAAGACCTTTCCAAATGTGGCCTCTACATACTTTGAACTTTTCTAATTTACTTTTCCTCCTTGAGCTGTTAGCTTAATTAGGCACGTAATGTGCCTCCCAATTATCACAGGCAACAGTTCTACTAAATTTTTACCAAATCATAACATGGATTTCCATGCTTCCAGGATCACGTGTTAGTTTCCTTGCCAACTGCTACCCAAAACTAAAGCAATGCCACAGATGTCAGGTTTTCATTTGCAAGTCCCCCACCCCTGGCACTAATTTCTACATGGATAAGGTAATTAGCACTGGCTATTCTAACAAACAACTCAAATATCTTGGAGGATTAACATCACAAACACTTATTTTCTGCTCATATCTTAGTCTGATGTGGATCTGACCTAGATAATGGCTCTTCTCCAAGTGTATCCAGGGATCTAGTATAGTTGGCCCTTGAACAATATGGGAACCAATCACCTACGCAGTTGAAAATCCATGTATAACTTTGACACCCCCAAAACTTAACTACTAGTAGCCTTCTGTTGACCGGAATCCTTACTAATCATATAAACAGTCAATTAATACATATTTTGTATGTTATATGTATTATATATAGTATTCTTAAAATAAGCTAGAGAAAAGATAATGTTAAGAAAATCATGAGGAAAAGAAAATACATTTACAGTACTGTACTGTACTTATCAATACCAAAGTTTACATTGTCATTTACAAGATGAATTGTCTGTCAGTACCTACATCAATATTCTTATATGATACAAAATATTGTAGATGCTATACATATTACTAACACTACACATCAAAAATGAAAAGATAATGTGAATTCATGTTTATTTACAGGTACTGTATTCATTGAAAAAATCCACTTATAAGTGGACCCACACAATTCAAACCCATGTTGTTCAAGGCTCAGCTGTTTATTCCATTGTGTGGCTCTCCATCTGGGAGGGCTTCACTTTCAGCCATGGAGATGGAGGAGACAGAGTCCACAGAAGATTACACCAGACATCTTAGAGGCCAGAGCTACAAATGATAGACATCTCTTTGCTCAAAGTGCATTGGCCAAATTTGACCATGTGGCCAGTCTAAGAAGGGAGACTAGTGAATAGAGAGAGGGTTGGATATGAGTAGGCAATCTTTGTCTCAATGTGGTTTCTTTATCTCCTTGTTGATGGTTAGAAAATATTCATATTTTCAATAATCTAATCAGCAATATCATTACAAATATCTTTCCTAAACCCAGGCCTATCTACTGGAACTCTTAGAGTATCCTTTGTTATTTAAAAGTTTGAACTTAATTGAATGTACTACATTTTTCCTTTTATAGTTTCTGCTTTTGATGCTTACCTAAGAAATGCTTTCCTATGCTAAGTTCATAATATATTCTTCAGTGTTTTCTTGTAGGTCTTTATACCATCATTTTTCTGTGTGTGGAACTTTGGGATTGGATTTTTGCATTTTCAGCCTATATTTGACAAAGGGACCAGTTTGTTTCCTTAATGGTTTCTCATTTCCCAACATGGAAACACCACACTGGTCACATATCATGTTTCTAAACATAATGGCTCTCTTTCTGAACACTTGTTTTGCATCATTTTTCTGCTCAGTTATGCATTGAAAACAATATTTGTTATTTTATATTTCTAGGTAGTAGTTATATTGTTCACCTTATTGCCTGCTCTGGAGGTTCACAATTTTTTTTAGAATAAAAATTGTAATTTTTATTGATATATGCTATTTCCTCTTATTATTAAATATTTTTCAAAAGTGATTTTTATAACTGCATCCTATAAATCCAACATAATTTGTTTAAGTGCTTCCCTTGGTGAGCATTTATCTAATCCTATTTTATGTTACTGTTTAATCTTTGCCTGATTTCCTCTGACCTCCCCCATCCCAGGGTTTTAAGAGCTTTATGGAATGACAAAGCTCCCACTACTCTTTTTATCTTTCTGCTCAGACAGTAATGTGTTGAGGGGGTGCCCCCTTCTCCTCCGCATCCCTGATGCATTAATTGGGGCTCCCTGAGCTTCCCTCTGCCCTCTCTTTCCCCCTCTTACCCCTCCCACCACATACACCCCTCATCTCTTGATTTACATTTCAGTTTTGCAAAGAATATATATTCATATCTATTTTTTTACATATGATCATTTTCACTTTTATTACAGATAGACTGTATGACAAAGCTGTATTCTGTAATGACCTGACCGACAAGTCCCTATCTGCGGTGGGGTAGGGCAGTGCCCATGTGCATCAATCAGCACATTTTTTTCCCATTAGTCATAATGCCTGGTCTATTTCTCTTCTGTTCTATCACTTGAAGAATTGTATCAACAAGCTAGAATAAAATTGAATAAAAGGTAAACAAATGGCATTGTAAAAATGAAAAAAAAGAACATTTACTTTTAAAAGATTAAAGCTAGAGGGAATAAAAAATATTAAAGCAAGAAAAAATAGCACTTATCTGTCTTGCTACATATTTATCCACTTTATAGTGAGAATCTTTCTGTGAAAAAGAATCAGAAGTCAGAAAGACTGCTGAATCTGCTGTTGGCACTTTGAATTAACTCACTGTTTCTAAGACTAGGGATCTCCTGCCCAGAAAGGTAGGGACACTTCACCACCCTGGATAGAGAGCCACAATGGGTGGGAGTGAGCACCAGATTCCCTCATCACCAGGGTAATGTGATGGTTGGTTGGAAAGCCTCCAGAAGGAAGCAACCTAAGAACAGATACAAGTGTGAAAGAGCTTGAATTCCAGAATAGTGTGGAAGCTTTGGAAATTCAAGAAGGGGATCCCTCTTTTTAGCCTCAGACTAAAACCTATTGAGGCTGCCCCAAATTTTTCCCCCAAAACTTCAGAAATATTCATTGGAGGACTCCAGTGTTGCTCAGTATTATCTATTCTGGAAGATAATATTTTTTCAACTAATTGTACTTCATCAGATGGAGGCAAACCACTGATTGCAAATAGATCTTAGTTGCTTTCTGTTGAACACATTGAAGATTATAAATTTAAACCATGATTGGTGAATTTTCATAAATTTCTGAGACTGTAAAAAGCTTGAAAAGTTGACAAATGAGACAACCCACTCACAGCACAAAGTACTATAAGGACATATTTTGAAAATTTTCATGATGAATAAAATTATTACAGAATTTACTATTTAAAATAAACCCACTGAACTTCCTTGACTTATCTCTCCTCCCTGCTAAGCACAACTATAAACCCTGGAAGTAACATGAGAGATGACCAAAGGTGAACTCCAAATGATGGAAAGAGGAAGGCAACCTGGTTTGTGACCCCAGGACTGAAGGATAAACACACAGACAGGGTGTCTTATGACATCTCACTCACAGAAGAAGGGAGCCCAGGCCCAGCATTTCCTGATTCCCAGCCCACTGCAATTGGCAGCCCAGGCAGGTTGCATCCTCCCCCAAATCAAGCAGGAGTACTGCAACAACAGCAGACAAACCCAGCAACTGCCAAAAGATCCGCTGGGGCTGCTGACAACAGCCAGCCAGTGGGTACACTGTTCTCCTTTGACACTTGGAATGGGACTCCCCTTACCACCCAGCTGTGAGCACCAGCAAGGGGTTCCATCACAGCAAGAATCTGACAGGAGCCTTATTGCTCCACAGGCTGGAGATGTGCTTTCTCCACAGAGAGGCCAGCCTGGGCACCAGCAGGGACCAGTGAGAGCCCAACAACACGAGACACACCACCATCCCAAAATAGCACCACCAAGGCTCTGACATTTAGATTGCCACAAAAGTGGGACAAGACCTGTGTGCCTAACCTAAATAAGTTAAAATGAAATTAATTCAATTATTAAATAAAATTTAAAACTTTAGTGGGACCCAGAGTCTTCTAAATGACAGCTAAAATATCCTGATTATAATTTAAAAATCATCTAGGATACCAAGAACCAAGACAATAATAACTTAAATGAGAAGACAATCAACTGAAGCCAACAGAGAGAAGAATCAGATGTTAGAACTATCTGACAAGGATTTTAAAGCAATGATCATACTAGTGATTAATGAGTAATTAAAATTTTCTTGGAAGAATTAAAAGAAAATCTCATCAAAAAGATTAGGAATAAAAAGGAACCAAACAGAAATTATAGAACTGAAAAATAAAATAACAGAAATAGAAAATTCTCTGAATGGGCTCAAGAGCAGAGTGGAGATGACAGAGGATAGAAACAGTGAATTTAAGGACAGATCAATAGAATTTACCTAATCTGAACAACCGTGAGAAAATAGACTAAAAACAATGAACAGAGACTCAGCAACATTTGGGACAATAAAAGATCCAACATTTGTATCGTATCATTGGAATACCGGAAGGAAAAAAAAAAGAGAGTGGATGTGAAAGAGTATTTGAGGGAATAGTAGCTAAAAATTTCCAAAATTTGGTGAAATAGATAAACCCATAGCTTTAGGAAGGTGGTCAAGCCACAGATAGGATAAACACAAAGAAACCTCTGCCAAGATACATTGCAATTAGACTTCTGAAAATGAAAACAAAGAAAAGCTCTTCAAAACAGCTGGAGAGAAAGGACACATTATCCATGGGGAATGCCAAGTCAAATGACAGAGGATTTCTTATTTGAAACTATGGAGCCAAAAAAAAAAAAAAAAAAAAGAAGGCACAATATTCTTTCAAGTGCGGAGAAAAAAGAACTGTCAACCATAAATTCTGTGTCTGGTAAAAATATTTTTCAGGATTGGGTCAAGATGGTGGAGAAGTAGGACGTAGAGCTCACCTTCTCCCACAAATGCATCAAAAATACATCCACACGTGGAACAGTCCTCACAGAACACCTACTGAACACTGGCAGAAGGCCTCAGACTTCCAAAAAGTCGAGAGAATCTCCACATAACTGAGTAAGACAAAAGAAAAAAAAAAGAAAGGAAGAAAGAAAGAAAGGAATCGGGACAGGACATGCACCCCTGAGAAGGAGCTGTGAAAGAGGAAAGGTTTCCGCAAACTGGGAAGTCTCCTCACTGACAGGGAGATCAGCCAGGACAGAGGGGGAGCTTTGGAACTTTGGAGAAGAACTCAGCAACCAGTTTATGGAGGGCAAAGTGGAGGGGGCCCTGCACAGATGGTCAGTGCTGCCCCAGCACTCCTCAGCTTGAGATGTTCATCCACTGGGGTGGGCAGGGGCTGGGGGCTGAGGCTCAGGCTTTGGAGGTCAGGCCCGGGGGAGAGAACTGGGGTTGGCTGCATGGAGACAGCCTGAGGGGACTATGGTATGGTGTGCCACAAACAAGGGAGTATGGGAGGAGGCCTGGGCCCAGCAGAGAGACAGGGCACCATTGTTCGGGAGGGGCATGAAGAGATGAGTGGACCCACCATAGGAGCTTCTTTCTCCACACACTCTCTCAGGCAGCACGGCACTGCCTACATGAGCTCTGGGAACAGGCATGAGCCGACGTTGCCATCTCAGACTCCAGAGGTGGGCACAACCACTGCCACAACTAAGGGTCCTGCGACCAGGTACCAACTGCTACCCCCACCTGCCTGGGAGTGCGCACAACCCACCAACATCAAGGGTCCCACAACCAGGAGCCAACTGCTGACCCGCCTTCCTGGTAGCATGAGTGGGTGTGCACCTACACACCCCCTATCAGTGGGATAATGGTAAGCACATGCTGAGGAAAGAGATGGCAAGCATCCAAACCAAAAACAGCCCTCACACCAAAAAATTATTAAATCCACACAAGCTATGCAGGGATGCTCCCGCATATAAATAGCTTTCCAAGGCTACAGTAGATAATTGTTTCTCCTAAATTCACAGAGTAAGAGAAATATAAGCAAAATGAAGAAGCAAAGGAGCCACTCCCAGTTAAAAGACCAAGAGACTTCTCCTGAGGAAACAAAAAATGAAACAGACAGACTTCTTCAGTTCAATAGACACTGAGTTCAGAAAAGGAGGTAATGCAAACAATAAATGCTGGAGACGGCGTGGAGAAAAGGTAACTCTCTTGCACTGTTGGTGGAAATGTAAATTAAAACAGCCCCTATGGAGAAGAGTTCCTTAAAAAACTAAAAATAGAACTACCATACGATCCAGCAATCCCACTACTGGGCATATACTCTGAGAAAACCATAATTCAAAAAGAGTCATGTACCACAATGTTCATTGCAGCTCTATTTACAACAGCCAGGACATGGAAGCAACCTAAGTGTCCATTGACAGATGAATGGATAAAGAAGATGTGGCACAAATATACAATGGGATATTACTCAGCCATAAAAAGAAAATGAAATTTAGTTATTTGTAGTGATGTGGATGGACCTAGAATCTGTCATACAGAGTGAAGTAAGTCAGAAAGAGAAAAACAAATACTGTATGCTAACACATATACATGGAATCTAAAAAAAAAAATGTTCTGAAGAATGTAGGGGCAGGACAAGAATAAAGACATGGAGGGGGAAGGGTAAGCTGGGACGAAGCGAGAGAATGGCATGGACATATATACACTAGCAAATGTAAAATAGGTAGCTAGTGGGAAACAGCCACGTAGCACAAGGAGATCAGCTCAGGGCCTTGTGACCACCTAGAGGAGTGGGATAGGGAGGGCAGGAGGGAGACGCAAGAAGGAGGAGATATGGGGATATATGTATATGTATAGCAGATTCACTTTGTTATAAAGCAGAAGCTAACACATCATTTAAAACAATTATACTCCAATAAAGAGGTTAAAAAAAGGAGGTAATGAAAATACTGAAGGAATTAAGAAAAGCTATTGACAGAAATGCAGATTACTGTAAAAAGGAACTAAAAACTATAAGGAAGAGCCAAGAAAATTCATTTGCCGACATGAAAGCTGAGCTAAAGGCGATGAACAGCAGAATGAATAATGCAGAAGAAAGATTAAGTGATCTGGAAGATAGAATAATGGAAATTATCCAATCAAAACATCAGACAGAAAGCCAAATAAAAAATGAAAGCAGGGCTTCCCTGGTGGCGCAGTGGTTGAGAGTCTGCCTGCCGATGCAGAGGACATGGGTTCGTGCCCTGGTCTGGGAAGATCCCACATGCCGCGGAGCGGCTGGGCCCGTGAGCCATGGCTGCTGAGCCTGCACGTCCAGAGCCTCTGCTCTGCAACGGAAGAGGCCAAAATTCCCAGGAAATAAAAACAGAATCTGGGTATCAAAATAAAGTCTAACCTGTTTTAAAAAAAAATGAAAGCAATATAAAAGCCTATGGGGTAGTATAAAACATCCCAATCTACACATAATAAGTATTCCAGAAGGAGAAGAAAGAGAAAAGGGGATTGAAAATATATTTGAAGAAATTATGGCTGAAAACTTCCCAAACCTAAATAAGGAAACAGATATCCAGATACAGGAAGCACAGAGGGTCCCAAACAAGATGAACCCTACTAAGAGACCTACTCCGAGAAATATTATAATAAAAATGGCAAAAGTTAAAGATAAAGAGAGGATTCTAAAGGCAGCAAGAGAATAACAAAGAGTTAATTACAAGGGAAACCCCATAAGTCTATCAGGTTATTTCTCTACAGAAACACTGCAGGTCAGAAGGCAGTGGCAAAATATATTCAAAGTTGAAAGGGAAAAATCTGCAACCTAAAATAATCTATCCAGCAAGATGATCATTTAGAACAGGAGGAGAAATAAAGAATTTCTCAGACAAGAAAAAACTAAAAGAATACAGCAATACTAAACCTATCCTAAAAGAAATATTGAAAGATCTTCTCTAAATAGAAAAGAAACAAAAAGATATAGGAAGGAGGAAATCATAATTCAAAAGTCAATCACTTAAATTAGCCAGTATACAGATCAAAAAGAGAGAAAAAAAAAAACCTATTTGTGAAAGCTGTGATAAACACAAGGAACAGCAAAAGGATAAAAATGAAGATGTAAAAAAGGACATCAAAATCATAACATGTGGGGAAGGAGAATAAGAAAATGCAGATTCTTTTTTTTTTTGTTAGAATGTGTTTGAGCCTATATGACTATCATTAAGCATAATGAAACTAACACAATATTGTAAATCAACTATACTTCAATTTTTTTAAAGAAAGCAATGTGTGATGAGAAAATAATTAGTTACATCTCTTCCTGGAAAAATAGTTGGGAAAATGATTCCAAATTAAAATGGCTCAACAGTGCTAAATAAGTGTATGGTGTCCACGAGGAGAGTAAGACCCTCTTTGGAGAAAGTGGATCTTATTAATTGTGACTCCAGAGGTCAGAAACACATTATGGTGCTTTACTGGTCACCTATGAGCAAGTGAGATGAACTCATAAGTGAAGAGGGACCTGGGAATACTGGCAGGTAAGGGAGGTGGGATGTTGATGCAGCACTGGCTCCAGGGCAAGACCCACATATCAGAGATGAAGTTCAGAAAGTTTTATTCTCAGTTACAAGCTGAGAATGATGGTAGGTGAAAAATCAGGAAACAGCTGTATAGAATATGATTTCAACTACAATAAACATTATATATGGGGAAAATGGTGATACAAGTAAACTGTGATGTGACTTATCACATATCATTGTAATATCCAGTGGAACCACTAAAAACTATAAAACATCATACGTTCAAAAATACAAGTTGTAATCCTAAAAATATTCAAGAATTTTGTTGCCACAGGAAGACAAAAGAAGAAAAAAGATAGCAAGAAAGAACAGAAAAATGAAAAACAGAATAAACAAATAGAAACAGGTCTATTTCAGATTAATAAGATGAATAAAACAAAAATTTTATTTTACCTTTATTCATTCTCTGATACACTTCCTTTCTTCATCTAGATCTGAATTTCTGATGTTTGTAATTTTCCTTCTCCCCAAAGAACTTCTTTTTATATTTCTTTGCAGGGCACATGTGCTGGGGATAAATTTCCTTGGTTTCTGTTTGGGAAAAATCTTTATTTCTCCTTCACTTTTGAAAAATCAACTTTGCTTGATATAGAATTCTAGGTTGGTGGATTTTTCGTTCACACTAAATATTTCACTCCACTCTCTTGTTGTTTGCGTAGTTACCGATGAGAAGTCTGCTGAAATTTTTATTGTTGTTTTTCTGTAGGTTATGGTGTTCCCCTCCCCCCATTCCTTACCCTTGATTTCATGATTTAATGTTTGCCTTTAGTTTTCTGCAGTTTGAACATAATATACCTAAGGTGTATTAAATATATATATAAATATATATTATATATATATATATCATATATATAATGTATATATTTCCTCTGCATTTTAGTTTTGGAAGCTTCTATTGGCCTGTCTTCAAGCTCACTGATTCTTCCCTTGCTGTTCAATCTACAAAAGGGCAACCAAAGCCAGTCTTCATTTCTGTAACAGTGCTTTTGAGTTCTAACATCTCCTTTAGATTCCTTCTCAGAATTTCCATCTCTCTGCTTTCATTACTGACCTGTTCTTGCAGGTTGTAGACTTTTTCCATTAGAGTGCTTAACATATTAATCATACTTATTTTAAATTCTCTGATAATTCCAACATCTGTGTATATCTGAGTCTAGTTCTGATACTTGCTTTTCCTTTTCAGACTGTGAGTTTGGGGGCTTGTTTGTTCTTTTTGCCTTTTAGCACTCCATGGTGGAAGATGGACAGGTTTTTTTGGGTAATAGGAACTAAGGTAAACTGTCCTTCAGTTTGAGAATTTATGTTAATCTAGCCAGGTGTTGGGCTTTGATTAGCATTTATAGCTGTAGGTGCCAGAGGCTTCAGCTCCTCTCATGTCCTTGCCTTCATCTCTATTCTCGAATTTTGGCTTCCCTAAGTGCTCCTTCTCAGAAAGAGTCTGTGGATTTTAGCCCTTTTTGCTGGAATCCACTCCTATTATATTGGAGCCCTGTTAGTGTGATGGTAAGACGTGGGGGAGGGAGAACATTCTATAATCTCATGATTAAATCTCAGTCCTTTTGTGGGCCTGTGTCTCAGGGCTATGACCTTCACACATTTCTCCAATGATATAGCCCCCTGCCTTTGGTGGCTGCAGTGGAAGCAGTGCCCTTTCCCCAGCTGGGATAAGGCTTTGGTAAAGCCTTCCCCCTGGAGATTGGCCTTTGTTAGGGAGAAGACATGGAGATATTTCACAAGAATTATTCTTACCTTCCACCTGCCAGAAACAGTAGGATGTCCCTTGGCTTTTCACAATGAGAACATGTTGGAGTTTCTGAATGAAAAAACCCCCACAGAAGTAGGGTTCCCACTAGGACTGCAGACTATGGGAATTTCTCACCCTCACACTGGTCCATGCTCAGCCTCCAGCAATGCATCAAAGTTATCACTTTTTTAAGAGTTCCTACCACTTTATGACTCCAGTAGCTTCTGATCCAGGAAAGCACATCTCAGGTGTATCTCTCCAGATTTCAGGGTGGTGTCTTGATCTGTAACCTCAGTTCTCTGATGAGTCTGGGAAAAGTCATTGATTTTCAGTTCATTCAGCTTTTGATAATTTACAAGCTCTTGACATGTCAAAGCTGAAACCAGAAGTTTGATTAATTCTTTAAAATATTTTTTAGTAAGTTTCCCTACCTAATACCCAGACTATGTGAAATGGGGCTCCTTTGGAAAGCAGACCACAATGGAGCTCCCATGGAGTTTGCTATGGGCCAATCCCACCAAGTAAAGAATTCATCTTATTTAATTCTTAGTTACTGGGGCCAGCCTAAGAGCGAGTTCCTTCATTTGTACCCCCCAGGGGGTTAGGTGGGAGTGAGTCTACAGGCCACTGAAGAATAGGACTGTTTGGTGACCAAAGTAAACGGGGAAATCATGGTTTGAAAAGAAGCTTGGGGATTTGATGAATTGTTTGGCACCAGCAATAGGGAAATGGTATGACCTCCAATAAACACATAATTGTTTACCTCCTGGAGCAGGAAGCACTTAGGGGTTGTGGAAATTCCCAGGTCTTTTATGTGTCCTGGTTTCACCCTTTCTTCAATGCTATCCCTTCTGAAATTTCAAATATATCCACATTCTGTTGAAATCTTGAAGCTTTAAACATTTAGACCCTTGCCATTGTCTTATGTTCCTCATGCTACTCTTTCCTGTTACCTTCACACAGGCAGCTTCTACTTAAGTCACATACTTGACCTCCTAAGCATTCTCTAGAGCCCCTGGGAGCTGTCCAATGAGGAATCATCACTGCTTTTTCTCAAGCAAATCTTAGCTCCTTCATGTTTTGACACTCACTCTTTCCCTCCAGCCATTCATGCTCCTGCTGCTTTGACCCCTTTTACACCTCAGGAAACTTTAGAATTACCAGTCTTAGGTGGTGAGTGAGGATGATTAAATTGGGAACCTTTCTCACAACCTTGACTGCGGTTTGGGGGGCTTTTTAAAAAACAAAAGTTGCCTTCTCTCCAAGTGAAATCCCACACCAATGTTTGGATTTATAATGTGGCCTAGACCAATGTGTGGTTTTTCTGGTTCTGTTCTTTTTAGCATCCCTTGAGAGAATAAATGATAATGGAGGAGAACAATTTCACAAGGTCCTGGCTTCTCTTGCAACACAGTAGCTTTACTTGCCTGCTTTTATGTGCACCTTGGTACTGCCAGCTCAACAGATGGTGTCCTTACAGGCAATATTGGTACCTGCAGAAAAAAGGCATCTTCGTCTCTTCTCACATCAGTCCTAGGTTAGACCCTTTCCAGCCATGCAGGGGTGTTGGTTTATGAGTGCTGCAGCAGTGAGCATAATGAATCATTTACCCAGTGGACATAAAAGACATACCAAGTGAAGTAACTTTAAATAATTAGCTTGGAGTGACTAGTAGCTAGGAAGTGGCTTTTAGAGATACCCAAGGTTGAGAGGGTATTTTTTTAAACCATTTGCTATAGATGATGAAAAAGTAGGGTTTGCCCTCTTCATGTCAGCTCCTTCCAAATAGTTGTGTCCAAAGAAGCACTTCCCCCCCCCATTCCTCTACTCTGCCACCCTGTTAAAACAAACAGGGATTTATGACCGGCTCCTCAATACATGTAAAATTTGTACAAAAATATCTTCTATGAAAATGGTTTGTAATCTGTAGACTTAATACCTGGGAGATGTCTTGAGATGTAAAATCCCATCCTTTAGGTTGTGGGATTTTTGTTTTCTCCAAATAAATCTGATCTTTAAAGTTCAAAAAATAATAATTAATCTTCTGTCCAGCATGAACATTTTTTTATTGTGAAAAATTTCAAACCTACAGAAAATTTCAAAGAAAGAACCACAGTTAACATAGTGTTATATTTAGGTGACCTCTGGTCACCTAATCTATGACAAAGGAGGCAAGAATATACAATGAAGAAAAGACAGCCTCTTCAATAAGTGGTGCTGGGAAAACTGGACAGCTACATGTAAATGAATGAAATTAGAACACTCCCTAACACCATACACAAAAATACCCTGTACTTTTAAGCTTCCAGAGAGAGGAAGAAAAGAGGCCTGCAGTATGTGGACCTCTGCAGGCTGAGGCGGCCTAGCTGAACTCTGGCTCTCTCTCCCTGGCTTCACGAAGCACCAAGACTGGGAGGAGATGGACGTTACCCTTAACTTTTGGAGGTGATCTGGACCTGAAGGAAAGCAAAAGCTACCAGTAAAACCATAAACTGCCCTCCCCAGCCTCACTTCCCCATGGCTTCCAGGTGCCCTGCTGACTTCCCCACCCTCCAGGGCACGCAGGTCTCAGGCTCATCACCCTCTACCACACGCTGGAATCTTGGGCCCAGCACAAACACTTTGTGCATTCCCCGTAGGCCTGTGATTTGGAATACAGTAACAAAATTTAGTGTCTCAGGATCCCAATCACTTCCCTTTTCCCCAACATATGGGGCATCCCATAATGATTCCTATTTACAGGAGACTCAGACATATGGGCATGATTGGACTGTTCCCTGCCTGACATCATGCTAGAGCCAGGGACTGTGTGATAGAGGTGCTCCTGCAATATTGATCTTAGAAAACAGAATGTAGGGCTTAGGGCTAATATTAGAGCCCCCAAAGCAAAAGTCAAATGAAATCTATGAATCCTGATTGTTGTGTTCTGACTTAAGACCATTTGGCTGTTTCCAAGTATCTAATTCTTTGGGAGAAACACTGGTAGCCTCTGAACAATAGAGGTAGGTGATCAAGAGCCTTGTCTCCTCTCTCCACTCTCCTTCCCAGGGGCTGCACTGAAAGCAATTCAAGACTGAACACATACAGACATTTATTGGCTTAATTTATGAGCCGGCTTGTACGGAAACCTACATATAACCTGAGTCCTTAAGCTTCAGTGATGCTGCAACCTTTCACATCCTCTAGGAATCACAACTCTGTAATTGAGCACAAAAGCCTCACGCAAGGCAAATGAAACCATTAAGCAGGAGGCAGGGACAGTTGGTCTTCCAACTGGATTTCGTTAAGGACTGAACAAATTTCTACACAAAGGGCACCACTCCAAAGGAGTGGGACTGCTGGGTCTGCTGGATACTTATACTCCATTCATGCAAGGGTGGAGGTACCTTTGCAAACCTTCCAGCCACCTAGTATAATGGAGCCCCTTATTTCATCAAAGAAAAATTATTTCTAATAGCCTGTGTGCTGATCAATGGGCCTGTTACTCCTGATTCTGATAGTGATATTTGAGGGTTTGCCTTGGCTGTTTCTGGGAAGTGGATTCCAAATTACGATCCTTCAGATACTAACTAGCCATGGCTGGAGAGTGGATTCCACATTAGTGTCCTCCAAATGGTAACTAAAAGCCCTGGGGAATTTAGAACAATGTTAACTTACGCACACACACACACTCACACAAACCACTCTATACTCAAGGATTTTAAAGGAAATTACTGACAGTACAACCTATTGATAACAAAGACTGAAATTGCACTCTTGACCACTACTGATAGTCAAATAGGGGCATTATGCCTAAATCAGACGTGCAAAGAAACCACACTTCCTGCCTGTGTGACATTAAGAAAGTCATTTGACCTTTCTGAGTCCTAATTTCCAAATCTGCAAAATGAGGACAATAATGAGAGTGTGATTTACTTCCAAGAGTCGTTGCAAGAACCCCCATGAGATGAGATGAGTAAAGCCGTAAAGAGCAAGGAATATAAGTGAAGGGTCATCAGTTGTTCTCATCTCCAAGTGAAGCCATTCAGCAGGATGAGCAGGAGAGTCTGCAGGCTTCTTCATGGAAGCTTATACTGCTAGGGGATCACAATGCATCATCAAAAGCCACACACCCAAAACAACCCTAAAGTCATATCTTTCTTCATAAATGAAAGCTCGTGGCTTTTGGTGGATGAAGGATGAAAGCCTTCCTGAGTCAAATGAAAACCTTTTCTTTCATTGCCTCATACTGCACTGTGAACAAGACTCTTCCCTGACAATAAGCTTCCCTATTTTCAAGGCATCGGTCCCTCCATCACCGACAACCATTCCCAAACTTCTGAACTGTGAGCTTTCTTATCAACTTTTGGTTGTAGTAACAGAAAAAAACCCTAGTAAAGTTGATTTAGTTTGAAAATGGATCATCTTGGACCCAGAAGTGCAGCAGCAGTGTGGTTGGACATCAAGACTCAAGCCCTGTCTGCTTCCCTGCTCTGGCATCCTCAGGAATGGGTAAGTAAACCACAGTAGACATTCTACATGATGCAGTGTCATTAGCCATGAAAGTTGTAATTGAGAAAGACCATGTGGCACCATGGAAGAATACTAGAAATACTAGGAGAAAGGCCCAGAGGAGAAAAGTGTGCATAAATATGATTTGACTTGTCTCAAACGAAAGACTGCTTTGGAAAATGTGGAAGGAAATGGACCAAAATGTTAACAAGGGCTATAGTTAGCTTTTCTGTTTTTTTCCCCACTTTTCAGTATTTCTGAAATTTTCTTTAGGGACTTTCAAAATGAAAGAATCTTATTTTAAAAGTTAAAAAGAGATAAAATAAAGAAGAAGTTGGAATATTTAGGTCTCCCTGGGAAATTCTTGGGGAATAGGTATTGCTTTGCTGTGGGTAATAGAGTTCTGTGTCATTATGACCCTGATTTAAAAGTGAGTAACTATTGGGGCTTCCCTGGTGGTGCAGTGGTTGAGAGTCCGCCTGCTGATGCAGGGGACAAGGGTTCGTGCCCCGGTCCGGGAGGATCCACAGGCCACGGAGCAGCTGGGCCTGTGGGCCATGGCCGCTGAGCCTGCGCGTCCGGAGCCTGTGCTCCGCAACGGGAGAGGCCACAGCAGTGAGAGGCCCGCGTACTGAAGAGAAAAAAAAAAAAAAGTGAGTCACTATTATTTCCATTTGTTGGATATTTACACTATAATTAAGCTGACAGAGTGGAGTATGCTAAAGGCTAATTAAAATTTTAACTGGTTCTGATAGAAAGCTCATTATTATACTATTTTGTCAGGATACTGTTTCTTCCAGAGTTTCTCCACTTTCTTTTTAATGACTCATTTTGAAATAGATCAAACTTACAGAAAAGTTGTCAGAACAGTATAAAAAATTTCCCTATTTCCTACAACAGTTTAAATTTTACCACCTTTTCTCCATCATACATTCTCTCTATCTGTATGTAATCATTACATATTAATCTTTTTTAAGAATCATTTGTCAGGCAGCTACAGGAACCCCTAAATATTAGTGTGTTTTCTCCCCAAGACATGCTCCTACATAAACACTGTACAACCCTCTCCTTCTTTTTTTTTTTTTTTTGCGGTACGCAGGCCTCTCACTGTTGTGGCCTCTCCCATTGCACAGCACAGGCTCCGGATGTGCAGGCTCAGCGGCCATGGCTCACGGGCCCAGCCGCTCCATGGCATGTGGGATCTTCCCCGACCGGGGCACAAACCCTTGTCCCCTGCATCGGCAGGTGGACTCTCAACCACTGTGCCACCAGGGAAGCCCTGTACAACCCTCTTAATCAAGAAATTAACATCAGTACATTAGAATCCAACCTACAGATCCCATTCAAATATTGCTACTTTCCCGATACCACGTCGTTTCCTTTCTGGTCCATGATTCTGTCCAGGATCACATATTGCATGTTGTTGTCTTTTTAGTCTCCTCTAGTCTGGAACAATTCCTCACCCTTTTCCTATCTCTTGTGCTCTTGATGTAGGGAGAATGAGGCATGATGTTTATTCATGACAGACTCAGGCCATGGATCCTCCACAGGAACAATGTTGCGTTCAGCACACGCAGCGTCAACTCTTCCCACCACTGCAGAGCATCACCTTGATCATCCTGGTGTCTGCCAGGTCTCTCCACTGCAAAGCCACCATCACCTCCTTCGTCATTGATTAGTATTTTGTGAAGATGCTCTCAGACTACAACTAATATCCTTTTTCCATCAAGTTCCACCCACCAACCACAGCATCTGGTAATGACTCCTGCCTGAATCACCATCCTTATGAGGATTTCCGAAAGATAATGTTCTAATTCCATCATTCCCTTTACATGTATTAGTCAGCATTCTACTCTAGGGAAGACCTTTTTCTTTTCCTCCATTTATTCATTTATTTATATCAGCATGTACTCCTGAGTGCCTGTTTCACTTAATGGGTTGTAATCCGTTACTATCATAATTTATTTTGATGCTCAAATTTTCCAAGTTGTGACTAGTAGAAACTTCTCTCGTCTCAATCCTGTATCTTTTAGACACAACTCGATCATAAGAAAATGCTGAAAAATCCATCAGCAATTTTATTCTGGTTGTCTAGAAAAATGAAAAGTACTCATGTCATAGAATATCAATTTTCCAGCATTCTTTTCTTTCATTTCTCAGGAAAAATTTTGTTGAAATGGGAGTTCATGATGATAAACTGTTGGATTTTCTAGCTTATACTTTAGAGACCTTGGTCACCAAAAGTTATTTCTCATTAATCTAAGATTTGGAGATATGGACCTGCTTGTTAAAGACCACTCCTATGGTTGACCAGCTGTCCACCCATAAGTAACCAGCCTGATGTGGCCTACAGGTCATTACAGGCCCATGCCGGAGAACATGGCCAGCCCTGATGTTGGTGACATACACTGTGTCATTGCAGGGACACGCTCAGAAGATCCAACTGTTTCCCACCCCATAGTCCATGCCAAGTGTCCATACCTGACTGAGTATATGGGCAGCAGTCTCCTTTCAAAGATGAGTATCTCTCTTTTTAAACTTTATAATGAAAATATGCCACATGCAAATAGACATACTACAGAAAGGATGTTGATCAAGGCTTGAGTTAACAATTTTTGAGTATCATCTGTGTCAAACACTGTTGTGGGTGCTGGAGATAGACCAGGGGAAAAAAACAAAGTCCCTTTCTTTGTCAAGATTGAGATAGAAACTGACCATTAAAAAAATGAGGAAGTTAACATGCATTATGTGAACTGGTGACATGTGAAATGAGAAAACTACATGGAGTAAAGGGAACAAAGACTTTGGGTATGTGGAGATGGGGTTGTTGCTGTTAGAGCATTTTCAGAGAAAGTCCCGCTGATACAGTGCCATTTGAGGAGAGGCTGTGAGGACATGATTGATGGTCTGTTGGAAGAGAGTTCCACTCTGATCAGCTAGGGTGAAGGGTGGAGGTGAGCATATCCGTCACATGTCCAAGGAGCAAAAGAACCCTGAGGGCCGGATGAATGGAGTGAGGGGAGAAGAGCTGGACATGGGATGAAAGAGGTAACAGGGGATAGGGTGGAGAGTCTTAGAGGCCACTTTAAGGGCTTTGGCTTTTACTCAGAGTGAAGTGAGGCATCCTGAGAAAGCCTCAGAGAGAATACAAATGTAGCCCAACTTATACACTTTAAAAGATTCTCTTTGGAAGTTATGTTGACAGTGGACTATCAGAGGACAAGAGCAGAAATTGAAACACCAATTAGGAACTATGATAATAATCCTGGAGAGAGGTAGTGGTGGCTTGGACCAGGGTGTTAATGGTGCAGGTGGTGAGAAATGGTCAGATCCCACACTATTTTCAAGGTAGATGCAAAAGGCTTTGCTAATGCATTGGAGATGGGTTATGAGAGAAAGATAAGTCTTGGTATTTGTTTGCCTCAGCTACTGGAAGGATGGAGTGGCTACTTCCTGAGATGGGAGTGCTGCGGGATAACCAGGTTGGTAGGTGGGCTCTGTCTGAATGGAGTAAGTTTGAAATGCCTGTCAGACTTCCTAACGGGGAAAAGGCAGTTTAGCAGGGAGGGTGGGGTGGAGATACATATATCGATTTGGAGGTACAGATACAGTTGGGAGTTAAAAGCCATGAGACCAGATGGGTGTAACTAAGGAGTGAGTGCAGATAGAGGAAAAATAGAAGGGTCTAAGGCCATGCTTTGGAACATGCCAGCAGCTGAAGGTCATGAAGGTGAGAAGACAGCTCAGGAGACCATGCAAGGGTGGCCTGTGAGAGAGGAGAGAGCCGGAGGGTGCATGGAGTTGAAGAGATGAGGGCATCTCAAGCAAGGAGCCATGGGTTCCATCAAACCACATGATGGGTTGTCTGATAACAGCCAAGGATTCAACATTGGATTTAGCAAAATGGAGGTCACAGATGATCTTGACAAGGAGAATCTGTTGAGGAGGTGGAGACAAAGCCTGGATGGAGTGAGTTTAAGGAGAGAGAGAAAGAAAGAGGGGAGAAAAATGGAGACAACAGATATAAGCAACAAAACAAAATGTCAGAAACATTTTCCACCCCTTCCTCAACATGCTGTGAATAAGGTGAGATCCACTTGCTAACCAGCTCTAGGAATAACAAACACCTTTCCCACTCTCTGAAAGCCACAGGTTTCTCATGGGGCAAAAGGAAAAGCAAGTCTAAATCAGAGGAATGGCTGATGCTGCTGAAGTTTGACCCCTACGATATAGAACAGGAATAGACTGAAAAGAGGGACACTTTATTATTATCAGCTGAATTAAAAGCACAGCATTTTAAATGGTTATTAGGAAGACCACAGCAATTCCTGCAATTCCCACGTTGACTGATTACCTACAAATTCCTTTTTGATTTTGAAAACAAATGCTTAGTAAGTCTAGGCAGGATCTCTCCATTCCCATGATTGAGCTGTCATTATTAAATGGAGCCATTCTGCAAGCTTTAGGCATGCCATCATTTGCCTTTAAGACAGGCTGCCGTTAGATCCGAGCTCTGCACATCTGATTTAGAGAGGAAAACCAGAACCTCGCTGAAAATGCTGTATTTCCCACAGTATTGTGTCCTTACACTCAGCTGGAGCTGAAACCGAATGACATCCATCTGCTGAGATGCCTTCCATTTTTCTGAAATGGCATTAGCTACTGTCACTTGGATGTGAAAATGAACAACAGGGCAAAGCTTCACTGGACTTTCCAAAGACTTGTCTGACCTCACTAAAAGGAGGTCAGACCAAAGGGTGAAAAGAGAGAGAGAGAGGGAAAACACCCCACCATGCTCAACTGGGGTTATATTCAGAGATTTTTAAATGTAGTTCAGACACGCCAGTTAACTTAGGGGAAGATAAATAATCTTGCTACTGTTGCTCTGTTTGGATGGAAGCACGACCCATGGCAACAGACTCGAGTATCTCCCAAGAGTCCAGTCAGTGGCCAGCCCAGCCTGGAAGTCAGCTCGTGGTATCCATGAACACCCAGCAGCACCCGGTAAAGCAGGAAGTTTTGTTAAACCAGCAGCTGCATCAAAGTATTGAGGAACTGAGATTGGAGTTAAAAAATGGGATTCAGAAATATTTGGGGTGAGCCTATGGCCAGCTTTCCCAGAACAACTAGTTTCCCTTTTGTCCTGGAGCAGCGATCACAGGGCCGACTTTCACTCTCTCGTCTGTCCCCACCTCCTGGAGATCACCAGCACCAGGTGGGCAGTGACGACACGAAGGCACAAGCCATGGTGCCCTCGGAGTCTGCTTTCTGAGGGCCAGTTGACCATGAGTTGCTACCTCATGGCTGTGCTCACATAGCCAGGGTGCCTCTTCAGAACAACTCAGGGTGGTCCCTTTGTGTTACTTCTCAACCCTAGGGCTTATTTTCTTGATTTCAACTGTTGATGCTTTTTCCTTTGTTTTGTTTCTTAGAGAAGATCTAGAGGTAAGAAGAAAGGATGTACCGCTAGCTGTACATGAAAAGTACAGCCAGCGGTACTTGCTTGCTTTCCAGGCATCCTAGTCTTTACCCCAGTGTGCAGCCCGTGTCAGTTGGAGTTTAAGCTCATCACAGTCAGGGATATACCTTGGGCTTCCCTTCTGGTGCTAACAGAATCCTGGCTATGGAGCCAATCGGTCGGGGATGGGTTGACCGATTAATCGTATAACATCTCCATCTGTATAAATTTTCAAGAATTCTCCCAGTAATCATTTTCATGAAATATGTCTGATACTATCTCTTGCCTTACCCCCACTTTTGGGTATTTCTAATAGCATGCAAAATAAACATAAGCCATCTCATTACAAAGTTATGTTCTGAGGCTTAGCAGAAATGGTCCCATCATGTTGTATCCAGCATTCAGAGGACAGGCTACACTGAATACTACCACCAAGCTCAGTCCTCAAACGCCCCTCTTTCTGTATTTCCAGTGGGGCCATTTGTTTCCTGGTCTTCTGGAAATCTATGGGTTGTGCAGTTAGCACAAGCTCCTGTTGACTTGTTCTCCAGTTGCTGGCTTCATTTCGTGAGTCATTGTCAAGACCCTGGAAGAGGAGGGGGACGTTCTCCTTGCTGTCGCGTCCTATTTCTCAAGCACTGCCCAGCAGCGGCTTCTGCCCACAGGCAGGGCTCTCAGGATCTCTTGTCCCCCTACTTCCTAAACTCCAGAACCTCAGTTTTGTCGGGGTCGACATCATGCTCAGCCTGAAACAGTATTTCCCAGACTTCTTCGCAGATGAGAGTGGCCATGTCTGAATCTGGCCAATAAGATGTAAGTTGTCTCCTGGCATGTAGCCTTTGCCCTTTCCTCCTTCCTTGAGGGAACAAAGACCATGGTAGTATTTCAGCCATCTTGCGCTCTCTGTCCACATTCTGGAGCCGTGCTATTACCCTAGATAATCTAGAAAAACAAAACATATAACTTGACCCTTGACCTGCGTTTGAGTGTCTGTTACTAGGATCTGAATGAAGCCGCTAAGAGACGCAGGCCATGTTCCGTGCAAGACTACCCATCTGGCACACATCCGCCTTCAGTCCTGCTCTGGAGGGGTTGGACCATACCACTTTGACCCCCGGGGCAATCTCCTGGCCCTTGATGCAATGGGGCCTCTGGGCCCATTCACGTGCAGTTACAGGAACCAGGGCATCTTCTGGCCCTTCTGAGAGAGGTTCGAAGCCACCTGGGGATGGCGTGCAGGCTACCAAGGTTTCCTGGTTGCAGCTCAGGCCTGCAGGACCCACAGCTGCGAGTCTGCAGGCAGGCACAAGGTGTCACTCCTGGCAGGCTCTCCCTCTCACTACCAGTGACTTCCTGGCATCCCTTTTCTAGAGGACAAGGCTTATAATTAAGGTTCAGAAGTATGTATTGCCTGGACATCTGGTAAAATCAGGAGAGCCTCCAAAGGTCTAAGTGCAAGTTCCCCTCCCAACTCCGCTCTCCCCACAGATGAGGTCCCCTTCGCCAAACAGCCTTCTTATCAAACAGGGAGGTGCACATCCTATTTATCTCTGAATAGCAGGTTTTAGTTCCCCGCCTACCTGCAGAATCATTCAAACAAGACAATCACAACCTCCTACTGGAATCAGGGTGACCCACCCTCTTGTTACTACAAAGCCTGCCTCCTGTGGCCCTGTTGGTTCACTCTGGTCCCCAGTGCGCCCCAGTGTGGCTCTGGGGGCAGTGGAGTCCTCCTCCCCCTGACTGGGAGTACGTGTGACTAATAACGACTGTCCATCTCATCATCCAGGGTCGAGGGCTGTGTGTCTGGTCATCCTCCTACTACTAGGACGGGAATCCCCCTCTTCAACGGGGTGGAGAGGAGATGATTAAAACAGAACTCCCCATGGGCAGGGAAAGCCTCTCCCACCACTGCTGTTCCCCCAGCCAGTGACTCGCTGTCTCTTCTGCGAAGGGAGAGGTCAGGGTCAGTGGCAACAGTGCAGCCATGCTCCCTGTCCCGAGTCACCCAGAGGCCGGGAGCTGGCTGACAGCTCACCACAGAATGTGGTGAATGTGGCACCATCTGCTTTTAGTTGTACCGGTAAAAGCCCCACTCAACGACCTCCTCCAAAGCGAGAAAAAGAGCTAAGAGTGGACAAAAGCTGTGCAGGACAGGACTGAAATGTGACATGAGAGTGGCCACATTCAAGCTGCCCCTCCCCCTCATTTTCTTCTTTTGTCAAACTATCAAGCAAATCAAGAGAATGGAAAGAGAAAGAATGAGAGAAGAGTAAAGAGGGAAATGGTCCGTTAAAGGTCACCTGTTGTCTCCTGTTCATTAGCCACAGATCGGACAGTTGACAGTAAGACCATTTCCAAACTTAAAGAGCCATCTTTTCATTGTTAAAAGGCTGCTCACAGACCTGGTTTGGAATTGTCTCCATTCAAGCCATTATCTGTGTGTCAGCAGAGCTGTCCATCGCAGTCATAGTCATCATTTTGATCCCCAAGCCTAATTTGGAAGACACAAAAAACACAAAGTGCTAGGAATCCCGAAGTAGGCTCCCCTGGACAGGCAGCCCCCTATGAAACAACTGTGGACAGGAACGAGAGTCATCCATGCGGAAACACCTTTGTTCCTTGTTGGTGGCCATCAGCGCCTCTTTACTGTCTGTTTGTGACCACAGAGCTAGCCCCCCACACCAGCCCCACTGTAGATCCGGCCCCAGAGCACTCGTCATCCTTAGAATAACAGTGAACCAACCCGATGGTGATTAGCAGGTAAGGGGACCTCACCGAGCATTTTGCTGAGAGAGAGAAAAGAGGATTTTTATCTTACACACGTTACAGAAAAGATTCTGTTCTCTTCACCATCCCCCTCTCACTGCTGGCTCCCTCACTGTTTCTAGAATCACCGCTATGGTCCAGAACCACGGAGTCTTGGATCTTCCCGGCCATTAATACACATGTACAATTAGTCTGTTCTCTTAAGATCAGTGGCAGGTTACCAGCTCTCTACCCTGGTCCCCTGGGAGGACTCCCGTGTCCAGGCAGCTCATCTACAGCATCCGTGTGACAATAGGAGGGGTGATAGTAGAGGGGGAAGGCTGGCCCCACGGAGCCAATGTCAGACTCTATCTACTTTATGACATACACACGGGCCATACCCCTCGGTTTCTAATTGAAACGTCCTGCAGGCCCCTCTTGTTACATTTTTCCCCACACACAAGAAAATTGGCCCATAAGGCTTTTGGGTAATTGTCTCCCAGCTGCCTCTGCCCCTCAGCTGTGTCTCAGCCCAACACACACAGTTTATGTCTGCCCTCATTTCTTCTCTTTCTTCAGAAAACATTCATGATAAGGTTCCCCGGGACTTGTCTGACAATTTTGTCCTTAGCCAACCCAGCTTGGGCCCACGGGTTGTAGAGCCATTTCTCCCCAGCTAAGCAGACTCATAAGATTTTAGCACAAAGTATCTGGGGACAGATATAGCTAAGCATTAGAGTAAAACAGAGTGTTGAAATAAAGGGAATCCCCTGTTCTTCTGAAGAGGAGTCACCCAAAGACATGCCACATCCAACTGTAAACCATCAGGATAGTCCACGAGGGGCAAGGGACCCACACAATTATTGTCAGGCCTCTGGGAGTGAGACTGAGCCACAGGAAGGGAGCAATGGGTGCAAGATATGTCTTCATGCCATGAACCCTGCCCAGGGCTGCTGTGGGTGGGAGACTGTCCCCTTGGCACTGAAGTTCCTGCTTGAAAGCAGTAGCATGGCCACCCTCTCTATAAGCCCCTAAGCACATGGAGAGTGTGGGTTTTTTTTAAACATCTTTATTGGAGTATAATTGCTTTACAATGGTGTGTTAGTTTCTGCTTTATAACAAAGTGAATCAGTTATACATATACATATGTTCCCATATCTCCTCCCTCTTGCATCTCCCTCCCACCCCTCTAGGTGGTCACAAAGCACCGAGCTGATCTCCCTGTGCTATGCGGCTGCTTCCCACTAGCTATCTATTTTACATTTGGTAGTGTATATATGTCCATGCCACTCTCACACTTTGTCCCAGGTTACCCTTCCCCCTCTCCGTGTCCTCAAGTCCATTCTCTAGTAGGTCTGTGTCTTTATTACCGTCTTGCCCCTAGGTTCTTCATGACCATTTTTTTTTTTAGATTCCATATCATATATATGTGTTAGCATATGGTATTTGTTTTTCTCTTTCTGACTTACTTCACTCTGTATGACAGACTCTAGATCCATCCACCTCACCACAAATAACTCAATTTTGTTTCCTTTTACGGTTGAGTAATATTCCATTCTATATATGTGCCACATCTTCTTTATCCATTCATCCGATGATGGACACTTAGGTTGTTTCCATGTCCTGGTTTTTAGAAATAGAGCTGCAATGAACATTGTGGTACATGACTCTTTTTGAATTATGGTTTTCTCAGGGTATATGCCCAGTAGTGGGATTGCTGGGTCATATGGTAGTTCTATTTTTAGTTTTTTAAGGAACTTCCATATTGTTCTCCATAATGGCTGTATCAATTTACATTCCCACCAACAGTGCAAGAGGGTTCCCTTTACTCCACACCCTCTCCAGCATTTATTGTTCGTAGATTTTTTGATGATGGCCATTCTGACTGGTGTGAGGTGATATCTCATTGTAGTTTTGATTTGCATTTCTCTAATGATTAATGATGTTGAGCATTATTTCATGTGTTTGTTGGCAATCTGTATGAGTGTGGTAGTTTGATCTCAATTATGTGTCAGGGTCACCAAGAGAGCTATTCCTTTAGGTATTGATTCTCAACAGCCTCTAAAGCCATCAAACAAAGACACAGGCAGACACAATGTGCCTCCTGCCAGGAGGACACACCCTACTATGAGTTATTCTAGACAAATGTTTGAACCTGAAGGAGATGAAGACTCTAGGTCCAGGTGTCAATTTACTGGAAGCACGTGGGATGGAGAAACATGATAAATGACAACTTCTGGATACAAAATTTAAAAGAAAGCAAACTTTAAATTGAGAGAAACTCTAAGGGATAAATGAACTGTTGACTCAACAAATGAAATGCAGAGAAAGAAAGAGAGATCTTTAAATTAGCAACGTGGAGCCTCATTAGGATTTTGATTCAACAAACTGACGAAATGCCATTTATGAGACACCTGGAGAACTTTGAACACTGACAAGGTGTTGATGGTATTAAGGAATTATTGCTAAGGTTTTTAGTGTGATAATGGTAATTTGGTTATGTCTTTTAAAAAATTGTCTTTGCATTTAAACATATCTATCTCTCTATACACTTACACACAGTCACATACACATACACATGCACTCATGCACTTACACACTCAGACTCACATGCTCTCTTCACACATGCAAACACACTCTTTGATACACACTTAAACAAGCACACTCACACACATATACATTCTCACACACACCACACACCTCCTTATGCACACAAAATACACATACACACCCATGTGCTCATGCAGTTAAATGCAGACATGCACACATACACATTCAGACAACTCACTCTCATACCCATTCACACACTCACACACATACACTCACTTTCACACACTAGTACACTCTCAGATGCTCCCATTCACACACTCACATTCATGCATGCACACCCTCACACACATGCACACATACCACACACCTCCTTATGCACACAAAATACACATAGACACTCATGCACTCATGCAGTTAAATGCAGACACTCACATGCATACACACACATTCACACAACTCACACTTTCATATCCATTCACACACTCACACATGTACACTCACTTTCACACACTGGTACACTCTCAGATACTCCCATTCCCACACTCACATTCATGCACACACACCCTCTTTCACATATGTACACACCACACACTCACACATGAGCACAGAGCATATTACTTCCCCCACACACTTGCTCCCACTCACACACACCCACACACTCACTCACACACAAAGATAAATACACTCTCACACCCACGCACACCCCACCTCCCACCCACCCCCAGTTCCTGCCCAGCCATCGCCTGTGTTTAAGGTTGAAACATGGCAGGAACAGGCCCCTCTATTACAGATGTGAAGACAAGGCCTGGGAGGTCTCCTGGGGGTCCCACTGGCGAGCCGCCACCCTGGCCCCTGACCCCGGGCCAGTGCCCTTCCTCCTCAGCTTCTCCCAGCTCGACCGGTCAGGCTGGAGATCCTAAAGTAAATGTTAAGTAAAGGAAATGACTGTCCATCCGGTTGAACTCGCCTGCTGGCCTGCTGGCCTTTTTGGCTGCTCCGAATCCTACCTTCCGGTCTCAGATTTTACCTCCTGGGATTTCTTCCTTTGTGCTCAATATTTTCTGCATGGTGACCTGAATTTCTTCATGTCAGGCTCAGAGGGCTCTGGCCCCAAATACTAGAAGAGAAACAGAGTGAAAAAACAACAAGAGCCTGGGAATTACTGTGGAATAATTAAAAGACAGTCCTGAAACCCTGAGAGTAAGAATCAGAGAAAGACACAGGGAGAGAGCACAAAACAGGAGTCCCCTGGTTGCACTGAAACCATCTCAGAAGATGGGAAATAAGTGTCACACTGTGGGGAGGGCGAGAGGGGAGAAAAGGAGGCTGGGTTGAAGGAAGAGTTGGCAATGTGAAATTCAGCTCTTTGGAGAATGTGAACATGGGGATCCACATGGCTAAGGAAACACACATTGGTAGTCTTGCCCCAAAATCTCCAGGAAGAAGAAAAAGAAAAAGAATAAATAGTACCTAAGAGTATTCTATGAAAATAGGGATTTTCTTTCTGTACAATTATAATAAAAATAATTTCTTGAATCAAAAGGCCCAAAGATTTTCCTTAATGTTTCACTGACTATACCGTACACATATACATCTGTACACATGCACGCACTCTCCCACCATAGGGGACCTCACAGAAGGAGGAATCACAACTACTGCCAGTAGTAATGCTGGACCTGAGACAATTGAAAAGCCAACCAGCCTTGGTCCTGACCCCTTCTTGTGCCCTTTCTTCTTTACATGCTCCCTGGCCTCTTGTTTCCTGCCCACTTCTTGTTTTCTAAATATGAGATGCTCCCAGTTTTCAAACCTCTCTTTGTTCTGATCCAAGTTGGAGTATTCTTGTTTTTCCATTCTGCTGTACCAAGAATAGTGTGTCTTCATAGTTAGCACCAAGGACAGGACGTCATTTTTGAGAATGGTGGCAAGTGAATGGAAGACAAAGCAAGCAGATCTCATATAAAGAGGATAAAAATGGAAAGTGTGATACATGTGCTTATGCTGCCCATGTGAACACTGAATGAACCGTCATGCTAAAATTTACAAGGCTACACATGTGTGTGTGGTGTGTATGCAGGTAACATTATGTGTGCTATAACACACACCCACTCTTCCAAAGGCATATGCAGAACACGTGACTTCACATGGCTTGGTCCCCCGCCTTCCCCTATGCCCTGAAAGGTCCTCAGGTGACCTGGGTCCCTCCTTGGCCACACCAGGACCCAGCAGTATGGCAAGTGGCCCAGGTGACATCCAGAGTAACCACAATCTCCCTCAACACAGAACAGCACCATTGAGACATCACCCAAATGGGACACACTAGGAAACAGCTCCTCCAGGCCCACGATGAAAGGCATATAAGGAAGGAGTCTCCCCTTTTCTTTCAGTGAGTGAGAATTCACTTTTCTGCTTCTCCTGGATCATTTGGGGTGATGCCCAAGCGGAGATGAGAGGAAATAAGTCTTTACTCTGCCACTGAAAATTGCTCCAATTATTTTTAATGGCTGCATTGAGTTCTATTATGTGGGTGTACCATTATTTATTTATCCCTGCTAATGGATATCTGGGTTTCCAGGCTGCACCCATTGTCTCCTTGTCATTTAGTTGTTATTAACTGGTCCACTCTCTCTTCATGGATGTGCGTGTTTATGTGCTCACGCATGCCTTTCATCAGCAACTACTGCTATCTCTAGTTTATGAATTGCTAAGCAATGGTACCCATCCTTATTATTTATTTCTTTCAATTCTTTTTTTTAAGATCTTCCTTGTATGTATAACGTCTGCAGTAGAGAAATCTGGCATTAAGAAAAGCAAACCTTTCCATTAGACTTCTTCAAGACCTGTTTATTCCTCAAAAAGGGTTTCAACAATTTTTTCCTACAGCAACTTTTCATTTCCCCACTTCTTGCTACAGGAGTGAAGGTTATTATTATCCCTTCATTGCACAAACAAGAAAGCAATAGTTCTTTTGCCTTCTATTCATCAACTTCAACACTTTATTACTTCCAAATATGTGACTTCTGCAGGTTTTATTCTTTCCTAATGACATAGGCTGGTCTAAGAAATGTTCTGCTCTCCTAACGAATTAACACCCCCATAGAAATGAGTCCCCAGTTTCCATTCTGCCATCCCCTTGGGAGGAGCAAATGTACAGTCTCTCCTCCCATTTCTCCCCCAAAAAACCCTATGAGGCACCCTCCTTAGCCCTTTGTCACAGGCACACACAAACATGCGGGCTCACCTGCCCAATCTGCCCTTGCCCTTCTCAGAAGCCCTCTTCAGTCCACTCAGGCCCTGACAGCCTGAGCCAGGCAGCTCTGTGCATGGACCCCTCCCCAGTGCTCAGAGTTCACACTATGAGTAGAGTAACATTTTAGAGAGCAACCCAGGGACACAGCCATATCAGACCAAAAAATACTCCATATAACATAATAGTTTCTTTTTATGGCTGAGTAATATTCCATTGTACATACGTGCCACATCTTCTTTATCCATTCATCCGATGATGGACACTTAGGTTGTTTCCATCTCCAGGCTATTGTGAATAGAGCTGCAATGAACATTTTGGTACATGTCTCTTTTTGAATTATGGTTTTCTCAGGGTATATGCCTAGTAGTGGGATTGCTGGGTCATATGGTAGTTCTATTTGCAGTTTTTTAAGGAACCTCCATACTGTTCTCCATAGTGGCTGTACCAATTCACATTCCCACCAGCAGTGCAAGAGTGTTCCCTTTTCTCCACACCCTCTCCAGCATTTATTGTTTCTAGATTTTTTGATGATGGCCATTCTGACTGGTGTGAGATGATATCTCATTGTAGTTTTGATTTGCATTTCTCTAATGATTAATCTGTTTGTAATGAGGTGGATAGACCTAAAGTCTGTCATACAGAGTGAAGTAAGTCAGAAAGAGAAAGACAAATACCGAATGCTAACACATATATATGGAATTTAAGAAAAAAAATGTCATGAAGAACCTAGGGGTAAAACAGTAATAAAGACACAGACCTACTTGAGAATGGACTTGAGGATATGGGGAGGGGGAAGGGTAAGCTGTGACAAAGCGAGAGAGAGGCATGGACATATATACAGTACCAAACGTAAGTTAGATAGATAGTGGGAAGCAGCCGCATAGCACAGGGAGATCAGCTCAGTGTTTTGTGACTGCCTGGAGGGGTGGGATAGGGAGGGTGGGAGGGAGGGAGACATAAGAGGGAAGGGATGTGGGAACAGATGTATATGTATGACTGATTCACATTGTTATAAAGCAGAAACTAATAATAAAAAAATTAAAAAATTTAAAAAAACATAATAGTTATTTACATCTATGAATTTAACATGGTATAAAATATAAGTATTTATTTGAAATTATATATTTGAAATTTCAAATTTATTTGAAATTATAATATTATATATTATTTTGTATTGTTTATTGTTGTTACATAAATGCTGTCGTTTAAACAAAACAGCAATAAGACTAGTTAACAGTGATAACTAGTAGTATTTAATAGTAAGACTGATTAAATAAATAATGTGTATGAGAAAAAAATAGAGGGATATTTTTATAATGCTGCTTCCTGTCCTCTAACACAGTAATTTGTTTTACTCTTTTTAACTCTTTGTTGAAGATTTAAATTTTATAGGCTATATTATTGTGTAGTCTTAAGACACATAAGAGTTTTAAAAAGAAGAGTTAAACTGATATTACCTACATTTCAGTTTAAAAAGTCATGATGTGGGAGATCAGCCAAGATGGAGAGTGGAAAGACCCTGAGCTCACCTCCTCTCACAGGCACACCAAAATTACAACTATTTACAGAACAACCATTGATGAAAAAGACTGGAACCTACCAGAAAAGCTCTTCTACAACAAAAGATATAAAGAGGAATCACAATGAGATGGGTAGGAGGGTTGAACTCACAATAAAAGTCTCCCAGGTGGGAGACCCACGAATGGGAAAATAATTACTATTGCAGAGGTTCTCCCAAAGGAATGAGTGGTCTGAGCCCCACATTGGGCTCCCAGCCCAGAGGTCCAGCACTGGGAAAACAACCCCCCCAGAACATTTGGCTTTTAAGGTCAGTGGGACTTACTTTCAGGAGTCCCAGAAGGCTGGGGGGAAATGGAGACTCCACTCTTAAACGGGGCACACAAAATCTCACAGGCTCAGGGATGCAGGGCAGAAGCAGAATTTGAAAGGAGCCTGGGTCAGACCTACCTGCTGATCTTGGAGAGTCTCTTGGAGAGGCAAGGGACAATTGAAGCTCACCCTGGGGACACAGACACTAACAGCAGTGGTTTTGGGGAGCTCTTTCCACCATGAGGACACTGGTGTTGGCAAGCATCATTTTGGAATCCTCTTTCTACCTTATTAACCTCAGGACCCATCCCCACCCCTGCCCAACAGCCTGTAGGCACCAGTACTAGAACACATCAGGCCAAGCAACTAACTGGGTTGGTACACAGTTCCACCTACCTGCAGACAGGTTGCCTTAAGACCTCCTGAACCCACAGACACCCCTGGACACAGCCCTGCCCACCAGAGGGCCCAGGACCTGGCTCCACATAACAGTACACAGGCACTGGAACTGGGATCCACAGGGCCCTGCAGCTAGAGACCCCAGGACCCAGATCCACACACCAGTGAGCAGGAACCAGACCCAGAGCCCCTAGCCCCATTCATCATTGAGCCTGCTTTAGCCTCAGGACCAGCCTACCCCACCAGCAAGCAGACACCAGCTGCAGGACATTTGCAGCACCACAGCGAGTGGACCCAGACAACAAACCAGCAGGCCAGATCCTGACCCGGGTGGGTCCCAACCTCACACACTAGCAGGCCAACACAAGCTCCAGGACACCATGCACCCTGCAGCCAGCTATGTCAGGAATTAGGCCCACCCTCCAGCAGGGAATGCTGGGCCCTGCAGCAAGACCCCAGGACCTAGCTCTGACTGCCAGGGAGACAGCTCTAGCCCCAGGACTGGGCTATACCCACCAGTGCATGGGCACCAGCGCCAGGGTCTCCTATACCCTGACCCCACCCATCAGTAAGCCTGCACTAGCCCTATGGCTCCCCAGCATTCTGCAGCCAGCTCTGTCATGACCCAGCCCCTCCAAACAGCAGCCAGCAACTGGCATGGCCTGGAAACCAACCAGACATGGGACCAACAAAGCCCACCTGACCATCCACCATAGTTAGCCTGTCACAAGAGAAGGACCCATGCAACCCACATAGGGGTCACCCCTAGAGCATTTGGCTCTGGTGACCAGAGGGGAGTGTACTGTTGGGACACATAGGACATCTTTTACAAAAGGCCATTTCTCCAAGGTTGGGAAATGTAACCATTCTACCATCCCTGTGGATATAAAAACAGCAAGTTAGGCAAACTGAGGTGACAAAGGAACATTTACCAGGCAAAGGAACAAAACAAAACCCCAGAAGAAGAACAAAGTGAAGTGGAAATAGGCAATCTACTCAAGAAAGAGTTTGGGGTAATGATCATAAAGATAATCAAAGAACTCAGAAGAATGGATACACAGAGTGAGAAGTCAGAAGTTTTTAACAGAGAATTAGAAAATATAAAGAACAATCAAACAGAGATGAAGAATATAAAAACTGAAATGAGATACACTAGAAGGAACCAACAGTAGACTAAATGATCAAAGGAATGGATCAGTGAGCTGGAAGATAGAGTAGTGGAAATAACTGATGCTAAACATCAGGAAAAAAACATGAAAGGAGCATTTAAGAGACCTTTGGGACAATAACAAGCACACTAATATTCTCATTATAGGGATTCTGGAAGGAGAAGAGAGAGAAAGAGGCCAAGAACATATTTGAACACACAATAGCTGAAAACTTCTTTAACCTGGAAGAGGAAACAGACATCCAAGTCCAGGAAGTACAGAGAGTCTCAAACAGGATTAACCCAAAGAGAAACACACCAAGATGCATTACAGTTATAATGGCAAAAATTGAAGATAAAGAGAGAATACTAAAAGCAGCAAGGGAAAAGCAACAAATAACATACAAGGGAACTCCCATAAGGATATCAGCTGACTTTTCAGCAGAAACTCTGCAGGCCAGAGGAGTGGCATGATATATTTAAAGTGATGAAAGGGAAAACTTACAACCAGGAATGCTCTAACAGGCAAGGCTCTCGTTCAGATTTGATGAAGAAGTCAAAAGTTTAACAGACAAAGAAAAGCTAAAAGAGTTCAGTACTACCAAAACAGTTTTACAACAAGCGTTAAAGGAACTTCTTTAAATAAAAAAAGAAACGACCACAATTAGAAACATGAAAATTATGAAAGAAAAAAGCTCATCAGTAAAGGCAAACATACAGTAAAGGTAAAAAATCATACATGCACAAAGCTAGTATAGGAAGGTTAAAAGATAAAGGTAGTAAAATCATCTATATGCACATAAACAGTTAAGGGATACACAAAACAGTAATCATGAGAGAAGGAGAGTACAAAGTGAGGGTTGTTAAAATGCATTTGAAATTGAGATCATCAATATAAAACATTCATGTATGTATACATAGATTACTACATAGAAAACTTATGGTAACCACAAACCAAAAATCTATGATAGATAAAACAAAAAAGAGAAAGGAATTCAAACACAACACTAAAGATAGTCATCAAATCACAAGAGAACAAAAGAAGAAGAAAGGAACAAAAAAGAACTACAAAAACAACCCCAAAGCACTTAACAAAATGGCAATAAGAACATACATATTACTAATTACTTTAAATGTAAATGGACTAAGGGCTCCAACCAAAAGACATAGAGGACTGCATAGATACAAAAATAAGGCTGCCTACAAGAGATGCACTTCAGATGTAAAGGCACACACAGACTAAAAGTGAGGTGATGTAAAAAGGTATTCCATGAAAAAGGAAATCAAAGGAAAACCAAGGTAGCAATACTTATATCAGACAAAGTAGATTTTAAAACAAAAACTACTGCAAGAGACAAAGAAGGATATTACATAATGATGAAGGGATTAATCCAAGAATATATGACAACTATAAATATATATATACACCCAACATAGGAGCACCTAAATACATAAAGCAAATATTAATAAACATAAAGGGAGAAATTGACAGTAACACAATAAGAGTAGGGGACTTCAACACCCTACTTACATCAATGGATAGGTCATTCAGAAAGAAAACCAATAAGGAAACAGTGGTCTTAAATGACACATTAGACTAGATAGACTTAATAGATATATAGAACTTTCAATCCTAAAACAACAAAATACACATTCTTTGCAAGTGCACATAGAATACTCTCCAGGATAAATCACATGCTAAGACACAAAACAAGCCTCGGTAAATTTAAGAAAATTGAAATCATATCAAGCATCTTTTCTGACAATGACAACTAGGTAAATACCTAGTAGTGGAATTGCAGGGTTGTATGACAATGGAGGCAAGACTATACAATGGAGAAAACACGGTCTCTTCAATAAGTGGTGCTGGGAAAACTGGACAGCTACATGGAAAAGAATGAAATTAGAACATTTTCTCACATCATATACAAAAATAAACTCAAAATGGATTAAAGACTTAAATGTAAGACCTGAAACCACAAAACTCCTAGAAGAAAACATAGCCAGAACACTCTTTGACATAAATCATAGCAATATTTTTTTGGATCTGCCTCCTTAGGCAAAGAAAACAAAAGTGAAAATAAAGAAATGGGACCTAATCAAACTTATAAGCTTTTGCACAGCAAAGTAAACCATCAATAAAATGAAAAGATAATCTGCTGAATGGAAGAAAATATTTGCAAATTATATGACTAATAAGAGGTTAATATCCAAAGTATATAAAGGGCTCATACAGCTCAACATAAAAAAAAAACAAACACCCTAATTAAAAAATGGGCAGAAGACTCGAACAGACATTTTTCCAAAGAAACATACAAATGGTCAACAGGCACATGAAAAGATGCTCAACATCATTAACCATCAGAGAAATGCAAGTCAAAACCAAAATGAGATATCATCTCACACCTGTCAGAATGGTTATTATCAAAAAGAACACAAATAACAAATGTAAGGGAGGATGTGGAGAAAAAGGAACCCTTGTACATTTGTTGGTGGGAATGTGAATTGGTACAGCCACTGTAGAAACCAGTATAACGATTTCTCAAAAAGCTAAAAATAGAAATACCATATGATCCAGCAATTCCACTCCTGGGTATACATCCAAAAAAAACCCCACTAATTGGAAAAGGTCCATGCCCCCCCACAGTGTTCATAGCAGCATTGCTTAACAATTGCCAAGATATAGAAGCAGCCTAAGTGTCCATAAACAGATGAATGGATAAATAATATGTGAGATAAATAGATAGACAGATAGACACACACACACAATGGAATACTATTACTCAGCCATAAAAAGAAAGAAATTTTGCCATTTGCAACAACATGAATAGATTCGGAGGGTATTATGCTTAGTGAAATAAGTCAGACAGAGAAATACAGTGTATGATATCATTTACATTTGGAATCTAAAGAAATAAAACAAACTAGTGAATATAACAGAAAAGAAACAGACTCAGAGATATAGAGAATATCTCTGAGTTGCCCAGTCTGCAGTGCCTTGTTATGGCAGTCCTAGCAAACTCATAGAGACACTGAAAACAGTCTTGCACTGTTTGAAGCAAAATGGACCTTGGTGCTGCAGAAGTAGTTCCACTTACATGAGCTAAGTTTATGGGAAAAGGAGGGTGACCACGATGCTAATTGTTACCATCTTCTTATTCAAGATCTAGGTGTAGAGCCTCAGCTGAGAGAAGAGGCAGCCCAGACACGATGTTCTATTGGTCTGATCTAGCGTCTCCCTTTCTCCTTTCACCTTCTCAGCCCCAACACTCACCTTGGTTCTGCCTTTTCTTTTTTTAGCATTAAGCCATGGATCACACACTCCCCCCCCACCCCCCACGATGGTTCAGGTGAATTGTTCCATGGCTTCACCTGGTTTTGGTCCCTCTCTGACCTCATCTGCCATTGCTTTCCCATTTGCTCTCTGGTGGAGTAGCTCTACGGATGCTTTTCCATTCTGTGGGCCCGCTGTTCTCTGAACCCCACACTTTACTCTTAGCTGGTTCCTTCTGATCCTGCTGACCTGGGCTTAAATATTTCTACCTTGGAGAGTCCTTCCCTGATCATCCTACAGAGTTGTTAATCTCCTTCCTCTCTCTCTCCTTCACCTGCACTGGACCATCACATCAGGAAGGAAGGAAGAGAGGAGGGGAGGGAGGTGGTGATATTCAGAGGAAGGGAAGGATAGAAGGCAGGAAGAAGGGTAGGGAAAAAGGAGGGGAGATGGGGTAGTTGTGAGGATTAAATGAGTTAATATACATTAAGAACAAAGGAAGCAATACATTTGTCAGCAGTTTTTATCTTTCTACAAAATATGCCTCGAGTAACAGTATCTGTACCTAAGGACTCAACGCCAGTTGTAAACACCTTGGCCCACTGAGAGCTTCCCCCTGGAGGTCCTCTCACCATCCTGTCAAAAGTCTGTGGCCCAGTGCAAATGCCACCTCTTCCATAGATTTCCCACTTATTCCCACCCAGAAAATGGTCTCCCTTACAATCCTGTAGAACTTCCTTTGTGCTTTTTTAGAATATCATTCCATTCACCTTCCTTCCTTCCTTTTTCCTTGTTCCTGGTTCTGGTATCTGAGTGCTGGGGACCAACACACAGCCCAGTGCCTCGAGGGGCTGACCAGTGAGGCAGACTCCTGCTCATTCTGCTCCAGATTTGCAGTGTGATGGGCCTGGGCTGTAGGCTGCCCAGGCTTTGCTTTCTATGGGGCCCTCCCGGAGAAGGACATCTGATTCCAGTGAGTTTCTGTCCACCCTTCCCTCTCTCTCATTTGGCTTTACAGTGATAAGCTGATAGTTATCAGTGGTTAAAGATTTTTTAAAAAGGAAGTTTTCTTGGTCAAGAATGCTCATCAAGAAAGAAATCTCTGTTGCAATAAATATAGGGCCAAGGCTTTAATCCTTGGCTCTTCTGACATGGAAGTTAAACAAATATGCAGTCAAATATGCAGTTTGGCCAAGGGCCTGCTGAGTCATTCCTCCCATCCAGACACTCTAAAGGCTTAGCAGCAGTAAGTTGTCTTGCTGTAAGTGACCAAAAAATTATTTCAGGAGCAAAATTTCTTCAAAACTTTTTTTTTCTGTAACTCTTTGTCTATGTACAGAATATAGAATTGGGTTAATTACCTTGAGGAGTGAGAAGCAAAAGGAGGATTCCTCCTTTCCATGGGGCGGTCAGAATAACTGAAGAGGACTTTTTAAATTGCACATGCTCCTTCAGTCTTTGACATAATCCCGCCAACACCTCCTTCCTGGCTTCCTAATGGGCCCCATGCCTTCAGACATTAAAGTAGAAAGAGGTCAAGAGCCAATGATTAAATAATTCAATCCCAAAGAGACCCCACTACCAAAAGTTTCTGAATATTGAAGCAAATTTAGCTCCTTGAATTAAAACTGTGCTCTGCTTGTCAATTAAATGCATGACACTTAAACAACCAATAATTAGTTGTGTGAGTGTCTACATATAATTCTCCAAATTATTTGGAAATGAATAAATATGGTACAATTGATATTTTGATATCACAATCCCTTTTCAGCTCTTGCTAAACTTATAATTCACTCACTTTCCTATACATAAAATATATTATTTTAACAATATTAAGATTCAGGGTTTTTTGTGCAGAGTTAAGTATGATTTTATAATAAATTCAGTTATAATTCCCCCAAACCAATCTTTTTATCCCACTTGTTACACCTACTTACAAAATCTTTCATTGATCTCTCAAAACAAACTTTTTATTGTTGTAGAGGTTGGTATCCTTCACTCCAAAGTTGCTTTTTAAAATGATGCTTATTTTAACTCTGTTGATAATCTGAAGCCAATTTCATGAAAATCATGAGACAGTGTCGCTTTCTATTCTCAGTGGTTTACTTCTAAATAGTTTTCCTGATTTGAATTTCAAGTCAACAAGAATTATGGAGTGCCTGCTATATCCCAGACATTGGGCCAGTAGGAGGGCTACAAAGGCATATAACTAAAAACTGTCCCTTTGTCGAACGACCTCTGAAGAAAGTAAAGATGTCCTAAAGACAAGTAATTCTCACACTGTGCATTCAATGCTCTGGAGACCTGGATAAGAGAGCAACTAATTCTGCCTAAAGAGGAGATTAGGGAAAATATCGTAGCAGTAGGTGATGAGAAAATCTGTTAATTTATCATCGTGGAAAGAATAAAATTAAAAATAGCACATTCTACTTAGTGTAAAGAACTAAGTGCAGAGGGGGAAATTATGTTACTATAAGTGGAGATGTGAATCATGATTTTCATATTTCTTTAAGCATCCGTAATTCTGTTTATGAATGAAATCCACTCATCAGTGTCAAATTTTGTAAACTGAAAGTCCCATTTCCTTAACTTATATGGAAAAAGCTATCATCGGTGTCTGAGACCCCTTGCAGAAAAACCACCATTAAATGGGTAATTTTATTTTCAGGAGATTTTAATTACAAATTCAATTTCTTAATGATTTTAAGACTATTCAGATTATCTATGTCATGTTGGTTGAGTCTTGGTAGTTGAGGTTTTTGAGGAATTGATTCATTTATTTTAAGTTATTAAATTTACAAGTGTAAACTTACACATAGTATTCCTTTATTATTCTTTTAATGACTGCAGAATCTATAGTGACATACCATATTTCAATCCTGACATTGATGATTTGTGTCTTCTTTTTATTTTTGTTAATCTTACTAGAGGTTTATAAATTTTATTGATTTTTTAAGGAACCAGCTTTGTTTCATTGATTTTTCTTGTTTTCTTATTTTCAATTTCAAAGTAACTGTATTGTTTCCTTCCTTCTGCTTGCTTATTTTGCTTTTTTATTTTTTATGTTCTTGAAGTAGAAACTTAGACTATTATTTTGAGATCTCTCCTCATTTCTAATGTAAGTATTTATGGCTATAAGTTTTCCTCTCAATGCTTAAGCTGCATTTTACATAGGTTTGATAGGCTGTATTTTCATTTTCATTCATCGTTTTGTTCTACATTTAAAAAAATTTCCTTTGAGATTTTGATCCACGGATTATTTAGAAATGTATTCTCGCACTGTAATTGATCTCTAATTGATTCCATTCTGGTCAATGAACACACTCTATGATTTCAATTTTTAAAAATTCTTTGATGCTTGTGTTTTACAGCCCAGAATATGGCCAGTCTTGGCAAATATTCCATGAACACTTGAACAAAATGTGTACTATATTGTTGTGTGTGGAGTGTTATACTATATATAACATTTATATTAAGGTAATTATTTGATATGTTAGGGGTTATATCTATTAGTTGATTTCTGAAACATGGAACATTTACCAATGTAAAACACTTTCTGCGTCATAAGACACACCTTAACTAATTTAAAAAAGTAGAAAACATACAAATATGTTCTCAGACCACAGTGGAAGTAAATGAGAAATCAATAACAGAAAGGAAGATGGAAGATCTCCAATATTTAGAAATTAAACAACATACTTCTAAGTAACACATGAGTGAAGGAGGAAGTCTCAAGAGAAGTTTAAAAATATTTTGAAGTAAAGGAAAATGGAAATACAACATATGACAATGTGTGGAATTCAGTGAAAGCAGTGCTTAGAAGAATATTATAATATTAAGTACATATACTAAAAGAGAAGGAAATATAAAAACAATAATCTAAGTGTCCACCTTAGAAAACTAGAGAAAGAAGAACAATTAAAGTCTAAAGCAAGGAGAAAGATATAAAATTAGAGCAGAAGTCAAGAATGTGGTACACAAGAAAAGATAGAGAAAAATCAATGAATCAAAAAGCTGGTTCTTTTAAAAAATCAAGAAAATTGATAAAGCTGTCACCAGAATAATCAAGTGAAAAAAGAGAAAAGATAATAAGTTACCATTATCAGAAATGAAGGAGGGATCATCACTAAAGATTTCATGTACGTTAAAAACTTAATAAAGGGACACTATGAACAACTATATACCTACAAATTTGATAACTTGGATGAAATGGACCAATTTCTTGAAAGACAAAAACTGCCAAAAACTCACAGGAAGAGAAATAGATCATCCGAATGGACCTGCATCTATTAAAGAGAATGAAGCAATAACTTTTCAAAAGAGAAAGCACCAGGCCCAAACGGGTTCACTGTTGACTCCTACCAGAGATTTAAGGGGGAAAAAATGGTACCAATTCTCTACAATCTCTTCTAGAAAGTAAAAGCAAAAGGAATACTTCCTCACCCATTCTATTTGGCCAACATTACCCTAATACCAAAATCAGACAAAGACATTGCAAGAAAGAAAAACTATAGCCTGATATTTCGCCTATATCTATATTTGAACATAGATACAAAAATCAGTAAAATATTAGTAAATAAAGCACAATAATGTATAGAAAGACTTTTACACCATGACCAAGAAGGATTTATGCAAGACTGCTTTAACATTGGAAAATAAATAAATGTAATCCAGCACATCCAAAGGCTAAAGAATAAAAATCATATGATCCATAAATTGATGCAGAAAAAAATTAGCAAAATTCAACATATGTTCATGATAAAAACACTCAGCAAATTAGGAATAGAGAGGAACTTCCGCAACTTGATAAAGAACATCTACAAAAACCCTTCAGCTAACATCATACTTAAAGATGAGAAATGACCCTTTCCCTCCTAAGACTGGCAACAAGGCAAGGATGTCCTCTCTCCACACAGCTGTTGAGCTAAAGACCACAAAAGACAATGAAATACATACAGATTGTAAAGGAAGAAATAAAACTGCCATGATCATCTATGTAGAAAATCCCCAAAATTGACAAAAATGTAATTGAAACTAATAAGCAAGTATAACAATTTGCAGTATATAAGGCTAATATGCAAAAGTCAATTTCTTTCTTTTTTTTTTTTTTTTTTTTTTTTTCTGTATGCGGGCCTCTCACTGCTGTGGCCTCTCCCATTGCGGAGCACAGGCTCTGGATGCGCAGGCTCAGCGGCTATGGCTCACGGGCCCAGTCACTCCGCAGCATGTGGGCTCTTCCCAGACCAGGGCACGAACCTGTCTCCCCTGCATCGGCAGGCAGACGCTTAACCACTGCGCCACCAGGGAAGCCCAATTTCTTTCTTATATACCAGCAAAGAAGAATAAAAATTTAAAATTAAAATAAACATTCACAATAGAACTCAAAAAATGAAATCATCAAGTATAAATATAACAAAAGTTGTATAGGATCTAATATGAATAAAAATATAATAGTCTGATAAAAAGATATCAGCATAAGAGCTACATAAATGAAGAGATAGTCCATGTTCAAGAATTGGAAGACTCAATATTGATAAGATGTCAATTCTTCCCAACTTGATCTAGAGATTCAATGCAATCCTAATCAAAATCCCAGAAGTGTATTTCTTAGATATCCACAAACTGATTGTAAAGTTTATAGAAAGGCAAAAGACCTAGAAAGCCAACATAATGCTGAAGAAGAACAAAATTCTCATACTATTCAATTTTAAGACTTACTATAAAGCTATAGTAACCAAGACACATAGATCAATCAAACAGAATAGAGAGCCCAGAAATAGACCCTCACAAATATAACTGATCTTTGACAAAGAAGCAAAGGCAATCCAATAGAGAAACAAATGGTTCTGGAAACTCTACACATTAAAAAAGTGAATATGGACCCAGATCTAGACCTAGACCTTACTCCTTACACAAAAATTAACTCAAAATAGATCATAGACCTAAGTGTAAAATGCAGAATTATAAAACTTCTAGAAGAAAACATTAAAAATATTATGTGACCCTGGGTTTGGTGATGAGCTTTTAGATACTACACCAAAATCACAATTCATAAGAGAAAAAATTGATGTGAGAATTTATTAAATCTAAAACCTTTCTCTGGGAAAGGTACTGCTAGGAAACTAAAAGTACAAGCCACCAATTGGGAGACGTACAAGAACACATATCTGGTAAAGGCCTTGTATCCATAATGTACCAAGATTTCTTAAAACTCAATGATAAGTAAAAAAAAAACCAAGTAAAAATGGGTAAAAGATCTGAACAGATACCTCACTAAAGAAAATAGACTGATGGTTATTGTATAGTTCCACTTATATGAAAAAATCCAGAATAGGTAAAACCATAGGGACAGAAAGGAGATTATTGGTTGCTAGGGTCTAGGGGAAATAGAGGAATTAACAGCGACTGCTTAATAGGTATAGGGTTTCTGTTTGGGGTGATGAAATGTTCTGAGACTAGATAGTAGTGATGGTTGCACAGCATTGTGAATGTACTTAATACCACTGGATTGTACAATTTAAAATGTTTTAAAAGATAAATTTTATTTTATGTGAATTTTGTAATAAAATACATGAACCATAAAGTATATATTTTTTAAAATCTACCAAAATAAAAATGAGAGGAAGGGGGAAAAAAAGAAAATAGACTGATGGCAAATAGGCATATGAAAAATATTCAACATCATTTGTCATTAGGAAATTGAAAACTTATACAATTAAAGTTATACACATTTAAATGGCTAAAATTTAAAAACTGACAACATCAACTACAGTTGATGTGGCAGAACAAGAGGAACTGTCATTCATTGATGGAGAAAATGCAAAATGGTACAGTCACTTTGGAAGACAGTTTATCAGTTTCTTATAAAACTAGAGATATTCTTACAATAAAATACAGAAATCATGCTCCTAGGTATTTACACAATTGATTTGAAATTTTATGTCTACACAAATTGCATGGGAATATTTATTCAAGATCACTCAAAACTGGAAAGCAACCAATATGTCCTTCAGTAGGCAAATGAAAAAGCAAACTGTGGCACATCATGAAATGTAATATTGTACAGTGATAAAAAGAAATTAGCTATTAAGTCATAAAAATATATAGATGAATCTTAAATGCATATTGCTAAGTGAAAGGAGTCAGTATGAAAAAAGCACATGCTGCATGATGCCAATTATATTGATATTCTGGAAAAGGCAAAACTATAAAGTTGATTTTTAAAAAGATGACTGACAAGGTTTCAAGGAAAGAAAAAGAGTTGCAGATGTAAGCACAGGAGATTTTTAAGGTGGCGAAACTATTCTGCATGATTCTGTGATGCACTATGCATTTGTCAAAACCATAGTACTTTACAGCATAAATAATGAGCCACAAAGTATGGAAATTTTTAAAAAATCATTTAGGATATTAGGAGAATCCCAGGTTGAAATGATAATATGACAGACAGTCTAACTGTATTACAAATATATGAAACAACCTCACTGAAGTTGTTGAGGGAAAAAGGTGTTGACTTAAGTAACTGGTAATTAGTAGAGCCTGTAAGACTAAAGGCAAAGGAAACTGTTCATAAGCACTGTACCCCAGTTCATAAGGTTGTTTTCCATGAGAGTTTGGGTTGACAATTTGATATGGCTCTACATATGTACTGGAATTGAACAATTAAGTAAATGCACAGAGGATGGTGGTGGGAGCAGGTTTCCCACTGTTGGAGTGAGAAGTTACAGATAAGCAAGGGCAGGAGGCTAGAGAGGGCCATATGGTAAAGTATGAGAGTTGGAGATCTCAGTAGGAACTCATGTTTAGCTTAACATAGATACAGATGTGGGTTAGTATACATATATGTAGACAAATATACATATATGTCTTTACTCTGTCAACTGAGGAGGCCCAGAAACAATGACATCCCATAACAATGAGCATGTCAGTGCTTCGTTTCCAAAATCAATCTCCAATAAAATGAACCAGGATGCCTTGGAGAAATGGATGATTCTAGAACTAAGGCAGGAAATACACAAGATGAGCCTGGAATATCTTATAGTGTGAGAAAGTAAGAAAGTGCTTAAAACAAATAAACAACAACAACAGAACAAACCCCACTATAATGTGGTTATGTCAAAGGGAGCAAACTGAAAGAACTCCCAATGGCCAAAGTTGGTAAAATTTGAGCAAGAAAATAAATAAATAGCATGCTAGATTATAATGCAAATTATAATATAAATATCCATGAGCCCATAGTGATATAAATAAATGATGAATAAATATAAATAAACAGGGAAAATAGAGAAATCTTCCATACAGACTTCCAAAAAATCTATGTTGATACTACACATTTACATGACTTGGCTTCTTGTATTTTTTTGTACAATTTAATAAACAACTTTTTAAAAGTGACTGCTTGTGTCTGATTTTCTGTGTGTTTGTGTTTCTACCACTCTGTCATCAGTATTCTTTTTATTCCTGTTGCTGTTTTTCAGGTTGTGTGTTTCATAGTAGTATATACCAACTTTTCTGGATTGTTGCTGCCATGCTGCTCACTTCTGTTCCTTAAATGTCAGCATCCTGAATGTTTTCTTTGAATGTTCCTCTTCCCTCTGTACCTTATTTATTCATTGTAATGTTAATGGACATTTGGGTTGTATCAGGTAATTGATATAATCATGATAGTAGGAACATGTCTCCTGTTATACGTATACATATATATGTATATATATGTAAGAGTTTTCTAGAGTGTGTTCTTTGGGATAAAATGACTGGACTGTGTGCTAAGTATGCCTTCAACTTTACTAGGTAATGCCAAATGGTTTTCCAAATAGTTGCATCAATTCTTCGTACTTTCAGTAATATCAGAGTTCATGAAGTCTCAGTGTTCCACAGTTCTCCCATGTTTAGTGTTTTCTGACTTTTTAATTTTTATCAATTTAGTTGTTATGTGATGGTATTGCACTATACTTGCATCTCATTTATGACTAACAAATCATGGAATCTTGATTTATATATTTGTGGATCAACCATCTCTCTTCTTTTGGAGGGAGGAATGCCTATTCATATCTTTTGTCAATTTTCTTTTTGTTATTTATTTTAAGGAGTTCTTTATAATCTGGGATTCTATTCCTTTGTTGGTTATAGGTACTACAACTATACTAGCATATGTGTTCTCATAGCATGTGTCTTATTGTCCTCTTTACAGTATTTGTTGAGGAAAAGAAATTCTCAATGAGTTATCACAAAATGATCTCATGCTTGTAACTACCACCTTGGTCAAGAAATAGAAAATTATCAGCTCCCAGAATATTCCCTCATTTTTGCTCCTGATTGCTACCCTCTCTCCCCAAAGTTAAACATTACCCTGACTTCTAACACGACGGACTAGTTTGGCCTAATGAAGACTTTTATATAAATAAAATCATATAATATGTATTCTCCTGTGTCTGGCTTTTTTCATCCAGAATTACGTTTATGAGATGCATTCAAATTGTTTCATATGGCTACAGGTCATTCATTTTCATTGTATAAATGTACCACAATTTATTTACCAAAATTACTGTTGGCAGATATATGAGTGTTTCTAGTTTAGGGCTATTAAGAATCATGCTGTCACTAAGATTTTTATACATGTTTATGTTTTGGTACATGCAGTTCTGTTGGGTTTATATCTAGAAGTAAAACTGGAAGGTTACAACTAAAGTTTCATTTTCAGTTATAGTAACATTTACTGTCAACAGCTTTGCAAACTGCTTGTATTAATTTCACACTCACATTTTTTGTGAAGTGCCTGTTTAAATCTCCTACCCATTAGTTAGTTGGTTTGTCTACCATTTTCTTGATTCGGAGAAAATATATATTTTCTGGATATGAGTGTTATCAGTTGTAGGTGTTACAAATATCTCCAAATTTGTGGTTGGCCTTTGAAACCCCTTAATGGTGGTTTTGTTTTGTTTTGTTTTTTAACATGAACTACTTCATTGTTCTCTTTTTAAAAATACTTATTTAGTTAGTTGGCTGAATTGGGTCCTAGTTTTGGCACATGGGATCTTCTTTGTGGCATGCAGGATCTTTTGTTGTGGTGCATGGGTTTCTCTAGTTGCAGCATGCAGACTTCTCCCTAGTTGTGGTGCACGGGCTCTGGAGCACATGGGCTCGGTAGTTGCGGTGCGTGGGTTTAGTTGCCCCGTGGCATGTGGGATCTTAGTTCCCCAACCAGGAATCAAACGTGCATAACCTGCATTGGAAGGCAGATTCTTAACCACTGGACCACCAGGGAAGTCCCCCTTGATGGTGTTTTTTATAGCAGATATTCTTAGATTTAATGTAGCTCAACTTCACAATATTTTTATGGTTAATGTTCTGTGTGTTAGTGTTTTCTGGTTAGTGTTTAAGAATTCTTCGCCTAGCTCAAGGTCATAAAGATTTTCCCCTATGTTGTCTCCTAGAAGTTTTTTTGTTCATACTTTCTTATTTACATCTATCAAGTGCATGTCTGGAATTGAATTTAAGTGCATAGTGTATAGTAGAACCCAGTAGTTTTTCTGTATAGATATCCAACTGACCCAGCAACATTTCTTAAAGTAAACACCTTTTCCCACTATGCTAGAGTGCCACCTTGTCATAAATCAGGTATCCATATAAGTCTTCTGTTTCTGGACTCCATATTCTATGTTCTGTATATTCCATATACATTTGCCAATTCTTCATTCATTGTAACCCTTTCTTAACTCTAATAGCTTTATAATAAATCTTGTTTTGTGGTAGTTTAAGCTCATCCGTGTTGATATATTTTTTCAAGAGTTTATTACTTGCTTTTGTCTATTCATTTTCATATAAATGTCAAATAAGATTGTCAATTTCCAAAAAATCACCATGCTGGGACTTTAATTAGTACTATATTTAATCTATAAATCAATTTGGGGAGACAAATCTTTATAATGTTCATTTTCTAATCCATGAATATGGTATATTTCTTCATTTATTTAGTTTCTTCATTAATTTCTCTAATGTTTTTTAGTTCTCTGTGTAAAGGGTTAGCATAATTCTGTTAAATTTATTCCTATGTGATGTTATTATTAATGTTATATTTAACTTTCTTCCTTTTACTATGAAGATATAACTCACATGTATAATTCACCCATATGATTGTACAGTTCTGCAAGTTTGGACAAATACACAGTCATCAATTCAGTATACATAAAGGTGCCATCAACCAAAAAATTCCCCAAGTCCTTTTGCAGTCAACCCCTCCCACTATCACTAACCCCTAACAACCACTGATCTTTTTACTATAAAAAGATTAATTTTGCCCTTTCCAGAATGTCATATAAATGAAATCGTATTGTATGGAGGCTTGAGTATGGCTTTGTTCACTTAACATGATATATTTGAGATTTATCCATTTTGTTGCACATATCAATAGTTCATTTCCTATTATTACTGAGATGTGTTCTATTGCCACAGTTTGTTTATTCACTCACCACTTGAAGGGCATTTTGATTGTTTCCAGATTTAGGAGATTATGAATAAAGCCATTGTAAACATCTGAATAAAGGTTTTTATGTGAAAATAAATTATCATTTTACATGGGTAAATGCCTAAGAGTGGAATTGCAGGGTTGTATGACAATTATATGTTTAACTTTATGAGAAACTGCTGAACTGCTCTTCAAAGTAGCCATATTATTTTGCATTTTCACAAATAATATATGAGAGTTGTAGTTGATCCACATTCTTACTAGCATTTGGTATTGTCACTCTTCTTTTCAAAAATATTTTAGCCGTTTTTAATAGTGAAGTGATACCTCCTTGTGGTTTCACTTTGCATTTCCTAATGACTAATGACACTGAACATCTTTTTGTGCTTTTGCCATTTGTGTCATCTTTTCTGCTAGTCTGTGTTTTGTCCTTTCATTTCCTTAACAGTGATTTTAGAAGTTTTTAACTTTGATGAAGTCCAATTGATTAATGTTTTCCTTTTATGAATCATGCTTTTGGTGTTTTATCTAAGAAATCTTTGTCTAACTCAAGGTAACAAAATTTTTCTTCTATGTGTTCTTAAATTTTATAGTTTTAGTTTTACATTTAGGTCTATGGTCCTTATTGAACTAATTTTTTATATGATGTGAAGTATGGATCTAAGTTTGTTTGTTTATTTATTTATGCATGTGGACATTCAATTGTTTCAGCACTATTTGCTGAAAAGGCTATACTTTTTCAATTAAATTGTCTTTATGCCTTCATGAAACATCAGTTGGTTGGGACTTCGCTGGTGGTGCTGTGGTTAAGAATCCACAGGGGACACGAGTTTGATCCCGGTCCAAGAAGATCCCACGTGCTGTGGAGCAATTAATCCTGTGCACCACAGCTACTAAGCCTGCATATTAGAGCCTGCGAGCCACAACTACTGAGCTCACGCACCACAACTACTGAGCCCACGCACAGCAACTACTGAAGCCCATGCCCCTAAAGCCTGTGTTCTGAAACAAGAGAAGACACCACAATGAGAAGCCTGTGCACCACAAAGAAGAGCAGTCCCCGCTTGCCGCAACTAGAGAAAGCTTGTACGCAGCAATGATGACCCAACACAGCCACACACACACACACACACAAATCAGTTGGCCATATATGTGCATGTCTATTCCTAGACTCTCTCTTCGCTGACCTTTTGCCAAAACCCCTCTGCCTCAATTACTGTAGCTATACATAAAGTCTTGAAATCAGGTAGTATGAGTTGTCCAAATTTGTTCTTTTCCAAAATTATTTTAGCTTTCCTAGTCCTTTATCTTTCACTTATAAATTTTAGAATCAGCTTGTTAATTTATATGAAAAATATCTCTAGAAATTTAATTGGAGTAACAAGAAATCTATAGATGAGATTGTGAAGACTTGACAGCTCAATCATATTGAGTAATCTAATCCATAAACATGATATCTGTCCATTTATTTAGGACATCTTAAACTTTCATCACTGACTTGCAGTTTCAACATACAGACATAGCACATACACTGTTAAATTGTTATATGATTTTTGATACAATTGTACAGGTAATATTTCACTTATCAACTTCCAGTTGTACATTGCTACTATATAGAAATATAATTCACTTATATTGACCTTATATCCTGCAATTGTTCTAAACTCACTAGTGTTGCTAAACTCACTAGTGTTCTTTTTTAGATTCTTAGGAATTTCTGTATAGACAATCATGTCAGCTGCTTATAGAGACAATTCTATTTCTTCCATTCCAATCTGTATGATTTTAGTACTGTTTTTTGCCTTAGTATACTGGCTAGAATCTCCAGTACAATGAAAAATAAAAATGGTGAGTGCAAATATCCTTGCCTTGATACTGATCTTAGGGAGAGACAATACCATTAAGCATAATGGAAGCTGTATGACTTTTTGTAAATGCTGCTTTGGTTAAGTTTGCACATTTTAAAAATCAAAAATGGATTTGGGTTTTATCAAATGCCTTTTCAGCATCAACTGAGATGATCATATGTATATTTTTAAGTCTGTTGACATACTGAATTACACTTATTTTTTAAAATATTAACAACCTTGTATTCCATGAGGTATTGTCCTTTTTCATTATCTTAGCTAAGTTTTTTATCTTCATGTTTATGAGGAATATTAGTCTGTAGTTATCTTGTAATGTCTTTGTCTAGTTTAGATATGAGGGTAATGCTGTCCTCATGGACTGGGTCAGGAAATGTTCCCCCTCTTTAGTTCTCTGGAAGAGTCTGTGTGGAATTGACATTATTTCTTCCTTAAATGTTTAGTAGAATTCACAAGTGAAACCATGTTGGCTTAAAGGTGTTTTTGTGAGAAAGATTTTTAACGACAGATTCTATTTCTTTAATAGTCATAGGGTTATAAAAGTTATCTATTACTTTTTGGATGAGCTTTACTGCTTTGTATATTTGAAAGAATACGTTCATTTCATCTGAATCATTGAATTTATTGGCATAAAGTTGTTCATAATATTGTTAATATTTTCTTAATGTCTGTAGGAGCTTAGTGATAGACTCTAAATGTCTGACATTTGTAATTTTTACTTTCTCTTTCTTTCCTGATAAATCAGGCTATTAAGTTATCAATCTTATTGATTTTCTTTAAGAACCAGCTGTAGTTTGTTTGATTTTTCTCTATTATTTCAATTTTCTATCTCACTGATGTCTGTTCTTATCTTCCTTTCTTCTTTCTTCACCTTAATTTGTCCTTATTTTTCTAGTTTCTTAAGGTAGAAACTTAGATCTTTGATTTGAGATCTTCTTTCTAATACAGATTAAAGATAAAAATTCCCTCTAAGCACTGTTTTACCTAATCTTATAAATTTTAACATGGTTTATTTTCATTTTAATTCACTTCAAAATATTTTCTAATTTCCCTTTTGATTTCTTATTTGATCCACAGGTTATATAAAACTGTGTTGTTTGTTTTCCACATATTTGGCGATTACAGATATATTTCTGTTAATAATTTTTTATTTAATTGCATTATGGTGAGAAAATGTTCTTTGATTTATATTAAATTTGAGACTATTATGACCCAGAATGTAGCAAATTATCCACAGACATTTGAAAATATTGTGTATTGCCCTACATTTGAGTACAGTGTTTTATAAATGGCAATTAAGTCAAGATAGATAGTGCTGTTCATCAGTGGAACAGGATAGAAAGCCCAGAGATAAACCCACACACCTATGGTCAACTAATCTATGATGAAGAAGGCAAGGATACACAATGGAAAAAAGATAGCTGCTTCAATAAGTGGTGCTAGGAAAACTGGACAGCCACATGGCAAATAATGAAATTAGAACACTCTCTAACACTATACACAGAAATAAACTAAAGTGGAATAAAGACCCAAGTGTAAGATTGGACACTATAAAACCCTTAGAGGAAAACATAGGAAGAACATTCTTTGACATAAATCACAGCAAGATCTTTTTTGATCCACCTCCTAGAGCAATGGAGATAAAAACAAAAATAAACAAATGGGACTTAATGAAACTTAAAAGCTTTTGCACAACAACGGAAACTACAAACAAGATGAAAAGACAACCCTCAGAAAGGAAGAAAATACTTGCAAACTAATCAATGGACAGAGGATTAATCTCCAAAATATGTAAACAGCTCATGCAGCTCAGTATTAAAAAATCAAACAATCCAATCCAAAAATGGGCAGAAGACCTAAATAGACATTTCTCCAAAGAAGACATACAGATGGCTAAGAAGCACATGAAAAGCTGCTGAACATCATCAATTATTAGAGAAATGAAAATCAACAGTAAAATGAGGTATCACCTCACACCAGTCAGAATGGCCATCATCAAAAAATGTAGAAACAAGTAATGCTGCAGAGGGTGTGGAGAAAAGGGAACTCTCTTGCCCTTTTGGTGGAAATGTAAATTGATACAGCTACTATGAAGAACAGTATGGAGGTCCCTTAAAAAAACTAAAAATAGAATTACCATATGACCCAGCAATCCCACTACTGGACATATACCCAGAGAAAACCATAATTCAAAAAGACACACGCACCCCAGTGTTCATTGCAGCACTATTTACATTGCCAGGTCATGGAAGCAGCCTAAATGCCCATTGACAAACGAATGGATAAAGAGGATGTGGTACATATATACAATGGAATATTACTCAGCCATAAAAAGGAATGAAATTGAGTCATTTGTAGAGATGTGGATGGATCTAGAGACTGTCATACAGAGTGAAGTAAGCCAGAAAGAGAAAAACAAATATCATATATTAATGTATATATGTGGAATCTAGAAAAATGGTACAGATGAACCAGTTTGCAAGGCAGAAATAGAGACACAGATGTAGAGAACAAACGTATGGACACCAAGGGGGGAAAGTGGCAGCAGTGTGTGTGTGTGTGTGTGTGTGTGTGTGTGTGTGATGAATTGGGAGATTGGGATTGACATATATACACTAATATGTAAAAAATAGATAACTAATAAGAACCTGCTGTACAAAATATAAATTAAATCAATTAATAAAAAAGAAACCTTGCTGAGGTGTCAATAATAATTGCATTAAATCTATGATCAGTTTAAGGATAATTGTCATGTTTATTATGTTGAGTCTTCCAAATCATTAAAACAATGACTCTTCATTTACTTAGACCTGCTTGGTTTCTTTCACCAGCACTTTATAATTTTTAGTATACAAGTTCTATATGTATTTTATTAGATTTATACCTAAGTACTTCATTTTTTTCAGTCATTATGAGTGGTGTTTTTAAATTATGTTTTCTGAATATTCATTGTTATTATATAAAAATGCAGTTGATTCTTGCATGTTAATCTTGCAATGTTGCTGAACTCATTTATTAATTCTAGAAGTTTTTTGTAGATTTTTTTAATCTACATGTACATAGATAATCATGTCTCCTGCAAATAGCGATGATTTTATTCTTCCTTTAGAATTGGTGTGCCTTTCCTTTTCCCTGCCATTTTCAGTATCTATAATTTCCAGTACTATAATGAATAAGCATACTGAGAGTGAACATTCTTGTCCTGCTCTCAGTCTTAGGAAAAGAGCATTCAGTCTTTCATCATAAGGAATGGTGTTAACTGCAGACTTTCTATAAATGTTCTCTATCCATTTGACTTAGTTCCTCTATACTCCAATATTGCTGGGAAAGAGTTTTTATCACAAATTAGTGTTGGGTTTGCAAAATAACATTTTTGTGTCAATTGATATGATCGTATGATTTTTCTTCTTTTCCTAGTTAGTATGGTGAAATATATTTCTTTTAGAATGCTGAAATAAACTTTCATACATATAAATCCTACTAGGTCATAGTATATAATTTCTTTCATAGATTGCTAGATTTGGTTTGCTAAAATTTTGTTAAGGTAAATTCATGAGAGAGATTGTTTTGTAGTTTCTCCATTTTTAAACTGTCATTCTCTGATTTTGGTGTCAGAATAATACTGACCTAATCAAATGAATTTAGGAAGTGTTCCCTCCTTTTCCATTTTCTAGAAGCATTTGTGTTAAAATTGTGTTAATTCTTGTAAGTATTTAGTAGAATTCTCCAGTGGAACACCTGGGCTTGGAGGTTTCTTTTTCAGGAGAGATTTTCAATTATGAATTCAATTTATTTAATCATTATAGAACTATTTCGACTACCTGTTCCATCTTGGTAGAGTTTTGGAAGCTTTAGGTTTTCAAGGAATTGGTCCATTTCTTCTAAATATTCAGATATTCTAAATATTCAAATTTATAAGCATAAAGTTATTCATAGTATTTCTTTATTATACTTATAATCCTTTTTAACAGTTGCAGGATTTTTTGTGATAGTCTCACTTCATTCCTGTTATTGGTGAAACCTTTTGCTGAAGGTTTATTAATTTTACTGATTTTTTTTAAAGAATCAATCTTTAGTTTTATTAGTTTTCTCTATTGTTTTCCTATTTTCAATTTCAGTGGTTTCTGCTCTGAACTTTATTATTTCCTCCCTTCTGCTTGCTTTCAGGTCATCTTGCTCTTCTTTTTCAGTTTCTTGATGTATGAACTTACATTTAGATATGGGACATTTTCTCTCCTCTAATGTAAGCATTCAGTGCTAAAAATTTCCTCTCAACACTGTTTTAGTCACATCCTACATATTTTCATATGTTTTTTTAAATTAATTTTTTTAACATCTTCATTGGAGTATAATTGCTTTACAATGGTGTGTTAGTTTCTGCTGAATAAAAAAGTGAATCAGCTATATGTAAACATATATCCCCATATCCCATTCCTCTTGCATCTCCCTCCCACCCTCCCTATCAAACACCTCTAGGTGGTCACAAAGCACCAAGCTGATCTCCCTGTGCTATGCGGCTGCTTTCCACTAGCTATCTATTTTACGTTTGGTAGTGTATATATGTCAATGTCACTCTCTCACTTCGTCCCAGCTTAACCTTCCCCTTCCCCATGTCCTCAAATCCATTCTCTAGGTCTGCGTCTTTATTCCTGTCTTGCCCCTAGGTTCTTCAGAAACTTTTTTTTTTTTAGATTCCATATATGTGTATTAGCATATGGTATTTTTTTCTTTCTTTCTGACTTACTTTACTCTGTATGACAGACTCTAGGTCCATCCACGTAACTACAAATAACTCAATTTCGTTTCTTCTATGGCTGAGTAATATTCCATTGTATATATGTGCCACATCTTCTTTATCCATTCATCTGTCAGTGGATGCTTAGGTTGCTTCCATGACCTGGCTATTGTAAATAGGGCTACAATGAACATTGGGGTGCGTGTGTCTTTTTGAATTATGGTTTTCTCAGGGTATATGCCCAGTAGTGTAATTGCTGGGTCTTATGGTAGTTCTATTTGTAGTTTTTTAAGGAATCTCAATATTGTTCTCCATAGTGGCTGTATCAATTTACATTCTCACCAACAGGGCAAGAGTGTTCCCTTTTCTCCACACCCTCTCGAGCATTTATTGTTTCTAGATTTTTTGATAATGGCCATTCTGACTGGTGTGAGGTTATACTTCATTGTAGTTTTGATTTGCATTTCTCTAATGATTAGTGATGTTGAGCATCCTTTCTTGTGTTTGTTGGCACTCTGTATATCTTCTTTGGAGAAATGTCTATTTAGGTCTTCTGCCCATTTTTGGATTGGGTTGTTTGTGTTTTTGATATTGAGCTGCATGAGCTGCTTGTAAATTTTGGAGATTAATCCTTTGTCAGTTGCTTCATTTGCACATATTTTCTCCCATTCTGAAGGTTGTCTTTTCGTCTTGTTTATGGTTTCCTATGCTGTGCGAAAGTTTTTAAGTTTCATTAGGTCCAATTGGTTTATTTTTGTTTTTATTTCCATTTCTCTAGGAGGTGGGTCAAAAACGATCTTGCTGTGATTTATGTCATAGTGTGTTCTGCCTATGTTTTCCTCTAAGAGTTTGATGGTGTCTGGCCTTACATTTAGATCTTTATTCTATTTTGAATTTATTTTTGTGTATGGTGTTAGGGAGTGGTCTAATTTCATTCTTTTACATGTAACTGTCCAGTTTTCCCAACACCACTTATTGAAGAGGCTGTCTTTTCTCCATTGTATATTCTTGCCTCCTTTGTCATAGATTAGGTGACCATGGGTGTGTGGGTTTATCTCCAAGCTCTCTATACTGTTTCATTGATTTATATTTCTGTTTTTGTGCCAGTACCATACTGTCTTGACTACTATAGCTTTGTAGTATAGTCTGAAGTCAGGGAGCATGATTCCTCTAGCTCCATTTTTGTTTCTCAAGATTGCTTGACTATTCGGTGTCTTTCGTGTTTCCATATAAATTGTAAAATTTTTTATTCTAGTTTTGTGAAAAATGCCATTGGTAATTTGATAGGGATTGCATTGAATCTGTAGATTGCTTTGGGTAGTATAGTCATTTTCACAATATTGATTCTTCCAATCCAAGAACACACTATATCTCTTCATCTGTTTGTGTTGTCTTTGATTTCTTTCATCAATATCTTATAGTTTCTGTGTACAGGTCTTTTCCCTCCTTAAGTAGGTTTAGTCTCCTTAGGTCAGTATATTATTATTTTTGCTACAGTGGTGAATGGGATTGTTTCCTTAATTTCTCTTTTAGATGTTTCATCATTCGTGTATAGGAATGAAAGAGGTTTCTGTGCAGCAATTTTGTATCCTGCTACTTTACCAAATTCACTGATCAGCTCCTGTAGCTTTCGGGTGGCATCTTTAGGATTCTCTATGTATAGTATCATTTAATCTGCAAACAGTGACAGTTTTACTTCTTCTTTTCTGACTTGGATTGCTTTTATTTCTTTTTCTTCTCTGACTGCTGTGGATAAAACTTCCAAAACTATGTTGGATAATAGTGGTAAGAGTGGGCAACCTTGTCTGTTCCTGATCTTAGTGGAAATGTCTTCAGTTTTTCACCACTGAGAATGATGTTGGCTGTGGGTTTGTCATATATGGCCTTTATTATGTTGAGGCAAGTTCCCTCTATGCCTACTTTCTGGAGGGTTTTTAGCATAAATGGGTGTTGAATTTTGTCGAAAGCTTTTTCTGCTTCTATTGAGATTATCATATAGTTTTTCTCCTTCAATTTTTTAATATGGTATATCACATTGATTGACTTGCATCTATTGAAGAATCCTTGCATTCCTGGGATAAACCTCACTTGATCATGGTGTGTGATCCTTTGAATGTGCTGTTGGATTCTGTTTGCTAGTATTTTGTTGAGGAGTTTTGTATCTATGTTCATCAGTGATATTGGTCTGTAGTTTTCTTTTTTTGTGACATCTTTGTCTAGTTTTGGTTTCAGGGTGATGGTGGTCTCATAGAATGTGTTTGGGAGTGTTCCTCCCTTTACTATATTTTGCAACAGCTTGTGAAGGATAGGTGTTAACTCTTCTATAGATATTTGATAGAATTAGCCTGTGAAGCTATCTGGTCCTGGGCTTTTGTTTGTTGGAAGATTTTTAATCACAGTTTCAATTCCAGTACTTGTGATTGGTCTGTTTATATTTTCTATTTCTTCCTGCTTCAGTCTCAGAAGCTTTTGCTTTTCTAAGAATTTGTCCATTTCTTCCAGGTTGTCCATTTTACTGGTATAGAGTTGCTTGTAATAATCTCTCATTATCCTTTGTATTTCTGCAGTGTCAGTTGTTACTTCTCCTTTTTCATTTCTAATTCTGTGGATTTGAGTCTTCTCCCTTTTTTTCTTTTTTTTTTTTTTTTTTTTTTTTGCTGTACGTGGGCCTCTCACTGTTGTGGCCTCTCCCGTTGCGGAGCACAGGCTCCGGACGCGCAGGCTCAGCAGCCATGGCTCACGGGCCTAGCCGTTCCGCGGCATGTGGGATCTTCCCGGACCGGGGCACGAACCCGTGTCCCCTGCACCGGCAGGCGGACTCTCAACCACTGCGCCACCAGGGAAGCCCCTCCCTTTTTTTCTTGATGAGTCTGTTTAATGGTTTATCAATTTTGTTTATCTTCTCAAGGAACCAGCCTTTAGTTTTATTGATCTTTGCTATCATTTCCTTCATTTCTTTTTCATTTATTTCTGATCTGATCTTTATGATTTCTTTCCTTCTGCTAACTTTGGGGTTTTTTTGTTCTTCTTTCTCTAATTGATTTAAGTGTAAGTGTAAGTTGTTTGAGATTTTTCTTGTTTCTTGAAGTAGGATTGTATTGCTATAAACTTCCTTCTTAGGACTATTTTTGCTGCATTCCATAGGTTTTGGGTCAATGTGTTTTCATTGTCATTTGTTTCTAGGTATTTTTTTATTTCCTCATTGATTTCTTCAGTGATCTGTTGCTTATTTAGTAGTGTATTGTTTAGCCTCCATGGGTTTGTATTTTTTACAGTTTTTTTCCTGTAATTGATATCTAGTCTCATAGTGCTGTAGTCAGAAAAGATACCTGATATGATTTCAATTTTCTTAAGTTTACCAAGACTTGATTTGTGACTGAAGATATGATCTATCTTGGAGAATATTCCACGAGCACTTGAGGAGAAAGTATATTCTGTTGTTTTTGGATGGAATGTCCTATAAATATCAATTAAGTCCATCTTGTTTAATGTGTCATTTAAAACTTGTTCCTTATTTATTTTCATTTTGGATGATCTGTCCATTGGTGAAAGTGGGGTGTTAAAGTCCACTACTATTATTGTAGTCCTGTCGATTTCCCCTTTTATGGCTGTCAGCATTTGCCTTATGTATTGAGGTTCTTCTATGTTGGGTGTATAAATATTTACAATTTTTATATCTTCTTCTTGGAATGATCTCTTGATCATTATGTAGTGTCCTTCTTTGTCTCTTGTAATAGTCTTTATTTTAAAATCTATTTTTTCTGATACAAGAATTGCTCCTCCAGCTTTCTTTTGATTTCCATTTGCATGGAATATCTTTTTCCATCTCCTCACTTTCAGTCTGTATGTGCCCCTAAGACTGAAATGGGTCTCTTGTAGACAGCATATATACGGGTCTTGTTTGTGTATCCATTCAGCCAGTATATGTCCTTTGGTTGCAGCATTTAATACATTTACATTTAAGGTAATTATCAATATGTATGTTCCTATTAAGATTTTCTTAATTGTTTTGGGTTTGTTTTTGTAGGTCTTTTACTTCTCTTGTGTTTCATGCCTAGAGAAGTTCCTTTAGCATGTGTTGTAAAGCTGGTTTGGTGGTGCTGAATTCTCTTAACTTTTGCTTGTCTGTAAAGGTTTTAATTTCTCTGTCGAATCTGAATGAGATCCTTGCTGAGTAGAGTAATCTTGGTTGTAGGGTTTACCTTTTCATCACTTTAAATATGTCCTGCCACTCCCTTCTGGCTTGCAGAGATTCTGCTGAAAGATCAGCTGTTAACCTTATGGCGATTCCCTTGTATGTTATTTGTTGCTATTCCCTTGCTGCTTTTTGTTTGTTTGTTTTTAACATCTTTATTGGAGTATAATTGCTTTACAAAGGTTTGTTAGTTTCTGCTTTATAACAAAGTGAATCAGTTATACATATACATATGTTCCCATATCTCTTCTCTCTTGTATCTGGAATCTAAGTAAAAAAAAAAAAAAAAAAAAAAAAAAAAAAGGTCATGAAGATCCCTTACTGCTTTTAATATTTTTTCTTTGTATTTAATTTTTGATAAATTTGATTAATATGTGTCTTGGTGTGTTTCTCCTTGGATTTATTCTGTATGGGACTCTCTGCACTTCCTGGACTTGGGCGACTATTTCCTTTCCCATGTTAGGGAAGTTTTCAACTATAATCTCTTCAAATATTTTCTCCGTCCTTTTCTTTTTCTCCTCTTCTTCTAGGACCCCTATCATTCGAATGTTGGTGCATTTAATGTTGTCCCAGAGGTCCCTGAGACTGTCCTCACTTCTTTTCATTATTTTTTCTTTATTCTGCTCTGTGGTAGTTACTTCCACTATTTTATCTTCCAGGTCACTTATCCGTTCTTCTGCCTCAGTTATTCTCCTATTGGTTCCTTCTAGAGAAATTTTAATTTCATTTATTGTGTTGTTCATCATTGTTTGTTTGCTCTTTAGTTTGGTCCTTCTTTAAACGTTTCTTGTATTTTCTCCATTCTGTTTCCAAGATTTTGGATCATCTTTACTCTCATTACTCTGAATTCTTTTTCAGGTAGACTGCCTATTTCCTGTTCACTTGTTTGGTCTGGTGGGTTTTTACCTTGTTCCTTCATATGCTGTGTATTTCTCTGTCTTCTCATTTTGCTTAACTTACTGTGTTTGGGGTCTCCTTTTCACAGGCTGCATGTTCATAGTTCATATGCTGTGTATTTCTCTGTCTTCTCATTTTGCTTAACTTACTGTGTTTGGGGTCTCCTTTTCACAGGCCGCATGTTCGTAGTTCCAGTTTCTCAGTTGCATGTTTTTGATGTCTGTCTCAGTGGTAAAGTTGGTTCAGTGGGTTGTATAGGCTTCCTGGTTGAAGGGACTGGTGCCTGTGTTTTAGTCAGTCAGGCTGGATCTTGTTTTTCTGGTGGGCAGGACCACATCTGGTGGTGTGTTTTGGGGTGTCTGTGAACTTATTATGATCTTAAGTGGCCTCTCTGCTAATGGGTGGGGTGTGTTCCCATCTTGCTATTTTTTTAGCATGGGGTGTCCTGCGCTGGAGCTTGCTGGTTGTTCAGTGGAGCTGGGTCTTAGCATTGAGACAGAGATCTCTGGGAGAACTCTCACTGATTGATATTACATGGGGCCAGGAGGTCTCTGCTGGTCCAATGTCCTGAACTTGGCTCTCCCACCTCAGAGGCTCAGGTCTGACATCCAGCCAGAACAGCAAGACCCTGTCAGCCACACGGCTGTCTGAAGCGAGGTTCTAGAGCAACACCTCACTCTGTGTGGCAGATGGTGAGCAAGACCTTCATATAATTTTTAAAAATTTCTTTCGTCATTCAGTTATACTTTTTAAAAAGAATCCTTTGAGACTCTCTCTTTAGTCCATGGATCATGCAGAAGCATGTCGTTTCATTTCCATATGATTAGGGATTTTCCTTTTGTCTCTGTGTTATTGATTTCTAGCTTGATTCCATTATGCCCACATAATATATTCTGTATGCTTTCAATTCTTTCAAATGTTTTGATGCTTGTTTTTGTTCCAAGATATGTTCTATCTTTGTGAATGTTCATGAGCACTCGAAAAAAAATGTGTATTCTGCTGCAGTTGGTTGGAGTCTTCTATATATGCCAATTAGATCCTGTTCTTAGATTCTATTGTTCATATCTATTTCCTTGCTGATCTTCTCTCCAGTAGTTCTATTAGTTGATTAGAGGTGGATGTTGAAGTTTGCAATCATTATTGTGGATTTATCTATTTCTCCTTTCAGTTCTACCAGGTTTTGCTTCATGTATTTTGAAGCTCTATTGTCTTTTGTGTACCCAATTAGAATTATAATATCTTCCTTTTAACTTTATGTAATGTTCCCCTTTGTCTTTATTTTCTTTGCTCTGGAATCTACTTTATTGGATACTAATATAGCCACTCATGGCTTTTTTTATTCATTGATATTCTCATGCTATGTCTTTTTCCGTCTTTTACTTTCAACCTACCTAGAATTGTTGAATTTGAAGTGAGTTTCTCAAACAGCATAAGTTAGATCATTTTAATCTGCTCTTCCAATCTTGCCTTTTAATTTTAATTGCTCTGAATAGCAGGGTCTGATGCAGCTCTTTGCAGTGGAATGTTGAATGTCCCCCAGTTAGGCTGCCATGGAGTTTTCAGGAAATGCCAAGGCTACCTTGAGCTGATTAGTGCTGTTTATAATCTGGCTCAGAAATGCAACCTAAGAATCTCCATCTGCTGTAGATTTGGAATTACAAGCTTGAAATGTCATGGAAATGACTTTCTTGCCCAGCGCCCACCCCCTCCCTGGTGCTGGTCTCTCTCTGAGGGAACTTTCCCCAGCACCACCAGATGGGATTCACCTTTTTTCTCTTTATTTTCCCAGGGAATAGAGCATGGGACGTATCAATTCAGATTCTGTCCTAAATCTGGAACTCATTTTATATAATCAGGCTCTCTGCTGCTTAACCCTTGAGTGCTGGTTTACATAAAGCAGTAATCCAGGGCCAACATTATGGAGAGGTTTCTGGAAACTTGCAAGAGTAACAAGGAAAGAGGGACTCACCACTTAATTTACACACTCCCTTCAAGGTCCCATATAAGTGTCCCTGATCTGGAAAAGGTTTCCTGCCCATATTGCACCAAAAACATCTCTCCCTTCTCTAAAATATTGCAGTATTTATTTATACCACTTGCTTTGGTAGACTTTTTTTAATTTAATTTTATTTATTTTTTTATATAGCAGGTTCTTATTAGTTTTCCATTTTATACATATTAGTACATATATGTCAATCTCAATCTCCTAATTCATCACACCACCACCACCACACCCCCTGCCACATTTTTTTTTTTAATTAAGAATCATTCATTGATGGCCCTCTGGATTCTTAGTACTCTGTTAGGTGTTAAGGTTGTGGAGAACAAGCCTCTTGGCAGTGTCCTTGTGTTCCACACAGTCCAGATGAACAGTAGGCACTTAGGTTATTCAATGGCTGTAGTGAGCACTGGGCAGGTAGGTAGAATGAGGTGAGGCTTCACACTCTTCTCTTAATATCCTCCCAGTGCTCTTATGATGGAATCACAGAGGGCAGGCATACTCTGAATATTTACTGAGTGATTTGCTGAAAAGCAGCCAGCATCAGTGTCCTCCAGAGGGTCCTTTCTGATGTCTTACACCCCAGCCCACGCCCCACATCAGGGAAAGCACTCCAAGTCTTCCCTGCCTGCATGTCCCACTGTGGCCTAACGTGGAGATCAGATGGAGGTGAGAGGCTGTATACAGGTACAGACCAAGCAGCCACGGGAATTGTCTCCTTGCTGCCACCAGCACTCCACCTTGAAGCTCATCTACCCCAGCTCCCAAAAGAAGACTTCACCTCCAAAAGGGCAGAAATGTGAGAACCAAATAACTGGATGGAGTCATCAGATCAATATGTACCCCTGGTGTAGCTGACAAGTAAACAGAACTTCACCCTCACAGAACTTCACTCTTAACTCAGCCCTGGAGAGCCTGAGAAGCCAGGGAAATGAAAGTTCCCATTCTCATTACTCTCAATATAGACCAAGCCCGAACATAAAATGAACACCCAGAAACCAGTGCCTCCAAATAGGAACAAAAAAGCATTCTTGTTTTGATGGTGAGAGAGAAAAGTTTGTTCAATCTCCTTATAAAGAATGCAGTGAAAACGGCTGCCTCACAGACTTAAGCCATGTATTAGAAGCCATGTAGTAGAAAATGATCCATACAAAATTGAATAGATTTAGCTACCATTCAGTCACTCATCCATTCAGTGTGTTTATTAATATTTTTTACTGTCTGGAGATAAGGTCCCAGTGCTCTAAACACAGACATGCCCTACGTGCACCCACTCTGGGTCCTGTGTTAGTTGAAGCACTGGTTGAGTAATGGTAGCATTGAGCATAGGGAGAGCTTTCATCTTGGCATCACCCAGCACAAGACAATCATCCCACTAACATTTTGCCCACAACAGGAAACCTGCCCACCCACCGAACAGAGACCCCAGGGTAAGACACCATTCTTGAGGAAGCATAGGTATGAAAACTTGTGTCTGCATTTTGGGGTCCAAAATCTTCCCAAAGGGGACTTTCACTGTCGAAATCTACATCAAAGAAATGGAATTTCACATCTGTATTCACATATAAACTGACAAATTAAAACAATTTTTTTAAAGTTTTATATTCCAGTCTTTTCAACCAGTGGTGCTGGAGCAATTGGACACTCATAGGCCAAAAAAACCCCACAAAACACGTTGATCTAAACCTCTCATGTTATACCCACCTTAACTCAAAATGGATAATAGGTTTATATGTAAAACATAAAGCTATAAAACTTTTAGAAGAAAACATAGGAGAAAATCTTCAAGGCTCAGGAGAGGTGAATGGACGTGACACCAAAAGCATGATCCATCAGAGAAAAACTCAGTAAATGTGATCTTATCAACACTAACGACTCTTGGTCTGAGAAAGCCCAGAGGAAGAGGATGAAAAGACAACCTACAGACTGGGATAGATAATTGCAAAGCACACACCTGACAAAGGATTTGTACATAGAAATTTCATAGAACTCTTCAACATTAAAAACAAAAGCAAGCAATACAATAAAATATGAGCAAGAGACGTGAACAGACATTTTACTGAGGAAGATACAGATGGCAAAGGAGCACATGATTTTATATATATAATATATAAATATATTTAACATATATCTCATAGAATATATATGTAAATATATTATATTTATATATATATATCACCTATTACAACAGCTAGAATAAAAATTAGTAACAACACAAAATGCTGGCAAGGATGGGAGAAACTGGATCTCCCATACATTACTGGTGTGAGGTGCAGCCACCTTGGAAACAGTATGGCAATTTCTTAAAAACATAAACATATACGTAACATACAACCCAGCAATCCCGCTTCTGGGCATTGATCCCAGAAAAATAAGAATTCCACACAGAAACTTCTGTACAAATGTTCATAGCAGCTTTATTTGTGATATCCAAAAACTGGAAAAAAAAAAACCCTCAAAAGGTGATATTTAAACAATTGTGGCACTTTGCTACCATGGAATATGACTCAGCAGTAAAAAGCAATGAACTATTGATGCACAATGCAGAGGGATCTCTGAGCAAAAGATCAATACTGTATCATTCTATTTATAAAGCCTTTCAAAATGACACAATTACAGAGAGAGAACAGGTGTGTGGTGTCAGGTGTTAGGATGCTGTGTGGGTGCGAAAGGGGTGCATATGACTATAGCAGCAGCAGGAGGCAAGAGCATCCTGCACCTCCATTGTGGTGGTGGCTACAGGAATCTACACAGGTGATAAAATAACATTGAGCTGCACTTGTACACGGTACCAATGTCAGTTTCCTGGTTTTGATGCCGAACTGTAGTTTCATAAGAAGTAACCTTCAAGGGAACCTGGGTGAAGGGTACATGGGGAATCTCTCTACTGTTTTTGTAACTTCCTGTGAAGCTATAAATAATTCAAAATTAAAAGTTTTCCAAAAAATCTCATATCCCGTAAGTTTCACTGAAAAGGAATTTTATCTGTTCTGAAAATGACTATAAATTGTTGAATTAAGCTTCTTTTGGTGTTTTACAACTTGTCAAGGACAGGAAGCTTAGAGTTTACAGGGCAGCGGCACCACGTTTTCCCATTTGTTTATTCTTTAGAATTATTTTGGCAGAATTAATGTCTGAATCAGTATTAAGTTTGTATGGGCAACTGCTTTCCCGGATGAATCTGGTTTATCACTTCTACAGACCTTGGGGCTGCCCCGAATAGGGTCCTACTCCTGCCCCCCATCCATTGGCCGATCCAGGCAGGTACTGGGGGTACCTACAAACCACACACAAGGTAGGGGCCAGTGCTGCAGAGATGCCAGTGTCGGTGCTGCCTTCCACACCTGCATTGGCATTTCACACAGGCATGGTGGGGACTGTGAGTTGAGACCGAAGACCATGCTTATGGACAAGGAAGTCAGGGGCAGTACAGTACTCCCTTCTTCCTCACCCTCTGCTAAAATAACTCCCGTTATTTCTGTGAGGGGAGAACCAGAGCACTTTCTTGGCTTCCAGTCCCATTTACCAGGGCAAAGGACAGGGTGGGTGGGTGGGGGCTGCCTTCAAGGCCTTCCATGGAGAATCCCAAGGTTGGAACGTGCAGTGGGGCGTAGAGGTGAGAGAGAGAGCATTTGGGAAGGGCTTTGCAGCTGCTTCTTTCACGTGGGCAAATCAAGTCTTTAAACCTCATTTTCTGCATAAGTGAAGGGAAAGTGTTGGAATCACAGCATGTAACCTGAAAGCATCCAACCTGGAAGGTCCTCAGGCTTGCGAATGCTCTGCTTTGTGGCCTGCAGAAGTTGGTGCCAATGGGCTTCACTTTCTACCTACCTGCTACCGCTAAGGCTCTAGGCTGCTTGCTGCGAGAGGTCTCCAGACCCTGACTCCCGGAAAGTAGAATAAATCTCTATTCCTCTGGGCTGGCAGAGGTGCTGGATTCCCTAGATATGAAAACGGGTTCATTGATCTTTTGTAGCAGATTCAGGAAAGGAAAAATGCTTCTGAGACAATGATATAGCAAGAAGGCAGAATAGCAGGAAATGGTGTTCTCCTTTCTGTGTGCTTATGCAAAGTTATATAGGACACCCAGAGTCAGATACAGGCGATGGAAACTGCAGAAAGGGAACCACCATTGACTGGGGACACAGTACTTGCCTATGGGGCTCTGTGTACCGGCGTGCAATCAGGGAAGTATCACCTCCCCACAGTTTACAGGCACGGACCCAGCACTCAGGTGCAGGGGTAATTAATTCAGTTAGTTCTTGGCCAGGCAGCCTTGAGGCCCAAGCTTGCCCTGCTCCTACCCTGATGCCACCTTAACGTGAAATGCACCGTGATAACACCTAAATCTGACTTGCAGACGGGGTCCCTCTCCCAGCCTGGATTCTAACCTCACCCAGAGTGGCTATTTCACTAGGACCGCTTTCCATTTCCCAGCACATGCTTCCAACACAGGGGGCTGCGTAGAGACACATCCATTTCACTCCTGTCACAAGTCCTGGCTCCCAGGCACTTCCGAGATCCCTTTTTCACGTTTAGATTTCAATCCCTGCGTGGGAATATTTCAACAGAGAGCTTACAAAGAAAGCCTGACCTATAATTATGGAAACCCCAAATGGAAATGTTTCCATTAATACCGGTCCCAGATAAGCCACTTATTCTTTCAGACAAACATTATCTGGCAGAGGATGAGGTGGGCCAGAGGCACAGGGTTTGGGGCCTTCCCACACAAAATCCCAGTCCCTGTTCACAGCCGAAGTCCTTCTTTCAGCTCTTCAATCCTCAAGCTCCAGAGGGTTGGAGAAGTTCCTCGACCTAGTTTTTGCAGTCGCTGAAACCCAAGGCCAGCTTCACTCTCCCTGCACATCAAAGGGTTTCCGACAGTCCAGCTCTGGTTCCAAACCAAGCAGCTCACAAAAGTGTTTACTGAAGAAGAAAAGTGAATCAGGAAGCAGCTGTGCCAAAAGGCCCAGCGCCGTGTCCCCCGGGGGTCACACTTGGCCATCTGTATCTCCTCTTATGGCTAATCTCTCTGGTTCTCAGAGAAGCAACCCATTAACTCAGACAGCTGGGAAAATGATGGAAACCATCTTTAAAAAAAAAAAAAATACTTATTATGCAGTGTTTATGTTTCAGGATCCAGGGGGACTTTTGAACGTCGACCTTTTACCAGCCATCCGAGCCCAAAGGCATGGGTGCTGGGAACTTGAATGGGGCCTCATTGTTACTACACAGACCCCAGGCAGGTCCACAGAGAGCCAGCTTAAACCAGGGGTGTGTGTGCGCTGACTGGTGAGTGGCTTGACATACATCATTTAGTTGGTTTATAATTTAGATGCAGTGACTGCCTAAGGGCTGGTCCAGTTCCTTGAAGCAAAGTTTCCCTGCAGAGTGTCACAGAATTCCACAGGTACGGCAGGAGTTTCTTCACCTCACAGCATCTAAAGCAGGTGGGAATGGGGTTCATCAGGAGACTCCAGTTCTAGAATAAGGCATTCCAAATACTGTCTCTTCCCTGGGAAGTGTGTATCTTTTCCACAAAGCTCTTCATCCATCTCCCTTACTCTGAAGTTACAGTAGAGGGGGGTTTCCCATAAAGCAGATATAACGAAGCCTGTAATAAATCCGTTCTCTCCTGGCTCGGGTCAGCTACTCTGCTTTAATTCCCAGATGGACTGATGTCTCTCTTAAAAAAAAAATAAATGCAGGACAGGATGCTGGGTCATGGGGACTCTGACTGAGTATGAAAAATAATACACTTTTAAGGAAAGTCATATTTTCCCTTTCAAAGAAAATCAGTTTCACAGAAAGGTCGACCCACAATTTTTAATGTGATAACATTTTCAAAGCTGCTTCAGAACCTTTCCACTTCTATTTTGAATTTTGTGTGGAGACCTCTATCTGGGTTGCTTTCAGCATGGAAACATATTTATTTCAGAAATAATAAATCTATTCAACATATTTCACCTCTTCACACATAATGCTATTTTTCAGATTTTAAAGATTTGAAAGCGTGGCTGACTTGTTTTAAAAGAAACTTCATATTTATTTCTGAAAGATGATATTTTCGTATGAATTTTGGCCCCTGAAGTGGTAATCAGACCTAAAAGCAGAGGGATGTGTGCATTTGCCAATCAGCTGCTCCTAAAAGAAGACTGATGTATCACTAAGTCAGTGAATGATGTGCGCCCTGTGGCCTCTTCATCTTTTTTTTTTTTTACATCTTTATTGGAGTATAATTGCTTTACAATGGTGTGTCAGTCTCTGCTTTATAACAAAGTGAATCAGTTATACATATACATATGTTCCCATATCTCTTCCCTCTTGCGTCTCCCTCCCACCCTCCCTATCCCACCCCTCTAGGTGGTCACAAACCACCGAGCTGATGTCCCTGTGCCATGCAGCTGCTTCCCACTAGCTATCTGTTTTACATTTGGGACTGTATATACGTCCATGCCACTCTCTTGCTTTGTCACAGCTTACCCTTCCCCCTCCCCATATCCTCAAGTCCATTCTCTAGTAGGTCTGTGTCTTTATTCCTGTCTTACCCCTAGGTTCTTCATGACATTTTTTTTCTTAAATTCCATATATATGCATTAGCATACGGTATTTGTTTTTCTCTTTCTGACTTACTTCACTCTGTATGACAGACTCTAGGTCCATCCACCTCATTACAAATAGCTCAATTTCATTTTTTATGGCTGAGTAATATTCCATTGTATATATGAGCCACATCTTCTTTATCCATTCATTCATCTTGGGAACATTCTCTCCTTTATCTCTGTCTCCTGCTTGTAGCTCTGTCTGAAGGAGAAGGTTAAGGCCACAGCAAAACTTTCAGTGCTGAGGCTCTTGGTGGCACCCACCTTACCCCTGTTAACCCAGATAGGGGAGTTGACATTGCACAGCCAAACATAACAAGTGAACACAGCAGCTTTCAGAAGCCCACCCTTCACTGCCCAGTGAATCTCTGCTCTAAGCATTTTCATGAAAACACTATCTGAAAAGGGTCCTTAATGAGAGAAAGACGTCATGTTCCAGGATTAAAAAAATTAAAGGGCAAAACATACTTTGAGAATTTGTTGCAGTTTTAGATGGGATAGAGATAGAGAACCATAGAATTTTATAACTGGAAGGCGAGCATATACATTTTCTTCTCTTTCTAAAGATAAAAAGACTGACCATCCAAGACACTAAGAGCATGAGAGTATTGGGTTCTGACAAAGAGAAAACCATGGACCTTACCTCTTCATGTAGTAGGGCAAGGCTGACAGGGGAAAATGCAATGAGCCTATTTTATTTATGGTTCCTGACTGCACCTTGAAATCTGGATAATTTGAGGCAGAGAGTATTTTTCAAAAATGGTCACAGGGCTACTTCCAGTTCAGTCCCACACATGCTTCCAGAACCTCACTGCTCCCAGCAAAGGTGAGGCCCAAGGAGGAGTTTATTGGGTGTGGAGCTACTTTTTGGGAAGATGAAAAGGGTTCTAGGGATGGATGGTGGTGATGGTTGCACAACAATGCGAATGCGTTTAATGACAGTGAACTGTGCACAGAATGTTTATGATGGTAAAGTTTATGTTATGAGTATTTTACCACAATGTAAAAAAGAGAGATGGCGTCTACATTCCCTTGAACCTCCCTGTTTTCCTTGAACCTGGGAAGATCTTGGTAACTGCCTCAGGGGCAGAATACACAGAAGGAGATGCTCTGATTTCCAAAGTCCGACTCTGCCTCTGTCTGTCTGTCTGTCTCTCTCTCTCTCTCTCTCTCTCCCCTCACTCACATTGGGAAACCCTGCAGCCATGGAGTGACAAGCTCAGGGCACATGTAGGTAGTCCTGACTGACGGTCCAGGTCATGGACACGAGCCTCAATTCTGGCCCTAGCCTGGAGCTGCCCCAGGTGATGTCAAGGGGACAAGAGACCAGCTTTCCTCTAGTCCTGTCTAGTGTTTAGAGGGCAGATCCACGGGATGAAGGGTGTTGTCTCTTTTGCAGCCATGGAAGCTGGGGCACTGTTGATTCAGTCCTCAGTGAGCGGATGTGCAAGAGGTCCATGTGCACGAGAGCAAGACACCTCAACTCTCACCCAGGTGCAAGAGTGCTCTGGAAGTGTGCTACAGGGGCACCTACTTGCACACTCTGGACTGGGTTCCTCCTGGGCACCAGGCACTCTTGAAAACTTAGACCTCAACAGGGAATGAGTCAATGTAACATTAACTGTAAAACTACAATTTAAATTGGGATGTGTATGAGGTACAAGGGGCTATGTATGCCTGTACCTGGGGGTCCAGGAGGGCATTCCTTGAGAAGTGATCTTGGACCTCAGGCCTGAGCATGATTAGGAATTAGCTGTGGAGAGGGAGGAAGAGAGGCAGAGGACAGTGTCACCACAGACCCTAACACCACCAGGAGGGGGAAGGGACCACAGGAGAAGGTACAGGAGTGAGCTAGGGACCCTGGGTGTCTGCCCTGTCCTCCCCACCCAAGGCTGCCTTGTGGCATTGCTCCCAGGGGAGGACACTCCTAACAAATTATCCTTGGGGGCTGCCGCACAGGTGGATGGCACGATGGTGAGTGAGAGGCCGCAGGGGCGAAGGTGAAAGCTCAGGGGGCCGGTCCACACCAGCCATGGGGTGGAGGTGGGGACACAGGCTCAGGTCAGGAGGGTTTTGAAAGCTGAACTAAGAGGTTTCAACATCTATCCAGGACCAAATGCTTTGTGGATTTGTGGTCTTCCTTTTGCAGGCTGTCAGCCCCTCTTCTCTTTAAATCCTAGTGTGGGAGTGGGACCTCCAGCAGGATGCCCCTGGGGACTCAGTGAGCCCCTCTTCCGAGTCCTGGCAGCCTCATCCTGCAGCCTGCACTGTCCAGGGCTGAGCAATTCTCCTAACCCTTCCCCTCTCCACGTGGTCTCTGCATGATGGGCTTCAGGCCGTGAGGGTCCCTGCTCCTGGCCATAAAGAGCTGTTCCCAGCCTCTGTGCTCCTGTGCAGGTGGGCGTCCCAGCCAGAGCACCCCATCTTCCCTGGTGCCTCCTCCTGGCTCACTCAGCTCATCTGTAAGAAAGGAGCACTGAATATATACTCTCCAGAATGCTGCCCTCAGCCACTCACCTGTTTTCGCTATGTTGCACTCAAATTAGGCCATTTATGTCTGAGAATGTCCATTCTGAGTCCTAAAAGACTGGACCTCTGTCATTATACACTCAGCACCTAATGAGGGTACCAGCTTGACCAGATACACACACATGTGCATGCGCACGCACACACACACAGAGGAATAATCACACATGGTACATTTCACGCTTGTCAGTACGTGTCATTGGAGAGAGGGAATGTCTGAGGAATGGCTGAACCACAGGAAAGGGCCAATAAAAATTGTCTGAAAGGTCAGCCTGGGAGATCTTCCCTGGGTGTTTAGATGTAGGACTCCTCTCTTCTGAATTCGGAAATTCTCAGGCCCCAATTTAATCTCGTGCTGGATTCTCCTGGTCAAACCCACTGGGAAGCAGAATGCAGTTGCTGGTGACAACCTCTGACGTGGAGGGCATTGGTAAGCGGGCAAGGGCCCCGAGAGGTCCCGCCTCCTGATCTCTCTTCTCCTCTGTCTTCAGAGCATGTTGAGGTTGCCGTGGTCACCCTGCACCATTTTTCAGAGGGGTTGGCAGAAGTTGAACTCAACACAGAACATTGGTCAATTTGAGTGTAACCTACTGAAATCAATATGGCCTTGGCCTTTTTTCATAGACATAGGTAAGGCACATTTAAATTTTAAATTTCCAACTGAAAACAGGAATAGATTAACAGAAGAAAAGTAACTTAGACTGTTTGTTTGTTTTTAATTTCAGGTGCTCTAGAATAAGGATGGTAATACGTATTTTCTGCTGCATTTCATCCTGTGATTGTTCTGGTTCTCTACTGCTGCATAACTAACCACCCCCAAAACTAGTGACTTGAAACGCTGACACTTTTTTCACTCACAAATCTGCACTATGAGCAGGGAAGCTTATCTATGCTTCACTTGTTTTCGGCGGTGGGGGCAGCTTGGTGCTGGCTGCTGGAATTATCTGCAAGCTTCTCGCTCCCATGGCCAGCGGGTGGTTTTGGCTGTTGGCTAGAACCTCAGCCAGGCCTATAGGTTAGAACACAGCCTCCTCGTGTGCTGTGGGCTTCCTCACACAATGGTGGCTGGGTTCTAAGTGTGAGTGTTCAAAAGTCACATTCTATTTGTCAGAAGCAAGTTGCTAAGGCTGGCCGGCATTCACAGGGACCCCACCTTTCACTGAGAGGAACGTAAAGGATTTGTGAACATATTTCAAAATCACTGTAATGCCCATGTCATATGTTGCTAATAAATAATGGTAGAGCCTGAACTGCCCATCAGAATCCTTTCCAACACAGTGTTTCTATCAGTAACGAACCATTGACTGGCATTAGCACTGAAGTTGAGACCCCTCATTGCTCTAGGGCAATGATCCAGTACAGGACCAGTTGTGGTCAGCAATGACTCTCTATGAGTTCATAATAAAACCAGAAAAATACAGACAATGTATTAGTTTTTCAAAAAGACAAATTTATCTATTTAAAGACTGTTTATCATTCTGAAATTATGCACTTCCTATATTTTGGCATTTTAAACTGTCTTCTCTTAGGAACTGAGGATGATAATAAATAGCAATTTTGTTGCTTGAACTTTTTGTAAATTTTATTTTATTTTTGGCTGCGTTAGGTCTTCGTTGCTGCGTGTGGGCTTTCTCTAGTTCCAGCGAGTGGGGGCTACTCTCCGTTGCGGTACGAGGGCTTCAGTAGCTGTGGCTCATGGGCTCTAGAGCACAGGCTCAGTAGCTGTGGCGCATGGGCTTAGTTGCTCCAAGGCATGTGAGATCTTCCTGGACCAGGGCTTGAACCCATGTCCCCTGCATTGGCAGGCGGATTCTTTTTTCTTTTTGTGTTACGTGGGCCTCTCACTGTTGTGGCCTCTCCCATTGCGGAGCACAGGCTCTGGACACGCAGGCTCAGCGGCCATGGCTCATGGGCCCAGCCGCTCCGCGGCATGTGGGATCTTCCCGGACCGGGGCACGAACCCGCGTCCCCTGTATCGGCAGGTGGACTCTCAACCACTGCGCCACCAGGGAAGCCCGGCAGGTGGATTCTTAACCACTGCGCCATGAAGGAAGCCCCAATGAACTTCTTTTTAAAATATTGTTGATCCATCGTCACTAAACTTATGTGGAAATCATTTCACAATATATGTAAGCCAAGTCATTATGCCGTACACTTTAAACTTATACAGTACTGTATGTCAATTACATCTCAATAAAACTGAAAAAAAAATTGCTGATCCATGAAACTCAAAAGTCATGATCCACTGCCCTAGCTGCTTATTGGGGTTAAAACATAACTGTTGTAAAACTTGTTTGGAGTCACACACAGACACAAAGCCTTGCACCTCTCTGTGAGGTTACCTTCTAAGACCCACTTGTCACATCATTTGGCATCATCATGTTTCCCTGCCTGAGTCTCCAGATTAAGTCCCAGGTTTGTTTTTCTTTTTCTCTCTTTCCCATTGCTCCCTGGGCTGTCCCATAGGTCGAGCAAGTGGGAGAACCTTGATGGGTATGCACATGTGCTTTCAGTATAATCAGGTCTGTTTTCTGGTAAAGACAACTGAACACTCGGGTCTGAGTGCCGCACTCTGAGAAATCCCCACGGGCTCATCAACTGAACCAATGGGGAAACAGCGGTTCAGTAAAATTAGGACGTGATCTATGAGTCAGAGTTGATCAAAATGACTTGGAGAGGATATTAAGTGTAGAAAGCAAACCAAACTGTTACCTTGAAAAACAAACTTTAAAGTTGACAGTATCTAGATACAAAACAACACTGGCTGGGTTTAAACAGCTCCTCTATCCGCTCTTTCTTTGTCCATTGGAGAAATAATTGGCCATTTTAACATAGAGATGGAGCCCAAGTTAATGAAGGAAATACTGAGGCTGCATTTAATGCAAATCCTTGGAAATTTTAGAAAGGCTACAGAATGTCAAGCATTTTAAGAATTATGGAACATGGAGACGGAGAGAGAGAAAGGCAGAGGAAGGATAAGGAGGAAAGATAATGACAGCTCATGAGAGAGCTTCCAGGTTAAAAGATAGCTTTCACTAAAGCTGCAGGTTTGGTTTAGGAGAAGACAGAGCTGGGAAGGAGGCTTTGGGAGCAGGCCCTGTCCGAGTCTCACTTTGTTTGTGATCACTCATCTTTAGCACAAGGCTTTACAGAACAGGCACTAGAGAAGCACCAATCCTGACAACCACAGGGGAACCGCATTCCAGCCCTGGTCACTCCCACACAACAGAGCAAACACTACCAAGCCCACATCCCAGAGGCGGGGCCCAAGGAGGGCACCTTGGCAACCTCTCTGTATGTGCACCATCTCGCTATGAGGAGAAAGCACAGGGTCCTTTCCAGCTCTCAGATTTCAAACCCCAAGTGAAAGTTCCTTGTTTCATGGTCTCAGAGAAGCATGGGGATGAGCTGTGGAATCACCTGCACTGCCCCCAGCTAAAGGGGTGCTGGGAGGGGTGGGGCACGGGAGTGGGGTTTGCTCACTTTGGACGATGCAGCTTTCTCCCCCTAAATTAAGGCTTGAGTGTCAAAGGTGCCTCCCAGCTCCAATTCTCAAGAACACCTCACTTCTCTTCGCTTATACAGTATCTTGCAAAGACCTCAGGATCCATCCGTGAATATCTGGCACAGCACATGCGCTGAGGCTCTTTGTCCTGCAAATACCTTCGTGCACACTAGTATCTTGTCACGACTCTTGGATGAAAATCATTGCTTGTTAACTTCTAAAAAAAAACTGGGGGCGGGCTTCCCTGGTGGCGCAGTGGTTGAGAGTCCGCCTGCCGATACAAGGGGACACGGGTTCGTGCCCCGGTCTGGGAAGATCCCACATGCCACGGAATGGCTGGGCCCGTGAGCCATGGCCGCTGAGCCTGTGCGTCCGGAGCCTGTGCTCCGCAATGGGAGAGGCCACAACAGTGAGAGGCCCGCGTACAGCAAAAAAACAAAAACAAGCAAATAAACAAAAACAAACAACAAACAAAAACTGGGGACACAGCTTGTCCCTGGCTCTGCCTGCAGGGAGTGAGGCCTTGAGCATACCTCACCTGGGGACAAACTTCAATGTTTCCACCACCTTCCCTTGCTCCTTCGTATCTTTCCCTGTGTGCACCGCTAACTGATGCTCCAAAACATGTTAGACACAGTGGCTTCCTTCTTCCAATGCAGATATTTGTGGGAGGAGTCTGGTGTATTTATTTTAAGAGTTGCCTTCAGAAGACAGAGGACCTCTCCTCTGTCTCACAAAATGCATGTCACAAAGAAGAATAAACCCACCAGCAGCCGCCCTCTGGCTGTGTAATTGCTATTCTGTGCACGAGAAAATGAGTGGCCAGGGCACAGGTAACCAGTTTGGGAGCACCCGAAGAACCCTTTCCCAATGAAGAAATTACACAGTAGCACAAAACCAGAGGCTCCCTTTCTTGAAGATCCGGGCAAAGCTACAGAGAGCAGAAACAAGGCCAGTGTGATTACCTCCAATGTATAATTACAGCCAATCATCTGAGAAGAGGGCTGAGCCCTGCCTGGCGATACTCAGGCCACTGCACACGAGCAACAAGACCACTGCCTCGGGTGCGTGTGCGAGAAGTGGCTCTGCTTCTCACCATGCCCTCCCCCTCCCAGCAAGGAACAGGGAGACGTCTTTTCCTCTGTGGCTTATCTGGATCAGGTTTGGCAAGCAGGGGCATAAAACAGAGGGGTTCCATGTCTTGGCTATTGTAAATAGAGCTGCAATGAACATTATGGTACATAACTCTTTTTGAATTATGGTTTTCTCAGGGTATATGCCCAGTAGTGGGATTGCTGGGTCATATCCTAGAGTCTGTCATTCAGAGTGAAGTAAGTCAGAAAAAGAAAAACAAATACCGTATGCTAACACATACATATGGAATCTAAAATAATAATAATAATAATAATGGTCATGAAGAACCTAGGAGCAAGACGGGAATAAAAGACACAGACCTACTAGAGAATGGACTTGAGGATACGGGGAGGGGGAAGGGTAAGCTGTGACAAAGTGAGAGAGCGACACGGACATATATACACTACCAAACATAAAATAGATAGCTAGTGGGAAGCAGCCGCATAGCACAGGGAGATCAGCTTGGTGCTTTGTGACCACCTAGAGGGATGGGATAGGGAGGGTGGGAGGGAGGGAGATGCAAGAGGGAAGAGATACGGGGACATATGTATATGTATAACTGATTCACTTTTTTATAAAGCAGAAACTAATACACCATTGTAAAGCAATTATACTCCAATAAAGATGTTAAAAAAAAAAAAAGCAAAACACACAGTGCTGAGGCCGTGGTCCTCATGCCTTCAGCAGAGGCTTAGGAGACATCAGGACAAAGGACTCCTGCCTTGGCCAGTGATGTACAGGAATCCTTACTTTTCCTTCTTCCTTCACTGTGGTATAAGGGACTTTGCTTTTATGAAATTCAACCCTTTAGTTAGATTGCTTGGGAAAATTAATACCAGGATCATTTTAATAGTTTTGCCTAGAGAAAGGATAGCCTTGTTTGCAAGGCTCTTGGGAAAAGAATTAATAGTCAAACCATCAGGACTGGAGAAAACAAAACGAACCTCACAAAAACCAAGTGGCCAGAGTGGATCCAGGGACTGCAGCCTGGGCTTCGAGGCTGCCCCACTGCACGTCCTCTGTGCTCATGGAAGCTTTTTCTGGCCTCTCAGTTAGGAGGCATCTCACATTACACTCTGTAATTTCTCTTCTGGGAATTTATCATCCTGGCCAATGAATAATTGTGCAATGACTTAATGTGGGTTTTTCACTCTGGAATTGGGCACAAGGGTCAGCCCCATGTCTAACTTCTTTGCTGCTGGATTCCCTGTGCATAGAATAGTATTTTGCACATGGAAAGAGCTCATGTTCATTGAATAAGTAGATGGAATGGGCATGGATGGATGGATGGATGGATGGATGGATGGATAATGGATGGATTGGATGGTTGGATGGATGGATGGATGGATGGATGGGGCCCACAGGATCATTGAAGCATTTTGCTTTTCTCTAAGTTCAGAACTGAGCTTCAGCAGCTGTCTGGACCCAGAGCTTTCTATCAAAAGTCTGAACTTCAGGTGGGTTTGACATGAGGGAGGGCAGGTGGAATGGATGGACACAGTTGTGTGTTGTCCCCGCCCCAGCTACACTGGAGAACAGAGAGCTCTGTCCCTGGAGAAGGTGTTGCCCAGGGCTGTGAGGCCGCCTTCTGGACCCCCTACAGGGCTTACACAGAACAAATCCTGGGCTGTCTCAGTAGGGCATCCTCACCCTATAAACCAGGCGTGTATTTATGTAACACTTCAGGCCTGATGGAGACCAGATGTGACCAAATGGCTTGGGCTGCACTGGAATGCTGAAATACCAAGCTAGACAGCTTTTATGTCTGCTCATGTTCAGCAATCTCTCCTTAAATCTTAAGTTTGAGCCCTGATATACATCCATCAACTTCATTCTTCTGTGAAACGGAAACATCTGGCAACTTCTATTTAATTCGTTATACGTACGTGAGAAACATGTCTGTGCATAATTTCTATTATCCATCAGTATAGTGCAGTAAAAAGAATACTGGGGGAGACAAGCAAACCAAGGACAAAGCTGGGTGACCTTGGACCACTTGGTAGTCTCTGGGACCCAGTCTTCCAATTACAATTCCAAGAGTTATCATGTATTAAACACTTGCTTTGTTCTAGGCATTCTACCAGAGGCTGAGTAGAAGTTACATAGCATTGCCACAACTGTTCCCTTACTCAGATGGGCAAATGGGTACCCAGGAGTGACTTTCCAATATCACAACAGTCGATAAGGGGCAAGTTCAAGTCTACGTCTTCTAACTCTGAAACCCCACCTCTCTCCATTACTAAAAACCATCTGTCCTCTCCTCCCAAGCATGGGTGGTCAGGAATACACAGACGTTCTCTGTCTGGGGCTTTGTGACACCCACCAGCACATTACAGACGCTAGGAAGACCTCAGGCAAAAACCCTGCTTACTGTTTACTCCAGTGTTCCCCAAGCTAATTGGGCTCCCAGACACCTTTGTCTTCTGAAACTCCTATTGATATCTTAAAGAACACTGATGGACAGCCAAACAAAAATGTCTGTTGAGTACCTGTTATGTGGCTGGCACGATGGCGCTTGTTGCTGTACTTGGGGAGCTTTTACCTTAGTGACAGGTGAGGTTCGCATTGTCTCCTGTTTAGAGAAAGCTCTTCACTTCTCCATGCAGCTACTTATAATGTAGAGATACTTTTCATATTATAAACTGCTGCTGCTTTGGAAAGGTGACCCCAAACTCTCCCTAGGGATTGCAGGCGGAGGTCAGGGATCACCATGCTGTTTACCTGAGAATCACACAACTTGCTGCTATCGTTTTAAACTCTCAGAAGTGATATTTGCCCTGTGCAGTTTCTCACTTGAATAGAAAAAAAAAAAGAAATGTACAGAACATTATAATTAGGGTTTTGCAATAAGAGAAGTCTGCCCTGAAGTTCCTCGCACTTCACAGTTGCCCTGTTCCCTCTACCCCCACCATCCTCCACTTCCTCCTGCAGTTTAGGGCACACCAGTTGCAGAGGGGAAGGCTCCAGAGTGGGAGCCGAGCACCCTGGGTTCCCATCACAACGTGCGTGACTTTGGGCAAGTCCTTTAGTCTCTCTGTCTCCACTTTAGGATTCTTCCCCTCAGAATGCCAAGGTGGAGCATGTATGTCACACTAGGATGGATCCTTTGGTCAGAATCACTTCAACAGCTAGAAAGGAACCACGGAGCAGAACCCGTCTCCATCTAGGGCACTGGCTGGACCAACGGTCTATGATGGCCGAGCAGGACATGTGGGAGCCCAACCTCTGATTCATCTCATCCCTCTAAAGGCCCACAGGGCAGCGGATGCTTCCTGCCTCGGGAGCATCCTTCAGAGGCCTGAGTCACTTCCCAGCTCAGAGGCAGTAAAACCCGCAGTGAGTCATTCTCTGCAAGCGAGCACACTGTCCACACCCACAAGTGACAAGGGATGGCCGTGTAATCTGCCATCACCATCCAAGGTCTGTGGCCTTAAATACCAAGAGTGGCACACAGAGTATAGGGTTCTGCCTCCTTCTTAAGATACCTGTTAATTTGGAAAACCAAGAAGAGAGGGGCCTTGTTGTCTCCATGTGGCACTTCTGAAAAAACAAGTAAAACATTTCAAGGGAGGGAACAGTAATCTTCTGAACACATGTAAACTACGGAGCTTTGCCCAGACCAGCGATAATTTAATTGCTGGGCAAGCAGCACCCACACTGTCCACTATGCCCTGGCTTGTGAAGAAGGGATCTGTAGGGGGCATGGTTTATACTTACCCTTGTTGTTTTGTAATTATCTAAAACACAAACAAACTAAAGGCCACTCTGTTGAGACAATTTATATAGAATGTTCCCTAGTAATTGAGTCTATTTTTCTTTAATTTCTCTACTTTCTGGGACATCATGGAAAAGTGTGTTACTTTATTGAATTAAACATAAATTCAAACTCTGTCAGATGAAATTTCATGAGTAACAAAGGACCATATATGCCTGTCTCCTACTTATTCAGATCTAATGTCCTTTTTGTTTAAATTTAGTCCTACTCTGATTATAAAAAAAACTGTGTTTATTAAATAGAATGTGTAGAATATGGAAGGTACCAAGTAAAAAAAGAGAAATCACCATGATAACTCCATCCTGTCTTTTTTTTTTTCTGAAAGAAAACATTATTGTCTGAAAGAAACTCTGAAACACTGTGAACCCATAATCCATTCATCTACAACATCCATAAGGTTGGCACTTTAAATGTTTTCTGGCACTAAAACAGTGTTTATGATCCATGAAAGAGGAAAAATGAACACAATTTTACATGAATTTGATACCATACCCAAATCGCTACCCTCACCTACCGTATCTCAGAAAACTACCTGTTTCATCATGGCTGAACCTATTTTAGCAGAAGCATCCTTTATCCCAGCCAATGCCTAGCAGGAACAGCTGCTCCACACTCCTTATCCTGCCAATGTGCATGTAGATTTCAAAGCCAGGTTGAAAGGCCCGGGACAAATGGGACAGTGTCACCTAAAAGACACTTGGCTTCTGCCCAGCCTTCAGACTTTCTAGGCCAGGGCCAAATAATTTGTTCTGCAACCAGAGCTGGGCTCTGGGACAACATGAGAGGGGCCAGGACAAGGGCTTCTAGGGCAGGGCAGTGGACTCAGTGTAGGTTTCTGACCCCATGGAAATCAGAATAAGTGTGAAAGGAGTGAATCTCTAACTACAAGAATGAGTAGCAAATCATCCCAGAAGGAACCTCACTGATCACCATATTGAAAATTGCAGACTCCCCAACCCAGCATGACACCTCCTAGATGTTTCCTGCTGTATATTTCTCCACAACACTTACCTGCTTATCTGCCATTCATTTTACTTCTTTGTTTATTAGTTACTTTTACCACTAGTAGAATAAATGGAAAGACAGAGATTTGGGCCTGTTCTATTTGCATTTTTATTTTCAGAAAGCTGCCTGACAAAACAGATGTCTGATAAATATTTAAGAAATAAACAAATGCATAAATGAAATACATTGTTTTTTTAGAAAGGGAAAAAAGGCAATAGAAACTCTAGGGAATAAACAAAAGCTCTAAATATATTCATGGTCCAAATAGAAAGCAGTTGATGAGAAATAACAAAAGAAACTGCATTTGATTTTTGAGCAGGAATATTTTTCTTCTAAACAGTACACAGAATCCAACAGAGAAAAATATGTGATCTTGGCAATACCACTTGGCCTAAATAGTAAACAAAAATGCCATAAAACTTATGATGTCAAGGCGATTGTTTTTCAAATTTTAGTGTCAGTTATGGCCACAACATAGAAATTTGGGCAGAACAATGTAAATGTTGCCAACTTTGATATGCTAAATGTAAAAATGTAACAGACAAAAATTAGGTGGATAATGGAGCAAGGAATCAGATAAAGACACCACGTCTTCATCTCATATTAGGTGGAGGCAAGATGCCCTGTAAAGTTGTTAAAGTAGGAAGTAGAGATTTAAGTACGTTATTTAAAACAATCAATAAAATAACAAAACTATCATATTTGGCAGGAGGAATAGGAAGAGGAGGTGGCGGAGCAAGTAGTGATAGTACAAGGGAGAAAATGCCCGTAATTCATGATGGATAGTAAATAAGTAACATCTGAAACTTAAAAATAAAACAGAAGGATGAGCATATCATTTAAATGGTGGGAGATAACTGCCAGCCTTGTTAAAAGAAGTGGGCTGGGCAGGGAGGGACAGTACTGAGGAAGGAGGCTAACTTTTTAACATGAACTTTTCAATATTAAAGAATCTATTACAGACAACTTACCTCTTTTAAACATTGAAGAGAATTTTAAAAATTGCTAGTTAATAACTTTGTTGCAAGAAAAATCTAAACCAGCATGTTAAAAGATAGCTCTGAGTAACAATATCTTTCAGCTCAAAAATCAATTTTTGGAAATTATTTTTCCCATTATTCAAAGAGAAAAAAGTCCCATTAGATCTGCCACGAGAGAGATTACTGGTGATTTCCAGCAAGATGGCAGATTGGGCAGATTTGGATTTCCTGCCATTATGGAGAGAGACACGATAGACTAATAGCCAACCTTCTAAAATGCACAGCCTAGCTCAAAAGAATAAAGAGGAATATTCTCAGAAAGTGGCTCAAGTCAGCCCAAGGCAGCCCAAGGCAGTCCTGCACTTGGGCCTCGGTGGGATTCACCACCATGGGAATGTGGTTAACACTCATGCAGGCTGGGGATGGAACTGAGGTGCCTAGATAAGGCCCCACGAAGCGCTAATCATCCTTTCTCACAAAGGAGAATAGAAAACTCCACCATTGGTCCAAGGAAGCAGCAAGGAAATTTGCCATGTATCCAGGATGCTGAATGGGGAAAAGTACTAAGTAATAAATAGAAAAACCAAATCTGGGCCATGCAAATATTTACATGAGCCATATAGTGCAGGTGTCATAAACTGAGAAATTAATATAAAAAACCCATGGTCCAACAAGGACCTACTATATAGCACAGGGAACTATACTCAGTATTTTGTAATAACCTATAAGGGAAAAGAATCTGAAAAAGAATATGTATACACACACACACACACACACACACACACGTGTGTGTGTGTGTGTGTGTGTATATATATATATATATATATATATATATATATATATATCTGAATCTACTGAGCTGTACACCTGAAACCAACACAACATTGTAAATCAACTATATTTCAATTTAAAAACTAATTAATAAATAAATAAAAGTTTAAACCCATGGTTACTTGGCAGAAGCAAACATCAAGACTTCTGTAGGGATACCTCTACAACCTCAGACTCATGGAGTTCCCACAGGAAACAAAACAAAACAAAAATACTGCTCCCTGCCAAGAAAGCACTCACAATTAAAAACTAAACAAGACAAAAATTGCAACATATAGCCCATTATCAACATTGACTAACATTTACTGAACACAGACTATGTCCCAGCACTGTTCTAAATGCTTTACTCATCTTGTCACTCTTCATGACATCCTTATGAGTTTGTATCAGGTAGCTTTTGCTGCATAACAAACCACCCCAAAACTTAAGTTTAATATGACAAACAATGATTATTTCTCACAATTCTGTGAGTCAGCTGGGCAGTTTTTCTAGGTGGGGCAGAATTAGTGGATCACTGCTCCACTCACATACACAGTGGAGGTCAGATGGCAGAGTGGCTGGGGCTGGATGACTTAGGATGGTCCCACTCACAAGTTTGACAGTTGGCTCAAAGTCAGCTATGGTTATTAAAACTCAGATGGTGGCCTGACCATCTTCCACTTGCCCCTATAGTTCTCTTCTCTCCATATATTCTTGTGCCATTTGTTTCTTGCTAGATCCAGGACGCAGTTTGATATCCAAGTTTTTGAATGAAGTAAGCCACTGTTCTTTGTACTACCTAGAATTGCTATCTCAGAAGAGCTTTGAATCCCCTTGGTCTTCACCAGAGACAAACAGCTGATAACAGAGCATCTTACAGGCAAACTTTGTATCAGCAGCTCAGGAAGTGATCTGGGGTATGTCCCTGTGAACTTGCCCTCCTGAGCTCTTCCCCCTCAGGGGTAACTTCCAGGTCTACTTGCTAATCCCTCCTCTAGTATCACTCACTGTTATCTAATCCTCTTTCAACTGCATACCCTCATTGACCACTTGTCTCGCCTCTCCTCCAGAATGAGTTAAAGAAACCCTTGGTGGGCCTTACTGCACACCTGTACCACTTCATAGGTGTGGCAGACCAGGTGCTGAGCAGGGTTTCACCTTCCTCCAGCCTGCTCCTGACCGACCTTAGCTGCCCATTATTGTCCCAGGGACAACCACCCTGGGGTTGGACTTCACTGCAATGAGAAATTCAGGCCTTCCCATCAGCTACTTCGTGATGGGCCACCACCAGCTGTCCCTGAAGCATCCTTTCCTCCCTCCCCTGACTCAGCCAATTGAGGTGGGTGGCCACTACCTGGCATCTCCTCTTGGATTAACAGATACCCTTAACTCAATATGCCCCAAATGAAACTCAATATTCCCTGCAACCACCAATGTGCCCCATGCACCACCAGACCTTCCCTTCTCTCCCCTCCTCCACCTAGTGAAGGCCCCACAATTCACTTGCCACCCAGCAGAATACCAGCCTTCACCTTTTATGGGCTTTTCTTCCAAAATGGACCCCAAATGTATCCCCTTTTCCTCTTTCAAATGTCTCCAATGAGCCCCGGCCCATCACCAACCCTACTGAGGATTTCACAGCCTCCACACTGGCCTCCCTCCTCCAGACTCCACACAAAATTTAGACTGGCTCCTCCATGGGTGAATCTGATAATATTGTCCCCTGCTTAAAGCCTTCCATGGTGACCTTTTGTAATCAGAATTCAATCCAGTCTCTTCATGCTGACTCTAGGATCTCTCTGAGGTTTTCCCTGCCCATCATGGACAACTTTCCTGGGTTGACACTATGTACCTCTAGCACACTCAGGTGGTTGCCTCCTCAGGACATTTGCACTTCAGTCTCCTTATCCTGGAATAGTGTCCTCAACGATCTGTTTGCTGGCTCCTCCTTCATGCTATTTATGGCTCCTCTCAAGGGTCAAGTCTTCAGAAAACTCTTCTCTGATATCTACTTAAAGAGGGCTGCCACTGCCAGGCCCTCTCTATTCCAGTGCTTTGGTGTTGCAAACACATTTTACTTGAAATTGTATTGATTTATGTGTATCTGTGTCCTCTTGCTAGACTATAAGTTAAGAGGGCAGGCAAGGATTTTTTCTGTCTTATAATGCTCCCATGGCTGGTACTTAGTACAGCGTAGATAGTAGATCACTCCATAAACACTTTGAAAAGCTGAATAAACTCAACCACAACTCAACTGTAAACTTCCATTACAATCTGCAGCACTGCAGTCATATTTTGGTTACACCACTATATTCATCTGTATGGGACTCCATGTCTGGGTGACTTAAACAACAGAAATTTATTCTCTGACAGCTCTGGAGGCTGAAAGTCTGAGATCAAGTTGTGGGTAGAGTTGGTTTCTTCTCAGGCCTCCCTCCTTGGCTTGCAAACAGCTGTCTTCTCCCTGTGTCCTTACATGGTATTCCCTCTGTGTGTCTTTGTCCTAATCTCCTCTTCTTGAAAGGACACTGCACATTGGATTATGGTCCATACTAATAGCCCCATTTTACCTTGGTCACCCCTTTAAACATCCCATCTCCAAACACAGTCTCATCCTGAGGTGCTGGGGGTTAGGGCTTCAACGTTAGGAGGCAAATGACTATAACACCCACCCTGCATCCAGCGTGGCCCTGCAGGCTACTGATGGCTCCTTGGAAACAGGATTATTTGGAGCAAAGGATATTTATATCCCTTGTTTACACAAGAGACATGTTCACATGGTTTTGCTTCCATAAGGTTTGAAAAGAAGGTTACTGTAGCAGCAGCTGGTCATAGCTTCTCTCCCCCACGGTACCTTGCTCACACTACCCCTCCAGCTGGAGGGCATCATGTGGCTAGGAGCATTTGGGGATGCAACCAATGGGAAACTGATTTGGAAGCATGCTAAATTTGAGCTTTGAAGGTATATTTTCATCATTTTAGTCACCTCTATGTATGGCTACGTTATTGCTAACCATTCCAGTGCAGGAATGACTTCCTGGAATATCTCCTTGCCTACAGTTCCGGCCCCCTGGTGTCCTGGCAAGAAAGAGGGATCACCTCCTACAGCACTGTGTTGGGGGGGGGGCGGTGAAGAGAAGCAAGGATAGAGAGGCCCAGAGCCAGAAGCTAGTCTCTGAAAACTCTCCCAGCCACTATGCTTTCAACCATAAGCGGTTCCCAGTGATACCTTGTCAAAAAAGAAGTGTTCTCTGGCCAGGAAAGTGCTTAAAATGCAGTACACTTAATTATAAATGCAATGTACATTTTTTTTTGCAAGAATCACATGCAATAGCACTTATCAGAACTCCTGTTTCTTAGGGCAAAAAACAGTAGCAGTTCTACAAATAACTACTCCATCTATAAATGAAGTCATATTTTATCCACCCCACATAGCAACTTGCAAATTAGAGATTCCAGTGAATCTTATCCCTCAGAAGTAGGTATTTCCAGACAAAATATGCAAATTACCACCAAGGCAAAAAAAAAAAAAATATATATATATATATATATACAAATTCCTGAAGTATTTCAGAAGTGTATGAGACTATTTATAAAAATATGTTTTTTATGATATTGTGACATATATGCTATTTGTCAACTTTCAAAAATGTGTAATATTTGAAATGTGACTACTTTTCCCAGTCTAAGAAAACTCTTACCTAAGTTTGCATTCATAGTTTTGTGTCCAGGTTGTGCCCCAGCCCTCACATTCCATCCATATGCCCCCTGCCCTCAGGGAGGGAAGCCCACAGATGCCAGAGCAGTGAGGACTCAGCCAGATGTGGCCACATCCTGGACCCTGGATGGAGCGAGTGCTTCTTCCTGAAAACTGCTTGTAGTGTAGTGCAATGAGCTTGCATTCAATCGATGGCTTTGCCACATCTGAAAGACACGGCCCTGGGCAAGTGTCCTTGCACCTGTGAGCCCTGTCTCCTTCTTTCTAGAATGGGCAGTGACCTTAACTTCACTGGTTTAGGTGAGGGTTAAGTGAGAATGTCACATGACTGAGCTTTCTAAACTGGGATGTGCAGACATGAAGGGTTACTTTTCTAAGTGTTGTGAGGTGTGCAAGAAAGTACTTTTTTTTTTTTTGCGGTACGGGGGCCTCTCACTGCTGTGGCCTCTCCCGTTGCGGGGCACAGGCTCCGGACGCGCAGGCTCAGTGGCCATGGCTCACGGGCCCAGCCGCTTTGCGGCATGTGGGATCTTCCCGGACCAGGGCACGAACCCACGTCCCCTGCATCGGCAGGTGGACTCTCAACCACCGCGCCACCAGGGAAGCCCCAAGAAAGTACATTTTTAAAACAGATTTTTAGCTGATCCTTTTTGCATAGGGCACCACTAAGAAATGAGGGAGGAAAAAAGAGACCACAATAGGCAGGAGGGAGGGACAGTGTTTCAGGGGAGTCTGGTCCTCAGGCATCCCTGGGATGCAGCCATCACAAAGAGACCTGACAAAGAGACTCCAAGCAGTGCTGAACCATCACAGGACAGGGGACAGGTGGCCTGATATGCCCCAGACAATGGTGTTTGTCTAGTCCCTGATATGATAAGCTTCCAAAAAGTCCATTTAAATATGTGTTCAGGGCTTCACTGGTGGCGCAGTGGTTGAGAGTCCGCCTGCCGATGCAGCGGACGTGGGTTCATGCCCCAGTCCGGGAAGATCCCACATGCCGCAGAGCGGCTGGACCCGTGAGCCATGACCGCTGAGCCTGCACGTCCGGAGCCTGTGCTCCGCAACGGGAGAGGCCACAACAGTGAGACGCCTGCGTACTGCAAAAAAAAAAAAAAGACAAAAAATGTGTTCAGCACAAAATAAAACTCCCTCTCCTCAAGAAGAGGAGAGAGGAAGCCAGACTTTTAACTGACAAATGGATCACTTAGATTCTGACAAGGCTGCTTTGAACTCATGTTATTTGGAGGACAAGTTTTGTTTTGTTTTCTCCAATTGCTGCTCAGAGTTGCAAAATGAGTGATAACTAGCAGAAATCATTCACCATTAATGAAACATACATTAAACATTTGGATTGGGGGGATAAAGTGGAATCAGTGAAAAAGTAAAAACTTATACGAAGCTCATGTGTCTAAAAGCTGAGAGACTGTGCAGCTAAAAATGTCAGAAAGTCCCCAGTGCTCCCAATCACATAAGATAAAACTCATTTCTGGAATAATTGGGCCCATGTGTGGTTGCTATCAGAGACCTAGATCTTTTAGAGATTCTTTTCTTAAAAATGTTCAGGCTAATATTCACAAAGGAAGCATGATTGTTCAGTTAGCATTTCTTTCCACACTACACGGAAGTTATTTGAACAGTAATTGGTTTAGAATGGGGGCTGGGAAAGGAGTAAAGGCTACTGGATCGTAGAAATGCAGAGTTAGCAATACGCACATTTCTCCAACTTTCTACCCAAGAGGGATGTCCTTCTTGGGAGCCCCTGAGGACAGCTGCCTTTCCTGCCGTGGGCTCTCTAGTTGCCAGCTCCTCACCATACCTGGCTCTAAGAGGTTTCCTGAGTTGACCCCAAATCAACCCCCATCTCGATATCGCTCCTTTGGCTGGAAATCACCTGACTTAATCCCTGAAACATAATCACAGTTGCTAGAATATGAGCGAAGAAGAAACAGGTAAGAGAAAGCTAAAACTCCCTGCACAGACCACCAATGGCAGAATCTTCCAACACAGGTCTGTTTCCAAAAACTTTCTTGTTGTTGTTTATATTTTTGTAGAAAAGAAAACAATCCGTTTGAAAACTTTCTGGAAAAACCCTCCTACACCAGAATTGTGTGTCCAAAAGAACTTTAATATTAAAAAATGCCCTTGTTCCAAAAAGATTACTAGGGGACAAAGTAAAATAAACAACAACAAAAATCTCCTTATATTATCAAATTCATGAAATCCCAATACACATTAAAAATATTTCAAAATGTTGTTTCCGCTCTTTCTCCTACAACTTTATGTATGGCCTAAAGTAGTCAACAGAAGCCATTTTCAGGGACCAAATCACTTGTGGAACCCCGTGCTGGGCCTTGTGAAAGGCAGAAAGCAGTTACCAGTTCCAGCAGTATCCACCAGGTCACATCCTCACGCACAGGCTACAGCAATACACATAGTGTTTAAGGGAGGGGGCTCCAAGCCAGCCCCCCTAGCCCAATTTCTGTGAACTGGGAAGGACAAGGGAACAGGGTGTTTTGAGGATAAATAAGTTAGTCCTTATAAAGTTCTCCGAGCAGCCACCCAGTCGTAAGTGCTAGCCATTTTCACTGTTTTTACTCATTTCAGTCCAGTTATAGACAACTGTAAATTATTCAGGAATCAATTTCTGGATTGTACATTACTCTGGCGACATTTTCAACATTCGGTTTCACGCTTCTTGGATAAGTTTGCTGTTTTGAAAATGTCCTCTGGGACAGAGAAAAAAATGAAACTAAATGCAATCCATTTTCTTCTTTCAGGGGAAAAAACAACAACAAATGGGCCAGGAATGGGGTTTCTGTAAATAAGGCCAGTGGGTGAACCATGCCTGGACAGACCTGCCAGTCGCATCAAGGAGTTTGGATTTCATTTGAGGAGCACTAAGGAGCTACCAAAGGATTTTCAGCAAAGTGCACTCAGCTTTGTGTATTAGAACATATGGTTGGCTGCCTCTGAGTTGGCCCCAATGATCCATGCATCCTGGTATTCGTGCTGTGTGATCCTCTACCCTCAGGTGTAGACTGGATTTAGTGACTGTTTCTAATGACGAAAATATGGCAAAAGGATGACACTTCCGAGATTAGGTTACTGTGGAGTCCATCCTGGATGCCTCTCTCAGTCTCTCCCTTATCAAACTAAGGGAAGCCAGCTGCCATTGTATGAGCTGCCCTATAGAGATACCCATATATGAAGGAACTGATGTCTCCAGCCAGAAGTCATGTGAGTCAGCTTGGAAGTGGATCCTTCCCCAGTTGAGCCTACAGATGATGAAGCCTCTGACAATACCTATTGCAGGTTTTGAGAGACCCTGAGTCAGAGGCACCCAGCTAAGACTTGCCCAGATTCCTGACTCACAGAAATGGTGAAATAACAAATGTGTGTTGTTTTAAACCACTAGGTTTTGGGCTAATTTGTCATGCAGCAGTAGATAACTAATACAGATGATTATTCTTGCTAGTGTAGGTAATACATTGGGGAATAGAAGTAAGACTGGAAAGAGGAAGACCAATAAAATAGCAACCACAGTAACTGAAGCAAGGGAAGAGATGCATCTGACCTACAGCAATGTCAGTGATCAAGGTGATAGGTGGACAAAGAACATTGAGGTTAGGGAAAAATGAAAAGGCAGACTTGGGATGAGTATAGCAAATGCATGTGATGGGATCCCATACACTTGTTAGAAGAAAGCTCTAAGTATAACTCTAAGCTATTAAGTGACTCATCCAAGAAGAAAATACCATTACTTACATAATTCATAAAGTTTACAGTATAAAAATGAACTGTTTTCCAAGGAGCAATCTAGTTATTCTTTATCCTAAGACCAGAGAGAATTTTTTTCCATGGGTATTCAGAAGAAGGTACTGTTTAACATAGGAAATATATCCACAAATGAAATTATCTCTATTTTTTTTTTGCCTTCTCCCTTGATTGCTTGTGGCATTAATCCAAAGTAAAATTCAGTAAAGACTCTCTGGTTCCCACGATAATGTGATCAGGGTCACAGTTGATTTAATCCAGGCACAGATTGTTGGATATCTAGGAGAAAAGTCGAACCACATGCCCTTTCTCCACTTAGCTTTTGTCAAGTGTTGAGCAGCACCAAATTCGAGGTATGCTCCCTGGCTGGATGTGGAGGGCACTGCTTGTCTATGAACATTTGACTGTCACCCTTGGCAAAGAAAATGGTCACTGTCACAGTAGGAGGGATGTTAGAATGTAAAGAACATTCTAGAGACAGTGCACGTGTAATTTTGGATTTACTCTAACTCCCAAAGTTTTATAACATAGAGATGAGCTTAAGGTTAGCCTCAAAATATTTAAAGCAAGTGTAACAAAAGCCAAGAACGTAGCTGTTGATGTGGGAACTCCTATATCTGTTCCCCAGCAGAACCCAAGCTTGGTCCTCTCTTGGAACCTCACAGGACAGGATAGGCAGGTCCTGTTTAAGCTGTTCCACCTTTAGTAGAATGCTCAGCATTCCTTTCTCACTTTGGAAAGCTTCACATTGGTAGCTGTATTCTAGCAGAATTTGCGAATTCAAGATATGAATAGAGAAGAAGAAAAGAAAGGAGGTAAAATAAAATATTCATGGGGGAGGAAGTAGTGCTGGGAGATGACTATGGGTACATCCACTCCTAGCTCTAACAGCCTAGTTGTAGCAGCCTAATCTAGCTGATGTCTCATTGGAAAAGCTGGATAAAATACCAACACATCATCTGAAGATTCTGACGACCCGGTCACTAGAACTTGACCACGATCCCAGAGAGAAGGGAAACATATTGAGGTCAGCTAAGCAATCTACACAGCTCTGCCCCTCCAGGAATTTGTAGAATCACAAAAATCATGGAGAAAAAGACTGAGCATTTGGCAGTAACATGGAGTTGAGGAGGCAAAAATGGGGGCTCAGGGCTTCCAAATGCCCAGGACTTGAGAGACCAGTCTCCTGGAGAGTAGAAAAATTCAGAAACATGAGCCTGACATTCTGAGCCAAGTTTCAATTTGAGACATTTTCAGATTTAAAAAACTTGTTGATACTATGGAGTGAATTGTGTCCTCCCAAAAGTCATAATGTTGAAGCCCTAACCTCTAGTGTGATCATATTTGGAGATGGGACCTTGGGAAGTAATTACCTTTAGATGAGGTCATAAAGGTAGGGCCATTGTGGTGGGATCAGTATCCTTATAAAAAGAGATATCAGAGAGCTTGATTATTCTCTCTCTGCCATGTGAGGACACAGTGAGAAGGCAGCTATCTCCAAGACAAGAAGTGGCTCTCGCCAGAACCCAACCATTCCAGCATCCTGATCTCAGACTTCCAGCCTCCAGAACTGTGAGAAAGAAATATTGCTTAAGCCACCCAGTCTAGGGTATTTGCTATGGCAACCCAAGCTGACTAAGACAGCAAGCTAAACAGAACTTTTGGTAGTCTCGCAATGCTGAGGAATCTTAGTTCTGTGTTTGTCTCTGATTAGGAGGCCTAGTAAACTCCTTAGGCTTTCAGTGAGGACCCTTAAGAGTCTACAGTACACTCTACCAGGTCTCAAATCAGCACAATTCATAATTGAATTAATGTGATCTTCCTGTCTCTGTCAGCTTGCCAGAAAGTAGCTAATGTGAATCCTCCCTGGAGGAATATATTGTCATCTGGAGGAGCTCTGTGCAGTAGAAATATAATCTGAGCTGCATATGTAATTTAAAATTCTCTGGCAGCTGTACTTAAAAAGTAAAAAGAAACTGGTGATGTTAATGTTAATAATGTACCTTACTTAACCGATATATTTAAAATATCATCATTTTGAGACATAATCAATATAAAAATTATTAAGTATTTTAGTTTTTTTTAACAAGTCTTTAAAATCCAGTGAGTATTTACACAAAACTAGCCATACTTAAAGAGCTCAATAGCCACCTAGTGGCTACCTTATTGGACATCATATATAGGGCTCCTACAATTTCTTATACACAATATCTACCATGCAATAAAAAATTCCCAGATACACTAGAAGATAGAGCCAAGAGAAAAAAATATATATAATAGAAACAGATCCAGATATGAGATGATCAGGCACTGATTTTAAAATAACTGTGACTCACATGTTCAAGAAATTAAAAGCCAAAATGAGGGGTAGCAAAAAAAAAAATGATAAGAAAGAAATCAAATGAAAATTCCAGTACTGAAAAATGCAGTAACTGAAATCAGGAGCTCAAGAATGGATTCACACTAGATTGGCTTCAGTAGAAGAAAAGATTTGGAAACAGAAAGATAGGCCAATAGAAATGTCTAGAATGACATATAGAGAATTTAAAAGAGTATAAAATACAAAAAAGTATTTAAGAAACAAATGTGATGTGATAAAATGGTCTATCATCATAAAGTGCCAGAAAGGGAGAAGAAGGAGATTATGATGGAAGCAATAGTTGTAGACAATTTCTCAAGACTCATGAAACCCACAGATGCAAGAAGTTCAGTGAACCCCAAGCAGGTTAAACACAAAGAAAACCATACCTGGAAACCATCATGGCAAACTGCTGAAAACCAACAACAAAGAGAAAAATCTTCAGAGCAGCCAGAAAAAAAATGTAAAAGACAAATTAACTTCAAAGGGACAACAGTAAGACATATAGCTAATTTTTCAGGAGAAACAGTGAAAACAGAAGGCAGTGGAAAGACATCTTTATGCTGATGAAAGAAAATACCTGCACAGGACAAACAGATGGGGAGAAATATCTGAGGCTGTTTATCTCATTTCTACAAAAGAAAAATAACCTCCTAGCTGTCCCTTGGTGACAGCTATGATATGAGTTTTTACTATTTTATCTTCACCTTTTTGGATCTATATTGCTGATTAATCTTTTGCTTTCCTTATATAGCCAAAATATAGCATTACATGAATCCAATTCCAAAAAAACAAAAGTTAATACACAGTTGATGATATCATGAATCTCACTTTTGAAAATTGTATTTCATTAGTGGGACTTTCTTCCCATCAAATACTTATAAAATAATGAGGTCATTGCTGACTTTAGCTACACATTCTAGTGACTAATTAGAAGGTATATAGCTTCTTTCCTCCTGCCACACTAAAATCTTTCATCTACATGGCTGGTGAAGTTATTAAGGGCCCCAGGCTTTTAATTAAGGCTGTCTGAGTAGGAATCCTACACAGGGTATCCTAGGAGTTTGTGAGAGATAGAAGAGATTATCCATTTAGCACAGTGAAGATTTTGTTTTCTCTAATAGGTACAGTATCTATGTTTCCAATAATTTGGCAATGCTAGCAGAAAAAGCAAGTTCTTTTCATAAGTACGCACCCAGAATAATCAGCTGGTGGCACCTGAGACAAAGCATGTTCCCCTGGGACAGCATGATGGAGGAGCAGGATCTGCGTGCCCCAGTTAACAACAGATGGGTTCTAAAAGAGGGAAAGGGAAGAAAGGTTGTGAATGCAATCACACTTTGTAAAACATTCTCACCCTCAGGTGGTCTCTGAGTAAACACTGGCTATGTCCTCCTCCCTGGGATCTCTGACACCAATAACACCTAGAAACATATGGCTGTTTTGTGGAGAGTTTGTATATGTCTATTTCAGTGATGTGCCTGCTCCCCCTCACTGAGTGTGGTACAGCAAATAAGAAAATGAAGTTTTATCTTCTGGATTTGGGTTTCTAATCACTGGAGTCCTCCTTTGAGTCTCTTGCCTCCATCCATAAAGCTCTATTTTTTGTCCTCAGAGAGGAGAAATGGTGAAAGCAAAGAAGTGGGGGCTGGAAGTGGTGAATTCTTTATCCCTTCAACAGCTATTCTAGAGTGGAGTGAATGGGGTCTCTAGAGTTCATTTTAGTTTCACTGGAATAATTACAGAACTGAGAGAACCATGACATGGTTTTTTAAATAATTTTTTCAGAAACTGATAGGCAACACGTACATTGATTAGATTTAACTTTGTGATTCTGATTTATCTAAATAGAGTGTGATCTGAAACATAAAACTGGAAATCTAGACTCAGTGTTTTTTCAAGTAGACAATGCCTACTTACGTTGGCTATCTTTACTTTTTTCTCTTTTAATCAATGAAGCATTTCACTCTTTGTAGAAGTATAATCTGCAGTATAGAAAAAATATGAATCACAAATACATATGTATTATGATGTGTGTACACATCATAAAAGTATACCCTTGATGCATTTTCACAAAATGAAAATGCCCATGTAGATCACAAAGATAGCAACCTACCAGATCGTCACATCCTTAGGCCCTGGGCTTGGAAAGCTGGGTGGGTGGGGTTCAGAGCTCAGCCTCCACCAGAAAGGGTCATCTTCTCTGTTTTCAGGATTGAGGTTGGGCAATAGATATTGTTTGTAGGGGCGGTAGTAAGAAGGCTCTGCTGCTACAAACCCCAAAAGTTTTCAAGTAAAAATCTCATTCTTTGTAAAAGTTCAGCAGATGAGAACCCAGAGGTTCAAGGTTGCATTGTGTCCATAGCTTAGATTGTGGGGTGTACTGTCATGACAAAGCAGAGAAGTTAAGACCAGGAGGCAACTGTGAGCTCACCAGTAGGACCCCAGGGAACCCCAGGACCCAACATGGGCAAAAGAGCCCCAAATGGATGCAGAATGTGTTCCAGAGGCAGATGTGTGGGGTACCTCTGGTCAAGGGTCAAAAAAATGGACAAGGTACTAGCATTGGAGTGGACACTTGGTCTGTCTCGACCCATATCCTCCAACAGTCGTTTGGGTTATGCTCTTGAAAAAAGTCCTGGCCTTTAACCAAGAGGTTAAATCCATGACACGAAATTATTAGCCAAGTAAACTCCAGGCACACCATAGATCCAGGCAACAGCTGCAGGAAGTTTCAGTTCCAGATCTCCATACAGGATTTAGCCCAAGTTCTCAGAAATGGTGCAGGTATGTCCCAGATAATCCAAATTCTGTGCCCAGCCTCCTGTAGTAGATGCCATTGTATTCTCTGTCATGTAATACTATTTCACCCTTGCCCTCCATCTCTGCATGTTAAATGTCTTCATCTGCTGGTCCATTCATAGATTCAGGGATGTGTTTCTTGACACCAAGCCAGTTGGTCACTTCTCTTGATTTTATGCTAGGACTTTGTGAGCTCACAGTCAGTTCTCAGATACTTAATATACCTTTCCTCAATGGCCTCTCACAACTGCAAAAATATTCACTTAGTTGTATTATTTTTATGTTTTCCTTTCCCATAGCTTTTCCTCTCCCTTTGAGAGTAGTATCCTCTAATAAAATTTTAAGGTATCCTTTCTCTTATTTGCTTTTTAAGAAAATATTTCTGTGATTCTTTTGGAGGCTGCCATAAAAACAAATCAATCATCAAATTCCACTCTGTCATTTTTTTTTTTTTGAGAGACCACAGTATCCAAACACTAGAGACCTCACAGGGATAATACAAATGATATAAGGGATGAGATGTGGTCCTTGCACTTGAGTAAATGGTGAGAGAAATGGAAAGATCCAGTTGATAAATACCTTACAAGGCCAGGGCTCAGCTAAGCATTTAAATCATCCCTTGAATTCCCAGAGCCTCTGAGTAACATCTACAGAAATAGTACTTTCTTCAGCCCCTGTTTATTCGAAAAAAAGTTTTCATCTCTTCTCTGGTAACTTTTAACCAGGCAGTCTTCTTACATCCTGGGATATAGTGGAGTCTCAAGTAAATGTTTTGAGATGGATGGATAGATCGATGGATGGATCGATGGATGGATGGATCAATGGATGGATCGATGGACAGATAGATGACTGGATGGATAGATGTACTACTTTATCTAACATTAGATATCCCAGTAGGGAGTTAGCTTGGTGTGGTAGCCTGGTGTGGCGATGTGAATGTGAAGAAGCTCCTAACCTTCCTTTGCCTTGTGTCCTTATCTGTAAAAATGAGTGAATACAGGTCAATGATCTCTTTATCTGAAATCTTTGTGGATTTGTTAGGAGTTCAGAAGTTTCCAGAATTTAAGAAACTGGCAGGATAGTGTATTACCATTCTTTTGTGCATGTGTGTTTCTTTTTTTTTTTTTTTTGAAACGAAAGAAGGATTTTTTTTGAATTTTATTTAATTTTTTTAAACAGCAAGTTCTTATTAGTTATCTATTTTATACATATTAGTGTATATATGTCAATCCCAATCTCCCAATTCATCACACCACCACCACCACCCCACCCCCGCTTCACCCCCTTGGTGTCCATACATTTGTTCTCTACATATGTGTCTCTATTTCTGCCTTGCAAACTGGTTCACCTGTACCATTTTTCTAGATTCCACATACATGCGTTAATATACGATATTTGTTTTTCTCTTTCTGACTTACTTCACTCTGTATGACAGTCTCTAGATCCATCCACATCTCTACAAATGACCCAATTTCGTTCCTTTTTATGGCTGGGTAATGTTCCATTGTATATATATACCACATCTTCTTTATTCATTTGTTTGTCAATGGGCATTTAGGTTGTTTCCATGACCTGGCTATTATAAATAGTGCTGCAATGAACATTGGGATGCATGTGTCTTTTTTTTTTTTTTTTTTTTTTTTTTGCTGTACGCGGGCCTCTCACTGCTGTGGCCTCTCCCGTTGCGGAGCACAGGCTCCGGACACACAGGCTCCGCGGCCATGGCTCGCGGGCCCAGCCGCTGCGCGGCATGTGGGATCTTCCGGGATAGGGGCACGAACCCGTGTCCCCTGCATCGGCAGGCGGACTCTCAACCACTGCGCCACCAGGGAAGCCCACATGTGTCTTTTTAAATTATGGTTTTCTCTGGGTTTTTGCCCAGTATTGGGATTGCTGGGTGATATGGTAATTCTATTTTTAGTTTTTTAAGGAACCTCCATACTGTTCTCCATAGTGGCTGTATCAATTTACATTCCCACCAACAGTGCCAGAGGGTTCCCTTTTCTTCACACCATCCCCAGCATTTGTTGTTTGTAAATTTTCTGATGATGCCCATTCTAACTGGTGTGAGGTGATACCTCATTGTAGCTTTGATTTGCATTTCTCTATTAATTAGTGGCGTTCAGCACCTTTTCATGTGCCTCTGGCCATCTGTACGTCTTCTTTGGAGAAATGTCTATTTAGGTCTTCTGCCCATTTTTTGATAGGGTTCTTGGTTTTCTTTAATTTTGAGTGGCATGAGCTGTTTATATATTTTGGAGATTAATTCTTTGTCAGTTGCTTTGATTCAAAATATTTTCTCCCATTCTGAGGGTTGCCTTTCTGTCTTCTTTATAGTTCCTTTTGTTGTGTAAAGGCTTTTAAGTTTCATTAGGTCCCATTTGTTTATTTTTTGTTTTTATTTCCCTTACTCTAGGAGGTGGGTCAAAAAAGGTCTTGCTGTGATTTATGTCAGAGTGTTCTTCCTATGTTTTCCTCTAAGAATCTTATAGTATCTGGTCTTACATTTAGGTCTCTAATCCATTTTGACTTAATTTTTGTGTATGGTGTTAGGGAGTGTTCTAATATCATTCTTTTCCTTGTAGCTGTCCAGTTTTCCCAGCACCACGTACTGAAGAGACTGTCTTTTCTCCATTGTATATCCTTGCCTCCTTTGTCATAGATTAGTTGACCATAGGTGTCTGAGCTTACCTCCGGGCGTTCTATCCTTTTCCATTGATCTATATTTCTGTTTCTGTGCCAGTACCATATATTGTCTTGATTACTGTAGCTTTGTAGTATAGTCTGAAGTCAGGGAGTCTGATTTGTCTTGCTCTATATTTTTCTCTTAGATTGCTTTGGCTGTTGGGGATATTTTGTGCCTCAAAACAAATTTTAAGATTTTTTGCTCTAGTTCATAAAAAATGCCATTGGTAATTTGATAGAGATTGCATTTAATCTGTAGATTGCTTTGGGTAGTATAATCATTTTCACAATATTGATTCTTCCAATCCAACAACATGGTATATCTCTCCAACTTTTTCTGTCATCTTTGATTTCTTTCATCAGTATCTTATAGTTTTCTGAGTACAGGTCTTCTACCTCCTTAGGTAGGTTTAATCCTAGGTATTTTATTCTTTATGTTGCAATGGTGAATGGGAATGTTTCCTTAATTTCTCTTTCTGATATTTTGTTGTTACTGAATAGGAATGCAAGAGATTTCTGTGCATTAATTTTGTATCCTGAAACTTTACCAAATTCATTGATTAGCTCTAGTAGTTTTCTGGTGGTATCTTTAGGATTCTTTATGTATAGTAGCATGTCATCTGCAAACAGTGACAGCTTTACTTCTTTTCTGATTTGGATTCTTTTTATTTCTTTTTCTTCTCTGATTGCTGTGGCTAGGACTTCCAAAACTATGTTGAATAACAGTGGGAAGAGTGGACATCCTTGCCTTGTTCCTGATCTTAGAGGAAATGTTTTCAGTTTTTCACCATTGAGAATGATGTTTGCTGCAGGTTTGTCATTTATGGCCTTTATTATGTTGAGGTAGGTTCCCTCTATGCCCACTTTCTGGAGAGTTTTTATCATAAATGGGTGTTGAATTTTGACAAAAACTTTTTCTGCATCTATTGAGATGATCATATGGTTTTTATTCTTCAGTTTGTTAATATGGTGTATCACATTGGTTGATTTGCGTATATTGAAGTATCCTTGCATCCCTGGGATAAATCCCACTTGATCATGGTGTATGATCCTTTTAATGTGTTGTTGGATTCTGTTTGCTAGTATTTTGTTGAGGATTTTTTCATTTGTATTCATCAGTGATATTGGTCTGTAATTTTCTTTTTATGTAGTAACTTTGTTTGATTTTGGCATCAGAGTGATGGTGGCCTCCTAGAATGAGTTTGGGAGTGCTCCTTCTTCTGCAAATTTTTGGAAGAGTTTGATAAGGATGGGTGTTAACTCTTCTCTAAATATTTGATAGAATTCACCTGTGAAGCCATCTGGTCCTGCACTTTTGTTTGTTGGAAGACGTTTAATCACAGTGTCAATTTCATTACTGTAACTGGTCTGTTCATATTTTCTATTTCTTCCTGGTTCAGTCTTGGAAGGTTATACCTTTTAAGAATTAGTCCATTTCTTCCAGGTTGTCCATTTTATTGGCATAGGGTTGCTTGTAGTAGTCTCTTAGGATGCTGTGTACTTCTGTGGTGTCCATTGTAACTTCTCCTTTTTCATTACTAATTTTATTGATTTGAGTTCTCTCCCTCTTTTTCTTGATGAGTCTGGCTAAAGGTTTATCAATTTTTTATCTTTCAAAGAACCAGCTTTTAGTTTTATTGACCTTTTCTATTGTTTTCTTTGTTTCTATTTCATTTATTTCTGCTCTGATTTTTATGGTTTCTTGCCTTCTTCTAACTTTGGGTTTTCTTTGTTCTTCTTTCTCTAGTTCCTTTAGGTGTAAAGTTAGATTGTTGATTAGAGATTTTTCTTGTTTCTTGAGGTAGGCTTGTATTGCTATAAACTTCCCTCTTAGAACTGCTTTTGCTGCATCCAATAGGCTTTGGATCATCGTGTTTTCATTGTCATTTTTTCTAGGTATTTTCTGATTTCCTCTTTGATTTTTTCAGTAAGCTCCTGATTATTTAGTAATGTATGGTTTAACCTATATGTGTTTGTGTTCTTTACAGTTTTTCCCTGTAATTCATTTCCAGTCTCATAGCATTGTGGTCAGAAAAGATGCTTGATATGATTTCAATTTTCTTAAGTTTACCAAGGCATGATTTGTGACTCAAGATGTGATCTATCCTGGAGAATGTTCCATGTGCACTTGAGAAGAAAGTGTAATCTGCTGTTTTTGGATGGAATATCCTATAAATATCAATTAAATCTATCTGGTCTATTGCTTCATTTAAAGCTTGTGTTTCCTTATTAATTTTCTGTTTGGATGATCTGTCCATTGTTGTAAGTGAGGTGTTAAAATCCCCCACTATTATTGTGTTACTGTTGATTTCCTCTTTTATAGCTGTTAGCAGTTGCCTTATGTATTGAGGTCTTCCTATGTTGGGTGAATGTATATTTATAATTGTTATATCTTCTTCTTGGATTGATCCCTTGATCATTATGTAGTGTCCTTCTTTGTCTCTTGTAACATTCTTTATTTTAATGTCTATTTTATCTGATATGAGTACTGCTGCTCTAACTTTCTTTTGATTTCCATTTGCATGGAATATCTTTTTCCATCCCCTCACTTTCAGTCTGTATGTGTCCCTAGGTCTGATGTGGGTCTCTTGTAGACAACATATATATGGGTCTTGTTTTTGTATCCATTCCGCAAGCCTGAGTCTTTTGGTTGGAGCATTTAATCCATTTACATTTAAGGTAATTATCACTATGTATGTTCTTTTTACCATTTTCTTAATTGTTTTGAGTTTGTTTTTGTAGGTCCTTTTCTTCTCTTGGGTTTCCCACTTAGAGAAGTTCCTTTAGCATTTGTTGTAGAGCTAGTTTGGTCGTGCTGAATTCTCTTAGCTTTTGCTTGTCTCTAAAGCTTTTGATTTCTCCCTGGAATCCGAACGAGATCCTTGCTTGGTAGAGTAATCTTGGTTGTAGGTTCTTCCCTTTCATCACTTTAAATATGTCATTCCACTCTCTTCTGGCTTACAGATTTTCTGCTGAGAAACAGCTCTTAAAATTATGGGAGTTCCCTTGTATGTAATTTGTCATTTTTCCCTTGTTGCTTTCAATAATTTTTCTTTGCCTTTAATTTTTGTCAATTTGATTACTGTGTGTTTCAGCATGTTTCTCCTTGGGTTTATCCTGCCTGAGACTCTCTGTGCTTCCTGGATTTGGGTGGCTATTTCCTTTCCCACGTTAGGGAAATTTTCAACTATAATCTCTTCAAATATTTTCTTGGGTTCTTTGTCTCTTGCTTCTCCTTCTGGGACCCCTATAATGTCCATGTTGGTGCATTTAATGTTATCGCAGAGGTCTCTTAGGCTGTCTTCATTTCTTTTCATTCTTTTTTCTTTATTCTGTTTCACGACAGTGAATTCCACCATTCTATCTTCCAGGTCACTTTTCCGTTCTTCTGCCTCAGTTATTCTGCTATTCATTCCTTCTAGTGTATTTTTCATTTCAGTTTTTGTATTGTCCATCTCTGCTTGTTCTTTAATTCTTCTATGTGTTTGTTCTTTAATTCTTCTAGGTCTTTATTAAACATTTCTTGCATCTTGTCGATCTTTGACTCCATTCTTTTTCTGAGGACCTGGATCATCTTCAGTATCATTATTCTGAATTCTTTTTCTGGATGGTTGCCTATCTCCACTTCATTTAATTATTTTTCTGGGGTTTTATCTTGTTCCTTCATTTGGTACATAGTCCTCTGCCTTTTCATTTTGTCTATCTTTCTGTGAATGTGGTTTTCATTCCACAGGCTGCAGGATTGTAATTTTTCTTGCTTTTGCTGTCTGTCTTCTTGTGGATGAGACTATCTAAGAGGCTTGTGCAAGCTTCCTGATGAGAGTGACTGGTGGTAGGTAGAGGTGGGTGTTGCTCTGATGGGCAGAGCTCAGTAAAACTTTAATCCGCTTGCCTGCTGATGGGTGGGGCTGAGTTCCCTCCCTGTTGGTTGTCTGGTCTTAGGTGAACCAGCACTGGAGACTACTGGCTCTTTGGTGGAGCTACAGGCAGACTCTGGGAGGGTTCATGCCAAGGAGTACTTCCCAGAGTTTTTCTTGTCAATGTCCTTGTCCCCGTGGTAAGCCATAGCCACACCCCACCTCTTCAGGAGGCCCTCCAACACTAGCAGGTAGGTCTGGTTCAGTCTCTGATGGGGTCACTGTTCCTTCACCTGGTCCTGATGCACCCACTAATTTGTGTGTGCCCCCCAAGAGTGGCGTCTCTGTTTCCCTCAGTCCTGTTGAAATCCTGCAATCAATCCCACTCGCCTTCAAAGCCTGATCTCTGGGAATTTCCCCTCCCATTGCAAGATCCCCAGGTTGGGCAGCCAGGCATGGGACTCAGAACCTTCACTCCAGTAGGTGGACTTCTGTGGTATAATTGTTCTCCACTTTGTGAGTCACCCACCCAGTGGTTATGGTATTTGATTTTATTGTGATTGCACCCCTCCTACCATCTCATTGCAGCTTCTCCTTTGTCTTTGGATGTGCAGTACCTTTTTTGGTGAGTTCCAGTTTCTTCCTGTTAATGATTGTTCAGCAATTAGTTGTGATTCCAGTGCTCTCACAAGAGGGAGTGAGTGCACGTCCTCCTACTCTGCCATCTTGAACCAATTCTTACCATTCTTTTTTGACACTAAATGAGTTATGAATATATTTTGGCTTTTAGAGCATTTTGGATCTTAGCACTGAACATAGGAGAATGTGAATTTGTCTTCTGTTCCTTCGAGTTCATTTGAGGATAGTCATAGGATAATAAGCATGTACATTGGTTTATATGATTATTTTATACCTTCCCCACAATACTAACTATAATCATCAGAAAGTGAGGACAATGTTCCATATTACATACCTGACACACAGCAGGTGTTCAATAAATACAAGTGGTATGGAAGGCAGAAGGGAGGGAAGGAAGAAGAATCCTGACTTCTACATTTCCCTCCACCATGTTCTATCAATGTCACCAGTGCGCTCATGCTCTAAGGTCAGCAGACACGTTGATTCTTGTATTCCTTAACCATCTGCAATGTGCACCGCTCTTGGCCACTTCCTTCTTGAAGCACTTCCTTACCTTCCTTGCCTTCCATGACATGGCAGCTTCCTGATTTTTCTTCTTTATCTCCATCTTCTCTTGGAGTGCTACTTCATCCCCCTTGTCTCCTAAATGTCAATACTTTATAGATTTCTGCTCTCAGTGCTCTTCTCTTCTCCCTCTGCAAACTCAGGATACCTCACTGACTTTCTGGCTTTAATTATCAGCATGTATGCTGTTGGCTTCCAATCCAAGTGTATCCCTGAGGGAAAGCTCTCATGAACTTCAGATCCACATATCTCTATCCTCTGAGGTGTCTGATAAGCATCCCAATTCCAACATCCTCAGAAGAATCCATCTCGTTTTGTCCAAACCTAATTCTCTCTTTGTGTTGTATTATCATGAATGGCACCATCATTCACCCAGGCTAGGACCCAGGGAGGCATCTCTTCCTATTCCCTTAAATCAAGTCAGTTGCCAATCCCCGCAGCAATGCCATATCTACCATCTCTAAGTACACCTCTACTTTTCCTTTCACCTCCTTTTAGCCACTTGCTTCATGCTGGTTATTGTCAGAACTTCTTTGATTTACTGCAATGATTCTGAAAAGGTGATCCAGAGACCCCTCTCCAAGGTCCAAGATGCTCTCAGGGTTTCTGCAAGGTCATGATCATGCACAAGTAAAAGCCATTCAAAGTGCAAGATAGACTAATAGATTTAGTGTAACAATATTTTTATTGCTATGGCTTCTGATTCCACCTAACAACTAACCTTCAAGAAACTACCACTTGTTGGTTTTGGTGTAGTATCAAAGAATAACATGAACACTTATCTGAAAATACTCCCTTTTCCAACTGCCTATCTCTGTAAGCTAGATTTTCTTTGTATATTTCAACCAAACCACTTGCAACAGACTGACTGTGAAAGCAGATGAGACTTCATCTGTCTTCCATTAGGCCATACAATAAAGAGATTGGAAAAAAGGTAAAACAATACCATTTTTTTTCTCTAGAGCTTTTTTTGGGATTTGAAAATATAGTTTTGTTTCATAAAAATGTGCTATGTTGATATGTAATGTATTAATCATGTTATTTTAATGAATTAAATAAATATCTTTCATTCTAATATGGCAAATATTGCTAGATACAACCCATAAAAACAAAAGCTTAGGAGGTTCCTTAATAATTTTTAAGTGCAAAGGGGTCCTGAGACCAAAACACTTGAGAATTTTTGATTTACTAAAACAATTTTATGACCAGTTTCCTTTTCTCCACTCTTACCCCTCTCTAATCCCCCTCAGGCTAAATGATTCTCCTGCAAGGCAATGTCATTACATCACTCCCCCGAATAAGCCTTGAGGGGGTCTCCACTTCTCTGAGGGTAAGATGGCCGGCAGGGTGCTTTACGATCCTCCAACCTTACCTCCTTTTACTTCTCCCTCTCTCCCAATTTACTAGTCATGCTAAGTGCCTCACATTCTCTTGTCACATTTGTTCACTCTCACTAGAATTTTCTTTCCATTTTACCAACTTTTCTAATGAGTCAGTTAGGAAGCTGTCAATTACAACAACTTAGAAAAGCCAGCTTAGATTGAACAACAAAGGATATTTATTGGCTCATGTAGCCAAAGAGTTCAAAGTTAAGGTTGGCTTGCCAAGGGCTGAGCAGCAGCTTGGCAGTGTCAACTCTCATCTATCTCTTGCAGAATAGGCTTCGTCATAAGGCTGGTTCCCTTCATCGGTGGTAGGATGCATGCCAGAAAACTAGAGATACACACTTCTTTATTGTGCCCGGTGGTTCAGAGTCTTTCTCCTCAAGTATTGCACAAAAGACCAGGACTTTCTCTGATAGGAGTACATTAAGTCATTGACCACGGATGACCAGTAAACTGGATTCCTGGATGTCCACAGTAGATGACCCCCATGTATTCTCATTGCAAATGTACTTTCCTATCAGTGACACTGAAATAGTGAATAGATTGAAACTGTTTGAAGAATTATTTTTCTCTTGTTTGATTCTAAGCTCTATGAGGTCAGGAACTGTTTGCCTTGTTTAATGTTGTGTCTCCAATACCTGATGTAATGAGGGCATGGTATATGGTAGGCACTCAGTAAATGTTTATTGGTTGGAGAAAAGTAGACAAAGGAAGAGAGGCAAAGTCAGGTCTTAGCAGAGATCAGGAGAAGAATGTCTGGAGTGAGAATGGCAGATTTTTCCAGTGTCAGAAAGTATGTCAAGTCCCTGCTCTGGGTTTTCATGTAGGAGTGTGGTGATTATTACTGAATATTCAAATACTTCATATCTTACTTGCAAGCTTTAGAGAAGATACAATTTAAAAGTCAAATTTGATTCACAGATTTATATTAGTCTGGTAAAAAAATTAAGTTTTTTATTATAAAATTGTCAAGTAGATTTTAAAATTATCTTTAAAAATGATTATCTGGAGAATTTTGATAAACACAAGGAGTATAATCCTGAATTTTACATTTTGATACTTCCTTGGTATCATGCCCCAATAACTAGATTTCAGTAGCCCTTCATTGTGTATTACCTTGAGAAGACTTTTGCAGTTGCCTTGAATACATAGACGAACGTTTTAACTATGTGTATGTGAGGAAAGAACAGACTTTTTTAAAACTGCATATCAAGTATCCTGTCTATACTTTGGAAAAAATCCAATCTGAATGCTTAAAGGTATAGCTTCAGTTATTATTAATTTTAAATGAAGAGAAAAACTCTCTATTTTGCTTGAATATTTTTTGGATTATTTGGGTTTGTGCCTAGTAAATTTTTTAAATGTTTATCATTCAGACCCTGTTATCATTCTTCTGCTTTAAAGGAGGGGGGAAATTAAAGGACAGCTCTGGATTAATGGCCATGAAAAGGCTTCCAGAAAAAAAATCTCAGTTTCAAAAAGTGATTTAATGTCTTCATAAAGCAGGCACACAAATTCTCCTGGAATTGGATTGCATGTGATGTGTTTTATAGAGATCATTTCTTTGCTCCAAATCCCTATTAGATTTAAAAAGTCAGATCCTGCCACCAAGCCCCAAATGTGCTTCTCAGCTGAGCCTCCCTCACCAGAGGGACCTCTAAGCTTTGGTCTCCTCCACTAACCCAAATGGAACCATTAAACTCAACCAAGTGTGTTCCCAGAAAGGGCCAGCTGGTATGTGCCTCTAAGGATCTGAGTTCTTAAGAATCCCCATCTTGACATTGGCAAGGTGACCCAGGTTCTGTCCAATGTGGATCCTGGATGGTTTTGCAAAAATGATATAAAACTTGGCCAATATATTAACTATGTCTTTTATTTCCTGTACTTCTGATGCTTTTGTATCTGGGGCCTGCTGACCTTGGAGGGACTGCCCCTCCCAGGGTTAGCCAAGTCCAGAGAGAGTAAATGACCTGGACTTCCCTGAAGGAACATCTCTCATATACACACCAACCCATACACAGCCCCCACCCCAACCACCTCCTCTATCAGTCTCTCAGACTCTGGTCCACCATCACCTTCCCTAATAAACATGGCCAGGTATCAGACCACCAAGGATAGCCCCAGAGCCTGCCGAAATTATTCAAACTAGCCAATCCTAAGCCTGTTTACCTTGCCTCATTTTTTCCTTCCAGATGAAACCACAGTAAAGACTCTCACCCACAGATTCTTTCTTTCCCTCTTCCTCCTGACTAACCCTGATGCTTCCCTGTGCAGTCCCATGTGAAGTGGCATGCCCTCCTCTCTTGGGATTTGTAACAAGCTATATTTTCAATGGCAGTCATCTCCTGATTTTTTTGGTTTCACTATGCCTCACATTTTCTATTAATACACTATGTTTTAAAACTGTCAGTGAAGGAGATTTTCTCATCCAGCATCTACGTGGAAGGAACCAAGATAAAGAGAGTCACTCAGTAAGAGGGCTCCATCCTTAAGTGCAGGTACTGGACTGAGAAGAACCAGACTGGGCAGAGAAGGCCTACTCCTATGTGATTTCCCCTCTCCTCATCACACAGCACCCAGTTGAACAAGCTTCTATCTGTCTGAACACCTCTCCACGTGTTCCCATTTAGTGACACTTTCAGATCTTCTTTTTGGAATCTTGAACTTCATGATAATCCCCATCTGGCTGAGTTAAGAATGAATGTCACAATAGGACTTGGCAGAAGCACCCACTTTTCTGTCACAGTTTGCAGCAAGTCTTCAGGCTGATTGGAGGAAAATCAGTGATAATATCAGTGACTGAGTGGCTGTTCTCAATTCACAATCACTTTGTGATGTCTCCCAGAGATAACTGGTTATCTGTGTTCTCACTTTGGGATGAAGAACCTGCAGCCTTAAATAACAATAAGTACATACCTATCAATAATTACTATAAATGTCAGTGAACTAAATACTATAATCAAGAGACAGGGTGGCTGGTTGGATTGGATTAAAAAACCAAGACCCATCTATATGCTGCTTACAAGAGACTCACTTCAGAGCTAAAGACACACAGACTGAAAGTGAGGGAATGGAAGAAGATGTTTCATGTACATGGAAATGACAAGAAAGCTGGGTAGAAATACTCATAACAGACAAAATAGACATTAAAAAAAGTCTAGTGGTTGAGAGTCCGCCTGCCGATGCAGGGGACACAGGTTCGTGCCCCGGTCCGGGAAGATTCCACATGCCGCGGAGCGGCTGGGCCCGTGAGGCATGGCTGCTGAGCCTGCGCGTCCAGAGCCTGTGCTCCGCAATGGGAGGGGCCACAGCAGTGAGAGGCCCGCATACCGCAAAAGAAAAAACCACAGTGCACTTCACATTCACTAGGATGGTGCTATAATAAAAATTGTTTAAAAAAAAAAAAAATAAAAAAAAAAATAAAAAAAAAAAAAAAAAAAAAAAAAAAAAAGTCTATAACAAAAGACAAAGAAGGGCATGAAAAAAGGATCAATACAGGAAGAGGATATTACACTCATTAATGTACATACACCCAATATAAAAGCATCTAAATATATAAAGCAAATATTTTATTATTATTATTATTTTTATTAGTTTCTGCTTTATAACAAAGTGAATCAGTCATACATATACATCTGTTCCCACATCCCTTCCCTCATGCATCTCCCTCCCTCCCACCCTCCCCATCCCACCTCTCCAGGCGGTCACAAAGCACCGAGCTGATTCCCTGTGCTCTGCGGCTGCTTCCCACTATCTATCTACCTTACGTTTGGTAGTGTATATATGTCCATGCCTCTCTTTCGCTTTGTCACAGCTTACCCTTCCCCCTCCCCATATCCTCAAGTCCATTCTCAAGTAGGTCTGTGTCTTTATTCCCGTTTTACCCCTAGGTTCTTCAGGACATTTTTTTTTAATTCCATATATATGTGTTAGCATACGGTATTTGTCTTTCTCTTTCTGACTTACTTCACTCTGTATGACAGACTCTAGGTCTATCCACCTCATTACAAATAGCTCAGTTTCGTTTCTTTTTATGGCTGAGTAATATTCCATTGTATATATGTGCCACATCTTCTTTATCCATTCATCCAATGATGGACACTTAGGCAAATATTGACAGACATAAAGGGAGAAATTGACAATAATACAATAATAGTAGAAGACATTAACACCCACTTACATCAATGGACAGATCATCCAGGTAGAAAATCAATAAGGAAACGGTGGTCTTAAATGACACAATAAACTGGTTGGACTCAATACATATCTATATAGAACAATCCATCCCCAAACAGCAGAATTTACATTCTTTTACATGGAATGTTCTCCAGGATAGATCACATGCTAGGTCAGAAAAAACAAGTCTCAACAAATTTAAGAGAATAGGAATTATATCAAGCATTTTTTTTCAACCACGACAGTATGAAACTAGAATCAATTACAGGAAGAAAAATGGGAAAAGTACAAACGTGGATGCTAAACAACATGCTACTAAAAAAAGGAATGGACTAATGAAGAAATCAGAGGAAGTCAGAAAATACCTCAAGACAAATGAAAATGAAAATACAACTTTCCAAAATCCGTGAGATGTAGTAAAAGCCGTTCTAAGAAGGAAGTTTATAGTGATAAAAGTCTTCTTCAAGAAACAAGAAAAATCTCAAATAAACAACTTAACCTACCATGTAAGGGAATTAGAAAAAGAAGAACAAAGCTCAAAATCAACAGAAGGAAAGAAATAATGAAGATCAGAGAGGAAATAAAATAGAGACCAAAAAACAAATAGAAAAGATCAATGAAACCAGAGCTGGTTTTCTGAAAAGATAAACAAAATTGTTAAATCTTTAGCCAGGCTAATCAAGAAGAAAAGAGGACCCAAAAAGGCAAAATAAGAAATGAAAGAGGAGAAATAACAACCAGTACCACAGAGATACAAAAAATAATAAGAGAATACAATGAACAGTTAGATGCTGTAAGTGGTGCTGGGAAAACTGGACAGCAACATGTAAAAGAATGAGATTAGAACATTTCCTCACACCATATACAGAAATAAACTCAATATGGATTAAAGACCTGATGTAAGACCTGAAACCATTAAACTCCTAGAAGAGAACATAGGCAGAACATTGTTTGACATAAATTGTAGCAATATTTGTTGGCTCTGCCTCCTAGGCAAAAGAAATAAAAGCAAAAACAAACAACTGAGAAAAAACTTTTAAACTTAAAAGCTTTTGCACAGCAAGGGAAACCATCAACAAAATGAAAAGACACCTGCAGAATAGGAGAAAATATTTACAAATGCTATGACTGATAAGGGGTTAATATGCAAAATGCATAAACAGCTCATACAACTCATTAACAACAAAAAACCTGATTAAAAAATGGGCAGGAGACCTGAATAGACATTTTTCCAAAGAAGACATACAGACTAACAGACATATGAAAAGATGCTCAACATCACTATTTATTAGAGGAATACAAATCAAAACTGCAATTAGCTATCACCTCATACCTGTTAGGCTGGCTTTTATCAAAAAGGAAGAAACAAAATAAAACAAGTGTTGGTGAGGGTGTGGAGGAAAGGGAACCCTTGTGCACTCTTGGTGGGAATGTAAATTGGTGCAGCCACTATGCAGAACAGTATGGAATCTCCTCCAAAAATTAAAAGTAAAATTTCCATATGACCCAGTAATTTCACTTCTGTGTATTTATCCAAAAGAAACAAAATCACTATCTAGAAGAGATATCTGCATTCCTATGTTCATTGCAGCATTATGTATCATGACAGAGAAATGAAAATCACCTAAGTCTCCATCAAAGATGTGATATATATAGAATGGGATATTACTCAGCCATAAAGAGAATGAAACTCTGCCATTTGCAACAACTTAAATGAAACTAGAGGTTATTATACTTAGTGTAGTAGGACAGAGAAAGAAAAATACTCTGTGTTTTGACTTATATGTGGAATCTAAAAAATAACACAGAGTAGACCCATAGGTATCAAGAATAAACTAGTGGTTACCAGTGGGGAGGGGAAGGGGGAGGGGCAAGTAGAGAGAGGGGATTAAGAGATACAAACTACTATATATAAAATAAATAAGCTACAGGGGTATATGTTAGAGCACAGGGAAATATGCCATTATTTTTAAATAAATTTAAATGGAGTATAATCTATAAAAATATTGAATCATGATGCTGTACACCTAAAACTAATATAACATTATAAATCAATTATACCTCACTAAAAAAAAAAAATCCTGCAGCTCAAGTGGAATAGCATGCACTGGCAGCCTCATCTGGGAAAATGCTTCACAGGAGAAATGGGATCAGACAGATGACCTGTGGCCTGGTTCTGGCTCCATCCTGTACTAGCAGAAGGAAGTCAACTCTGTTAGGTCTCCATTGGGAGCAGGCACTTTATGGATATTATTTAATTTCAAACTCAAAATAACCCTGCAGGTTAACTATTACATTCCAAACTTGTAGAGGAAGAAAATAAAGCTGAGAGAGACTAAGAAAGTTCAGAGTTACAGAGCTAATAGCAGTTACACGGGAATTCGAACTTGGGTCTTGTTGGTTTCAAAGTCCTTATTGTCATCCAAAACAGGCTGACCTCCCAGAGGGTGACCTTGGGCCAGTTACTCAAACACTAACAAGTATGGAAGGAGTACAGGCTTGATCACTTAACTCCTCTGAGGTCTGAACCTACTTCCTAAGAACACCATGACCATCAGATGAGCCAGGAAAACCACTTTGTAAAGTGTAAGTCTGTTCCCCCTTGTGAAGTATGTCACCTTTGTCACAAAATTTATCAGCATTAGGTCCCCATAAGGTACCCAAGGCAAACTTGTGCACGAACTCCACGCCATCAGCAAAGGGCAGCACAGTTTCCTGGTTTCGAGGCTATAATTTCCAAAGGATTGTTTGTCTGTGCCATGCTTCTGGTCAGATAGAGAACAGGCCTGCTATCTTTTAATTGCATGTGTTAGAAGCCACAGCTAATTCAGGACGAGCTAAAACATTTGAAATCAGTCCCAGAGTGGAAGAGCATCAGATGGTATTCCAAGCAGTGCCACGTTACATAAAACAATGAAAGGAAGAGAAAACTGAATGCAACAGGGTGTGTGGTGCAAGCCCACCTTTTCTAAAGACTGGCTTCAGATGTGACTGTTGTGATTTTATTCGAAGAAGAAATTTTCATATGACCTTCTGGAAATCATCTGGACATGGCTCACATCCCACTGATATTTAATTTTACAAAGGCACAGAGGCTGGGAAAAAATGTGTGGGCAGTGCTGGATAAAAGTTCACATAATACATGGGTGAATTAAGGAATGATGCGGACCTTCCCTGACTCCGCTGCGAATAGGTCAAATGTGGGAGCTCAAACCCCAGCATTGTTTTCTGTCTAAAAGGTGCTCCTAGGAATTTCCTCTCACATTAGAAAGTCATAGCCCAGTTTAGTGTGTGGCCTGTCTTCTTTTAACTAAATATCAGTGTCTATCTGGTTCTCCCTTGTTTATTATCCTGTTGAAATTGTTAGAAAAAAGGCAATCATCATGTCTCCTTTAAACAAAAGTAGTCTTCTTTATCAGAATATGTTTTGCTATGTTTCAACACATACTCAGACACAGGAGGTTCTCTGTTGCCTAAATGAAGTGAACACATTGTGGAATGTTGTTTATGTGTTGTGATTGTTACAATCCTGTTTTCACGATCCTAACTTGTAGAAGGAGACTTTATCTTTGTAGAAGGAGAATTTATCTTTGTTGAGGGTCTCCTCTCTATCAAGATCTCCACTCACAGCAGTTAAGTAATTTGTTGGTCCACCTTGTGAGGCATGCTACATTCTTTACTGAGCCCCATTTAGATGCTGGGGACAAAAAGATGAGGGCATCACAGTCCCTGACCTCAGGTCACCCTCATACCAGGAGGGGTGGAAGGGCATGTAAAATTCTGTTAAAAGCATTAGAGAAGATTCTGTCATTTCTACCACAAAATTATTTTCAGAGGACTATGCAGTCAAAGAGTAGGTCAAACCTGGGTCTTTATCCAAAAGAACTGAAACTAGGTCTCAAAGGAATATCTGAATCCCCAAGTTCATAGCAGCATTATTCACAAGATACAAGATGTGGAAACAACCCACGTTTCTATCAGTGGAAGAACGGATAAACAAAGTGTAGTATATACATACAATGAAATATTATTCAGCCTTAAAAAGGAAGGAAATTCTGACACATACTACAATATGGACGAACATTAAGGACATTATGCTGAACAAAATAAGCCAGTCACAAAAAGACAAATACTGTATAATTCCAATTATATGAGGTATCTAGAGTGGTGAAACTCACAGAAGCAGAGAGTGGAATGGGGATTGCCAGGGGCTGGGGGCAGGGGAAGTGGGAGTTATTGTTCAAGGAGTTCCAGCCATGCAAGATGAGTAGGTTCTAGAGATATGTTATGCAACAGAGTACATATAGTCAACAATAATGTACTGTTCTCTTAAAAGTGGTTAAGAGGGTATATTTACATTATGTGCTTTTTTATCACCCGCAAAAAAACAAGGCAAGGTCAGAGATGACCGTGAAAAGGATGGGTCTCCATTGAGTCCTCCCAAGAACACTGTGAAAGACTGTATTGCCCCATTTTACAGATAGGAGAGTTACAGGTACATGTGATGTGGAATCCCATGATTTTCCATTATCCACCAATGTCTTTTCCACAAGTCACTAAGTCCATATGATTCATCTTAGAAAATTTGCACATGGAAAATCAGAAAGTGCAGAAATTGTTATAGCATCTATTGTCTGCAAACCAAAAATGACTAAATCAAGAACCAACAATTAGGGGGAAATGTACTAAACATTGAATTTTGTTTATGTATATTTGTTTACTTAACTGCTAATGGAAATGATTTAAATTTTTTACAAAATCTACAAGTCTTTAAAGCTGTAATGTGAAAACTGTCTTCCAAACAATGATTTCAATCAAATGGAGCCAACTTACTGAATGAGGCTTCCCAGAATGTGCTTCTTGAACACTACCAACAATAGCTCCAAACAAACACAGGTGCCTCCCAGCAGGAAGGAGAACACAGAATTCTTAGAAACCTTAAAAAATAGCCTGAAATATAATTTTGTGAAGAAACTCATATATCTTCCCTCCTAAAGCAGTATTTGGAATTTTTGTTCATTGTTGTTTTGTTTGAAATACAAACGGTAATTCAATATGATATACCAGTGAAACACACTATGCTTGTCCCCAAAGAGAAAATATGAATTCCCAAAAAACCTATAAACAAGATGAGTAATAAATAATACATCTGGTGCAATGTTGTTGCGTTATAGCCATTGCTCTTCTTGGTTGTTAAATCAATCACAGTGGAGGCAAACTGTTCACAGGGGGATATTTTGCACATGATTCTCAACTGAGGGAGACTTTGCCCCTCAAGGACATTTTTGATTGTCATGACCTGGGTGTACTACTAGCATCTGGTGGGTAGAAGTCAGAGATGCTGCTAAACATCCTTCAATGAACAGGACACTCCCCCATGCCAGTAAATAAGTATTTAGTCCAAAATGTCACTAGTGCTGAGGTTGAGAAATCCTCTCTTATGCCATAGAAAGAATAGAAAGAAATTCTTTCTTATAGAAAGAATAAGCAATTTTATTCCCTGCCAGGAAATAGATCCTCAGGAAGCACACTGCTCATGGCTGGGAAATGTTTATTTTCAACTGTGGTATTTTTATACAAATGACATCAAGTCATCCAAAAGGAGATAGAGTGATAGAATGCAGGCACCAGGGAAACCAAATACTTTTCAGAGCTCTGCACTGCCTTTACATCATATCGAAAAGACTGTACCACTTGGAACAGGACCAAAATGGTACATTTTCTTGATTTGCTCACCAGACCTGAAAAGAGAACCACATCAAACTCAGTACTCAAGATGCCATGTAAGTAAATATTTTTTTACTTACCATGTAAGTCTCATGTATTCAAACATTTTATTATTTAGTTCAATTATCCCATAAAAGGTTTCACTTGTATACAGCATAACAGGATTAAATTAAAATTAGAAAAAAAATCAAGTCCATCAAACTGTAAATAAAAAGGGAAATAACAGGAAGTCAACCCAAGAGGCAAAACCTTTCACATAAATTTACTTAACCAGGGTTACTCCAAAGAAATCAAACCATCTATCCCATGCTCCTTATCCTGTTGGCCCTTATGTGTGGATGGGATGATCTCTTTATGTTGTTACCCAATTGTCTCTGACATGTTTCAGGATGTCCATCCTTTCTCTCATTCCTACAGTTGTTTGTCCACTTGCTTAGTAGTTTTGTGCTATTATATAATAAACATTTGAGACCCTTGATGTATGTCTTCTTTATCTACTGCTGAAGAACGAATTACCCCAAAGTTTAGCAGTGTAAAAGATGCACATTTATGATCTCACAGTTTCTGTGGGTCAGGAAACTGGGCACGACTTATTTGGGTCCTTTGCTTCAAGATTTCTCACAAGACTGCAATCACATGACAACTGAAGCTGTCTCATCTGAAGGCTTAACCAGGTAATAATCTACATCCAAGCTCACTTGCACAATTGTCAGCAAAATTCAGCATCTTAAAAGCTTTTTTTTTTAAACCCTCATTTCTTCTCTGGCTGCTTATCCGCGGACAGCATCAGTTCCTTGACAGATGACCCTCTTCATCACAGCAAGTTTGCAGAAAAATCAGAGAGAGAACGCCAGTAGGATGGGAGCTCCAGTCTTTTGTAACTTAACCTCAGATGTGTCACGCCATCCCATTTGCTATGCTCTATTTGCTAGAAGCAAATCTTGAGGTCCACACTCAAGGGGAGGGGGGCACACAAGGTTGGGCCCCACTGGGGACCATCTTATGAGGCTGCCAACCACAGTGTACTGTTGGGAAAACACTTGCTTTCCTTTTGAGAAGGTTCAGTGTGGCAGGGGTGGTGGGGGGGGCTCTCTTCCCCTAGAGGCAGAGACAGATTCAAAGCTTCCAATTTCCCTTTATTTCTTGTCATATGTGATGCTAAGCAATGCTTAATTACAAGTACTATTTTAGTCACAGCAGTCCCAGACCACTGAGCCAGTGTGGCTGTGTGTCAGGTGGGTGGTTATGCAGGGTTTTGCCTTCAACTATCCCCCCACCCTGTAGGAGCAACCAGGCAGAGGTGGGGCCATATGTGACCACTTTTATCACCTTCCACAGAGCTGCTCAGAATGTCCAACACAACTTTCCCTCCATCCATTTTGGGAAGTAATGTGATAGCTTTCTCCACAATTAGTTACTGAAATGTACATATCAAGATATAAAGCAAGTGAATTATCTGGGAATTTGTAGTTGTTCTCTTTTCTCCTGACTTACAGCAGATATGCAACCCATCTTTTTGGAAGTGTTTGAAACTATCCTCTTCAGCAATATTCACCAGTAACCAAAGTATAATGACCCCATCTGCTTCCCAGAAGGACATAGGGAATTTCTGGCTATAGGAGGGCCCTGGGGGCCTCCCACACTTATAAACCCCTCAATACCAAAATCAGCAGCAAAGTGCCATCCCAAATTCCCCAGGAGAGGAGGCTGAGGCTTGGGTCCCAGGAAGGAGTGAGGGTAGGGGCAGGAATAGACTGAGTCATGGAAAGAAGAAAAATAAAGGAAAATGCTTGCCCAAGTTGACCTCACCTTCTTAGGAGCACAGCTATGGCTCTATCTCACCAGCGTCTGCCTGTATGACTGCCTTTCCAGACAGTCCATCAGGGAGGAAGAAGACAGGGCTTTTCCACTAGTGAGCAAGTCACCCCATTGAGAACCGGCTCCCTCCCTACCTCTGGCCAACAGAGAATCCCCAGGGGTGGGGATGCTGTCAGTCACAGGGCTACATATGATAGCAACAGAGCACAACACACCTTCTTCCAAGGAAGAGAGAAATGTCTACTCTGCAGCTTATGAGAATTTAGTTGTTGCCAGGCCATCTTCCTGGAGAGGTCAAATCACATCAAACAGAGAATGTGGGAGGGCAAATCTAGGCTGGTGTATACTTGCTTACACTACTTGAGTTTGAAGGGTTTCACTAGGCTAAGGACTTTGCATGGGTCTAGGAACACTGCACCAGATGTCAGAAGTGGGTATAGATGGCAAGCCCAGGTATGTGGCAGTTGAAGAGATACAGGAATCACCTGGGACCTGGGAGCCCAGGATCCCTACAACAGACTTCTCTGGCAGCTCAGGTAGAGGTAAGAAGATGAAACCGGGATTGCAGGAAGCCAGGCATAGCCAGGCAACTGGGAGCCCCACTGGGAGTGAGTACACAGGGTCCAGACTGGGGAGATGTGCTGACAGGTCTCAGGTGTCAGCAGAACATCAGGCAGTTGCACAAGTCTATCCAGCACATAACTATATCAGGTACTACATTGGGTAATGTGATTTAGTAATGATCAAGACATAATAATAAAAAAAAGCCTCCATAACCTTTGGGATAAGCACTAGATAGGAAGTAAACAGAGGGAGGGGGAAAAAAATGACTGGCTGTAGTAAACACTAGCAGTGCCCACCCCTGTCCCCTCATTTCATCCCACAGCTGGCCTGGAACAGCTTCCTACATGACCACTGTTTCCACAGCTTTCTACCTGGAGGCATTCTCTGGCTGCAGGAGTGTGCTCAGCCCATGTTCAGGGCAGGTCGGAAATGCTGGAGAGATATCACCCCAGCAGTGACTCCCCAGGCTGCCTACCCTTCAGGGGACATTTCTGAGACTTGTTCTATGTAACCAATCAAAGGGTTCCCAACAGGCCTGAGCCTCATTTGCCCACAATATTCCCTTCCTTGTTTCACTTCTGCACCCTTCCCAGTGCTTCTTGGAATCACACCCACCCAAGTGACCCACTTGCTTTTAAATTCTTGTTTGGGGAGGCACGTAAAACACTGCCTTGCATGCCCCAGTGAGGAGGCCCCAGTTCACAGATTTACAAACTCTCCTTTACCCCTGGGCATTGTATGTGCTAATCCTACCTGGAATAGACTGTGTTCACTCAGCTCTCAATCTGGAAACTTCCTGCTCATTGTCAAGGACTCAGCTTAGTTGTTGCTTCTGCCAGAGTGTCTTCCCTGACCACTGTACTGAGGGATTCATCTTCCCTACACTCCCCCATCGCAGGCACTGCACACTCTATGTTATATCTCTCTGTCTCCTCCACTAGAATGTGGACCCCATAGAAGGCATGATCCACATGCTCACTGTGCTTTTTTTTTTTTTTTTTTTTTTCTTTTTGCGGTATGCGGGCCTCTCACTCTTGTGGCCTCTCCCGCTGCGGAGCACAGGCTCCGGATGCGCAGGCCCAGCGGCCATGGCTCACGGGCCCAGCCGCTCCGCGGCATATGGGATCCCCCCAGACCGGGGCACGAACCCGTATCCCCTGCATCGGCAGGCGGACTCCCAACCACTGCGCCACCAGGGAGGCCCGCTCACTGTGCTTTTATTGTAGCATGTTATTATTGTAGCACAGTGCTGAGAGCTTCCAATGTACTTAATAAATGCATGGATGAATGGATGGGTGGATGGATGGATGGATGGATGGATGGATGGATGAATGAATGGAGTGAGTCAAGGTAGAACTTGGGGGTCTGAGAGCCACCTGCTATTTAGTTATGGCTCTAGAATTTCTACTTAGAAGGGACTTGGAAATGGCAATTGTATTGGAAAGAAATTTTTTGTAACTCTTTATATAATACTTTGGACAGGATTGAGAAAATTATGCAAAGATTGGAAGAGATCTGTTGGAGATTAAGGAGCTAAGTTCCAGGTCCCTCTGAAACTAGCACTTTGTGTAACCACAGCTCTGTGATAGATTCTGCACTAGGTGCTAGAGACAAAATGGGATGTGAGACTGTGGGTATGATCCTCAGTGATCTCACAGACTAGATGTGAAAGGATATAGACATAGGAAGAGAAATATGTCTACAAGGGGATTTATGCTAAAAGCAGATTGTCTTGAAGAGGGACTGTTTCTTGACCAGTGGCAACTGAAGCCATTGAAGAAGCTGGAGTTGAGAGGACTTGAAGTCCAGCCCCAGAAAACTTGGGAGAAGGGAAGAAAGTAAGAGTGTGACCAAGTCACCATGAACAAAACTATTAAGTTTGTTTGGGGACTAATAAAAAAAAAGCAGAGAGCTTATGTGGGAAACATATGAAACAAAATAAAGGAATCCAGTAATAAAAGTCATTAAGATGAAGGACTTGGGAGCCACAGCAACCACTTTCAAAGTCTAGCTCTTCCTTCTTGTTCCTGGGCAAGTTATTTCACCATATTGTGATTCAGTTTCCTACTGTGACATGAGGTGGCAATAGTACCTGCTTGAGGGTGAGTGGGAGAACTGTGCACGGCACATGGTAGCAACTACTACAACGACCAATTGTAGTAGTTGTAGTACAAACATGATGTTTGTTACTCTGCAGACAGCCAGGCACCATAGGAGGATGTAGGAGAGGGGATAAAAAGCACAAAGTGATTGTCTAAGGAGATTCATGTACCTGAGTCTGCATCCATGGTGAATGGGGTGGGGATAGAGGCTCTAATCCAGGCAGGAGTTGATGTGGACCAGCTCTCGCAGAGTCACAGTGAGAATGGAAGGAGGACCCAGAAATGTGGGCAGATCAATGGTGACCAAGCAGGCTTGAGGGGCAGATGTGAGGGTTGAGGGAGGGCTGCTAATTAGCTGCTCCAGCCTAGGTTGATTACAACAACTAGTTCCTCCTTCTATGTGTAAAGAGTGCTCAATAAATGCTGATGATTCAGAGTGAAATTAAATGCATTCTAGCCATCTCATGGTCCATCTCAGCACAAGGTTGAATGTAGAAAAATCAATTCAACCCCCAAAATAATTTAAAAGTGGCTCAACATTTCACCACATCCTACTGAGGATACCGTAAAGAAGGTATAGTCATAATGCCCAAAACACTTTCTTTAAAATTCCCTCTCTCTCTCATTTGAAAGGTCTCTCTTATACCTGAGCTTCCCAGCCCCTCAGAACTACCTCAGACCAGCTTGCTGAGGCTCCTATTTCTCTACCTTACTCCTTGACTCTTCAATTTTTGTGCTTTTGTTTGGGTTGAGGTTTGTGCTTTTTTCATTTTGTTTTTTTTCAATTTTCCTGTTCCCACATTTCCTGGATTCCACTGGAAAAAACTGAAACAGTCAAGCTATGACTCTTACCCCAGAATCTTTTCTTTCTTGCTCTCCCTCTCCTCACCTACCTCATAGTACTGGTGATAACAGAGACTACAGGCCCCTATAAATTGTGTCTTTTCTTTTCTCTTTGTCACAGAAGTAAACCCTTGACTCTTATTCCACCTACATTGCTGAGACTTAAACAAAATTAAATCCAGTCCGAATATTCATGTTTATTTAACCTTGAATGAGAACTATCAAAAAAGAAAAAAATCCATTCTCCTTGTGAGTCATTTTGAACTATAGCCATAATTTTAAAAACAAGTCAATTTCATGATCCCTAACTATCCAATTGCCACTCAAATTGGGGTTGTCCAACCCTGGGAAAAATGGAAAGATAAACAGCAAGGGACACTGGAGCTTTTAGGCTGAAATCAGTGGGCAGGATATTAAGAAGAACAAGGGGTGAGAAAGAATGAATTCTCAATGTGCACAGGTGCATGTGTGCACCCACAAGTGCACGAACACATACCTCTCCTTCTTCATGTGTGTTATGGCTATTGCACCTAAATAATTAACACGGATGGCTTTTTTATTTATTTTATTTTATTTTATTTTTTTATGTGGAACACGGGCCTCTCACTGTTGTGGCCTCTCCCGTTGTGGAGCACAGGCTCCAGAGGCGCAGGCTCAGCGGCCATGGCTCACGGGCCCAGCCGCTCCGCGGCATGTGGGATCTTCCCGGACCAGGGCACGAACCCGTGTCCCCTGCATTGGAAGGCGGACTCTCAACCACTGCGCCACCAGGGAAGCCCCAGATGCCTTTTATTAAACTGCACACAAATTACCAAGAGAGTGTACCAGGAGATCCCTGTTGACCATAGGGAAGTTTTCAGATTGTCTTTGCTCCTCATGTTCTGCAGATTCCAGCTGTTTGCCTTGAACACTGACCACCTGTCCCCTAAGAGAGATCTTGCCGCAGGAGTTGGTCCATGGACCCATCAGAGCACTCACATGACTCCCTTTTCTGCGGTGAAGGGGGTCGACTGAACATCCAGATTCAGCAGTTGGGCTGAAAGCCTTGGATTCAACTCCCTGCTGCTTCCAGTTCATGCAAACTGTGATCTGAACAGTACTGTCATTATAAAGTACAGGTGCAAATATTGTGCAAACAGTCATTGAACTGTGAATTAGACCTGCCTTCATTTTACCTAGCTGCTTATCACCTTTTCCTTATGTCATTGCAACAAAGTTGTTCTGCAATATAGTAATAATGAGATCTTAAGAATTATAAATATTAGAGAGAGCCCCCATGAATCTATTGCATAAATATGGTGACTTTGCAGAGAGGACATATTTTTATGTGATTCATTTTTTAAATTAGAAAATATTCCAAGCACAATGAACTGTCATGGACACCCATGTACCCATTATCCAGACTTCATAAGTTTTGTCATAGTTGCTTCAGATTTTCTGTAGTTGAAGCCCAGTTTGTGCTGACTTATCCATCTGCCTTTCTTTCCACAGTGCACCAGGATGGAGAAAGGGCTTCTCCTCTTCTTTTTTCTGGTTGGAACCCCCTTCAACATAGAACTTTATGACTTATTTCACCAAGCTTATCTCTTGATATGTTCAGTGAATTTAGAAAATCCGTTCTTTCTCAGAAATAGCTAGTACCAAGCCTATTTTCTGGGTGTGAACTTAAAATCATCATCACCATCAATATACTCATCATCACCGTCACCATCACCATCATCACTACAACCACGATCTTCATCATCATCATCATCTACAGTCTCAGCTGACCCACTGATTCAAGCTGGTCTCTGCCTTTCTCCAACACACTGAAATCCAGGGCTCTGAAGGGTGGGAAGCTTCAGAACAAAAATACTCACAAGACAGGTCTGAAAATGGTTTCTAAAATACTATTTTTGTTACGTGCCTAACTACTCCAGGACCAAAAAAACAGTTAGAAGCCCCAACCACCCTCTGTTTCAGCTGCTGTAAGTCATCTGAGGCTCCAGAAGGGTCTTGAGGTGTCTTCCTAAATGGAGAATCCAAGAGGAGACATATCCAGGAAGCAATGGATGTTGTCTTTTTTTTTTTTTTAATCTAACCCTCAAAAAGACAGCATCCCCACCAGGAAATCTACTGAAGTGGGACATGTACCTGGGGCATGGTGTCCATCTGTCTTAGTCTGTTCAGCATTCAGTATATGTGCAAATATTAACTTTCCAGGGTTTTTTATAATGACCACAATCCCAGATTCATTTGGACTCCAAGACTTACTATGACACCATTTTGAATTCCATAATACGGTGCTTATGTCTTTGAGCACTGTGAGAACAGCCCTCTGGAGGGCTTCACAAAAGTTCTGGGGCTTATGATTCCATTCAGAGGTGGCCACCTCCCACTTCCCACAACCTATTCTAACATCTTACTCATGGCTGGTGAACTCTCCCTCTACCTTTCCTTACATTCCAAGGGTGCTGCCAAGTGTTGAGATAATAGCTGTCTAGAAAAACTCAAGATTCCATTCTCTGAGCTCAGACTTTTAGAGGCTTTTGATTCTATTCGGTCCAGAGGTTGCCAGGAAACACTCCCTTAATCTCCACTTACTAGTGAGGACCCTCCTCGTTGATCTCTCATCTTTGACTTTCTTCCCCATCACCCCCCTGGCTTTTTATCCCTCTCTCCATCCACCAACCTCCCAAATATCATTCAAAAAAAATCTGTGGTTCTCCCCGACTTCAATGGGATAGGAGGTCTGTAGGGACCAGAGGGAGTTCTTCACATTCTGTGCCTTGCTGGAAGGGAGACTTAAATTCTTCAGAGATCTGAAGAGATCATCTAGAAAAACCTACGAACCTTTCTTGCTAATATTGAACACCTCTTATATCATGTACATTTCGTGCAGACAGTGAAGACTTCTTCTACCTCACCAAAGGACACATCTCACCCACCCCCATCCCAACTCCAGTGGTGTGCTGAAGCTGGCTCATACCCGTTGACAAGAACCAATTTTTAATTTGTCAGGAATTTCACCTGCTTGTCAACATTAAGGTGGTAGCTTGAAATCAGCCACAGTGGAAGCAGTTATACCATAGAAATGGCATGTGTTATAAATCAGGGTGCACCCCTGCAGGAATGTTAAACCTTTACCAGCACACCTCTGCCCCTCCAAAAAAGAAGGTGTGGGAAGAGGGGAAATGTCATCCTAATACTTAAATAAAAGTTTATAAAATAGATGTAAAAAGTCAGCCATGATCCCAAAGTATTTTCTCCCAATTTTTGTCCTCAGGCAAATATATGTTTTCCTTTTAACCATTATTGTATATCTGTAACTTTTATTTTTTGACATGCATTTTTCATGTCACTGCTCACCTTTTGTAACTATCACTTTAACACCAATTCCTCCACTTGTTCATTTTTCATTCCCATGGACATTTTAGAGCTTATAGCACTCTTCATTTTTAATATTTGTGTTCTGAATATGCATCAATAATTTCCCATAATTTATTTAGGTTCCTCCTTTATTGAAAACACTGAGAAATGGAATTGGTATGTTCAAGGGCAGCACATTTTATAACATGCTGCTAAAAAGTTTAGAAAAAACAAACAAGGTGTAGATGCCTCTTTCCACACATATTCTCAAACCCTTGAATATAATCAAATTAAAAAAAAAAACCTTTTCCACTGGAATAAACAAATCCTGGGTACACCGTGGCTCTAATTTGCATTTTATGATTAGAAATGAAGTGGAGCAACTTTTCATGTGTTTGTCATTTACAGTTTTTTTCAGAAAATATCTTTTTTTTGTCCTTTGCCTATTTTTCAAATGAATTGTTTTATCTTTTATTATTGATTTATAGGGGCACTTTTTACCAATATTTCACCTATTCAATATGTTGCAATTACTTTCTACCACTCTCTTAATTGTCTTTTAACTTTGCTTGTCATCTATTCTGCTGTACACAAGTTCTAAAGCTTCGTGTTAATAAATCTGACAGTCTTTTCACTGATGATTTCTGTATTAGTCCTGGTTGCAGGTTTATATTTAAACTCCAAAATCCCAGTGAATTTACATATGCACACACACACACACAAATAATTTTATTTCTAATTCAGAAGTTTCTGGTCTAATAACCCTTCCTGGTTGCTCTCCTCCAGATTCAGGGATCTGAGGTCCTTTCATAGCATCCCAGCCCTCTGCAGAGTCCTTCACTGCACCATGTGAGTGGGAGAAGAAAAGAGCAGACAACGCTGCTCAGAAGCCAGCAAGGGCTGAACAGGGCCAGCACACATCACTGGCTCCCACATTCCCCCAGCCAGAACTCACTCACGTGTTCCTGCTCTGACGCAGGGAGGAATGGGAAAGGTCATTGTCCTCTTCGCCCAGGAGAATCAGGGGACACGTTGGTGAACACGTGGCCTATCTCTGCTACAGCTCTGGCTTTGCTTCTTGCTTCAGAAATCCTTCAAAGGGCTGCAATGTCTCCCCTACGTTCCCTTCTACTATTTTTTTCAGATGGTGTTCCCCTATTTAATCCATCTGGAGTTTACTTTTGAGACCATACTAAGGGTCTCAATGAATAATCACTTATCTCAAAACCTCCGACTAAACAGTCCTCTTCCTACTATTTTGATATACCTCTGTTTTTGTCCCAGTTTTATTGAGATATAAACAGCATATAATATTGTATTAATTTAAGGCATACACCATAATGATTCAATATATGTATATATTGCAAAATGATCACCACAATAAATTTAGTTAGCATTCATCACCACACACAGTTACAATTTTTTTTTCCTATGGTAAGAACTTTTAGGATCTATTCTATTAGCAAGATAGTCATGGTGCTACACATTACATCCCCAGAACTTATTTATCTTATTACTGGAAGTTTGTACTGATATACTACTTGACCAAACTGAATTTTCATATATAAGTGTTTCTGTTTGTGGACTGTCTTCTATTTCCTTTATGTGTCTGTCTTTCCTGAGTCAATTCTACCTTGTTTTCATTCCTCTGGCTTTCTAGTATGTTTTCATATAACCAATCCCCCTCTTTTATCTTCTTTCTCAGAAATGTCTTGGCTCTTCATACATACTTTCTTTTCCATATCAGCATCATCATTTTAAACATTCCATTACACAGATATATATATAATTTATTGACATTGGAATTTTCAAACTTTTTACTGCCATGATCCTCCATGTAGCTAAACTTTGTTCACATTCACATTAATTTCCCCAGGGTAATTTTGGAAGTGAAACTGCTAGGTCAAAGGTTATAAACATATTTAAGGGTTTTGGTATGTGCTACCAAATTGCTCTCCAAAATGGCTGTACCAAATATATTTCCAGCAGCAACAGGGCTCTTTTCTCCACATGGTTGTCAGCTCTGAGGATTATAATCTTTTAAAAATATTTAATCCAATGAATATTTTATTTTATTATGAATCCATTTGAATTCAAGTAAGGTCACCCTTACATTCCTAGATGTTTTCATTTCTGGCATGAATTGCTTGCTTATGTCTTTATTGCAAAGGATCATTAATTATAAATGATTTGCTGTAAGAAAACTAACCCAGTGCAGCTGTAGCGGCTCATCGCCAGGAATAACAGCTTTGCCCCGTGGCTCCAAAAGAGCCTGTTGTCTGTCACTGATGTGGAAGCTTGTGGAGCATCTCATTTGATGCAACACCCTCCTCTGGATAAATTAATTGAGTGGAGTTTTGCTACAGGAAGCGTTGGGGTCACCCAGATGGTGCTCAAGCAGGGTGAGCCTTCAGGCACTTCCCCAAGATGGGGTCCTTTGATCCCTGGTTGTGGACTGTCCCCAGCCCCACGCAGAGCACACTGACCAGGGAGCAGTGACCTCTCCCATCCCGCTTCCACGCATGCATCTCTCTTAGCGTCTTCCCCTGTCGTGCCCCTACCGAACCCTCACAAGCTGCCAGGCTGGCGGTGTGGCCTCTCCCTGCATACAACAGGGGATGCAGCAAGCTGCTGAAAGCGTCTGCTGCCTTTATGCTTGGACCTCTAGCATGAGGCCCCCTAAACATGAGGTGGCTGATGTTTGCGGTGGGATGGGGGTGGGGTGATTCCGCAAGGATGGACGGGCCCAGGGCCTTTTCATATAGAATGAAATGCCAAGGTGCGGGAGAGTGTCAGACGTCATCACGGGAAGTACCTCCAAGAGCGCGCCCACCCTTGCAGAACAGAGCCGCCTGCGTGAGGGGAGGGAGACGCCCACTGCCTTTGCCCATGTGAGTCACCGGGGGAACAGCCGGAGGAGGTGGAACGCAAAGGCTGAATACCCAGATGTGATTTCTCACCCGGAAAGTTCTCCAGGCCAGCTGCTGACCCACTTGGGACTGTCCTTTGTGCATTCATGATGAACATTCTGAAAAGACCTGTTGTTGAATTCTTCTGCTATTTTGCAACGTCAACAGACATGGTGCTCTGAAGTGGCAAATGAGGCCCGGCTTTGACAAAGCTCTTTTATCCCCCGTGAGGCGGAATGAGTTAAACGCACTTGGAGAGGTGAAAGGTCCCAGAGCATCAGGATGCCCGGCTGGTGCCTGGCAGGAGGGAAGCCTAGAGCTGGAATGTTCCCAGTTCCTCACAAATGGACTGGGCTTGCCCGAGGGGTGGGTGTGTTTAACCATCACAGCAAAGAGTTTGTCTTGCTCCGCTAGGAAGCACTTAACAAAACTCAGTAAGGATAGAATTCTGTTCTTGCACAGCTGTAAATTTGCCAGATGGAACAAAGAAACATGACACGCAACTCAATTTAACTTTTAACTAAACAGGTCATTTTTTACTGTAGGTATGTCCCATGCATACTTTTTTACTATGACTTTTTGACTAAAAATTCATAGCATTGATAACAACATATGGGAAGTACTGGCAGAAGGCTGGGGGAGGTAGATGCTTGATAAGTTTTAGTTTCGGTTATCACAGATTAAGATTTCCAGGAGAATCTCCCCCCTAATCAGAAGCAAAGCTCATTAAGAGACAATTTGGTGTCAACTGAACTAGAGGGTCCTGACTCTTGGTTTAATATTGCCTGTCTTTGAAGTAAACATTTTAGGATCTCTAATTCAGTAAGTTGTCATAGCGTCACGGCCACATGTGGGTAATAAAAGGAACAGATAGGGCTTCCCTGGTGGCGCAGTGGTTGAGAGTCCGCCTGCCGATGCAGGGAACGCGGGTTCGTGCCCCGATCCGGGAGGATCCCACGTGCCGCGGAGCGGCTGGGCCCGTGAGCCATGGCCGCTGGGCCTGCGCGTCCGGAGCCTGTGCTCCGCAACGGGAGAGGCCGCAACAGTGAGAGGCCCGCGTACCGGAAAAAAAAAAAAAAAAAAAAAAAAAGGAACAGATAGATCTCAAAGTCTCATACATAAGTTTAAAAAGAAACACTTGGAAAGGACTACAGAGGGCATGAAAAGAAGAAACTGTGTGAGTAGAAGTGGTCTATCGCATTAAGGATAAAGCTCAAAGAATACATTTTTATGATGTGTTTTTATTATTTAGGACAATATTTACACATGCCTATTACTTTTGCCCTGGTATCAGCCACTAGAAGGACCCATTTCCATGGATTCTCCATTTACAAATTTTGTACAAAGCCCTAAACAGCTGCCAGTGTCCACTCAAACTTCCCACTCCAAGACCTACAATCAACAGGGACCCTGTTCAAAACCCAAAGAGAAGGGGTCAGGGTAGCCTTGCTTGTCATTCTCAGTGCTATCACACTTGTCTCGGGCCCATGACCATCTCACGAATGGGCCCCAGGGTCGTTGAATCCACTGCCTAAACAGGTGGCGGGTAGGGACAATTGCTCTGAGAAGACTGCCCCCAGTCTTTTGTCCCCAAAATATTTCATCCCCAAAAATACACCCCTCCGTCTAATAAATAAATTGCAGAACTACAAAATAAAGGGGAAGAAACTGCAGCTTGCTACTTGAAAATTGGCTTGGTGGTTTTCACCAACAGTAAACCCAGGAGGAGCTGAATGAGATGCGTCTGATGAAGCCAAGTGTGCAGCCACATTTGGTGTCTGGTCCCAGTAGAGTGGGACCCACAGGACATTGGGGGTGGGGCCAGGCCTGTTCTGGCTCATTCTGATAGCCGCCATCTTGCAACCGGCTGGTTGGTCGTGAAGGGAAGATACCCCTCTCTGCCTGATGAAAGAAAGGCCTCTCATATCATGTTCAGTTCTGGGAACTGCTGCACTCTCAGAAAGAGAGACAAACCCAGCCAGAGAGAGACAAGGAGGTCACGATAAGTCTCCACCCTACACCATATGGGCATATTTGGAGAAACTGGAGATGAGGCCTCCAGGGAGATAATGGGAGACACATTGCTGAGTCCAACTATTTATGACTGTCATGCAGAAGCATCATTCCATTTATAGAATCCCGAGGGGCAGAGCCCATTTCAAAGGGTGTCAGCTACAGGAAGAAAGATTTTGTCTTAAGTTAGGAGTTATTAAAAGTAGACTGAATATCCACCGGATGGGACCCAGAACAAATATCTTTTCAGAGTCTTCTACCCAGAGATTCTGAGACTTAATTCCCATCTGTTCTTCCAGGCAATCTTTTTTTAAATACCAACTGGTCCCAATCACTCCTTTCTCTAAACTAATACTGCATTTAGGACCCCAACCAGTCATTTTGGCATTTTTCACATTCTGTGCTTCATATTTGGTTACTTTCAACATGTCCGGGTGCTATGGTTGAGCAGAGAAACCAGAGATGACGCTGACACTATCCCTTGCTCTTAGGGGCTTGGTCCCCAGCCAGGCTCAAACCATTTGTTCACTTCCTTCCAGGCCCCTTGTAATCAATGTCAATCACTGTTCCTACGTCTTTATTTGTGAGGGATTAATTAATTTTCTAGTGTGAATCCAGGGTCGAATAATAATCGAATGGGAATATGACTGTGTCATGTTAAGCTTTCTGCCTTGTTATAACATCCATTAGTATATTAAAGTATTTCTGAGCCTTAGAATCAAATATTCTTTGCTTGAAGCTTTGCTCTCTAAACCAAATCTCTTATTCTGTCACAGCTACTAAAATGTTCCCCGGTCATTCTAGTATGATAACAGAGTGATGACATACTGAGCCGCACCTCCTGGTGGGTCTAGTGGACGCTGTGTGATGCTCAGTTCCTCCAGCTTCAGCCTCCCACTGAGCTATCAAGACTTCAGCACTTCTATTCCTTACTCGGGGTCTGGGCTGCATTTGTGGCTCAATGATGTCCCCTGTAACATCCATCCCTGGGCTATGACTTGCCTGTGTTCTGGTTTGGTGGGAAACAGAGCTCAGCTTGGAGCTAGCTAATCTCTACTACCTGGCTCCCAGTTACAGAAATGACATTTACTATGAGTTGCTGCTCCCCTGAGCTGCCCACTCTACTCACCAGAACCTCCTGTGGTTCTTTTTATTATCACCATGAACCAACAATTATAAACAATGTCAATGGTAAAAGACTCCTCCCTATAAAATATTCTTTAGTCTAACATATTTACTATCTGACCCTTTACAGAAAAGGTTTGTCGATTCCTGACCTGATCAATATTTGCGTGCGTGACTTATTACTTATTGAAGCACTAATGGAAATAACTCACAATTCAGGTTTTCTTCTTTATGTCATCAAACCCCTCCCTTTCATGCTCCTGCTATGGTCCAGGCCTTGGCATGGTCCCCAGGGAGCAGATGCCCGTTTAGAATGCATGTGACACCTTCCTGTTCTGTATGTAAACAGTGTGTAGAAGTCTCTCCTTCTAAGTTTATATTACCATCTTCTTTCATCTTTCATCCTAACCAACTTTCAATTTCTCTCCATTAAGAGGACATTGGAGGCCTTTACGGAAATCTCTTTCCTCCACTCCAAACTGAGGATACTGCTGTCCTTCCACTACTTGAGAAACGCCCTGTTGCTCAGTGTGTAAAGTAGTATCTATTCTTCAGATAAGGCCCTGAAGATGTAGAAGAAGCAGAAAAATGTAACAGTAAGCAGAAAGGAAACCCTTTCTTTCCTTCACAAGTATAATCAAAGCAGGTTGTACTGTGGCAGTCTTTATCATAGGGCCCGCCACATCATGCACAGAGAGGCAAAGGCAGGGGTAGAGAGCTGCCATCTTTACCAGCACTGAGATTACTCAGTCCTGCTTCGATTTGGCATTCATGTTAGACAGTATTGACTAGATATTTCTCTAGAGAGGTCCTTGATAAAATCTGATTGACCCTATTTTAACAGAGTAAAGAGACACAGAGGAAGCAAAAGTGAAGGACAGGAAGGGACCTATTAATTGAACCAGTAAGAGTTCTTAGATGCAAACAGAGGCCGACTAACCTAAGCACATTATTGGACGATCATCAGGTACTGGTAGAATCAAGAGAAATCTGGAATGCAGCTCAGAACACAGGAGCAGTGGGGTTAGGAGTCAAGAGTAGAGCCAGAGTCATAGAGTAGGATGAATGTCCCATCTCTGAGGGACATTGCAGCCATCACCTTCTCCCTCCACTGCTTCCTCCACCAGGCCTCCTGGCCCCACTGACTTTGCCAGGAATGATCTCTACATGGGGATCCAGCATGTGTGCATTGTTGATTCAGAGCCCCAGGCAAGAAATTCCAGTTGACCTGGCCTACATTCTGTGCCCAGAACCAGCTGCCAGGTGGCAGAAGAGAGAACGTCTGGCTCCCTTGAGCTTGCAGAGGAAATGGGTCTGCCTTCCACCAAACGCATGCAGTATCAACCCCCCCCCCACTGGGTGGGAAGAAGATTTAGGAATTGGCCACCAAGGTAACACCCAGCAATTACCAACTGCAGTCCATCACGTTGACCCCTGATCACCCTCATGCACCATTATTCCTATATTTTGCTGCATGGAAAGGAAAACGTTTGCATCAAACATCAACTACTCCCATTGCAATCCTCACTAACACAACCGAAAAACATGCTCGCTGCCCAAGAAAAACTCCCAAAGTCTCCTGTGGGTCAGCATCCAACACCAGTCAGGGTCTCTGTTGACAAAATACTCTCCAACCAAGCAAAGAGTTTGTAGGAGGTGAGACAAGAAAGCTCAAGGGGCGCAGGCCATGTGGGGCTTTGTGAGCCATGGCAAAGACGTTCTCTGGCTCTGCGTGGTGGGAGCCTCTGGGAGTGCCAACCAGACATGTGACATGGGTAGATATACCTTAAAAGTCACCTCTGTGTGGGAAACAGACTTTAGGGAAGAGTGTGGAAACTGGAAGATCAGGAAGGAGGAAATGCTCTGGACGAGATATGTTGACAATGGCTGGAATATCGGAATAAGTATGGGCATGATAAGAAGTAGTCAGATTCAGGTTGTGTTGTAAAAGTAGACCTTGGCTGATAACTCCTGATATGGATGATGAACGTTTGGTTATTTCACAGATTTCCCCCCAACACACACATCCTCCTCCACCCTCCCAATATAGTTAAATCACAAACTTGGGTTTAGTCAACATGCCATATTTTCCTATTATATTTCCCTAAGTTACATATTGATAATAGCCAAGTCCCAGAGACTGGAACTGAGCATCTTGAGAGAGAAGCACTGTCCCTCATCCAATTCTCAGAACCGATGCCAGCACTTTGTGCAGAACCAACAGTAAGCCAGGTTTAAATATTTTTATCTTCAATCAACTGGTATTACAGTACTCACTTTTAAACCACAGATGTGCCTGAGCAAGAGTTGGCAATGCTGCAAAAATAGGCAAGGTGGGAGTGAGAATGGGGAGGGGGGATGGATGTCTTCAGGGTGTGACCGGCCCCATCCAGTATTTGCCACTTGACCATGAGGGCTGGTGCACACTCGGAATTTGAAAGAAAGATGAATGAGAGGATGCACAAGTCTCAATGAGTGACTAAGGCTGTATGGTCACTCAGGGTCTGTATTAGTTTTCTGTTGCTGTATAACTAATGCCTACAAACTTTGCTATTTAAAACACCATTTATTACCTCACAGTTCCTGTAGGTCAGGAGCCTGAACACAGCTTAGCTGGGTCCTCTGCCCAGGATCTCACAAGACTGGGATAAAAGTACCAGCCAGGACTGGAGTCTCATGTGAGGCTCACACTCCTCTATAAGCTCATGTGGTTGATGGTGAACTTCTGTCCCTGTAGCAGTAAAGCCTCTTGTCATCAAGGCTGCAATGGCTCCACTCTGCTCCAAATGCCAGAGGGCTGCCCTGGAATTTCTATGGGACTGCGGCTGACCCCAAACAGGACCCTAAGCCTCGTGGACAGACAGAGTCTCCAAGATTCATAGCAGAGCTGCTGGCCATGGCTCCTGGTCCAGCTGGAGGACCTCATGTGTCTCAGTCCCCTCACAGCTTCCAGGCTCTGAGTCAACCCACACATATGATCAGACTTGGCATTTGTTGCCTCCACATTTCAAAGAAGCCCAGTTTCCTTCCGAGTGATGGGAGTGTGAGGACCAGCAACGTGTTCTTCCCTTTGTAGAGGATGTACTGGCATTACTCTCAGAAACTTCATTCACGTGCCAGGCTTCCCTGATATCAGTCGGGGTTCTCCAGAGAAACAGAACCAACATGATCTCTACCTGCATTTTGTCTTTCTCTCTATTTCTATCTCTAGCTCTACCTCTGTCTCTATTACCTATGTCCCTGTAACTATCAATCGATCTTGAGAGAGAGATTTTAAGGAACTGGACCATATGATTGTGGGGGCTTGTCAAAATTGGTAGGGCAGGCCAGCAGACTGAAACTTCAACTAAAAGTTGGTAGTGCAGTTTTGAGTCTGAAGGCTAGAAACTCAGGCAGAATTTCCAAGTGGCAGTCTGGTGGCAGAATTCCTCCTTCTTTGGAAAAAAACCTCAGTCTTTTGCTCTAAGGCCTTCAGATGATTGCATGAGGCCCATTACAGAGGGTAACCTGCTTTAAAGTCAACTGATAGCAAATGTTGATCACAGCAACATCTGGACCGGTGTTTGACCGAACAAACGGGCACCAAAGTCTAGCCAGGTTGATACATAAAATGACCCAACTCACAGTCTTATGGTGAGATGTCTCTCTCCTTCTCCACAGGACACCTGCTGCTCCCTGTACCCTCAGAACCTGTTTATATACATATTCCCCAGGGTGTTCCCAATGTAAAGTGAAATCATGCAATTTGTTTGGTGGGGGCATGTTCCAGCTTTTTATTGCTGCAAAACAAACCATCCCCAAATGGTGGCTTAAAAGAATACAGTCTCATATTATTATTACCCCTCTCAGTTCTGGGCTGACCGAGGTCAGCAGGCTGGTTCTCACCAGGGTCTTTCATGTAGCTGCTGTAGGATGGTAGCCACAGCAGGGGCCATCCTGAAGGCTTGTTCACTCACAAGGTGGCCCCAGCATATCTAGAATTCTTACAAGATTGCCGGAGTTCTCACCAAACACACACACACACACACACACACACACACACAAGTAACTATGTGAAGTGATGAATGTGTTAACTAAACCTATCGTGATAATCATTTCACAATACATACATGCATCAAATCATCACTTTGTACAACTTACACAGTATAATATGTCAATTCTATCTCAATAAAGCTGGAGAAAAAATAAAGATAAAAAAGGACACTTGGAGGCTCCCAGAACGAGTGTCCCAAGGCACGGCTGCATGAACTCTTCTATCTGGACCTCAGAAATCAACACAGCGCCGCAAAGGCCCACCCAGGTTCAAGAGGAAGCCACATGGAATCTGAGGACATGTGTTAAAACTACCTCAGAAAGCTTTCTCCTCTGTGATTTGACTCTGAAATTCATCCCAAGATCTGAGTGTAATTGTAGATCAATCCCCCTGCAGAGCAATTCCTTCCAGCAAGGAAATTACAGTACCTTCAAAAAGAGGGATGGAGGGAATGTTCTTACAAAGTGCTCTGAGCTTCTGCATTCTCCCATATATTGATATCTCTGTTCCAATGTTCATTGCCACTGCTTCCCATCTTATGCTTAACTGTCACAGACGGGCCGTTTAAATTCAATTGTTACTGCAGTTTGGGAAACCGTTGCATCTAACTTTGCTTTTGTTTGTTTGTTTTAATTTGTACTGGGATATAGTTGAGTTACAATGTTGTGTTAGTTTCAGGTGTACAGCAAAGTGAATCTGTTACCAAGAGTAAGGTGGGGGGGATAAATTGGAAGATTGGGATTGACATATACACACTACTATATATAACTTTCCTTTTGATTTTTAGCTATTGTCACCATGTGGGAACAAGAAAGAAGAGATTCCATTAACACATCTTAGGAAGACCCTAGGTTGGGGACACGTGTTGGGATTTGAACTTCTTTTTCTTCCATCTTCCCAATGTCAATAAAAGCAGTCGTCTACATCAGAGACCTGGAGACCTTGAGTTGCTATTATTCTATATACTGTCTCATAAAGGCAGCAAGTTGGCTGCAAAAGCTTGAGTTTACTGAGTACTTCAGTCCAAGTGACCACAGGCAAAAATGTAAGATATAATTTTCTGTTTAGTCATCAGATTCTATTTCAGTTTTCTATACTTGTATACAAAACCACCCCAAAAGTTAGTGGCTTCAAACAACACTTTGTATTTCTCATGGTGAGCTGACTTCTGCTGGTCTTGGTTGGGGTCACTCATACAGCTAAATTCAGCTGGTGGATGGACTGGGCTGGAAGGTCCTGGGTGCTGACCCATGGCTGGGGCTCCTCAGTGCTTCTCTACATAGCCTGTCTCTCAGAGCCTTCCTTGAGTCCCTAGAAGAGTTCCAAACCCTGTTCAGTGTTTTAATGGCCTTATGTACCTCTCCTTTGTTGTACTTATTACAGTTGCAATTTAATGTTCATCATGTAACTATTTGTCAAACACCTGTCCTCTCACTCTAATGCAGACTCCACATGGACAGGAGCTATGAGTGTCTTGTTGAGAACTGCATCCTCGGAGCTTATCATGGTGCTTCCCATGCATCAGGACTGAAATGTATAGCCACTGAATGAAGAAATAAATGCTTGGGAGGTAGGAAGTGCAAATCCTTGTTCACTTATTTAGTGGCTATGTGGCTTGACAATCAGGGTTCCCATCTGAAAAGCAGGAAGTGTAGCAACTTTCTCTCTTGGTGATGTAAAGATGAAAGCAGAAAGCACATACACATGTGCTGAGCAGGTAGTATGTTTGAGAAGGATGTGGCCTGCCAGTCAGCCTGGGGTTAATTATGTGGAAGGGTTGTTTAATGCTTGATTGTTGGGCAAGTCATAGTGCCTTAACTGATTCTTTCTGGGGAATTCAGGAACTACCGTCTCCTTCAGGAGAATTAGGAGGAAAATGAGTGGATGACACAAAAAATTAAAAATAGAACTACCACCCCCCCAAAAAAAATAGAACTACCCTATGATCCAGCAGTTCCACTTCTGGGTATTTATGTGAAGAAAACAAAAACACTAATTCAAAAAGATATTCGCACCCCCATATTCATTGTAGCATTATTTACAATAGCCAAGATACAGAAACAACCTACGTGTCCACTAACGAATGAATGGATAAAGATATTATATATATATAATGGAATATTATTCAGCCATAAAAAAGAATGGAATCTTGTCATGTGCAACAGCATGAATGGACCTTGAGGGCATTATGCTAAGTAAAATATCAGACAGAGAAAGACAGATACCTATGATCTCATTTATATGTGGAATCTAAAAAACAAAACCAACAAAACAAGCTCATAGGTGCAGATCATAGATTGGTGGTTGCCAGAGAGAAATCAGAGGTAGAGGTAAGTGAAATGGATGAAGGAGGTCAAAACGTAGAGACTTCCAGTTATAAAATAAATAAGTTATGGGGATGCAATGTTCAGCATGGTGACTATAACCAATAATACTGTACTGCATATTTGAAAGTTGCTAACAGAGTAGATCTTAAAAGTCCTCATCACAAGAAAAAATATTCTGTAACTATTATGGTGTCAGACGGTAACTAGACTTACTGTGGTGATCATTTCACAATGTGTACAAATACCAAATCATTACAGTGTACGCTTGAAACTAAGATAATGTTATATGTCAATTATACCTCAATTTTAAAAAATTTCATGCATTAATTAATTTTTTAAGAAAAGAAAACAGTGGAGTGACTTTGAAAAGAGGTAGTTGGGAATGAGTGGATTAACCATAAAGTTAATATTTGATGCCTGGGGTAACAGAGAACAGACACATTTGATGAGTGCTGACTGAAAGCTAAGCCTTGTGCTGGGGCCTGAGACAGCTCGCAGGAACCAGGCCTTCAAGTGTTGGAGGAAATGGTCAATCCCCAAAGCATGCTGGAAGAAGTGTAAATTGGCACAAATTCTCCAGAGGACAACTAACCAGCACCTATCAGAAATTGTCACATTCCATGCAAATCAATGAAGTTAGAAAGCTCCCACACACCATACACAAAAATAAACTCGAAATGGCTTAAAGATGTAAATACAAGACATGATACCATAAAACTTCTAGAAGAGAACATAGGCAAAGCATTCTCTGACATAAATCATAGCAATGTTTTCTTAGGTCAGTAGAAATAAAAGCAAAATTAAACAAATGGGACCTAATCAAACTTATAAGCTTTTGCACAGCAAAGGAAACCATTAACAAAATGAAAAGACAACTTACCAACTGCGAGAAAATATTTGCAAACCAGGCAACCAACAAGGGTTTAATTTCCAAAATACACAAACAGCTCATACAATTCAATAACAAAAAAACAAGCAACCCAATCAAAAAATGGACAGAAGACCTAAATAGACATTTCTCCAAAGAAAACATACAGATGGCCAATAGGCACATGAAAAGATGCTCATCATCACTAATTATTAGCGAAATGCAAATCAAAAGTACAATGAGGTATTACCTCACATTGATTAGAATTGCCATCATTAAAAAGTCTACAAATAATAAATGTTGGAGAGGGTGTGGAGAAAAAGTAACCCTCATACACTGTTGGTGGGAATGTAAACTGGTGCAGCCACTATGGGAAACAGTATAGAGGTTCCTTAAAAAACTAAAAATAAAGTTGCCATATGATCCAGCAATCCCACTTCAGGGCATATATTTGGAGGAAATTCTAATTGGAAAAGATACATACACCCCAATGTTCTTAGCAGCACTGTTTACAATAGCAATAGCCAAGACGTGGAAGCAACCTAAATGTCCATCAACAGATGAATGGATAAAGAAGATGTGATATATATATATATATATATATATATATATATATATATATATATATATATATATATATATATATATATATACACACACACACACACACACGTGCACGTGTGTGAAATACTATGAAATACTACTCAGCCATAAAAAAGAATGAAATAATGCAGCTACATGGATGGACCTAGAGATTACCATACTAAGTGAAGTCAGACAGAGAAAGACAAATACCATACAATATCACTTATATGTGGAACCTAAAAAAAATGGTACAAATGAACTTACTTACAGAACAGAAACAGACTCACAGACATAGAAAACAAACATATGATTACCAAAGGGGAAGCGGGGGAGGGATAACTTAGGAGTTTGGAATTAGTAGGTACATACTACTGTATGTAAAATAGATAAACAACAAGGTCCTATTGTATAGCACAGGGAACTATATTCAATATCTTGTAATAAACTATAATGGAAAAGAATCTGAAAAAGAATATATATATATGTACATATATATATATAACTGAATCACTTTGCTATATACTAACACAAAATTGTAAATCAACTATACTTCAATTTAAAAAAAGAAAGAAGTCATCACATCTGTAACCCAACAGTGGGTCTTGAGGAAACACTCCTCCCATCAAGGGTTTGAGAGGGCCAAGAGAGCTCGGGAGCTTTCTAGTCTGAACCAACAAGCTCTGCTCTCATGAAGCAGACCCTCTCATTGGGGAGATGCAATGGACAAATAAATTTTTAAAAGTAACTGGACACAATGCATACATATATCAAATCATCATGTTTGTACACCATAAAGTTACACAGTTACATGCCAATTATAACTCAATAAGGCTGGAAAAAAACTGTTATGAAAAAAATTTTTTAAAAAGAAAGGTAACTGAAGATGGTGATAAGATCTGTCCAGAAAATAAAGTACTATAATGTAAAAACAAGTATGGGAAGGGATGGGCTGAGCATGTTGTAAAGAAAAGTCTCTCTGTGGAGTAATGTTTGAGTGGGACTGGAATTACAGGTGGGGGCTGGGCACTCGAAGGTTTAAGGCTTAGGTTTACACGAAAGGAACAGCAAATACAAAGGCCTGAGGGTGACTGAAGTCCATGTCTTTGAGGCACAGGAAACAGGCCTGTGGCCAGAGCAGAGGAGATCAAAATGAACGTGGATAATACTCAGATGGAGGTTGTAGGGGGAAGAGGTTGCATCAGCCAGACCAAGGGATGTGGGTTTTATTCTAAGAGAGGTGTAAGCAGGAGAGCAGCTGCTGAGGGTGTCAGACAATGCAGATCCATTTTCTTGTCATATTTCTAGTTTTATAACTTTTTTTTTACAATGAACACATTCATTCTGTAACAAAAAATAAACAAAAGCTATAAAACAACAATAACATCACAGTCCTGGGACTGCCTCTATTGCACTGGCCATGATTCCAAGCTGCTCCTTTCCTGGTCCTCAGAAGCCAGCTTATTGATCAGAGCCTAAGGCAAGCTGAGTCTGAGGCCAACAGGTGGGGTGGTCTTAAGTGAGGGGCTGAAGGGAGTCAGGTGCTCCGAGAGGGAGGTGATGTCACTAACAAACAGGCTAGGAAGCTGACGGACCACAACCGGGTCACCCAACATCCCTCTTGCTTCCGTCTCCTGAAGTTTGTGGCTTTGCCTGGGGTGGGAGGACCCTGAAGTCCTAGCTTGGAAAGCGCTCCTGACTGTCACTCCCTGCACTTACAAATGCTATTTTCCTGAACTTTCTTAACCTCTCCTGTGAGTTCCAAATATGTCAAGAGGAAAACATTCAGGCTAATCGTCCCTTGTGACCATTACTGGCGAAACTTCAGTGTCAGCATCGTGGCTGTTGAACAGGGACGTTGTACGTCCACATGTCACATAGACACAGCTCTGCCAAGCTCCCTCGTCCAGTTTGGAAGCCTTTTGGTGGAATCCACTTCCCTGAAGTACCAGTGTATCCTGGATGACACACGCAGCTGAAGGAAACATTAATTTGGAATGTTTTACAGTCTCTTAAAGCTTACTTTGAACTGTTCTCTCCAAATCGTCTCTCTCCCCCCAAAATAACCCACAAAATTATCTGAAAGAAAATCAAACTTCATTCTTGCCACCTTGTAAGGGTGCCACAGCATTTATAGCTGGAGACAGCTGTACCTGGGTTTCAAGGCAGAGGGTCCATGAGGTGGCACCAGCCACGCTGCAGGGAAGGACCTGGGGGGCGTGACATTCCACGTCTGGAGGATGGTTTCCCAAGGCTGATGCTGGGGTCTGGGAGTTCTCCAACCTGCTTTGGTGATTAATTGTTCCTGAGATGTCTGCAAAGTGAGTTTCAGTAAACTAAATCATGTTTCTTCATTGATTTCCATGATAAAATCAGAAATTCTTTCCCATGGAAAACAGTTTTAGCCACAAGTTGCAATAACATATTATACTTTAAAATGTGTTACTTTAGAATGAAAATTACAATTTTCCCAGGAAACCAACTAAAAATAAAGCACACACTATTAAAAGTTTCGGTATACTGTCAGAAGTTACATTCACTTGGGCAAAACCCATAAGAGGATAAATGTTCTTTATTTTAACAGCTAAACTTTAGCTACTTTTCTTAAAAGGGTTTATCTTTTGAATATGATCTTTTTATTGTTTCCCAAATATAATTAAAGGCCTTTGCCATCCTTTAAGTTTTGTCATGCTCTATTTTTTTAAGTAATTGTTTTGACGGTTTATTTTTTTGGAAGGGTTGGTATTTGTACAAAATCAAGTTTAGAAATCCAAGTCCTTGAGGATATGGGGAGGGGGAAGGGTAAGCTGTGACAAAGCGAGAGAGAGGCATGGACATATATACACTACCAAACGTAAGGTAGATAGCTAGTGGAAAGCAGCCGCATAGCACAGGGAGATCAGCTCAGTGCTTTGTGACCGCCTGGAGGGGTGGGATAGGGAGGGTGGGAGGGAGGGAGATGCAAGAGGGAAGGGATATAGGAACAGATGTATATGTATAACTGATTCACTTTGTTATAAAGCAGAAACTAATACACCATTGTGAAGCAATTATACTCCAATAAAGTTGTAAAAAAAAAAATCCAAGTCCAAAGAGATGTTAAGATAATATAGTTCTATCTTTCCCGTTAAAAGGAATCCCCTTAGCAGCAACCCGGGCAGACAGCAACCAACTCAACCTGAATGGCTGTGTGGGATCATGCGGTGTCCCAGGATGTCCACAGCATGACAGAAGAACTGTCACCCCAGTGAGCTTTTCCTCACCTGAACTAAATGAAGTCTACCTCCCCCTTGGAGTCTCTGTCCTTTTATAATGACATGGGACAACCACAGAGCCCAAGAGTCAGCTTTCCGTGCTCTGCAGGCTTCCTGAGTGCATAAGCTGTCGAGGATCAAGTGAAAGACAGGACTTGAAATGCGATCCCCCCTCTCTGTGTGGCAGTCCCCCCGATTCTTCATCTAATCTTCACGGTTCCCCAAGCAGTCCCTCTCATTCACCATTCGGGGGACTCATTGTCGTGGGGCTCTGTGGAACTCAGAAAACCCACAGTCCTCCAAGGATGGCAGGGCAGGACAGAGCTCAGGGGGACACCACACTTACCACTGGGGACAGAAAAGTCTGGCATTGGTAAGAGAGATGGGAGGCCAGTCCAGATGCCACCCCAGATACACCAACACCAGTACTCCCAGGCTCTGGTAAGTTCCAGAAATAAAGCAAGACAGTGGCTTTCTCACTAGGCTGTCTCAGCTGTGCTGGGAAATGAATTCAGCACATTATTCAAACCCAGGGTAGTATTTGGAACACTGTGCAGGCAGAGACAGATGGTACACATGCGCCTTCAGCCAGCTGGGCGAGGCTCCTGCATTTTGCTGTTCCTACTCATTTCTTCCTCTACCGCGATGTTGTTCCTCCTTCTGAGAGTGTACACTGCTTCTTCCTGTCACCCCTGCTTTCCATGGACAATACTTGTTAATTGATGACAAGTCTTCTCTCTAGAAACAGACCTCTCGACCAGAGTTCAGTCTGTTTCACCCATTCTTACAGTCGAAGTCTCCTCTTTGCAAACCTTTCTTATGTTTTTTTAAAAAGCTGCGTTCAGGTTGGCTTATGTTGGGGGCAGAGAGGTTGTATTGGGAGGGCAACAGGGAGAACTGTCCCTGCCGGGCCCACCACCTGCCAATTTCAGGACGCTGGAGACACGCACAGGGAGAGGGTTGTGTCTGTGCTGCTCGGGAGAACACCTGACCAGAGATTCTTAAGCCGACTCCCCAGAACAGCAGCGTCACTCACCCAGGAACTCATTATAAATGCAGGTGACCTGGCTGTCCCTCTCCTGCTGAGTGAGAACCTCCAGGGTGGAGCCCAGAGGTCTGTGCTGTGACCACCCCTCCAGGGGTTCTCCTGTGTCTCAAGTGTGAGAATCATGCTCCAGAGAGATGTTTTCTAGCTGAAGGGTCCACCTGTCATGTACATATGAATCAAAAT